>NC_088212.1:39648143-40270643 GCF_036934945.1 Oncorhynchus masou masou
TATATATTTATACATATACACATATTACACACACATATTTATACACACACACATATATATAACATATATACACACACATATATATAAAACACACATATATATATAAATACATATATATATATATATATATATATATACACACATATATATACACACATATGTATATATATATATATATATATATATATATATTTATATGTGTCTATATATATGTGTGTGTATAAATATATATAAATATATACATAAATGTACATACATAAATGTATATACACATGTATATATATCTATAAATATACATACACTATATATATAATATATATACATATACATACATATATACACACATATAAAAGTATGTATACACACGTATATATATATATACATACATACACATACAAATTTCGAGTATACATATAAGTTGGATGAATTTTGGCATTCACAAGCTTATGTAACTATAGGTTTGTCACCTCCTTGCTTGCGTATAGTTCTGTTTTTTCAGCCCACAAATTTTCATATTGAGGTCATACACAATACCTTGACAATTAACCATATTGCCACAACTATAAGTATGCATATAAGACACATATGTTTAATTTCCTGACATGTCTTGAGATAATATATCCACGTATAATATCCATAATTCTCCTATCTCATGATGCTATATGCACCAGTCCTCCTAAAAGCACCCTCACAACATATGCCAACCCCGTACGGTTGGGATGGTGTTCAAGCCTCCCCGTTTTTTCCTCTAAACATATATATTCTATTTTTGTTTCATATACATATATACACCCATGTGCAGTAAACCGTAGTATGGTTTTTTAAATATAAATTGCTGATATATATATAGGACAAGTTATACTATTGGATATAGATATATAGCATCTTCACAAGGTTCTTTGCTGTTCTTCTGGGATTGATTTGCACCAAAGTAAGTTATATAGGAGACAGAATGCATATATGACGGCTGCATATATATATATTTATAACGCATGTGCGTTTGGAAATTGCTATAACCAGACTTATATGTGTGATTTCTTTGATTTTCCCATGATGTCAAGCAATTGACGGCTGCATATGAAAGTAGGCCGCGAGTTGAAATCCATCCACAGGTACTACTCCAATTGACTCAAAAGATATCAATTATATCAGTATAAAGCCTGGCATTTTCCATGTTTAAATACAGTCAACTTAGTGTATGTTAACTACCCACTGAAACTGTCACACAGTGAATTATATGAAATAATCTGTCTGTAAACAATTGTTGGAAAAATGACTTTTGTCATGCACAAAGTAGATGTCCTAACCGACTTGCCAAATTTATAGTTTGTCAACAAGAAATTTGTGGAGTGGTTGACTTTGAATGACTCCTCCCTAAGTGTTTGTTAACTTCCGACTTCAACTGTATATATATACAAAAATATACACATATTCATATATATATATCGAATACAAAAGGTAAAAAAAAAATACAGCTAGTATGGACAGTGCATCAAATGCGTGAATGTTATGCCACATATGCAGTATACAGTATTGTATGTGTCCAACACAGCCGCTCATTGTATAGAACCTTTGGTTTTGCTGATATTTTTACCTCTTACCTTAGCAATTTGCTCATGGGGTCAGCAAAACACTAACATTGGAACATAACATGCTGGTCATAAACCATTTCTTACATATATCATATTCCTTTAATACAGTGGTGTCAAACTCATTCCATGGAGTGCCTACTGTTTGCTGGTTTTTGTTTTTTCATTTCAATAAGACCTAGACAACCAGGTACATTTCTTATATTTGTGACCTTAATTCATCAATCAGGTACAAAGGAGGTAAATAGAGACACTATATATATCCATAGAGCAAGAAATGTGTATATAGATCTAACAATAAAAGACATCTGGACCACTCATGATTGCTGCTATGTTTGCTATAGTTGATGCATTCTGTCATTCTAGTTAAGGATGACAGAATGCTCGCTGGGATATGTCTACTTGGTTTCTTTGGTTTGGATTGTAGGCTAATTTTGAAGTAGGCAAACACTTCACTCTGGAAATTAGTACACTGAACAAAATAAAAACACAATATGTAAAGTGTTGGTCCCATGTTTCATGAGCTGAAATAAAAGAAATGTTCCATGCACACAACAAGAGTATTATTTCTCCTTTGCCAAGATAATCCATCCACCTGACAGGTGTGGCATATCAAGAAGTGAATTAAACAGTATGATATATATATGTATGTATAGACACATGTCTCAAGTTGAGGGCACATGCAATTGGCATGCTGAACACATTAATGTACACCAGAGCTGTTACCAGAGATTTGTTCATTTCTCTATCATAAGCTGCCTTCAACATCGTTTTAGATAATTTGGCAGTACGTCCAACCAGCCTCACAACCACAGACCATGTGTAACCAAGCCATAGCAGGACCTCCACATCCGGCATGGTTTGAGACCAGCCACCCGGACAGCTGATAAAACTATGGTTTTTCATAACCGATGAATTTTTGCAAACTGTCAGAAACCTTCTCAGGGAAGCTCATCAGCTTGCTCTGCGTCCTCAACAGGGTCTTGACCTGACTGCAGTTCGGCGTCGCAATCGACTTCAGTGGGCAAATGCTAACCTTTGATGGCCACTGGCACACTGGAGAATTGTGCCGTTCACGGATGACTCCCGGTTTCAACTGTACCGAGCAGATGGTAGACAGTGTGTATGGCGTAGTGTGGGTGAGCGGTTTGCTGGTGTCAACTTTGTGATCAGAGTGCGCCATGGTGGCGGTGGGGTTATGGTATGGGCAGGCATAAGCTACGGACAACGAACACAATTGTATTTTATCTATGGCAATTTGAATGCAAAAAGATACCGTGACGAGATCCTGAGGCCCATTGTGGTGCTATTCATCCACCGCCATCACCTCATGTTTCAGCATGATAAAGCACGACGCCATGTCGCAAGGATCTGTGTACAATTCCTGAAATACCAGACATGTCACCCATTGAGCATGTTTGGGATGCTCTGGATCGAAATGTACGTCAACGTGTTCCAGTTCCATCCAATATCCATCAATTTCGCACAGACATTGAAGAGGAGTAGGACAACATTCCACAGGCCACAATCAACAGCCTGATCAACTCAACTTTTCCTGTGACCAACAGATGCATATCCGTATTCCCAGTCATGTGAGATCCATAGATTAGGCCCTAATTACTTTATTTTAATTGATTGATTTCCTTATATGAACTGTAACTCAGTAAAATCTTAGAAATTGGTACATGTTGCGATTATATTTTTGTTTAGTGTAGGTATGTTGAAATGGTCTTGAACTTTGTCCCTCTCCTCTCCTGCCAGTTTGGGACATTCAATAGAACTGAGTAGGACCTCACCTTCCTCAGAGGCAGACTTATTCCTATGTGCCCTCCACATGACTCATTAGTACTGTATTCTGCAGTGCAGTCTCTTGTAAGCACAGTAGCTTCCTGTGTGCCCAGGACTGCATGGTATGCAAGAAGTGGCCAGTCAGGGCACTTTTTCTCAGCTGGTATTAAGATAATCAAAATCTAATTGTATAAGCAGCCACAGTGTTCATTAGAGTTACAGTACAGCCAGAGGATAACTGGGACCAAGCTGGGACCAAGCTAATCATTAAGAAACTTGTGGAAGAAAACAACTTCAGCCATATTATATAAGCAAGGAGAAATCAAAAGCATGAAAAGGCATGCATGTCAGAGATATGTATCAAAACAAAATTACAGTGATGTAGCCCTATTAAAGTGCATATCATATTGTGTCAAAGGTGCACAGTAACCTACTCATACTAAATTTGAGACTTTTCAACTGTACATTTATTTCCAAAAGGCTACATATACATTTGCAAATTCTACTGTACATAAAACATCCAAAATGTCCATAATTATATAGATATAATATACCACAAAGCTGCCCTGGCAATACCAAACATATATGTTTAGCACTAGAAAAGCTATGCAGCCTATTAAATTATTTAATCTTAAATACTTTTTGAACTAATACTTTTTTAAATGTATATTGGTATGGTTTTGTTTTGTTGCTTTTTTTCATCCCCATCTGTACTTTACAACATTCACCATTTACAGTAGTTAAACAAGGCACAAGAATAGTGACATGAAGCCCAAGGCCATGCGTGATGTAAAAAGGAGCATTGTAACCTCTAGCTCTGGTACACGGGGTTAGTGTGGCATGATGACGCTGAGCCAGCTAATGCCCTGGACCAGAGCTAGGTAACATCCATCCGTGATGTAAATCAGGGTGGAGATCTAGTTACCAGGGTTGTGTCCTAATTGGCACCTGTTTCACTATATACTGCACTACTTTTCACCAGGGCCCATAAGGCTCTAGTCAAAAGTAGTACACACTATCGGGAATAAAGTACCATTTGGGACACATCCCAGCTCAGGGGACAGTAAATCAGGGGTCCAACAGTAAACTCTTCAGCCAGTGACACAGCAATACTCTAACACAAAGCATAAGTATACAGAGAGTGTGTGTGTGTGTGTGTGTGCGTGTGTGTTCATGGTTCAAAGCTCAGTGGCCCCACTTAACATTTACAAACTTAACTTCAACATTTAATAAGTTGGACATGACTCAGCATTGCTGCATTAAATAAAATAGTTACAATTCTGTTTGGTTGTTAAGATGTATTGTATTTTACAGACAAATGCTCTTAATGCAACATCAGCCACTGTTTAGCATTACAACAGCACACTTGCTTCCATTTTTTTGTACCACTCTTGCTCACATTAGTACAGGGGAGGAGAATTCAACAACTAACAATTAAAAAACAATCATATTCAAAATGTAAAGCTCACTCACTAATCTGTTCTATAGCCAGCTGGGTTGTATAACGATTAACATTCGATTGATCACTAGAGTATAGCCAATCTGAATAGCAATGTAGGTTTCACGTACAACGTAACTTCAGCTCTTATGTAATCCTTCATGATGAGAGCGACAAAAATGGTACATGAATCCGGTCATGTAGCATAAACACTCTTCAGCTCAACACTGTATGTTTTGTGTCCCAGATGGAACACTATTCAAAAGTAGCGCATTATTGGGAATAGGGTTTCATTTGGGACGCATATTGTTGTATATGAAATTGCATATAACAAACTATGTGCCAACAGTGTTTTAGGCACAGTAGTTCAGAGGAGACTGCAACATGTGTACAATCAACATGTTGAGCGTCTTTTGTAAAATGAGCTACATTTTCAAAAGCTATTCAGATCATTTCAAAACCCGTGTTATTATGATCATAATACTATAGCAATGAAAGCAGTGAGTAACTACAAAGGGACATGATCCAAACCTGTAAATGAGAAATCACACTGAACACATACAACATAAATATGCATAATAACAATGACTTTAAAATATACATCCGCCCTATGAAGTACATCAAGAAAAATAACTATCCATCCTATGAATTACTGTTGCATTCTTTCATTTTTGTTTTAGCTGGATGTCTTTTCTAAACATGTTCAAAACAGTGCCTATTGTTCAGACCAGTAATTCATAATCCCCTGCTTTCCTATGACATTTAAGATGCGTCCCAAATGGTACCATATTCCCTACATAGTGCACTGCTTTTGTTCAGAGCCCTATGGGCTCCCCTTACTTGTACAGTACAACAGGATGTTAAACACGCATGCTTAATGTACCAGTAGGGCCTCCATACCATAACACATTCTATCCACATTGATGTCCTGTGTAGTTGTGAAGTGCTGTGCCTCTGCTGGGAGGCTTGTGTGTGGTGGATAGCTATGCAGCTCTTTGACAGGTGTCAATGGTTGGAAGTGGGTGATAAGATGCAGTGTTACACATGGCACAGGGCCAGGAAATGATGTCTTACAACTCCTCCAGCTTTCTCCTTCTCCCCCTGGGTGGCCAAACCACAACTCGTGCACACACACGCAAACACATACACACACACAATAGCCTGACACAAAGACGTTTTCATCATCTTCAGGGGTTTTGCCATTACAGTAAAACTCATGTTATTCTAATCTGTACCTTTCACATGTTTTTCAGAGTGGTTTCTCCCATTTGATACATTATTTGGAATTGATAACCTAGTATTCAAATAGGAACGAATACCATACAGATGTCTTACGGTAAATGGGTGTGATATTGGTTCCTTCCCAAATAGCGGACCCTATTACCTATTTAGTGCACTACTTTTCACCAGCGTCCATAGGGCTCTGGCCAGAAGTACTGCACTACATCGGAAATGGGCTTCCATTTGGGCACTGAGGATAGTTTCAACCTCTCGGGATGGTGAAGAGCTGTTCCACTCTCTGAAGAGCATTGGTTGGTCCCAACAACAGAATAAGAAAACAAGGGCAACAGAAACTCAATTGAGAGGCAGCCTGACTTAAGAATGGATTGACTAAGAGGAGAATAATGGAGGGAATGGAACACAGAAAGGTAAAACAGATGTACAGTACATCCTCAGAAAAGGGTGGATACAGTATGCACACAGCAATGACAGATTTGATATTCTTTCAGTGGTCATTGTTGTCGGTCATGTTGTTTTGCACTGTGAACAATAATCTCCATCTTATGCATTACGCTTCTGTTGTTGGGATCTATGTAGAAGAAGAATTCCTCTCATAAATCAGCCAGTATACTCTGGGACTGAGTCAGCAGTCTCATGATTGGTGAGTTCACCCATTCCACACACTGGTTTGCCTGGGTTTCCTGTTCCTAAATGATGTACTAAGTCTGATTCAGGGTCCTCCTGGCTCTTTGCTGCAGTGCTTTTGGAGTGGATCTTGCCAATTTCCTCCAGAGCGCTTGCCAGAGAGTCCAGGTCACCAGTGTCTTGGTGTCGTGCCTCCCACAGGCTCAGTATGACCGCAGAGGGGCTCTGTTGCTTAAGAAAATATGACAGGTTTCTGTAAGGAGAAAGAGGGGGAAACACTTTTGGTAGACAAAGTGGTCACAGCACACTTAGCAAAGTGAACAACACTGTTGTTTATAGATTTTTGTCTCCTATGAGATACAACTCTGTGTTTCAGCACAGCACTGTTTCCACATCTCAACAGGGAGGGACTGACATGCAATGCTAGTAAGTGTGTATCTGAGAAATGACATACTAGACATGATAAGAGATTTCTTGAAATATCAAAGTTAGTAAACTAGTCAACATTTGAGGGGGGAAAAGTCCATGTCACATTAGGACTGAATATGTACTGTAGGCCTATGATAAACACTCTGTAGGCCTATTGGGTCGTTTGGGGTAACAACTTGCAATGTGTGTATTACAGTAAGCCATTAGATCCAGTGGAGGGCAGTATTTCACTATAAAACATTGGTTTACGTGTCCCTGCCAAAAGCATCACCCTCTGTGAATGCAGTCATTTCTGTGCCATCAGACTCAATTAAAATCAGCTTAACATGATAAGATATAATATGAGGACAGCTGATTGGGCTCATTTGGAAGCCCAAAAGTCTCAAATACCTTCTGCTGTTTGTTCAAGTAATCATTGAAACATTCAGTGAGACATGATAGACAGTTGGGCTACATCTCAAATGGCACCCTACTCCCTATTTAGTACCATGGGGCCCTGGTCAAAAGTAGTGCACTACATTGGGAATAGGGGGATATTTGGGATCACAGCCTTGGACACTCACCTATCTAGGTGGAGTTTCTGGGCTAAGAGCTGCCAGTCCTTGCCCTTGGAATTGGCAGTGTCAAAGGTGGCACATATCCTCTGGCGGATGGAGAGGGGGATTTTGAAGGCTTTGGGCCCTGCCTGTGAGGTGACGGTGCAGTCCGTCTGGGTAAAAAATGGGACTGACTCCTTCTTGCTCTACAAGGGAAAAACAGAGCCAAAACACAATGTCACAGGAGTCAAGTATAATTAAAAAAATATTTTATTTAACAAAAAGGCTGTTAGGATACACAGAGCCATCAATAAGTTAGCTCTCATTGATAGCGTCTCGGTTTTAAAAAGAAGCATAGGATGCATCCCAAATGGCAACCTATTCCCTATATATTTCACTACTTTTGACCAGAGCCCTATGGGCCTTGGTCAAAAGTAGTGCACCACAGGGAATAGGGAGAGACAACCACTGCAGACTCCTGAGAACAGGATGTTCAGCTAGTGACAGACGAGGACACTGACTTCACTAAGGTTAAATAAAGGTTGTGTGGATTGTGGAAGTAAAGTGTCATCCACACACGGAGAGCCAGGCTCACCTCCGCCACGGACGTATAGACCTGCAGAATCTGCTCATGACCTTTCACCTGGCGCACGCTGATCTTGCAGGAGAGCTGGGTGGTGGTGGGGCTGTTCCTCTCCAGGGAGAAGGCACAGTGCAGGGGCTTCTGATTGCTGCACCACACTTGGGAAAATGAGAATTCCTGCAGCCAGGCACACAAAGAGAGAATTATGTATGGAGGTAAGCATTTGTACTGGGGGGGGTTCAATTCCCACTTAATTCTGATAATGGATGTCGGATCGCGGGCTAAATATTACACACAATATCCGAGACCGAGGAAATGACAAACGGGAAAATTATTGCCTTTGATGTTTAATACATTTCAGCAGTGGGCACCTCTGTAGGGAAATCCTTGACCTCCTGCACGCTTCCATCTTCTATCTCTGCATAATAAAGTCACCAGTAAACGAGTCACAGTGTTGGGCTGCCTCCCAAATGGAACCCTATCCCCTATATAGTGCACTACTTATCCTCTACAGGATGGGTGTCCCTAAACTGGGACGGTTGTTGCTAACGTGCACTAATGTGACTAGAATGACGTTGTATACAACAGCCAACTTTCCGTGGATATAGACATGTCTTATATGGGCAGAAAGCTTAAGTTCTTGTTACTCTAACTGCAGTGTCCAATTAACAGTAGCTATTACAGTGGAAAAATACCATGTTATTGTTTGAGGAGAGTGCACAACAAAACTTTTATCACGGCAACTGGTTTGATACAATCATGTGCTTACATTCAGTAATCTTGCTCTGAGTTGTCATCCTGAGGGTCCCAGAGATAAAATGTAGCATAGTTTTGTTTGATAAAATCTATTTTTATGTTCAAATGTAGGAACTGGGGTCTACAGTTTGACCCCACTGCTGTCTCTGGCTCCACACCCACCCCGCCTGGCCATCTAGATGTGTGAAAGTTAGTGTATAAGCTAATGATCTACCATGTATGACATTCCTGGGAGTGTGTAAACTGGACATTTTTATTACCATAGCATTTTTGTATGTTCTCTATAGTTATGTACTTGAAAATATATCAATTGACCAAACTCCTGGCAGACTTGATACAAAATATTGTGCAGTAATGTAATTCTTCACTGGATCAGCCTGAAACTTTGCAAACACACTGCTGCCATCTGGTGGTCAAAATTACACCTAGCCTCCAATCAATGCATGGCCTTTCTCTTGCATTTCAAAGATGATGAAAAAAAATATTTTTTTGTTTGTATTATCTTTTACCAGATCTAATGTGCTATATTATTCTACATTTATTTCACATTTGCACAAATGGTATCAATAATATGCAGGGTACCCTAGCGGGGAGGCAGGGTAGCCTAGTGGTTAGAGCATTGGACTAGTAACCGGAAGGTTGCAAGTTCAAACCCCCGAGCTGACAAGGTGTTGCTCTGCCCCTGAACAGGCAGTTTACCCACTGGCTGTCATTGAAAATAAGAATTTGTTCTTAACTGATTTGCCTAGTTAAATAAAAATTAAAAAATCATTGCTTCAGGTCCTGAGCTGTAGGCAGTTTGACTTGGGTGACATTTTAGGTGAAAATTGAAAAAAAGTGTATGATCCCAGTGGGCTCTGGTCAAAAGTAGTTCACTATATAGGGAACAGGGTGCCATTTGATATATAACCATGGCAATAGGGACACTAGCTAACTGTACAGTAAAAAAAAAACAGCCTAGTGTGCCTAAAGAGAACTTAACCCCTTAGCTTTGATCATCTGATCCTCCCCGATGTGGGATGGATGTGTCAGATAATGGTGCACAGGGGAATGATGGACGTGGAGAGGCCAGGTACTCTAGCAGTAAAATAAAAAATAAAAAGCTAACTTGATGTATGGTCCAGGCAAGAGCCATTACTCTCCAACTGCCCTTTGAAAGGGGGAGGTTCATAGAGGCAGTCTCCTTCCAAAGATCATCATAAATAAGCCAAGAGGAAGTGTCTGTCTGACGGTCTGTGTGAGACACGCTACCCTACTTCCTCACCTCTCACAGATATATGGAGCAATGCAGTGTCCACACACAGTTACCAATAAAGGTAAACAACCTCCTGTAAAAATGGCAGTCTGGTTGTAACCAAACATTTTGTTAACCATCTGGCAATTAATAACACATACAACTTTCTATCAGTGGTATA
Organism: Oncorhynchus masou masou; assembly: GCF_036934945.1. Lineage (NCBI taxonomy): Eukaryota > Metazoa > Chordata > Actinopteri > Salmoniformes > Salmonidae > Oncorhynchus > Oncorhynchus masou. The sequence continues at coordinate 39,658,544 of NC_088212.1, forward strand.
AAGTACTTTAAAAAAATACTTTAAAGTACTAATTCAGTAGTTTTTGGGGGCATCTGGTCTTTATTATTTATATTTTTGACAACTGTTACTTTTACTTCACTACATTCCTAAAAAATAGATATATGTTTCACCATACATTTTCCCTGACACACAAAAGTACTCATTACATGTTGAATGCCTCTGATCTGGTAGACTCACTAAACACAAATGCACCCTATGTAAATTTTGTGTGTTGGCGTGTACTCCTGGCTATCCATATATTTTTTTAAACAATAAAATGGTGCCATCTGCTTTGCTTAATATAAGGAATTTTAAATAATGTATACTTTTACTCTTATTTTAGAAATTACATTTACTTTTGATACTGAAGTATATTTAGAGTCAAATACTTTTACTCTAGTAGGATTTTACTGGGTGGCTTTCACTTTTACTTGAATAACTTTCTATTTAAGGTATCTATACTTTTACTCAAGTATAACAATTGGGTACTTTTTCCATCACTGCTTTCTATGCTAAGATTTGCAGTTTCTGAAAATCTTTACTGCTCAACACTTTAGGGTAAGGCAGAACAAGATAATGTCCCTATCTGGAAGTACCAAACAGTCTATATTTGTACGCCAAGACTGCTTTAACAATACCTGACAGGTGGTAAAGAGTTTGAAGTTCCAGTTTCAACAGTTTCTGAAATTATTCAGTGCGAAACGCTTTAGGGTAAGGCAGAAGTTGATAATGTCTTACAGTGTCTAGTTCTGATTAGACTGACACAATTCTTCCTGAAACTTACAACTGACACAAGTCCTGCTGAGACAGAGACTGTCATAACATGTACATCATAACGTCTACATCTCTAAGTAGTTAAAGTCTAAAACAGTTACCTGACACTTAGTAAAGGGTTTGATGCTCCATAGAAATTGTGGGACATCCTGGATGTAGACCTGGAGGCTGAAGGTGTTCCCTCTGAAAGGCAGCATCTTAGGTTCCTCCAGGAGCTGTCCTCCTCTATTGGTCTCTGTGGCAACCACTCCCTGGAGGGAGTGAGGGACCGGAGAGTCAGTCGGCCAGTTCTCTTTATCACCACAGTTCACTTCTGCTTCCAACCACAAATCCTCACAAAACCTGATCATTTTCTAAAGTCAAGAGAAATTACATGAAATGCTAAAAAACAATTCTCATTAGTAGCAAGCTATATTAAATATGGAACCACAATACAAGATTGAAGTCTCAATTTAATGCATTGGATGAGCATGTATCGGCTAACATCCATCCCCAAAATTGTATTTGAAATGATGAAAGTGCCTTTTGATTTGAGGCTGTAAGGTATTCATCTGTCACCATTGTTCTGCTCCTGTGGGACGTTTAATGTATGAGCGGTCTATTCTCAGACATCTCAATGCCAAAGAGAAGCGACAAAAGAAACAGAGGGATGACTAACACCATGCCATGCTGACTGCTCGTGACTGACTGTTTGCATTTGTGTTAGGGCTGTGATGGTCATGGAATTTTGAATGACGGTAATTGGCCAGCCAAATGACTGCGGTCTCCGTAATAGCAAATAAATATCTATACAGTGAATTCTGAACGTATTCAGACCCTTCGACTTTTGCTACATTTTGTTACGTTACAGCCTTATTCTAAAATTGTACAAATATTTTTTTTCCCCTCATCAATCTACACTCAAAACCCCATAAGGACAAAGCAAAAACAGGTTTTTAGACATTTTGCAAAACACAGAAATACCTTATTTACATAAGTACTCAGACCCTTTGATATGAGACTCAAAATTGAGCTCAGGTGCATCCTGTTTCCATTGATCATCTTTGTGATGTTTCTACAAATTGATTGGAGTCCACCTGTGGTAAATTCAATTGATTGGACATTATTTGGAAAGGCACACACCTGTCTATATAAGGTCCCACAGTTGACGGTGAATGTCAGAGCAAAAACTATGCCATGAGGTTGAAGGAATTGTCAGAGAGCTCTGAGACAGGATAGTGCAGAGGCACAGATCTGGGGAAGGGTACCAAAACATTTCTGCAGCATGGAAGGTCCCCAAGAACACAGTGGCCTACATCCTTCTTAAATGAAAGAAGTTTGGAGATCTGGCCACTCGGCCAAACTGAACGATCTGGGGAGAAGGGTCTTGGTCAGGGAGGTGACCAAGAACCTGATGGTCACTCTGACAGAGCTCCAGAGGTCCTATGTGGAGACGAGAGAACCTTCCAGAAGGACAACCATCTCTGCAGCACTCCTTCAATCAGGACTTTATGGCGGAGAGGCCAGATGGAATTCACACCTCAGTAAAAGGCGCATGACAGCCCGCTTGGAGTTTGCCAAAAGGCACCTAAAGGACTCAGACCATGAGAAACAAGATTCTCTGGTCTGATGAAACCAAGATTTAACTCGTCACAGTTAAGCATGGTGGTGGAAGCATTATGCTGTGGGGATGTTTTTCAGCGGCAAGGACTGGGAGACCAGCCAGGATCGAGGCAAAATGAATGGAGCAAAGTACAGGGAGATCCTTGACGAAACCCTGATCCAGAGCACTCAAGACCTCAGATCCTAAGCACACAGCCAACACAACGCAGGAGTGGCTTCGGGACAAGTCTCTGAATGTCCTTGAGTGGCCCAGCCAGAGCCCAGACTTGAACCCAATCGAACATCTCTGGAGAGACCTGAAAATAGTTGTGCAGCAACACTCCCCAGCCAACCTGACAGAGCTTGAGAGGATCTGCAGAGAATAATGGGATAAACTCCACAAATACAGGTGTGCCAAGCTTGCAGCAACATACCCAAGAAGACCCAAGGCTGTAATCGCTGCCAAATATGCTTCAACAAAGTACTGAGTAAAGGGTCTGAGTACTTATGTAAATGTGATAAAGTTTGTTTTTTTTCTTTGCAAAAATTTCAAAAAGCCTGTTTTTGCTTTGTCATTATTGGGTATTGTGTGTAGATTGATGAGGAAGAAAAAAAATAATTGTATCAATTTTAGAATAAGGCTGTAACGTCACAAAATGTGGAAAAAGTCAAGGGGTCTGAATACTTTCTGAATGGACAGGATAGGGAGACACACATTTTCTCCTTTCCTCCGCTCCTGACTGCATGTGCTGCCATAGAAATAGAATCAATAGAACGGGTATCCCCATTCAAGTCAATGATGGCATAAAGTGTGGACTGGCTGCCATTGCGAGTGTACCCATACAGAGAGGAAGAGGCGAAACGAGACGTTTTACTCCGTTCAAAATCTGTCCATGAAAATAAGTAAGTATTATTTTTGAGTGTCGAATTTGGTCAACAGAAAAAGTATTATTTGCTACGTGAGGCTTATTTGATCGAATAGAAGTTAGGTTGTTGCGAATGCACTGATATACATGGCATATCGGCAACTTACCCAAAAACAACTTTATATCGGAGTTGTGCCTGCTGTCATGACATAGATAGAGGACTCATCATGGATATAACTCATTTTAGCATGGATATTACAATTGAGGGCTTCCACAATTTTAAAGAGTTGGGACTTGTGAGCTAACAGCCAATGAATGAGCTGAGAGAAAACAGCCAATGAAGAACAAGAAAATTGACGAATTTAAAATGGAGATGTTGTCACAGACACTATAATGGCACAGACAAGCATTTTGCTACACTCACAATAACATCTGCTAACCATGTGTATGTGACCAATATAATTTGATTTGATTTGATACAAAGATTAGTCCTCTATTTATCTTGGCCTGTTCTTCATACTCTTATCTGTGCTCTCATTTGCTAGAATGGTCCCACCTGATCTCACCTCCTCCCGCCTCCCGTCTTTGAGGACATGCATTTCCATTGTTAGAGCGGTCACTTGACTATCGTGTCAATCTAATAGACCATCTTTGACCCATAGGGGCAAAGCAGGAAGCACAGTACAAGCAGGAAGTAAAAGCAGGAAGTGTACCCATCAATATGTGCTGTGATTTGTTGATTCAACTCAACTGACTTTACAAAAAAATACATTCCATTACATGAGCCACATCAGATATAATTTGAATTGACATTTAATCCTATCCGATCAGATAACCTGATCTGCAGGACGAAAGTTTTCTATTAAAATCAAATTTAAAATCCATAAAATAATTTTTAGGATACATCATGGCCATTTTCTTTGACCTTTTGAGAAATGACACCCTTTCAATGCTACATTTCCTCTTCCCCTGCATTAATATCAGCATTGCTTGAGCAAATGGTGTTCCTCTGTAATTCTGTAACCTGTATTCCTTATGCAGACTAGGTTGTGTGCTAGCCCCATCCTCATATTCTATGGCAATTGAAGCCAGATTAAGAGCTACATTCGGGTACATTTTGCACTAAAATGACATCCTTAATATTATTATCAGGAGCATCCTGTTGATCTAAATCTAGGATATGACCGGTGATTGACTGTCCGTCTATAGCCAGAACTTGAACAACATGAAGCAGAGTGAGTGTGATTGTAGCCGACAGAGACCCAGAGGACAGAGGGGGCTGGCATCTGCTCGGCAGGCTGCGCTGGGGACGGATTCATAAACCAAATCCAAAAAGCATTTTAAACCCAGCTGTCAGTGACTTCTGGTAAATCACAGGAACACAAGCAGGGGCTGAGTCACTCCTGAGGCCTATTCTGTTCTGATCACTTCTGTTCTGCTTTATGTCTCTTGGGTGAACTGAGGCAGTTGATTTCCCTGATGCTAGATGATGAGATATCAATACAGACATTCACATGCTTTATTGAATTATATGACCGAATGATTGGAAGGCTAACCCGTAAATATCCATGTTTGTGAGGGACTTGATTCTCTTCTATCATCTGCCGCCTAAGCACTGCCATCAATACTGCGATTCAGATGATTGCCCAAGAGCAAACTGCAATCAATGAAAAGAATGAACCAAGCAAATGAAAACAACGTGTGCGTATGCATTATGCAACCACCAGGAAATACACCTATTATTCAACAGTATTTCTTATATTCCACTGCTGACAAACAGGCATTGTGTGACAAAAATGGATGAGAATGACCTCATCTCAAATTGACCCCTTAATAGCTCTACCTTGGAAGATCCCCATATTGCTTATACCAATCAAATCCTCTCAGATCTCCACAAATGCATAGGGCATATGGGACGAGTTATGGTGCAGAGCCCCTTCCTGTTTACCTGAAAGGCGTATGGCGTGTCGTCCACACAGTACACTCGGAGGCTGTAGTGCATGGGTGTGGCCCCCATGCTGCCAAACACTGCTAGCTTCAGCCTCTTCACGGCTGCCTGAGTGAGTGGTTCACCAACCAGGGCGTAGGAGCCAGGCTGGTCCAGCAGCAGGTGGCAGCTACTGGAGTCCATCAGGCAGTAATAGAATGTTGACTCATCCTCTACTGACATCACTTCCTGTGACAGGGAACACAGAACACAGGCCGGTTGGCAACAGAGGATGATAAGACAATTGCATGAAGCATCATTACATTTGATTACATTGAGAAGAAATACTATAATTATGCAATTGTGCTATGTGTGGATGTGCATTTGTTCAGCATCTTTTATAGTGTTGTGTCATCATGGGAGCATTTAAATGTTTGGTTCAATGAATATAATTGAAGTGCTTTTTTAAACGGGTTTCCGAGGTAGATGAGATGGTAACATCTCAGAACACAGATCAGTCATCATGAACAGCAGCAGTAGTTGGGAAATCCCTTTTATTATTTTAAACTACAATAATGGAATCAGTCGTTTTTATCATCCCAGCCAGCTACCATAATTATATCCCACATTATCTCCCTCTAAAACAGCTGTGTTCACTTCAAATAAAATAAAAAAACAGCGAGAAAATTGGAGACATACAAAGCTATATAATTTACACAAATGAGAAGTAATGAAGGGCCAAGGAAGGCGTGATGGTTAGTAGCTACCAATTTCGCTGTCTCTTGTTATTGCGTGTTGAACCTTTGGTCGCAGAGTCAGTTAATGAGATGCAAGGCTTAGCTACAGTATGTCCATCACACACCTGTACCATCCTCAGCTAGAATGACCTCCAGGGAGTCTGCAGGGTATGAAATCTGCAGCGGTGAATGTTGTATATCCAAGAGAGATTATAGACTTTGTCCCAAATGACACCATGGGGCTCTGGTCAAAAGTAGTGCACTATATGTGAATAGCTATCTGGGATATACCCATAGAAAAGGGCAAGAGACAAAAATGGTGTATATGAATGGTGGGGTCAGGAGGCAGCCCGTAATTGAGACAAAGATCCCTGCCACCCATTCCCATTGTTTCATTGCCTGGGGTAAGCAAGCCAGTGATACATGCAAGGACTGCTACAACCTCTTGTATAGTTAATTGCCTTACATAGGGCACACAGCCCACTTCCATTGGTTGTAACAGCATTATATAGGACAGAGTGGGTGCAGGAGCAAATCCAGAGGCTGCTAATATTCTAAATAACAACCCTGTTTTAATCACCGACACCACATAGCATAACAGCCGGGGGCAGAACTACAATATTCATTATTCTGACCCCCTGTTCAGTCTGTCAAAACGTGGTCAGATGTACAATTATATTACTACCTGCCTGGAAATGCTCTTAATTCTTTTATTTTACACTTGTTTTGTTCAAAAACACATTTTCATGAACAAATAATTCTAAGTTAGGGAGGGCATTGCCTGCCGAGCCTCTGGGTTGTGTATTAACCTCTTGGGAATGTACAATAAGTTATAGATTGTAGAAAGCTCTTTTTTTAGACAACAAAATAATATTAGACATTCCTAAGGCGAACAGTACACACGGGGAAAAAAGACAAGAATGCTGAAATATCTCAACTAAGCCTACTACTAGCAACTTTGCATGGGAAGAAACAAACACTATGGCTTTAGGGTGTAGGCCATAGTGTCTTAAACAACGGTGTTGAGAAATACAAAAGGTAACAAACCAACGTCTAACAATTACTGAAAAAGCCAGTGAGTGGCAGGTAGGCTGATTCACGTGTCTGTTTAGTGAACATGTCCTGAGAAGTGGGAGGTGCTTAGAAAGCAGGGCAGGCAGTGGCATCACAAATGGCACCCTATTCCCTATATAGTGCACTACTTTTGACCAGGGCCCATAGTTAAAAATAGTGCACTACATAGGGAAAGGGGTGCCATTTGGGACACATCCGGCGAGTCCAGGTCAGATGGGAGGCCATTTCCATGACTCTTCCCCTGATTGCCTCACGTCCACACCCATTTCAGTATGTCCATCCAGAATCCACCAATCGATACTTCCGATGTCTAACGGGCCCTTTTGCCCTGTCGTTACCCCGTCTGACTGACACAAGCAATGTGTTTTCTCTGCTATTACATGCTGTAATTGTTTTGTTTTTTCTCCAGCCCTCTCAACGTTATTCCCCTCAGGCAGGCTGTTGTTCCCCTCAAGCAGGCTGTTGGATCCACAGTGACCGTAAGCCTTTGTGTGAGTCACAAAGTCACAAATGGCACCCTATTCCCTATTAAAGTGCAGTACTTTTGACCAGATCCCTATGGGCCCTGGTCAAAAGTAGTGCACTACGTAGGAATTGAGTGCAGTTTGGGACGCATCCTTTAGCAATGCCCTGCTCCACACACTATGCTCTCAAGAGCCTTTTCACACTTTAGACACACACATCTCAACAGGCACATCACAAAAAGGCTCGCTGGAACATTGTCCCTCCCAAAAGAAAGATACAGAGGTCAGGAAATTAAAAGAGCTGATGGAACAAACTGTGTTGAGGTGTCAAGGGAAAATACAACCTCTATCTGGGAATATCTTTGACCAGTTAAAAACACACAGGGTTATAGAAGAAAAAATAAACAATAACATAGGGCCTGCCCACATGAAAAGAATACTAACAATGTATACTATGGTAGGAATACTATGGTATTCACTGTAGTGTTTTTTCAGACTTTACTGTAGTATTCACTGTTGTGTCTGAAGTGTGAAAAGGCTATTGAGGGCAAAGGGTGCGGAGCAGGGCATTGCTCAAGGATCCATCCCAAATGGCACTCAATTCATACATATGGGCCCTGGTCAAAACTAGTGCACTTTTTAGGGAATAGTATACTGTAGTATTTACTGTACAGTATACTACAGTCTGCAAAAACACTAGTGTTTTGGGGGACATTACTGTAGTATTTCCCAAACAGTTTTTGTTTTATTATCTTTGACTTAAAACTGGGGGGCTTTCTTCTAGAGGAAACCTACTGGAGAAATACTAAAAGAGCACATTTTCAGGTAGTTCAGTTTCTGCTCTTTCTATAACCTGTAGGAAACACAATATATGGTCTATACTTGGCATGTGGGTTTCTCATTTAAAGATGGCACAAATTGCAGTATGGGGGAGGGGGATGGGCAGGGTATATGCAAATATAATACAGAAGTATTTACTATAGTAAAAAAAAATGTTTTGCATACATTTCTGTATTATTTAATGGTGTTTTTTGTCGATAATACTAGTATTTACTATAGTATTCTACAGTATACCACACAAGTATATACTAAGTACTACACATGATCGAGGTAGTATTCTATAGTAAACTGTAGTATTTTCTTATGTGGGTGGACTCGGTCCTGGACTAAAAAATGCAATCTGTGTCTGAGTAACTGGCCCAGAGAGCAAAAAGAGTTCTTTATGGTTAAAGGGGCTTCTCTTACCTCCCAACTGTTGTCCTGTGTTTTCCTCTTCAGTTGGATGTTCCAGTTCTCAGTGTCAACCTCTGCACAGTGAGCTATCGTCATAGCAACAGGACTGGAGAGGTCTAGGCCTAGAGGACCATAGGTGACCTCTGGTCCTAGTAGGATCTCACAGCCTTCCTCCGTCTGGAAACTGAAAAACACTAATTGTCGTTGGTTGATTCTGAAAAGAAGCTATTCAACTAACTGTAGCTACAGGTATAATGTATTTGATAAAATGTGGTCAAATATTTAATGGAGGGGGGCCTTCCGTGTCTAAGGCACTGGGTTCGAGCTCAGGCTCTGCCGCAGCCGGCCGCGACCGGGAGGCTCATGGGGCTACGCACAATTGGCCCAGCGTCGTCTGGGTTAGGGAGGGTTTCGCCGGCAGGGATATCCTTGTCTCATGTGTATGGTGTTTCCTCCAACACATAGGTGCGGCTGGCTTCCGGGTTGGATGTGCGTTGTGTCAAGAAGCAGTGTGGCTTGGTTGGATTGTGTTTCGGAGGACGCATGGCTCTCGACCTTCGCCTCTCCCGAGTCCATATGGGAGTTGCAGCGACGAGACAGTAACTACTACCAATTGGAAACCATGAAATTGGGGAGAAAAAGGGGTAAAATAATACAAATTTAAACATAAAATAAATAAAAATATAAAAATATATATATATTTAATGGATTTGCAAATTCAAGGTACTACTAAACGAACATCGTTTAGTAGTACGTCATTATAAGACTAAAAACAACTGAAATGCTAACTCTACATAATTGACTTAAGACATGAATCTATTCCCCATGCAAAACAGGGACATATTTTAGATCATGTATGTTAAGGGCTTGAGTGTGGACCAATAAAAGTCTTATAAAGGGATCTGTGTGCCGGTCGGTCGCTGATGAATTTGCATATTCATCAGCCTTGTGTTTATCATCTTGGAGTCATTATCTTTCCATCGCTCCTTGTGGTGGTGCTGCATGAAATCAAAGCAATTAATGAAGGAAAACGAATGAGGGCGGTGGACAGTCATGCAAATTTACAAACAGCATAAAGACACAGAGAGCAGCCTGCAGGTGTTTGGTTCCTGGATTCCCTGCTAGAGACAGAGTCATAAAGTCAGAATATGATTTACCTTAAAAATGGATGGCGTATTCATTAAAAAAGGGCTGACAATAAATAGCATCTTCAGGTTGTGTTGCCAGGGGGGGTAGGAAGGGTAGGCGGTGGTTTGAAAAGGCCAAGGAAGATCAAGGCAGTGCAGCGAAACGCCTTCGCAAAGCTCTCTAAGCTCATATCAGTCATCAAAGATCTGAGAACTGTGAATTGTCAAGATTTCCTCCACTGAATAAAAACTGATTTAGGCTATATCCAGATCCTTGAGTGATTGAGCAAGTGAGTGAGGTGGAAAGTTCACCGCGTCAAGATGCAGTGTGACTTTAAACAAATAACCCAAGGCATAAACAATGACAGAAATAATATTGTGGCAGATGAACTTAATTATTTCAGTAAGATTGCCACATACAGTACCAGTCAAACGTTTGGACACACCTACTTATGCAAGGGTTTTTCTTTATTTGTACTATTTTCTACATTGTAGAATAATAGCAATGACATCAAAACTATGAAATAACACATATGGAATCATGTAGTAACCAAAAAAATGAAAAGTGATTTAACAAATCAAAATATATTTTATATTTTTCAAAGTAGCCACCTATTACAGTTCCTTGATGACAGCTTTGGAGGTGTTTCCAAACCTGCCCTACTGTGCCAGTAGGTGTGTCCAAACTTTTGACTGGTAATGTGCTCGAGTGTGGATTGCCCAACAATGGTTAAGATCTTTCATGATTCACTTCTCACAGTCAATGTATACTGTACAATACAGACACCTTTCAGACTTCCCAAACATTTTCCGCATCTGAACCAGTCAGTACATCTATTGACAAAACATAATATATATGTTTCCTTTCATTGACTTGCAGTTACATGATTGTGAATACGCTAGTAAAATACACTAATAAATAGCAATAAAATATGTGATTGCATATTCAGTGCTGATGATGACTATTTCTATTCATATAACCTTCACCTCACACAGTTAACCTGTACCTGTTTTATACAGATGAGAGCTCACTGCTCACGTCAATCACTGTGCTGTTTTAATAGTAGCCCTGGCTGGTTTTTGAATGGTCCAGCGAGAGTTCTGATGGTCCTTTAGTCAACAACGAAGAGCCTGATCACACATTCAACGGCAAGAGTAGCTAAGCAAGGAACAGATTAGCTGGACTTTAAGTAGCTGCCTAACACTTATGACTGAGAGGAGTCTAGAAGCAGCAGCACCTAAAAGAAGAAGTGCCTCTGGCTCTTATCCTGGCTGAGTCCGAAATGGTACCCTCTTCTGTTTATAGTGCACTACTTTTGACCAGGGCCCATAAGGCTCTGGTCAAAAGTCGTTTGCTATATAGGGAATGGGGTGCCATTTGGGACGGACCCCTCTCTTTTTCAATTCCACTTGTCATCATCATGAAGGGTCCTGTACCAACGTACGGCTCGGCTTCCTCCCTGGCCCTAGATGAGGTGCATTACTCAAAGTGACTGATGACTCACTCTTCAGGGACTGGGGAGCCATGCAAAGTGGCCTATTGGGCCACGACGCCACAGAGAGAGCGGAGGCAGCGTGGGGCTTAATAAATGCACACATTAACATGCTCCATTAGCTTCACCTTTATTTGCTTGTACTCTCCTACCTGCCTGTCCAACTGGGTTTTTGTCCATTTTTTAAGGCGACGCATAGGCACATGTTATGGGCAGAGAATGGGGGCATTCATCACATTGGTACCGAAGAGGGAAAGCTGTACGTTATGGACTACAATTGGCTGCACATACCAAGCTATGATTTAATGTTTCATCTATCCCTTTTAGCCTCTCTCTTTCTCGAACAAAGAAATGCATACAGTTAAATTAAACATTTACATTACTAAATTACATCTTTGAAGTACTTGCTTGCTCATGAGCTCAAGAGAATGAGGGACACGAAGATATAAACTGGACAACCATATTTTCTCCCTGTGGCATTAAAAATGAATGCTATGTTGAAACCATTACAATAGTTCCTGCCAGAGACAGTCAGTGACATCCCACCTGCAGATCGAATGGACAAATGACCCGAGGGGGCTTAGGAGAGCTCACAAATCTTTCCAAAATGGCACTCTTTTTGCTATATACAGTAGTGAGAATACTTTTGTCCAGAGTCTTATGGGTCTTGGTCAAAAGTAGTCTCACTATAACGAAAAGGGGGCACAGCCACAGTCTGTCCCTGTGGGGTGTTATTGAGGCTAACTAGAAGGTACAGTGGCCGGGCGAGGGAGGCATGTCAACCTCACGTGGGTGAGATGTATTGCACAGCCCGACCATGACCGCATTCCCACACCATCTTGGCAGAGCCAAGGAGAAAACACCTGGCATCCAGAACTTCAGCAAAGAACATTTCGAATGTAGATCTTTACATTCACAAGTTGTTGTAGGAATGTGGGTGTACAAAACAGGTGGCTCTAGCTTTGAAATACAAACAGATCTTTTTTGTTGTTGTTAGACCAACACCAACTCAAACTCCACACATCAACACTTTACTTATTTGAAGTAAGCTAGACTAAATTAATCAAGACTACATTGGGAATAAACCCGCATTGCTCCACATGAGCTGTAATTTCTTTGTTGCACATGAGAGATCAAAGCTAGAATATCACCTGCGAGGTCACAGTGGAAATTATCAGCCTGATCTTGCCACCTAAATGATTCGTGTGGAGAGTGCTAGATAATCTGTGGTGCTCGCTGGGTTCATCTGCCAGAGACCTCCGTATTTATAATGTTTTTAACTCATGAGGCTAAAACAAGTGAGGAAGGGTGAACAAGTAGCATTGTCCAGGTGATAAAGAATGGTAAGGCTTGATGATGAAAGATGAGCAATAGAGAGCGACTGACATACAGATAGATGGTCATGAGATCTGCTCTCACCTGGACTCTCCCTGATTTATCACCATGTACATCTCCCAGGAAGTGTCCTCAGTGATCGCACCATGGGGAACCAGCAGGCTGACTCCTGTAAGACACAACAACAGAGTCAACAACGATAACAACAAAACACTAAAGATATCTTTGAGATGCCTGTATATACTGTAGTTGAACATAACACGGATTTCTTCTATACTGAACAAAAATATAAACGGAACATGCAACAATTACAAAATGTTATTAAGTTACAGTTCATATAAGGAAATCATTCAATTGAAAGAAGGAAATGAGGCCCTAATCTATAGATTTCACATGACTGGGTAGGAGTGCAGCCATGGATGGGCCTGGGATGGCATAGGGCCACCCACTTGAGAGAAAGGACCAGCCACTGGGGAGCCAGGCCCTGCCAATCAGAATTTTTTTCCCCCCACAAAAGGGTTTTATTATAGACAGAAATACTCTTCCATTTCATCAGCTATACAGGTGGCTGGTCTCAGACGATCCCGCAGATGAAGAAGCCGGATGTGGAAGTCCTGGACTGCCATGGTTACACATTGTATGCGGTTATGAGGCCGGTTGATTGCCAAATTCTCTAAAGAAATGTTGGAGGTGGCTTATGGTAGAGAAATTAATATTCAATTCTCTGGCAACAGCTCTGGTGGAAATTCCTGCAGTCAGCATGCCAATTACACACTCCCTCAAAACTTGAGACGTCTGTGGGATTGTGTTGTATGACAAAACAGCACATTTTAGAGTGGCCTTTTATTGTCCACAGCACAAAGTGCACTTGTGTAGTGATCATGCTGTTTAATCAGCTTCTTGATATGGCACACTTGTCAGGTGGATTGATTATCTTCATATGGCTGCAGGGGCAGTATTGAGTAGCTTGGATGAAAAGGTGCCCATTGTAAACGGCCAGCTCCTCAGTCTCACTTGCTAATATATGCATATTATTATTTGTATTGAATAGAAAACACTCTAAACTTTCCAAAACTGTCAAAATATTGTCTGTGAGTATAACAGAACTGATATTGCAGGTGAAACCCTGAGGAAAATCTAAACAGGAAGTTGTTTCTATTTTGAAAACTCCATGTTCCATAGCCTCCCTTTGCTGGATTTAAAGGGATATGAACCAGATTCCTTTTCCTATCGCTTCATCAAGGTGTCAATAGTCTTCAGCATAGTTTCAGGCTTTATTTAGAAAAATGAGCCAGAACGATAACATCGCGTCAAGTGGTCACATGAGTTTTGCTCGCGCAACAGCGTTTGGGCAGCCATTGCTTTTCCCTCTCCTACTGTGAAAGACATTTGAGCTTGATATATTATTGATTATATATTTTAAAAACAACCTGAGGATTGATTATAAAACATGTTTCTGTGGACATTATGGAAACTATTTTCGTCTGCGTTGTTGTGACCGCTCTTTCCTGTGGATTTCTGAACATAATATACATTATAACATTATAAAAATAATCTTTATGGAACAAAAGGAACATTTGTTGTGTAACTGGGAGTCTCGTGAGTGAAAACATCCGAAGATCAAAGGTAAACGATTAATTTGATTGTTTTTCTGATTTTCGTGACCAAGCTTCCTGATGCTAGGTAAGTGTACTTAATGTTTTGTTGTGCGATCGATAAATTTACACAAACGCTTGGATTACTTTCGCTGTAAAGCATAATTTCAAAATCTGACACGACAGGTGGATTAACAAAAGTCTAAACTGTATTTTCCTATATTGCACTTGTGATTTCATGAATATAAATATTTGTAGTAATATTTATTGAATGTAGCGCTATGCTATTCAGCGGTTGTTGATGACACTTATCCCGATAGGGAGATTGCAGCCATAACAGGGTTATAAGCAAATTTGTGCACACATTTTGAGAAAAATAAACTTTCGTGCTTATGGAAAATTTCTGGGCTCTTTTATTTCAGCTCATGAAACACGGGAACAACACTTTACATGTGCCTTGCTAAACTATTCTGACCCCTTGGAGTTCTTCAGATTTTATTGTGCTACAAAGTGGGATTAAAATGGATTTAATGGTCATTTTTGTCAAGAATCTATAAATAAAATTTACATCCTTATTAACTAAAATATACTGTAGTTGTTGCATAAGTATTCACCCCCTTTATTAAGGCAAGCCTAATTAGTTTAGAAGTAAACGTTAGCTAAGCAAATCACATAAATCACATGGGGTTGACATGATTTTTGAATGAACATTTCCTCTGTCCCCATACATAAAACATCTGTAAGGTCCCTCAGTCAAGTATTGAATTTTAAGCACAGATTCAACTACAAAGACCAGGGAGTTTTTAGAATGCCTCAAAGAAGGGCAGTGATTGGTAGATGTGTAACAATAACAAATCAGGTATTAAATATCTCTTTAAGCATGGTCAAGTAAATAATTTTGCTGCAGTGCTTGAGGCGTCCCTACAGATCCGGGTTTGATCCCAGGCTGTGTCACTACCATCTGTGACCCGAGAGTCCGATATGGCGGCGCACAATTTGCCCACCGTCGTCCGGGTTAGGGGAGGATTAGGCTGCGGGGGACTTTAGTTGGCTCATCGCGCTCTAGCGACTCCTTTGTGGCGGGTGTTTCCTCCGACACAACAGTGCGGCTGGCTTCCAGGATAAGCGGGCGGGTGTTAAGAAGTGCGGTTTGGCGGGTCATGTTTCAGAGCATGAATGACTCGACCTTCGCCTCTCCCGAGCCCGCTGGGAAGTTGCAGCGATGAGACAAGATCGTAATTGGATCGCAATTGAATATCACAAAATTCATCCCAGACACATCAAAGACACAGTCGTCCTTCTGAACTGAGCTGTAGGACAGGAATGAAACTGCTCAGGGATGTTACCTCGAGGCCATTGGTGATTTTAAAGGGATCAATGGCTGTGAAAATTTTGAGGATGGATCAAAATGATTGTAGTGACTCACAATAATGACCTAAATGACAGAGTGAAAAGAAGAATATAAATAAATATACAGAATAAAAATATTCCAAAACATGCATCTTGTATGAAAAAGGCACTAAAGGAATACTGACAAAAAAGAACACAGCAAATTAATACACTTTTTGCCTTATGTTTAGGGCAAATCCCAAACAACACCTCACCGAGTAACTGCCTCCTTATTTTCAAGCATGGTGGTGGCTGCATCGTGGTATGGGTATGCTTAACATCAGCAAATACTTGGGAGTTTTTCAGGATAAAAAGAAACGAGATGGAGCTAAGCACAGGCAAAATAAGAGGAAAACCTGCTTCAGGCTGCTTTACACCAGAGACTGGTACAGGAATTCACCTTTCATCAGGGCAACAACCTAAGGCCATATCTACAGTGCCTTCTGAAATTATTCAGACCCATTGACTTTTTCCACATTTTGATACGTTACAGCCTTATTCTAAAATGGTTTATATGGCACCCAATAATTTCAAAGCGAAAACAGGTTTTTAGAAATGTTTGCAAATGTATTAAAAATAATATCAGAAATATCTTATTTACATAAGTATTCAGACCCTTTGCTATGAGACTCAAAATTGAGCTCTGGTGCTTCCTGTTGCCATTGATCATCCTTGAGATGTTTCTACAACTTGATTGGAGTCCCCTGTGGTAAATTCAATTGATTGGACATGATTTGGAAAGGCACACACCTGTCTATATAAAGTCCCACAGTTGGCAGTACATGTCAGAAAAAAAACAAGCCATGAGGCTGAAGGAATTGTCCATAGCGCTCCGAGATAAGATTGTGTCGAGGCACATATCTGGAGCATTGAAGATCCCCAAGAACACAGTGGCCTCAATCATTATTAAATGGAAGAAGTTTGGAACCACCAAGAGCAATCAGGGGAGAAGGGCCTTGGTCAGGGAGGTGATGATCACTCTGAATCCGATGGTCACAGAGTTCTAATTCCTCTGTGGAGATCGGAGAACCTTCCAGAAGGACAACCATCTTTGCAGAACTCCACCAATCAGGTCTTTATGGTAGAGTGGCCAGACGGAAGCCACTCCTCAGTAAAAGGCACATGACAGTCCGCTTGGAGTTTGCCAAATGTCACCTAAAGACTCTCAGGCCATGAGAAACAAGATTATCTGGTCTGATGAAACCAAGATTGGCTTTGCCTGATTGCCAAGCGTCACATCTGGAGGAAACCTGGCCCCATCTCTATGGTGAAGCGTGGTGGTGGCACCATCATGCTGGGTAATGTTTTTCAGCAGCAGGGACTGGGAGACTAGTCAAGATCGAGGCAAAGATGAACGGAGAAAAGTACAGAGACATCATTGATGAAAAACCGCTCCGGAGCCCTCAAAACCTTAGATTGAGGCAAAGGTTCACCTTCCAACAGGACAATGACCCTAAGAACACAGCCAAGACAACTCTGAATGTCCTTGAGTGGCCCAGCTAGAGCCCGGACTCAAACCTGATTGAACATCTCTGGAGAGACCTGAAAATAGCTGTGCAGCAACGCTCCCCATCCAACCTGGCAGAGCTTGAGAGGATGTGCAGAGAAAAATGGGAGAAACTCCCCAAATGCAGGTGTGTCAAGCTTGTAGCGTCATACCAAAGAAGACTTGATGCTGTAATCACTGTCAAAGGTCCTTCAACAAAGTACTGAGTAAAGGGTCTGAATACTTATGTAAATGTCATATTTAAGGTTTGAAATGTTTTATAAATTAGCAAACATTTCTAAAAAACTGTTTTCATTATGGGGTATTGTGTGTAGATTGATGAGGAAAACACACAAATGAATCAATTGTACAATAATGGTGTAACGTAACAAAATGTGGAAACAGTCAAGGGGTCTGAATACTTTCCGAAGGTACACTGGAGTTGCTTACCAAGAAGACAGTGACTGTTCCTGAGTGGCCACGTTACAGTTTTGACTTGCTGCAAATCTGCTGCAAATCTAACCCCAATATCCTGAAAGAGCTTGAAGAATAATGGGCAAATATTGTATCATCCAGGTGGGCAAAGCTCTTAGAGGCTTACCCAATAAGACTCACAGCTGTAATCGATGCCAAAGGTGTTTCTAAAATGTATCGACTCAGGGAGCTGAATACTTATGTAACAACTATATATATATATATTTTTTATTAATAAAAAATATATATATATCAAATTTTTCTTACACTTTGACAGACTATTTTGTGTAGATTGTTGGGGGAAAAAATACAACTAATCCCACTTTGTAACACAATAAAATGTGAAGAAATCCAAGGGGTTTGAATACTTTTGCAAGGTACTGTATATCTGTGACTGTGTTGACCTGCACTGGTAAAAGACTTCAGTGCAGGACTAGACATTCAATATTGCGCATCAGCACAACCACACAGCTTCATAGCACCATTCATATATTGGAAACAATACCACTTACAATGCCTAAAAACCCTGTCTGAAACCTTACAAAGGGTTAGTGAAGACTGGGGTATAGCAGCTGTAGAGGAGATTCCATGTCTGCCTGTCGATAAAACAGCAATGGAAGTGTTTTGTCATCCCCCTGTCTGTCATCTCCCCTCTTGCAAATCAAGCAGTTAGCGTTCACCTGCCACCCTGTCAGATGTTTCACTGGGGGATGGCTGCGCAGGAGCCCTCCAGGACCTCTTCAATCCCCAGAGTGACAGTGAACAACATCCTTAGCCCAGAGGATTATGCTCACACCGCCAAAGTTTGATCATCATCAGTTTACGTCCCACAGGACTGACTGATGTCTGAGCTTGTACTGAACGTTGTCGGTCTGCGTGTGTGTGCGCACACGTTCATGTGCGTTTACACTTGTGCTCGAGCGTGTAGGACATGTATTCATCCTGAAAGAAGAGACTGGCAGTTAGCCAAGTGCTGGCCATGTATGGTCGTCTGTTCAGCATCGTTAACGACATTGTAGATGTGAGAGTGGTCCACTTGACCGCTGTGACTCTCTCCCCTCACACACAACCATCAGACTGAAGGAGTCTGATTTTCCTGTGCCTCTCCATCAGTGCCTCTCCAACAAAGCTGAGGGCCCTACACACACTAGGGATCGGGAGAGAGATGTCAAAGCTACAGTTCACATGGAACTGTTGACCCCTGACAACTGTGGCAGTCCTCATAGCAAACTCATCTACTCCCTCCACTTGTAGTCATTGTCTATGATAAGAGGCCTGACCCCCGTTTGCCTGGGAGGGCTGGTGGGAATGTAGAGGAATAACAAACAGCTATACTAGCTTCCTGTACTTGACCTACCTGGGAAACAACATTAATGAATCCTACTGCACTGTAGCAACATGCATTAGACTCTAGAGAGATTAAAGGGACCTGGTCTGAGTCCAAAATGGCACCCCACTGTTTTCATAGTGCACTACCTTTGACCAGGGCCCATAGACAATAGGGTGCCATTTGAGACGTGTCCCTGGTTTCACTAACCAAGACATTCACTTAGACTACCTCTACTTGTAATTAGTCAAGAGTGTGAATGTTTTTGCTAAACTGAGAACTTTATTTTCCATTAGAATAGAATAAAACATGCTAGAATGAGATATTAGCACAGAGTAGCCATCATCAGAGAACAGTCTACCCATCTCTCTTCATTAAACCCATGTACTGTACTTTACCAGTATTTGGCAGCACAAACTGTTTAATTCAGCTTTAAACACAGCTTCAAGTGTAATTCAGTCTTTAAACACATTGAACTCACCAGTATTTGGCACCACCAACCGGCCGCCCAGATGCCCAAACATGCCCGTGGTTCTCATCTGATCTTTAGTGGGGGTGAGGGGGGGCCCGTTGGGGGTGAGCAGGCCCTTCTTGGTGCACCGTCTCTCCACAGTGCTGTTGCTGTAGTCTCGGTTCAGCCCCCTGGGGAAGGTCTCGGGCGGATGGCCTTTGGGAGCGTGGTACTCAGCGCGGTCGGCCACACCTAGTGAAACCATAAAGGAGCTCTGAACTTTGACCTTGTTGTCTGGTAGGGGGTCAAAGAGCTCTTTATTGTCTATGGAGTCCTTGAAGCAGATGGGGCTGCTATAAGTCCGGCCCACTGTCAGTTCTGGCTGCAGAGAGGAGTTGAGAAGCAGTGGGCTCCCTAGAGAGATGGAGTGGAACACACAGCCACAAAGTCATGCCGTCATCTAAATACCCTAGCTCTCTCTGCTGGAGCCATTGGCTGAAGTGAAGTCCACTGAGCAGGGAGCACACTCTGTCAACTGATGGAAAACAGGCTTTTAGTGTGAATAACATGTCAGGGTATGTGACTAACACAGAGTTACGGTACAGGTAAATAACCTGGATAAAAGATACTGTAGCTATCCAGGTCAGGGCTGAGTCATAGTCACTGGTCAGAGGTAGATTTAATTACCAAGCATACACAGCTTGATTGCCATAATCCATCTGTTGGAGTCAGTTCCTCTCTGTACACAAAGTCATCCTCCTGGAGGACACAGTCCTTCTCTGTCTGTGGTCACAGCACAGCGCTGGGGTTGTGTGTGTGTGTGTGTGTGTGTGTGCGTGTGTGCGTGTGTGTGTGTGTGTGTGTGTGTGTGTGTGTGTGTGTGTGTGTGTGTGTGTGTAAGTGTGTGTGTAAGTGTGTGTGTGGCTGGGAAGGTGCTAAGGAGGTCTGGGTGACCGTCCTGTAAATGACGGTCCTTCAGCTCTCATAATCAACTCAATCGTCCAAGGAGGTGGTCTTCATCCACAGCCATTAGACGCCTGACCATACTGCCAAACACCACATGCATCTATCTGGCACATCCAGACATTAGGGCCCCAGGACTCTCTGTGCCAAGATAACAGAGGAGTCACAAAGTCATTGCTGCCCAGCTGCTGCCTGGCGAGGGGCATAAGGCAGGAGGCTAATGTTTTATTTTTAGGGGAATCGTTAATTGCTGGGGGGCTTGATTTGTGTCATGCTTTCAGGGTGTGTTTGTTTCTTTCTACTGAAAGACTAACTAGAGGGTATTGTTCAATCAAGGGCTTCTCCTTGTAACTTCATTGTCTAGTCTAGTGCCGGAAAATGCGTAACAGGATGAAAGTATACAATTGAACCATTTTGAAATCTATTGCACTTCAATCAAACACATTAAAGGATATCATGGGAAATGTTGCATTTGACGGAACTGAGCAGTGTGAAATATTACTGATCAGTGGTGATTTGCTACTGATTGCAGTAGACATAGTAGCGGACTATTGCGAACATTCATATAGATCACGCAGAAGAAAAATAAATCCAGTGGCCATTGGCCAAACTTTCAATCTGGCATGCATACTTTTTTTCTTCTTCTCAGCGCAGTGGAAATGGTAGAGCAAAACGGAACTGAAGAGGAGGTGGGAAGACAGAAGTTAATGAATTGGACCTCACGTTGAATACCTTGAGGGATAGGTTTGGAATTGGACCTCTGATTAAAAATGTAAAAAAAAAGAAAATGGCTCATGGCCAGCAGTAATGCAGAGACAGGGTCAGGTCTAAAGATTCATTCACCACTCCGCCTTAGCTCCTGCCACATGAGGGGGTGTGTCTAAAGCATTTAAGGGACTTCAAATGAATTAGGCATGAAAAGCTACTAATTTCTTATGAAGAACACACTTGAGAAAAGCTGTTTTTCTCTCTCTGTTTATTGCCGTATATTATTGTGATTATGAAAAATCAACCTGAATAAGGTCGACTGGGGGGAACAGTCAGGAAAAATATTATATTTTTTGCTATTCATTTGTGTTTCTTTCCTTCCCTCTGTAAAAGAAGGCTCCAGACGGGAAATGGGAAAGCGGATAATATGAGCTATATTTCTTCTGCTCCATTAGCAAGCTGATGGAGAGGGGAATGGGATGGAGTGATGGTGGCCGGTGGAGGGCACAGCAGGCGGCTCCTGAAAAGCTGGCCTATTTAAATAGGATTGATAGCCTGCCGGATGTAGCGCTCCACAGTCCCCCATCTTTCCCTTCCCGCCCTGCGCGTGGTGAGGGGCTAGGCATGAGTGTCAACCCAGGCCTTGGGAGCAGTGGATGTAGTGGGCTCAGCATGGCTCCGGCAGGGCTTTTCACAGTGGTGTCACATCCAGCCAGGATTTATCACCCGCTTCTGCAATGGCTATCGCTTGTGCTAACCCAGAAGTGTCATTGACAGTAATAGGAAGGATGCCTGGGACAAGCCACAGCCCCAGACACTGTTATGAACAGAAGTTATTGCTGTGCACAACAAAAATGCAATTGATGTTCAGTGTTCCATGCTTTTCACATTTATCCATCAGTGGATTTGGCTGGGGCTATCTGACGGCAGGGAAGGGGGATTGGTTGCTTGACAGTCATGCGTGTGTGTGGTCTGCGGCCAGGTGGACACAGGATGTGTCTGTCAAAGATTGATTACCTATCTCGGCAATAACAGAAGAACTGGTCTGTCAAAATAGAAGGACAGATCCTTTCAGCGCTTATGAGAATATACATTTGAGGCAGATGTGCAGGGTTTGCACAGTGCCGCCTCAATGCAAACACATGCAATCAATCACCAGCAGAAGCAGCCTGTCAAAAGGGTCCTTGAAAAATCCTGCCTACCGTTTGGCCTTGTGGGCACCTGGCATGTCTCCATAAAGTGAAAGGCAGCGCTAGGTCACCTTGTCTGGTGGTCTTGAAGGTGAAAGACTGGAAGCCCCCGGTGAGCGCGGATGAGTCGATGACGTCAACGCCGTAGTTACTCTGGCTCCTCCTGTACAGCATGACGGCCACCACAAGGACAGCCACAACTATGACTCCCGACCCCAGCCCAGAGTAGAGAGCCACGTCGTTGGAGCCGTCCATACCTGGTACACACACAGACCAACACAGAAACAACAGTCTCAATGGATGTTTGCTAAGTGTAAACAATACCATGCACGAAGTTCAACTAAGGTACAGTACAGAGACACTGAAGAGGAAAATGTGAGAATGGTGATGGTAGTGATTATTTTGTGGTGACATTCTGAGGCATCTAAAATAGTAATTAAAATACACAGTATTGTATTTGACTAGGAGCTTTTGGAGAGAAGTGAATTCATTTGAAAGCACAGTGTAGAGCACTTTGATGACTGTCCATCCCAAGACACAGTTCAACTGCTCATCCAACAGGCTCATCTTCCTATGCTACATTATGCAGCACACAGAGGACTCGATGAGCATGCAGAATCTCGCCTATACACTGCTGTTATACAAGACATTCATAAAGCTGTTAACAGTGAGAGTGAGAGGGGTATAACTGCCTTCAGACCCACTAGTCTATATCCAATAAGCCTAATGGTACATATTAAACTACATAGTATGGCCCAATGGTCAATGTCTGACAGTGACAGGAAATGATCCGAAGCAAATTAATTTAGAGTAGCCCCGTTAGTATGATCACTGACCAGATGTCTGTCTCCCCCTTCTAGAATTCTCCACTGAATTGTTTGACCCAGAATGCATTGCAAACCAGGCACAGTGAGTGAGCCTGTCTGTCAGTCTAATGAAGTCTCATTACAATCACTGCTGAGGCTCCAGTCAAGGTAGCACCTGAATCATTTTAGGAGGTGTCAGGCGGTATGCAAGGGGAAGAGAGTGTCTGAGCTGAGACCCGCCAGGGGAATACAAGTGAGGATACACTGCAAATTGGTCAAATTAGCTTGTTTGCATAATTACACTGCATTAATCCCTTACAATATAGCATATGTTCAGTTGTCACAACCGATCAATCTCTCGACTCAATCCGAGAAGGAGAGCACGTTGTGATGTCACGCTTGTGAAGCGTGAACAGCTGACTGATCGAATGGTAGAACCTGGTTATAGTAAAATAGATCCTATTCAATTACTCTAATTAGTCTAATTCCTAATTCTACGGTTATAGTTCTGTTCAGAACCTGACTACAAGGGTTTTGGATGGGTGTGATGGTTGTATAAAATGCAGGGAAATTAAAGTTAACTAATAGGTAGATGTCTAAAAAAAAAGCTTCTCATAAAATAAAAAAAGCTGTTATTCTGATTCTGGTTTCCTGAACTTTCACAAATGAGGTAGACAGCTAGCCTGTTTAAAGAGTTGGGGGTTGAAAATAAAAGAAATGCAGAAAGGAAGGACTCACTTTGAGGTTTAACATCATGCAGCAGCTTTCCATCTGCAAAGACAGACACAGAATGAGACAGAAAAGAGAGAGAGAGAGAGAGAGAGAGAGAGACAGAGGGGATTAAACGCCAGCCCTGGTTGTGTCCCAAATGGCACCCTATTCCCTTTATAGTGGACTACTTCCCTACAAAAGTAGTGCCCTATAAGGGGGGGAGTTGCCATTTGGGACGCATACAGAGCGAGGTGATTAAACGCCAGCCCTGTGTGAGTGAGGTATCCTACTAGTGCACTTCTTTCTGACTCAAATCATGTGGAGAGGCCCTACCACTGAGATATGCCAATACAGATACAGACTGCCCAGATAATGATGCATGGCTTCATTACCAGACTCAATATCCACATGGATAGAAGTGGCCAAGGGAGAGACTGGCAAATGGGTCTGAAAAATACCATGATTATCTCTCTCCTTAACAAAGAGAAAAATGTCAAATATTTTCAGAAATTGTATTTTTACCAATGGAAAATTGAGCTTACCAATACTTCTACCAGACTAGGCCAAAATACCAGTCCTACTTTTTAAAACATGCTGATGCCTCTTTCTTTTATCCAATTCAGGGACTGTATGTGTGTAAGATTTCCCTTTAGTCAGGTAATTACTGTCACAGTTTGTGACCCTTAATATTACATCATGGACCCCATTTTGACAACGCAAGCGTGCCTCTAGTTTGCAGTAGATCAGACCATGTGTTACTCGATATTTATTTCAAAACCTCTCATTGCGCAACATTCATGAGTTTAGCACTAAATTATGCAAATGTGAAATGAAGCATCACGGGTGCGGGTAATACACTGCATCAGTTACTAAATTGCTTTGACCACCTATAGTCAAAACATTCAAACTGTGGTCAAAACGGAATACACTCTCCATGTCTTCAGTGATCGCTACAGCATATTCTCCTGTGACACGGGAGACGTTTCACCTGAACACCACAGGAGGGATTTACCACAGTGTTATCATGCATCGAGTGTCCTCAGCAATGTGGACTCCGTTCCAGTGTGTTTATTTGTCCAGCAAATCCCTCTGTGGCCAGCTGTTCAGATGTGTTGATGAGAAGTCATGTTATGAGGGGTGTAATGGAGATACGGCTTAATGGAGATGATAGTCGAGGTTATGATGGCAATGTAGAAAAGAAAGAAATCCAGAGAAAAGAGTAAGGGACTTACTCTGGGTACACATTCCTCCGGTGCAGTTCTCGGTGGCATTGCTGGGCCCCTCACACATAATGCCCCTGTGCCTGGGCGGTGGGTTATTGCACTCCCTTCTACGCTGTCTTTCACACTGCACACTGCACGCCGTCCACTCACTCCACTTTTCCCAGCCACCGTCAACTGTGGGGGAGGAAATGGAACAAGGAACACACAGACAGACAGAAGGTGAGGCGATGGTCCCTCTCAAAGAACATTTAAGTCCACATTAACCCTCAGGTCCTCCTCACATAATGGGATCAATTGTCTCTCTCTCTTTCTGCAGAATGTGAAATGAAATCCCCCGGTTTAACCGTGCACGTTAAAACTCAGGTTCCTCGGTCGCCTGTGTCATTTGATCTAGGAGGAACCCATATGGTGCCAAAAAAGAGATTTCTTGGAAGCACTTTTTTGGCAACCTCAAGCAGTCTCTCTGCACAAGCTCTGAAGAAGATGATTTCTTTTGTAGGATTCCATGAGTTCTATAAGGTCTTTATTCTATAACCCCTCTGTGTGCATACATATTGTGCTCTCTCTCCATATAGCTTCTTCCCTAACAGATCCAGTCTCCCCCCTTGACCTGCGAGGAAACAGTTCAGAATTGTCTGTGAAAATTCACAGTTACATGAATTAGAATTGAGAACTACTACAAACTATTGTCTGGTGCAGGAATAGACACAGAAAATACATGGGCCTAACATCATTACTAACCTTTAGACATATAGTGTAAGTTATCACACCCGGTCTCAGTGATGGAAATTCCGTTGGCCTCCATTGAGTTGCACCTTATTTGTGGAACAATCTTCAATATGTTTTTAAATGTGATGTTTTTGTGCCTCTAGGGCAATTCAGAAAGGTGATTGAGGACCTTATTATGGATTAATGTGTTTGCTTTATGTACTTATATTGTGATATGTGTATTTCTGTCATTTCTGTAGTTCAGAGCTCATCTGTAAAAGAGACATTGGTCTCAGTATAACTCTCTGATAAAATAAAGGAAATAAAAATATAAAATATTATAATATACTGTTGAAGTCGGAAGTTTACATGCACCTTAGCCAAATACATTTAAACCCAGTTTTCACAATTCCTGAGATTTAATCCGAGTAATAATTCCCTGTTTTAGGCCAGTTAGGATCACCATTTTATTTTAAGAATGAACACACACACACACACAGTTGAAGTCGTAAGTTTACATACACTTAGGTTGGAGTCATTAAAACTATTTTTTTTCAACCACTCTACAAATTTCTTAACAAACTATAGTTTTTGGCAAGTCAGTTAGGATATCTACTGTGTGCATGACGCAAGTAATTTGTCCAACAAATGTTCACAGACAGATTATTTCAACTATAATTCACTGTGTCACAATTCCAGTGGGTCAGACATTTACATACAATAAGTTGACTGTGCCTTTAAACAGCTTGTAAAATTCCAGAAAATGACATCATAGCTTTATAAGCTTCTGCTAATTGACATCATTTGAGTCAATTGGAGGTGTACCTGTGGATGTACAGTGCCTTGCGAAAGTATTCGGCCCCCTTGAACTTTGCGACCTTTTGCCACATTTCAGGCTTCAAACATAAATATATAAAACTGTATTTTTTGTCAAGAATCAACAACAAGTGGGACACAATCATGAAGTGGAACAACATTTATTGGATATTTCAAACTTTTTTAACAAATCAAAAACTTGAAAATTGGGCGTGCAAAATTATTCAGCCCCTTTACTTTCAGTGCAGCAAACTCTCTCCAGAAGTTCAGTGAGAATTTCTGAATGATCCAATGTTGACCTAAATGACTATTGATGATAAATACAATCCACCTGTGTGTAATCAAGTCTCCGTATAAATGCACCTGCACTGTGATAGAGGTCTCAGAGGTCCGTTAAAAGCGCAGAGAGCATCATGAAGAACAAGGAACACACCAGGCAGGTCCGAGATACTGTTGTGAAGTAGTTTAAAGCCGGATTTGGATACAAAAAGATTTCCCAAGCTTTAAACATCCCAAGGAGCACTGTGCAAGCGATAATATTGAAATGGAAGGAGTATCAGACCACTGCAAATCTACCAAGACCTGGCCGTCCCTCTAAACTTTCAGCTCATACAAGGAGAAGACTGATCAGAGATGCAGCCAAGAGGCCCATGATCACTCTGGATGAACCGCAGAGATCTAAAGCTGAGGTGGGAGACTCTGTCCATAGGACAACAATCAGTTGTATATTGCACAAATCTGGCCTTTATGGAAGAGTGGCAAGAAGAAAGCCATTTCTTAAAGATATCCATAAAAAGTGTCGTTTAAAGTTTACCACAAGCCACCTGGGAGACACACCAAACATGTGGAAGAAGGTGCTCTGGTCAGATGAAACCAAAATTGAACTTCTTGGCAACAATGCAAAACGTTATGTTTGGCGTAAAAGCAACACAGCTCATCACCCTGAACACACCATGCCCACTGTCAAACATGGTGGTGGCAGCATCATGGTTTGGGCCTGCTTTTCTTCAGCAGGGACAGGGAAGATGGTTAAAATTGATGGGAAGATGGATGGAGCCAAATACAGGACCATTCTGGAAGAAAACCTGATGGAGTCTGCAAAAGACCTGAGACTGGGACGGAGATTTGTCTTCCAACAAGACAATGATCCAAAACATAAAGCAAAATCTACAATGGAATGGTTCAAAAATAAACATATCCAGGTGTTAGAATGGCCAAGTCAAAGTCCAGACCTGAATCCAATCGAGAATCTGTGGAAAGAACTGAAAACTGCTGTTCACAAATGCTCTCCATCCAACCTCACTGAGCTCGAGCTGTTTTGCAAGGAGGAATGGGAAAAGATTTCAGTCTCTCGATGTGCAAAACTGATAGAGACATACCCCAAGCGACTTACAGCTGTAATCGCAGCAAAAGGTGGCGCTACAAAGTATTAACTTAAGGGGGCTGAATAATTTTGCACGCCCAATTTCTCAGTTTTTGATTTGTTAAAAAAGTCTGAAATATCCAATAAATGTCGTTCCACTTCATGATTGTGTCCCACTTGTTGTTGATTCTTCACAAAAAAATACAGTTTTATATCTTTATGTTTGAAGCCTGAAATGTGGCAAAAGGTCGCAAAGTTCAAGGGGGCCGAATACTTTCGCAAGGCACTGTATGTATATATATATATATAAGTATAAGTAAACTAATTCAGACCACCATGGCAGGCATGCAGCAGCATACAACATATATGAATTACAAAGACAATAGGACTCACACACAATATAATAAAGTTGTCATAGTCTTGCATAACCAGATGTTGTATTCACGTTTACTCTGCACTTAGATGCTTGCATTGCAAGCCTACTATATTCATAAAGTCAAAGTTGAGCATGATATATCTACTGTATGTCCTTGCAAGTCAAATTGCTTTGCCCTTTGAGATATGCCCAATAGATAACAATGTATTATTGCCTGGTGAAACCGACTGACCTCTGCGAGAAGAGAAACAGAATGTGATCTCGCAAGATCATGATGGTTGAGAACGATTCACCAGCTCTACAGTACTTCATGAGGCAGAAGGGCTTACTTGGACAGAGGGCATTACAGGTGATCTTCTGCACAGACATGCCCTGGCAGAAAGCTCCTCCGTTGAGTGGGGCAGGGTTGGTACAGGTACGGGAGCGTTTCTGGACACCCCGACCACAGGGCACGTTACAAGGAGACCACTCTGTCCACAGCGACCATCCACCGTTCACTACAGAGAGAGAGAGATAGGGGTGAGAGAGCGAGAGACAGACAGACCGAGAGAGAGAGAGTGAGAGATGGATGGAGAGAGAGATGGATAGCGAAAGAAAGAAAGATGGGTGAGAGAGAGCGAGAGGAAGAGAGGGAAACTTAATTTAAACTAATCTAATCTCCCACCGAGTTAATTATATAGGCAACAGTTTAAAGGTATTAATGACTAGCAATGTTCCATGACTGTAAGCTTGAAAATACTGAGTACAGTACATCAAATGTGGAAAATGTGAACTACTCTTCCGTTAATTGTCAGTTCAATTGTCAAAGCTCTTTGAATCAAAGAGAAAAAAACTAAGAACAAAATTGATAAGAGGAATCCATTCAAATAGGCCACTGCACATTAATACAGTCGGGCAGATGAAGTCAGAATGAATGAGAGGTTCTCTTACTAAGTAGTCAACCACTTTGTGGTCTGATTTGTTTGGTCTGTGATTTGCATGAGTGGAGACAAAAAGTATTCTACCAAATGCTACCAAAGCTTGTGAGCCGCCGCATTGCCCCAAGGCCTCTGGCGAATGCATAATTCATAAGCAACATGTCTTTAAATGAGATTAAGAAACAATAGCACATTCCCTTTCATATTTCATAAATACTGAGGCAGTGAATTAACTCCTTGAATAATTAATTTATCTTTCACTCATGCTGCCAAACATACCGTCATAAAACTGACCATCCTACCGATCCTCGACTTTGGCGATGTCATCTACAAAATAACCTCCAATACCCTACTCAATAAATTGGATGCAGTCTATCACAGTGCCATCAGTTTTGTCACCAAAGCCCCATTTACTACCCACCACTGCAACCTGTATGCTCTCATTGGCTGGCCTTCGCTTCATACTCATCGCCAAATCCACTGGCTCCAGGTCATCTAAAGTCTCTGCTTGGTAAAGTCCCCCCTTATCTCAGCTCGCTGGTCACCATAGCAGCACCCTACTGTAGCACGCGCTCCAGCAGGTATACCTCTCTGGTCACCCCCAAAACCAATTCCTCCTTTGGCCGCCTCTCCTTCCAGTTCTCTGCTGCCAATGACTGGAATGAACTACAAAAATCTCTGAAACTGGAAACACTTATCTCCCTCACTAGCTTTAAGCACCAGCTGTCAGAGCAGCTCACAGATTACTGCACCTGTACAATTTAGCCCAAACACCTACCTCTTCCCCTACTGTATTTATTTTGCTCCTTTCACCCCATTATTTCTATTTCTACTTTGCACATTCTTCCACTGCAAATCTACCATTCCAGTGTTTTACTTGCTATATTGTATTTACTTCGCCACCATGGCCTTATTTTGCCTTTACCTCCCTTATCTCACCTCATTTGCTCACATTGTATATAGAGTTATTATTCTATTGTATTACTGACTGTATGTTTGTTTTACTCCATGTGTAACTGTGTCGTTGTATGTGTCGAACTGCTTTGCTTTATCTTGGCCAGCTCACATTTGTAAATGAGAACTTGTTCTCAACTTGCCTACCTGGTTAAATAAAGGTGAAATAAATCAATACAAATCGAACATCTTGTTTTTAAACAAAAACACTGAGATGGGTCTCATTCATTTGTGTGGGGGCATGAAACACACAGCAACTTGATCTGAGGCGCACCTTAAACACTTTGGGCTGGTTCGCTAACACAGATTAAGCCTACTGCCGCACAAAACATCTTCAATGAAGATTCTCCATTATCTGTGTCCGGGAAACGAGGTCTACATTAGACAAACACAGTCAGCTAATGGGTGAAGCCGTGACCGGAGCCTTACCAAAAACAACCACAGTGGCTGTGGCACTGCGTCTCTTGGCCACAATGTTGCTGGCCAGGCACGTGTAGTTTCCCGAGTCGGACAGTCGTGCCTCGTTAATGATGAGATTGTGGTCAGCTCGGGTGTCAATGTTGTCATCCGTCAGGGAGCTCACTAGCTCTTCGTTCTTCAACCACTCCACCTGCCCAGAGAGTGAGAGAGTTATTACAAACTTATTATAGCGCACAACCTATACAACCAAACCACATCACCCAATCACGTGACCACAGCCATTAGGCAGTCAGAGGAGGGCCATACCCATTACCAGCAACACAGATACAGAGAGGAAAACGAATTATGAATTACAAACTTAGTGATGCTTTACTGCTCATACCCTGGTATATGGAGCTGCATCGCTGCTTTTGCAAATTGCATTCACACTGGAAGAAATTATGGATTTATAGGGTGCAAAACAAATGCATGGAGTGTTTTCGAACTGCAAAAAAAACGTGCACACTTATTGCACTGCACTGGGCGCACACAAACACACCCATACTCACAAAATGTTTTCATGGATAGGCCTACTGTACTCACTGTAGCAGGGCTACTCTAAACTACCACCAATCTGATGTCATTGAAGACTACACATTTATGACCTAGAAAGAGTAGAACTGGGAATAGCCTGTATTCCCTTCACTTTAAAACAAGCCTTGGAAAACACATTCATTGGATTCCCGATTCCAAGGTGCAATTAAAAGATACCCTTTAGCAGGGTGGCATCAGAAGCAAGCAGTTAATGTACTAAAGCTAAAAGATAAGGGGGAAAAGACTGGGAATTTACTCTAATGTTCCATGATTAAAACAATGTATCACTGGATGAGAGCCGCCTGGATGACGCGACAGTGGCGGTGGCAGAAGAGTATTTTCCTCTTCATGTATTTATTTCAATTTGATCAGGGGAAATTTGCAAGTTGAAAGAGGCAATTAAAGAGTGGCACAATCTGCCTGGCCCTCACTGCTGATCTGTAGCACTTGCTCTACATTCCCGGGCTGTCGCCTGCCGCTGCTAACAGCCTTAGGGTAATGATGAAAAGATACGCCCGGCAGAAGGAAGAAGAGAAACTGTGGCGGGACAAATTAGCCCAGTAAGTGTGTGGCGGAGGATGTGAGAGATGAATTACCTAATTGGCACATTTGTTTCAATTAGGATGCGGTTATCAGTGTTACAGGCCTGACAGACAGCAGGTTTCCAGGGCCCCCACACAGACACAAGGGGGTCCTGTGATTTCATTATGATGAAGATTGAGCCAACGGAGTGATGGTCATATTCTTCAGGTTGAGGCTGTGTGTATCTGTGGGGGTCTGGGGCTTGGGAGGACTGTGGGCAAGGGAGGACCTCTAATCTCCTGGAGTGGAGAGGAGCCAGAGGCTTGGGTGGGTGACAGTAAAGTCTTATGTCTGTAATGTATTTTTGTTGTGTGTTTGGACCCCAGAAAGATTAGCTGTCGCCATGTCAAACTGAGATAAAGATACACTACATGACCAATAGTATGTGGACCCCTGCTCATCGAACATTTCATTCCAAAATCACGGCTTTAATATGGAGTTGGTCCCCCCCTTTTCTGCTTTCCACTAGATGTGCTTTCCACTAGATGTTGGAACATTGCTGTGGGGACTTGCTTCCATTCAGCCACAAGAACATTCGTGAGGTCGGGCACTGATGTTGGGCAATTAGGCATGGCTCACAGTCGGAGTAATAATTAATTCCAGGTGTTCGATTGGGTTGAGGTCAGGGCTCTGTGCAGGTCAGTCAAGTTCTTCCACACCGATCTCGACAAACCATTTCTGTATGGGCCTTGCTTTGTGCATGGGGGCAATGTCATGCTGAAACAGGAAAGGGCCTTCCATAAACTGTTCCCACAAAGTTGGATGCACAGAATCATCTAGAATGTCATTGAATGTCATCCCTTCACTGGAACTAAGCGGACAAGCCTGAACCATGAAAAACAGCCCCAGAACATTATTCCTCGTCCACCAAACTTTACAGTTGACAATGCATTGGGGCAGGTAGCGTTCTCCTGGCATCCGCCAAACCTAGAATTGTCCATCAGCCTGCCAGGTGGCATCCTATGACGGTGCCGCGTTGAAAGTTACTGAGGTCTTCAGTAAGACCATTCTACTACCAATGTTTGTCTATGGAGATTGCATGGAGGTGTGCTCGATTTTAAACACCTGTCAGCAACGGATGTGGCTGAAATAGCCGAATCCACTAATCTGAAGGGGTGTACACATACTTTTGTATATATAGTGTAGATACAATCAGAGACCTGGGTTGGTGGGTGACAAGTAAGGCTTCCTCATGCTTCCAATCCAAAACAGTTTGTGTATATTATGACAACAATTTGTGAAAAAAAGTAATTTTCATCTTTGGCAAGAGTTTTTTTTGGCTGTTCGTGCACATACATTTTTTTCTTGAGGCAAGCTACATTTTGGTAGCAGAAGTCTACGCTGCTTCATCGGTGATTGGTCAACAGTAAAGATTATTCAATTGTTTGTTGTCGTTCAACGAGAGATGACTCATTTTCATGCACATTTTGTCAATTGAGAAATAGTGCACCAAAAATGATAAATTCATTTACATATCTCTTGACCTATCTTATATTAATTCAGACTATTTTGAAGAAGTGTAAACTGGTTACGGCATCTCAACAGAGACAAACCGGACTATTGCAATTTTTTTCTCATTTTTCAAGCAGCCTTTTTAGGGAGTATGCGAGGCACAGACGTTAGGAGCAATCCGAACCTAACACGCAGACGCTTTTAGAGACATATGGGTGGGTGACACTCAGCAGCATAGCTGTGGAAGTGTTGATAAATGTATTGCATTGGCTCTGAGAGTGTGCAGCTTTTCTTTTCTGGGTGACACTACCATACAACTGGGTCTTTGTCCCTTCCCTACTCTCCTGTGAAGTTACTGTAGTTTCAAGGTGACACACTCTAAAGTGCTTAAACAGGTAATAGCACTCTAAAGTTTTTAAACAGGTAAGAGCATAGAAATGCTGAGTCATCGAGTCATGGCTGATTCTCTGAGGATTTCACAGGGTGTGTCCAAATGGCACCGTACTTCCTATATAGTGAACTGCTTTTGTCCAGATCCCTATGGGCCCTAGTCAAAAGAAATGCACTACATTAGTAGTCAAATAGTAGGAAATAGTAGGGCTGGGAATGGCCAGGGACCTCACAAAATTATATTATCACGATACTTAGGTGCCGATACAATATGTATTGCGATTCTCATGATTCTATATGTATTGCGATTCCATACTGTGATTTTATTACGATTAAATGTTCACTATATGGCTGAGAAATCAAATGTACAAAGTAAAAGTAAAAAGTGCTGAAAACAAATTGGCTCTGTATTTTAAAAGAACATGGAGAACAAACTATGAATGAGTTAAGGTGCAGGTATTGCCAACTAGCGTAAAAATAATATTGCGATATTGTCAAAACGATACAATATATCGCCAACAAAAATATCCCAATATGTAACTGTATCAATTTTTTCCCCCAATCACTAGGAAATAGGATGCCATTTGGGACACAAACAGAGTTCGTAGTGCTCCCCTTCAGCCAACAGTGCTGAGGAGCCATGGAAGGTCCGTAGATGCCAGTGGCGTAGCCTGTGACAGTGTGGGTGGGGTAACTTTTTAAATTGTTGTATATCTGATCAAGACAATTACATGGATTAAACAACTCTGAAAGACAAGCCCCAGGGACAGGAAGATAACGTGGGGGCTTACTGAAGACTGTGTTGGATGCCACCACCAAATGTGTTAGTAATCCACAAGCACACACACACACAGATTGAGCCAAATCAAAGGCTTTGAACTTGCCTCTGTGTGTTCATGTCTGTGTGAACCTGACATACATACAGACAGGGGAGGGCTGTGATGGAGCTATCGCCACCGCTGCTGTGGTCACCAGCCAGGAGGTTAATCAAAAAAGATAAGGGAACACAAAGTGGGGTTGTGTAGCTGGCCCGCCTCCAAGTTGCATCCCAAATGCTACCTCTTCTCCCCTGAGCAATGTGGCTGCAGCACATTCCTATTCCACCTAGATCTGTCTTATCTTAAGGAAATAAATAGAGGGAGCAGGGAGAGCTCTTCACTACACTGCCTGACCAAGCTTGGGAATGTAATTGCTTGGCTCATCATTTACTGTCTTGGATGCAGGGCCGGCTCCAGGCATAAGCGACATAAGCAGCCGCTTACAGCCCCCAGCTGAAAATCTCTCTTAGGGCCCCCAAAAGGCTAGATCCGGCCCTGCTTGGAGGAACTGTGAGGAAATAACAGAGGGAGCAGGGCTCGGGAATTAGAAGCATGAGGGTACATAAGGCTGAATGTGTGGGGGTGCTGCTATATGCTAACTTATATAGCTAAGTATAATATAATATAGTTAAGTATAGAGTACCTTTCCCAAACATGAATTCAACGGAGTACATACATACTCCCCATCAAGGTGGCTAACATTGAATTCTTTATACGCCCAATAAGTAGCAATTCACCCATTTACAATTACTCCCTTTGATTAATGTGAACAGTAAAGTTTGTGTATTGTGGGAGAAACTAACATGAAAGGAATGCAATTACATTTGGAATGTGATATCCATTTTGTTTTACACAATGGAATAACAAGTTTAACAAGCTAAGTTTAGTTCCTTTTCTACAGTTTCACTTAAATAGGCTAAATGAATCAAAAGCAGTAATGAAAATAGCATGTAGTACAAATACTCGCACAGTAGCACGCCAGTGTGCTTTTCTTTTTTTAAATCCAATGTGTTTTTTTCACCATTTGTGTCCAATTACATTTGAAACACTCACTCTGTGCGAGTGCTTCCCAAATGGTACCCTATTCCCTATATAGTGCATCATGGACCCTGGTCAAAAGTAGTACACTATATGGGGAATAGGGGACGGAGCCCTGCAATTTTTCAGTATTTATTTGTGTCATAGAAATTGGAACCCAGGCCGAGTCAGTTCAATGTGTCTCATCTCACATTAAGGTGTGGGCTCCCGAGTGGCGCAGCGGTCTAAGGTACTGCATCGTAGTGATGTGGCGTCACTACAGCCTGGGGTTCTTTTCAACGTCAAAAAACCCCAAACATCTCATCTGTTTTTTGGTTGAAATCTGATTGAACTACTGACCAGTGATCAAAATGCTACTCAATTAATAGACACCAAACTATATAAACATGTGCATAGTGCTCATGGGCCATGCACCCATTGTATATACTGTAAGAAACTAGAACCATTACAATTATTAAAATTGCAGCGATGTTCTTTTTCAGCAATTAACATCAACAAAAGATAGGTGCATCCAACAACAACACTGTCATTATAACAAATCACAGTGTGTAGTGTATGCCTACCTCTCCCATGTACACAGTTGGGAAGAAATACATTTTCAAAGCAGACAGTTTCCCCTTGCTGCAAAGAGTTGAAATTTTCAAATCTAGAGTATTTCAACAGCCTGGAGTGTAAGGTAAGCTGTTCCCCTGCACAGAGAGGCTCTCATCTTGTTGGAGGGGTGTTAAGTGTTAAGGACTGGGAAGCTGGGGTCTTACCTCTGCCGTGGGCACTCCCTCTGGGGGGCGGCAATGCAGCACGATCATCCCTTTGATTGGCACTTCCTTCCCCTGGGGGTCCTGCTCAAAGTTCTTCCTCAGGTCTGTGTGGGGAGAGAACACCGTGCTGTCAGTCCATGCCATGTCCAGCCTGCCCTCAATCTCCCATCACTAACACCACTTGCCACTGCCACTCTCCCTGCCTGGCCCTGCCCTTGGTTTGGACACAGTATCAACCTTGTGAGTGAGAAACGGGCTGGAGGGATGGATGAATCGGGAGCTCATCTCCTTCCTTCCTTCCTTCCTTCCTTCCTTCCTTCCTTCCTTCCTTCCTTCCTTCCTTCCTTCCTTCCTTCCTTCCTTCCTTCCTTCCTTCCTTCATCTGCCTGGAGGTTCCCAAGGTCATTTGGAGGATAGACTGCACTGGCTGATGAGTACATATACTTTATAATATGCCCATGAAGCTTTACAGTATATGCCAAGGACATCCTTTTTTCTCTACGTTGCACTCTGCTTTAATCTATTTACTCCTGCAGTGCAGTTTTGTCCATTCACTGTAATGTGAAACTGTGGTATTACCATATAAATATAATGAGTAGGATGGGGATCAAACCTCTAACCATGGCAATTCTACTGGCAACCTCCTGGCAACACTCAAAATGGCCACCAGTCCACCCATGAAGGCAAAATTGACCTGAATGGAGACACCTGTTCTATTCACTCTAATTCTATGGGTCAGTGTTTCCAAAGCCTGGTTCTGTGCTCTAGCACTAACATACCTGATTAAACTAAAGGCTTGTTGATTGGTTGAATCAAGTATGTTAGTGCTAGCGCAAAAACTAAAATGTGCATTGTTATGTAGGCTACTCACATGCGATGTGTACCGTGGCCTTGCGGCTCTTGGAGGTGCCTAGGTGGCTCCAGGCCACACACAGACACCAGTAGTCCTCTGGGCCGTGGAAGTCCTCCACCTGCTGACGGGACACGTTGATCAGCACCTCACGCACCTTCAGACCTGCACCGTGGAAAGAAACAGCCAATAAGTGATCTTACTTGTTAGATCAGGTGTTATTTAGAGATCACAGCACAAGTACCAGGAACATTTACAGTGCCTCTCGTTCTCAGTCCTTGGAATGTGCTAACCATAGTTGAGAGATCCTAACAACATATTTAAAGGGGAGGAGGGTGGGATCTGATCAAATATTTAGAAAGTCTGTCTGGTAGTATTGATCAATGGTTTCCCAAAATACAATTTTTAAAATACATTTGGTTTTTATGGTGGCCTGACACACTGCTCCAATCAGTGTGTCTAATGTTATTCTGGTCTCCCTTTACTCTATGCTGGGTATTGAAAATGCATCACAGATGAAATAGGCAGTCCCCTAGGCCTCTCTTAGGATTCTGTTGTGCGTGATGCAAAATAGTGCGAACAAGAAAAATAGTTGCCTCGAGCAACATAATCCCCACTAACAAGCTTAACATCAGACCCGCTTCAAAAGAATACTCTAGTATGTACAGTAACCATGACACAATAATAGTACATATACCACAGTGACACAAGCACAGCGAGCACAATGCAAACGCAGCACATTTTTAGAACAAGCACATTAGTGTGTCTGTACAAATGGACTCTCCCTATTCTGAAATCCTCTTAGCGGCGCAGCGCAAAACTCACCAACTGAAATCTATGCAGACCTGTCACACAGTTTAGAATTGTTAAAGGCTTCCATTTTGTATCTGAGTCATGGGCTTAGGGATCTGCCATGTGTTTTCTTTCCTCCTTTTCAGAGTCTCGATAGCCTGCAGGCTTCTCAAACACAGGATTAAAGAAAAGATGCAATGTGGGGGGTTTATGACAGAAAATGGTACCCTATTCCCTATATAGTGTACTACTCTGGTCAAAAGTAGTGCACTATATAGGGAATATGGTGCAATTTGGGACACAGGCCGAGTCTCTTAACACCCCCCACCCCGCTCTCCTCTCCTGCACACAACAATAAATGATAAATGCAGCCTAATCTGACATGCTCATTGAGTCATAACAGCACATTTACTGCACAGCATATCAGAGTTTTGAATAAATAACAATTCAACTCCACACTAAATAACTGCAGGGAACATGGATATTAATGTGGATATTAACATATATTAATGTGAGAGAGAGAGAGAAAGAGAGAGAGAGAGAGAGAGACAGCTGCATGTGAGCTCGCAGTTTTCAGCATGTTTTTTTTACAAAATATTAGATTAAGATAAATTTATATTTTTCGGCAAGGACATATACAGCATACTACCCTCCACAACATAACCTTCACTCCAAATCAAAACTCCAAACCTACAACCTGATTTTGGACAAAATTACAGGGAAGGATTTGAACTACCAAAGATTCCTATTTCCAAGCTATACAGCAAATGCTCTGGCAAACAATCAGAAAGCTGAAAACACCATCCAACCTGGAACTGGAGGCCTTTGAAGCCCCCTCCTGCTGTTCAGAGACCATCCCCTAGCATTTTCTACAAGGAATCTGCCTCCAGAAAAAAGCTTCTCCCAAGTGGGTGTGACACCTACTCCTGTTGCCTGCTGCACTGCTGCTTGGATTCCACCTGGCGATCTGTTCACCGTCTGCCCTGGCCTGTCTCCCCCTGTCTGGTACAGGTACCCCCGCCACACTACCGAGCTTTCGTTTGCCTCCAGCACACACGCACTGTTGAGGCGAGCGACTCTGAACTTACAATGGCTAGCCCCAAGTCGTTTCATTTTTTATTGGGCTTTATGCTAGAGTGGCTTGCGAAAGTATTCACCCCCCATGGCATTTTTCCTATTTTGTTGCCTTACAACCTGAAATTAAAATGGATGTTGGGAGGGCTTGTATCATTTGATTTACACAACATGCCTACCACTTTGAAGATGCAATTTTTTTTATTTATTGTGAAACAAACAAGAAATAAGACAAAAAAAAAACAGAAAACTTGAGCGTGCATAACTATTCACGCCCCCCCCCCCCAAAGTCAATACTTTGTATAGCCACATTTTACAGCAATTGGATTGAGGTCTGGGCTTTGACTAGGTCATTAAAAGACATTTAAATCTACCCCCTTTAACCACTCGAGTGTTGCTTTAGCAGTATGCTTAGGGGCATTGTCCTGCTGGAAGGTGAACCTTCGTCCCAGACAAACAGATTTCCCTCAAGAATTTCGCTGCATTTCGCGCCATCCATCATTCCTTCAATTCTGTCCTGTTTCCCAGTCCCTGCCTATGAAAAACATCCCCACAGCATGATGCTGCCACCACCATGCTTCACTGTGGGGATGGGTGTTCTCAGGGTGATGTGAGGTGTTGGGTTTGTGCCAAACATAGGGTTTTCCTTGATGGCCAAAAAGCTACATTTTTGTCTCATCTGACCAGAGTACCTTCTTCCATATGTTTGGGGAGTCTCCCATATGCCTTTTGGCAAACACCAAAAGTGTCTGGTTATTGTTTTCTTAAAGCAAAGGATTTTTTTCTGGTCACTCTTCTGTAAAGCCCAATTCTGTGGAGTGTACGGCTTAAAGTGGTCCTATGGACAGATACTCCAATCTCCACTGTGGAGGGTGATCTTTGGTCTCTTTGTTGCCTCTCTGATTAATGCCCTCCTTTCCCGGTCCATTAGTTTTGGTGGGCGACCCTCTCTTGGCAGGTTTGTTGTGATGCCATATTCTTTTCACTTTTTGTCATAGCCGCTTTCTAAAAAACTTCAATGAGCAAGCCTTCCTTCATGACCTGGCCTAAATTGGTATAGAATCAGCTGTCAAAGACGCTTGGACCTTATTTTTTGATTTTCAGCAGTATTGTAAACAAACACAACCCCATAAATAAAATGACAATTAAAAACAGGTTCAGCCCCTGGTTCGACCGTGATCTTGCAGAGTTACTCCACCTCAAGAATTCCATTTGGCGAAAGGCTCGGCACACGCACACTCAGGCTGACTGGCTCTCGTTCAGGCAAATGAGGAATAAGTGCGCTTACGCTATCTGGAAGGCCAAGGTTAGTTACTTTAAGGAGCAGTTATCTGTCTGGGGGTCTAACCCCAAGAAGTTCTGGAAAATGGTTAGACCTGGAGAATAAATAAATCCTCCTCCTCACTGGTGCCCATGTCCCTTAATGTTGATGATGTCATTGTTACTGACAAGGAGCACAGGATTCCTATTTGACTCAGCAATGCCTCCTTGCCCGTCCAACATTTCCTCATCTCCCACCCCTTCTAATGTAACTAGCCCCGATTCTCCTCCCTCTTTGTCCCCTGCCCCTCTACAATGTTTTGCCCTGCAGGCGGTCACTGAGTCTGAGGTGCTAAAGAAGCTCCATAAACTTGACCCCCCAAAAAACATCTGGGTCAGGTGGTTTAGACCCTTTCTTCTTTAAGGTTTCTGCCCCTGTCATCGCCAAGCCTATCTCTGACCTTTTTAACCTGTCTCTCCTCTCTGAGGAGGTTCCCATTGCTTGGAAGGCACCCAATGTGCATCTTTTATTTAAAGGGAGACATCAAGCTGATCCTAATTTTAATAGGCCTATTTCTATGTTGACAAAAGTGTTGGAAATACTTGTCAGTAATCAACTGATTGGCTTCTTGATGTCTATCGTATTCTCTTGGGTATGCAATCTGGTTTCCGCTCAGGTTATGGATGTGTCACTGCAACCTCAAATGTCCTCAATGATGTCACAATTGCCCTTGATTCTAAACAATGTTGTCGTGCTATTTTTATTGACTTGGCCAAAGCTTTTGATAAGGTAGACCATTCCATTCTTGTGGGCCGGCTAAGGAGTATTGGTGTCTCTGAGGGGTCTTTGGCCTGGTTTGCTAACTACCTCTCAAAGAGTGCAGTGTATAAAGTCAGAACATCTGCTGTCTCAGCCACTGCCTGTCACCAAGGGAGTACCCCAAGGCTTGATCCTATACCCCACGTCTTTCTCAATGTACATCAACAACATAACTCAGGCAGTAGGAAGCTCTCTCATCCATTTATATGCACATGATACAGTCTTATACTCAGCTGGCCCCTCCCCAGATATTGTGTTAAGCACTCCACAACAAAGCTTTCTTAGTGTCCAACAAACTTTCTCTACCCTTAACCTTGTTCTGAACACCTCCAAAACAAAGGCCATGTGGTTTGGTAAAAATAATTCCCCTCTCCCCACAGGTGTGATTACTACCTCTGAGGGTTTAGAGCTTGAGGTAGTCACCTCATACAAGTACTTGGGAGTATGGCTAGACGGTACACTGTCCTTCTCTCAGCACATATCAAAGCTAAAGGCTAAAGTTAAAGTTAAATCTAGACTTGGTTTTCTCTATCGTAATCATTCCACTTTCACCCCAGCTTCCAAACTAATCCTGATTCAGATGACCATCCTACCCATGCTAGGTTATGGAGATGTCATTTATGGATCGACAGGTTCGGGTGCTCTCGAGCGGCTAAATGGCCATTATTATTCGGCCATCAGATTTTCCACCAATGCTCCTTATAGGAAACATCACTGCAGTCTATACTCCTCTCTAAACTGGTCATCTCTGTATACCCGCCACAAGACCCACCCATTGATGCTTATTAATAAAACCCTCTTAGGCCTCACTCCCCCCTATTTGAGATATCTACTGCAGCCCTCATCCTCCACATACAACACCCATCCTGCCAGTCACATTCTGTTAAAGGTCCCCAAAGCACACACATCCCTGAGTCACTCCTCTTTCCAGTTTTCTGCAGCTAGTGACTGGAACAAGCTGCAACAAACACACAAATTGGACAGTTTTATCTCCATTTATCTTCATGGACACTCCTACTGACAGTTGTGGCTGCTTCACGCAACGTATTTTTGCCTCTACCTTCTTTCCCTTTGTGTTGTTGTCTGTGCCCAATAATGTTTGTACCATGTTATGTGCTGCTACCATGTTGTGTTGCTACCATGTTGTTGTC
Organism: Oncorhynchus masou masou; assembly: GCF_036934945.1. Lineage (NCBI taxonomy): Eukaryota > Metazoa > Chordata > Actinopteri > Salmoniformes > Salmonidae > Oncorhynchus > Oncorhynchus masou. The sequence goes on from NC_088212.1 coordinate 39,700,590, forward strand.
ATGTTGTGTTGCTACCATGCTGTGTTGTCATGTGTTGCTGCCATGCTATGTTGTTGTCTTAGATCTCTCTTTATGTAGGGTTGTGGTGTCTTGTTGTGATGTGTGCTTTGTCCTATATTTTAATTTAATTTTTAATTGTTAATCCTAGCCCCCGTCCCCACAAGAGGCCTTTTGCCTTTTGGTAGACCGTCATTGTAAATAAGAATTTGTTCTTAACTGACAGGCCTAGTTATATAAAGGTTAAATAAATACAAAAATATATATACATGTATGGATTAACAAGGGCCCTATAGAGTCGGTTTTATTTTTTGCTTAATTTCATTTATTTAAAATTCTCTTGTCTCCGTTTTGTTATTACAGGTTTCAGATTTGAATCTGCCATATGCAGTATTGAGGGAAAGAGTCTACCAGAACAAAGTGCTTATCTTAGTTCAAAACTCCTAATTCCCAAAATGGAGAACTAAACAATATTTCCACTTTTGAGAATGTGGGAATGGTCCGTGGACACTTAAGAGGCAGTCATGACAAGTTTGTTTCATTTGGTGATCTCATGAAGCACAGGAAACACACATAACTGTATCTCTTAAAGTGTACATTTCCCAGCTGTCAGGTTTACATATATTGATTGTGAAACATATGTGATTAAACATGAAACTATTTGTGAAATATGTCATGTAATGTTAACCTTATAAATGAGAGTACGGATTTTCCTATAAAGATTAACTAGTCAGTGGCCATACCCCCGTGAGCCAAGACATCACATTAGGCGTCATAGAATCGCCCCTTCAACAGAGGATAAAACCCACTTCCTACGAAATATACATTAAAGTCAGGGAACGCCGGGACAGAGTCCCCAAGTTGGAATGGCTACAATTCTATAGGCTACAGAGATAATACAGCTGTAGTTTTGGCTACACAGCTGGAAATGGTTCAACTCTGAGACTATAGATCACTACAGGACATAAGGATTATATCCTTAATAGACAAGTAGATTCTTTGAAAGTTCTCCAATCACTACTACAGCCATCCAGCACCAGTCACAATGTGTAGTGAGACACAAACATAATTCATAACTCCCTTGCAAAGATATGGCAATTGACAGAGCATGGGGTGAAGAGATAGCAGAGAAGGTCATTACTAATGATGTCACAGAAGCCCCCCTCGCCCCCCAAAAAAACACGTCACTGAGTAATATGCTAATGAGAGTTAGCAGGTCCCGATATCTCTAGAATCGGAGAGGCACATTTCCTTGAGGACTAACCGTCCACGACAGGTGGTGTGCCTGAAAAGACAGACCCGAGTTTTGGCACTTTGTCATGTCACCCCTTTTGTTTACAGGCAGAGCACCATTGACAGGACATATTAAACTAAACCCTCTTGATTTCTTACACCCAACTTTTCTTTCTTTAAAAAAAAAAATGTAAGTGGTTTTACAAGTGACAAAGCGATCCAAAAGGCAAAATTATAAAAATAATGATTTAAGCCATGGCTATTGGCCGAAAAACATGAAATAGGAATGGAGGTTAGGGTGGTGGGAGCATAGTTGGAGGGGACAAAGCAAAGCTAATCTGTTCTTCCTATGGATTTGCTCTGTTGTCTTGCCATGGCTCAGCTTTTGCTGTGAGTTGGACAGGAGGGAGAGCATAAGAAGAGCCTGGATCCCGCTTTTGATCTATTAACCAACCAGCGGATGCTACATCTTCCTGCTAGGGATTATCAAATAAGGCTAAATCCCAAATGGCACCCTATTCCTTATAATGGGTTGCAATATAAGCCTTTTCACTGAGCCATTTCATGGAGCTACACTTCACTTCCAGAGTCCACTGTAAGTACGTTGGTATTACAAAGTCAGAAGGTCCCCATGGAGTGCTCTAGCCATTGCTGCTCCACCTGCACAGTGCGCATGTTGCTGTCTCCACCAAGCCTCCTCATTCCCTCTTAACACATCATCCAACCCTCTAAGAGAATCATGACTGGCCTCTGGCAACACCCGTGTTTCTGCTTCCTGCTAAAGTTATTCACAGGGGAGGCACTGGAGGGTTTGGCATATAAAACGTGTGTAGAAATCGAGACGTTTTAACCACAGATAAATGAGAAGCAGGGTGACGTATTTGACCCGATCTTACCGCAATAATTTTAACTATCAACAATGCCTACCCATTAAGGAGTTCTTAACTTGTTGCAGTTGAGGTTGTATGTGTGGGTGTGCACGTGTGTATCCCAGTCTACCAAGGCAGCCATGGTAAATGTAAACAGGAGGAGAAGAGGAGAGAAACAGTATTAGCAAATTATCACAACCTTTGGGTAGAAATAAAGAATGATCACACAAGGCAAGCACGGTTTAAAAAGAGGCCTATCTAAAACAATGATGGGCCACTTAATGCATTAATACAGAAAATCTATTACGAAATCAGACAACCTCTTCCCACCTACACACTCTCTAACCACTCACACAGACACGAGCTTGCACGCGTGCACACACACACACACACACACACACACACACACACACACACACACACACACACACACACACACGATTCAAGCTTTAAGCTTGCTAGAAAATAAGGATAATTTCCTGCATTTGGGGACATGATATTTTATAATGCACCATTTTTATTCCTCACTGCAGAGAGATAGGCTGCTCTATCCAGATAAGGCTATTGCCTGCCACATCCATTAGGCCCCATGCCCACTGTTTAACTCTGGAATTAGAGGCCAACAACACTGACAGAGCCAACTCTCCTCTTTACCTCTTAACAACAAAATCATCTCCAATGTAAAGCTTGCTAAAATGAAATCAAAAGTCTGACAAAAGAAACACAGACCATTAATAGCTTGTTTGGATCCATGGCATTAGAAGCAGAGAGAATTAGCAAGTGAGCCAAAAGGGCATTATGCTGCAATAGTTATGGGGGAAAGAGTTTACCTAATTGCAAATGCCATCACTCGTACAGGAAATATTGGGACAGAAGTTTTCAAGTTGAGTTTCATCTCCATCTGTGGCTAGGTAAGGGAAGCGATGTCATACTGTTTTCAGTGGGCGATGGAAAAGGGGTTTTATTATTCTTCAGAATTCGTGACTTCACTGCTATGTTTGTTTTGTTTGCTGGAAAGCCGTGTTTGCTCAAGGATGTCCTGGGTTGAACCTAAAGTAAATGATTATTGACTAGGTTCCGAAATGTAAACAACAGAATGAATTGACATGTGTATACAACGCCTTAATGTATAGGCAAGCTCTTGTTCAGTACAGTTGCGGGCACAAAAAAAAAATCACAGTACAGGTTTTCGTAACAAACTATTGCTAGAAAAAGCCACAGCGCATTGTTGCATTGCAGAAATTGTTCTGCCAATACCCTGGCGCAAGCTAACTTCTTAGTGGCAACAAAACCTCCATGCAAAACCCTAGTTGTGCTCCAACTGCCCATTAAATGCACCCTGAGAACATTTGAGAGGAGAAAGACTGAGTCCACTATTTGAACATGTCAAGAAAGCTTCCGGCACAGACAGATGTCAGGTGGACTGAGCCCATGACAGACCTCTAGGTGCACTCGATAGAAATATGATGGTTTTAGTATCTACCCAACAAAAGGGATATATTGTACAAATAGAACACAGGCCTCAATACACCCAGCCCTGTCTGGCATGGAATAAAGTTATATCACCCCTAAGGAGCCTATTCTGTATAGGGTACGGTATGTGTGTGAGGTGTATTGTATTGTCTGGGCACATTCAGTTAACAACACCATTAACAGTGTCACACAGGAATCCTGGGGCAAAGATAACATCAATCCTCACTTTAGTGCCCATTACATAATGGTAAAAGCAATCCAACACTCATGATATAGGAGAGTTGAGCGTGAGGTGAGACTGAGGTCACTGCTGAGGGGAAGTAGTGTCACTGCCTGTTTTCAGCCGATATGCTGTCTGTTTGCTTCCTGTTTGTTGCTTCTTTGCAGCACGATTACTGCCTGTTTGTGGTCTGTTTGCTGCCTATTTACTGTTTTCTGCCTGTTTGTAGGTTACATGTTAATGGTGTTCCTCTGTCCTGGACTCTTAGCTCCTAGGTCTCATTCCAGGAATATGCTCCCTTTCCATCTGCCCTAATTTACATTATTTCACTGATCTGATAGGACTGGATATTGCTTACACTAGTGGTTCTCAAACTGCGGGGGTCACAAGTAGGTTTTTGGAGGGGTCGCGAGTGTGAAACTGAATGAGATAAACACATTTTTCATACATATTTTAATAGGCTACATATAGACCTACTGTTTGTATTTTATATTTATACCTTTGCCTATTCAATCTGGTTACCAACATAGGCCTATGGTATTGCACTAAATGTGTCTCCCCAAAGTCTGTGCTTTAAAATCAAAAAGATCTGAGGGAATTTTTGCTACCTGCACTGCTGACAACTATTTTGGTCCACTCACACAGGAGTAATAAAGGCCCAGTTCACAACATTTATGGGATTACAATTTTTTTTAAATGATTTATCAGGGGGTGCTGCAGTACCTTTAGCACCCCTACTTTCCGCGGCTATGCCGAGCACACCTCTTATTACCGGCGCAGGTGAATAAATTGGAGCAATTAAGGGGAAAAACAGAACAATGGAGATGCAGGAGAGGAACGCATGGACAAATAAACAAGGAGAACTATAGAACCAAGAAACAAGGAGCACTAAATAACAAAGAAAGAATTAGAACTATAGAACCAAGAAACAAGGAGAACTATAGAACCAAGAAAAGGGAAGACTTATAGAACCAAGAAACAAGGAGCACTATAGAACAAAGAAACAAGGATAACTATAAAACCAAGAAACAAGGAGAACTATAGAACCAAGAAACAAGGAGCACTATAGAATCAAGAAGCAAGGAGCACTATAGAACCAAGAAGCAAGGAGCACTATAGAACCAAGAAACAAGGAGAACTATAGAACCAAAACATAAGGAGCACTATAGAACCAAGAAACAAGGAGAACTATAGAACAAAGAAACAAGGAGAACTAAATAACAAAGAAATAAGGAGAACTATAGAACCAAGAAACAAGGAGAACTAAATAACAAAGAAACAAGGAGACCTAAATAACAAAGGAACAAGGAGAACTATAGAACAAAGAAACAAGGAGAACTATAGAACCAAGAACAAATAATCTAGGAGACTATAGAACAAAGACACAATGAAAACTATAGAACAAAGAAACAAGAAAAGGAAAAGCAGATGACATGAAAGACAAAGACAAAGAACGGACCAAAAGACAAAGAACGTGCATGAGTTGATTCACATAGCCGAAAGCTAAAGCCAAGCCTAGCCTAGCCACGTCAGAGATGATATGATTTAGGGTTTGATGAAAAACTGAGTTAATGAATAAGTGAAGTGCTCTAAACCGAGCTAGGTTTCATTTTCCCTTTATTGAACAGGATAAACGCCATGCTGTGAAAAATGTCATATATTTTTGCAACTTTAAAGCTGACTGCTCCGCTGTATACACCACACCCTGCTACCTCATGGATCAGAACCCCTCTGGACCGATCACAGCTACAGGCAGGCCACGCTTTCCATCCAACCGCCGCTACAAACAGGTTGGCCATATGATCTTGCTTTGGACTCCAGAAAAGGTGACAAGATATCCCTAGTTGATATTGGCTGCTGACATGAATAACTTTTAGCTCAAAATGCAGGTATAAAACACAGTGTATTTATGTATCTTTCGTTTGGAAATGTTTATGGCTGCTATGACAGGCTACATTTGCGGGTCAACGTCGGAGAACCACTGGCCTACACAAACCCAGTTGTCTCAGTAAGATCCATGAAGGGAAGTGAATGAGGAAAGGGAAAGAAGACATGGTCAGGGAAGCGTGCAGCTGTGTGTGTGTGTGTGTGTGTGTGTGTGTGTGTGTGTGTGTGTGTGTGTGTGTGTGTGTGTGTGTGTGTGTGTGTGTGTGTGTGTGTGTGTGTGTGTTTGTCTTTGTAACCATCAAGGTTATTCATCTACTATTCTCAGGCCTCTTCTCCCCCATAGTGTCCAAGCCTGTCTGGACCTGCCACTCTCCATGTGCGCCTTCAATCTATGTGAGAGAGAGCAAGTGGCTTTGTCTGCTCACTGCCCGCCAACAATAACATTCACTATGCACAGACTCAACAAGAAAGGTAGGTGACTTTTCTTTAATCCAAGGGCATTGAGTCCTTATGGAATATATGGGTCTATATGGGGCCCACTGGTGTGTGATTCCCTAAGGCACATCGACTATTTACCCCTGATAAAGGAGATTTTAACTAGCTTAATTAAAAACACATAAAAGATGGTAGAAGGAAGAATGGATCTTAAAAGGACCAATCCAGCCATATTTATCTCAATATCAAATCATTTATGCGTAACAATTAAGTACCCTAGCTGTGATTGTTTTCAATTAAAATGGTCAAAAATAGCTTCTTAGCAAAGAGCAATTTATCAAGCAAGAATTTAGCTAGTAATGTCTGGGAGGGGTCTGAGTGGGAAGGGGAAAACAGAAAACTAGCTATTACTGGAAGAGAGGTTTGGCAATCTCTTTCTTATTGGTCTATTAACCAATGTACTGCCTAGTCACCAGGCAGGCCAAAAGTCCATCCCACCAAAACAGGCAGAAATTACAGCTCTTGCACTAAAAGGACATTTTCATCACAATTTCACAGTATTATTCCAACCTCAGGGGGAAATATATAGCACCAGTCAAAAGTGCTATATAGAGTTTTTCTTTATTTTTACTATTTTCTACATTGTAGAATAATAGTGAAGACATCAAAACTATGAAATAAAACATATGGAATCATGTAGTAACCAAAAATGTGTTAAACAAATCAAAATATGTTTTATATTTGCCATGATGACAGCTTTGCACACTCTTGGCAAATCGTTTTTGACTGCACTAGGCCTTTAACAGCATCAAAGGAGCAGTCCATCCATGACATCATAAATACTTCTCTCGGAACAAACGTATTATGATTCCCTCTCACATACAGTGCCTTCAGAAAGAATTCATTGACTTATTCCATATTTTGTTGTGTTACAGCCTAAATTCAAAATGCATTAAATGTATTCATTTTTCTCACCCATCGACACACAAGAATTTTTAGACAGTTTTGCTAATTTATTGAAAATTAAATACAGAAATATCTCATTTACATAGGTATTCACACCCCTAAGTCAAAACTTAAACAAAAATATAAACACAATGTAAAGTTTGTTCCCATGTTTCATGAGCTGAAATAAAAGAACCAGAAATGTTCCATACACACAATAATTAAGTAAAAGCCTCATGTAAATACACTACATGACCAAAAGTATGTGGACACCTGCTCATCGAACAACTCATTCAAAAATCATGGGCATTAATATGGAGTTTGTCCCGCCTTTGCTGCTATAACAGCCTCCACTCTTCTGGGAAGGCTTTTCACTAGATGTTGGAACATTGCTGTGGGGACTTCCATTCAGCAATAAGAGCATTAGTGAGGTCGGGCACTGATGTTGAGCGATTAGGCCTGGCTCACCGTCGGTGTTCCAATTCATCTTAAAGGTGTTCGATGGGGTTGAGGTCAGGGCTCTGTGCAGGTCAGTCAAGTTCTTCCACACCGATCCCAACAAATTATTTCTGTGTGCACGGGGGCATTGTCATGCTAATACAGGAAAGGTCCTTCCCTGAACTGTTGCCAAAAAGTTGGAAGCACAGACTCGTCTAGAATGTCATTTTATGCTATAGCGTTAAGATTTCCCTTCACTGGAAATAAGGGGCCTAGCCCGAACCATGAAAAACAGTTGCAGACCATTATTCCTCCTCAAACAAACTTAACAGTTGGCTCTAAGCATTCGGGCAGCTAGCATTCTCCTGGCATCCATCAAACCCAGATTCATCTATCGGACAGCCAGATGGTGAAGCGTGATTCATCACTCCAGAGAACACGTCTTTTATACCACTCGAGTTTCATAACACTCCAGCCGCGTCTTTTATACCACTCGAGTTTCATAACACTCCAGCCGACGCTTATTATACCACGACAAGTTTTATACCACTCCACCCGACGCTTATTATACCACGGCAAGTTTTATACCACTACAGCCGACGTTTATTATACCACGGCAAGTTTTATACCACTCCACCCGACGCTTATTATACCACGGCAAGTTTTATACCACTCCACCCGACGCTTATTATACCACGGCAAGTTTTATACCACTCCACCTGACGCTTATTATACCACGGCAAGTTTTATACCACTCCACCTGACGCTTATTATACCACGGCAAGTTTTATACCACTCCAGCCGACACTTATTATACCACGGCAAGTTTTATACCACTCCACCCGACGCTTATTATACCACGGCAAGTTTTATACCACTCCAGCCGACACTTATTATACCACGGCAAGTTTTATACCACTCCACCCGACGCTTATTATACCACGGCAAGTTTTATACCACTCCACCCGACGCTTATTATACCACGGCAAGTTTTATACCACTCCACCTGACGCTTATTATACCACGGCAAGTTTTATACCACTCCACCCGACGCTTATTATACCACGGCAAGTTTCATAACACTCCAGCCGACGCTTATTATACCACGGCAAGTTTTATACCACTCCACCCGACGCTTATTATACCACGGCAAGTTTCATAACACTCCAGCCGACGCTTATTATACCACGGCAAGTTTCATAACACTCCAGCCGACACTTATTATACCACGGCAAGTTTTATACCACTCCACCTGACGCTTATTATACCACGGCAAGTTTTATACCACTCCACCCGACGCTTATTATACCACGGCAAGTTTCATAACACTCCAGCCGACGCTTATTATACCATGGCAAGTTTTATACCACTCCACCCGACGCTTATTATACCACGGCAAGTTTCATAACACTCCAGCCGACGCTTATTATACCACGGCAAGTTTCATAACACTCCAGCCGACGCTTATTATACCACGGCAAGTTTTATACCACTCCACCTGACGCTTATTATACCACGGCAAGTTTTATACCACTCCACCTGACGCTTATTATACCACGGCAAGTTTTATACCACTCCACCCGACGCTTATTATACCACGGCAAGTTTTATACCACTCCACCCGACGCTTATTATACCACGGCAAGTTTTATACCACTCCACCTGACGCTTATTATACCACGGCAAGTTTTATACCACTCCACCCGATGCTTATTATACCACGGCAAGTTTTATACCACTCCACCCGACGCTTATTATACCACGGCAAGTTTTATACCACTCCACCCGATGCTTATTATACCACGGCAAGTTTTATACCACTCCACCTGACGCTTATTATACCACGGCAAGTTTTATACCACTCCACCCGATGCTTATTATACCACGGCAAGTTTTATACCACTCCACCCGACGCTTATTATACCACGGCAAGTTTTATACCACTCCACCTGACGCTTATTATACCACGGCAAGTTTTATACCACTCCACCCGACGCTTATTATACCACGGCAAGTTTTATACCACTACAGCCGACGCTTATTATACCACGGCAAGTTTTATACCACTCCACCCGCTTATTATACCACGCTTTTATACCACTCCAGCCGATGCTTATTATACCACGTTTTATACCACTCCACCCGACGCTTATTATACCACGGCAAGTTTTATACCACTCCACCTGACGCTTATTATACCACGGCAAGTTTTATACCACTCCACCCGATGCTTATTATACCACGGCAAGTTTTATACCACTCCACCTGACGCTTATTATACCACGGCAAGTTTTATACCACTCCAGCCGATGCTTATTATACCACGGCAAGTTTTATACCACTCCACCTGACGCTTATTATACCACGGCAAGTTTTATACCACTCCACCTGACGCTTATTATACCACGGCAAGTTTTATACCACTCCACCCGACGCTTATTATACCACGGCAAGTTTTATACCACTCCACCCGACGCTTATTATACCACGGCAAGTTTTATACCACTCCACCCGACGCTTATTATACCACGGCAAGTTTTATACCACTCCAGCCGACGTTTGGCATTGCGCATGGTGATCTTAGGCTTGTGTGTTGCTGCTTGGCCATGGAAACCCATTCCATGAAGCTCCCGATGAATCATTCTTGTGCTGACGTTGATTCCACGGGCATTTTGGAACTCTGTAGTGAGTGTTGAAACTAGGAAAGATCATTTGTACGCGCTACACACGTCAGCGGGCGCGTTCTGTGAGCTCGTGTGGGCTACCACTTCGCGGCTGAGCCGTTATTGCCCCTAGACGTTTACACTTCACAATAATAGCACTTACAGTTGACCGGGGAAGCTCTAGCAGAGCAGAAATGTGAGATTATATACACCTGTTAGTAACGGGTGTGGCTGAAATAGCCGAATCAACTAATTTGAAGGGGTGTCCACATACTTTTGTATAAATAGTGTATGAACAGAGCTTGTCAATTCAATTATTTTAAACCTAACCACACGTCATCGCTTGCAGCCGTCGGTTTCAACCGGAGGCCACTGTGACATTGATTTCCCCAGTAATCCTTCCGCTGTTCAATTATGTATAGGCATGCTGACCCTATAAAAAATCTATTACTGACAGGTAGACGAGACCCGCCTCGTCCCAGAGGCCTCAGCACAGCTGTCTGTAGTCATCTCTAGTCATCACACTGCACTCCATGGGGTCTGAAATTAATTCTCTCTGCTTAGAGAAATACCTGGACAGAGGTGTAGGTGGCTGTCTGGATTCATTTGCCACAGCGATATTCAAATAGACATTTATTGACATTTAAACATAGACAAATTGGGACAGAAGTTCATTTTCCTTTAAGGCAGGAAGGTTAATTGAAAGGAAACGTTCCATGAGCAGCACTTCGTGACAGTACATTCTCAACTTATTACTTCACCTTGCTGCCTGACTTCAGCCAGCCAACAGTCAGTCCCTGCTCTCCTCTCCTCCTAGCTCTCCTCTCCTCACCTCATAGCTCTCCTCTTCTCTCTTCCTAGCTCTCCTCCCCGTGCCTCAGTCTGGCTAAATCAATTGCACTGGAGCACTGCTTATCTGTGGCTGTGATTCGTCAGCCTGGTTGGTAAATAAGAGACGTTATAATCACGGGGCTCCTGGTGGCATTGAGGGTCCATGTACTAATCAATAACATCCAATTCATATATCTTCTGCTCTGATTATCTTGGCCTAATCCAACACCACACAATTTGTCTGTCCATTACCGGGGCAGGACAAAGCAGCGCTGAGCATGTTGTTTTCACTGGTGGTTATGATTTTAATGGTGATAAAGCTAGTTGGCTATCCAGTTGGCCAGGTGTGAGAAGAGGTGAGAAGAGGACAATCTCAGCCAGGCTCTTTTAATTGCAAATCCACCTGGGTCTCCTTTTGATACAGAAACCATTGGTTTCACAGCCTAGGCAAAGTAACATCGCATGCGGTGAAGTGCAGAAGATTAAGAAAAAGTAATAATTGTTCTCTGGAATATAGCTTAAAGGCAGAGCAAATGTTCAAATACTGGGAGTGCTTGAATCGAAATCTGTGAAATTGCGTAGCGAACGAAGATAATGTGTTAGGTTAAGTACCATGTGGGGAGGCGGTGGTGCCGTCTGGAGGGAGCCCAACGAGTAGACAGTTATTCACTTGAGAATGCAGATGAGCTGAACAAGTATGAACAGAGTTAATGAATACAAAACAGCTTTCATATCCTATAGTACATCAGACCTGATCTACTTTGGATTTACAGAGACCATATACTCCCTTTACAGTAGGAAAACATCACCATGGCTCTATGAAATAAAAAAGGATCATATCAAGTTCATAAGCTTATGAAATAAGCAATATGAGCCATTATAGTACTGCTAGTTGCTTTATTGTAGAGAAGTTAACAGACACTGATTGGTCAATATGTTATCAGACCCTATATGCACACATGTCTACAGGTAGCCTAACCTAGTATTACAACAACCCCTTTCCTCCCAATCCTGCGAGATTGTCATGCTTAGTTAGTGCAATTTGCTACATTTTGGTAAATAGCATAAAATTATTCAAATACAGTGCTTGAGTTGGAGCTCATGGTTTCCATTTTCTAAAGAATTGATGGAATTTTCCAATAATTCAGTATTTAGCAACATATTTTTTGCCCACAGTCCTCCTACCACCTAAAACATCCCAGTATGTTCAGCCCACTGTGTCAACATATTGAAGGAGAAGAACAGGCACTTTACTTTTTGTTATTGCTAGATAACGTCCCATTCTAATCTTTCAAATCAATTAACTAGCTGGCCTCTTGCTAAGCAGTGGATTTAGCATAAAACCAAAAACTATTCCCTCATACTTTTCCCATGCACTGACTGAATCACACAGAGCGGAAATAGTAAAAGTTCTGACTTTCATTTCCCCCATTATCAGTCCCACAACAATTTCACAGCACAGCAATCACACAAATATGAACTTCCAGAAGTAATTAAACAGGCTTTACTGCAAAGGGACCTTCATGAATACCAGAAAGACGACAATTCCTATTGAGAAGCCACTAATCAGAACACATTCCAGACGAGGTGTCACATCAGCTTTGTTTTCCCGGAAATCCCTTCAGGAAACAGAAGTGAAGTGTAAGCCTCCAATCAACACAACCTGCTCTAGGATACATCCCATATGGTGCCCTATACCCTGCATAGTGCACTATGGGCTCTGGTCAAAAGTAGAGCATAGGGTGCCATTTGGGGCGCAGCACTAGTCTGTTGTGCACGTCTCTCTCTCTGACACCAGCCTGATGGGTCTTAATTGGACAGAACATATGGGGTCCATACTTGCGAACATTAGAAAAAGTTACAATTGAAACTTTTTTTCCATCTCAAAATATGCATCAGCCAATTACAATCATTGACATAGTTGCACGTGACCAAAAGCTACGTTAGTTGTTCCCATTTGATAACCTGGCACATTTAGCTCCTTGTTGATTATCCCTTAGACATATAGCATAGACATAGGCCTACACTTTCATAGCATAGGCCTACACTTACAATACCGGTATTTTTAAAATTTGATTATAATAATGCATAGGAAACGTTGTACAAGTACACTACCGGTCAAAAGTTTTAGAACACCTACTCATTCAAGGGGTTTTCTTTATTTAAGAAAAACTATTTTCTACATTGTAGAACAACATTGAAAACATCAAAACTATGAAATAACACATGGAATCATGTAGTAACCAAAAAAGTATTAAAATCATCAAAATATGTTACATTTGAGATTCTTCAAATATCCACCCTTTGCCTTGATGACAGCTTTGCACACTCTTGGCATTCTCTCAAACAGCTTCACCTGGAATGCTTTTCCAACAGTCTTGAAGGCGTTCCCACATATGCTAAGCACTTGTTGGCTGCTTTTCCTTCACTCTGCGGTCCAACTCATCCCAAGCAATCTCAATTTGATTGAGGTCGGGGGATTGTGGAGGCCAAGTCATCTGATGCAGCACTCCATCTTATCCTCTACAGCAGAGGTTACTCTGGGTCTTCCTTTCCTGTGGCAGTCCTCATGAGAGCCAGTTTCCTCATGGCGCTTGAATGGTTTTTGCGACTGCACTTGAAGAAACTTTCAATGTTCTTGAAATGTTCCGTATTGACTGACCATCATATCTTAAAATAATGATGGACTGTCATTTCTCTTTGCTTTTTTGAGCTGTTCTTGCTATAATATGGACTTTGTCTTTTACCAAATAGGGATATCTTCTGTATACCACCCCTACCGTGTCGCAACACAATTGATTGGCTCAAACGCATTAGAAGAAAAGATATTCCACAAATTAGCTTTGAAAAAGGCACACCTGTTAATTGAAATGCATTCCAGGTGACGAACTCATAAAGCTGGTTGAGAGAATGCCAAGAGTGTGCAAAGCTGCCATCAAGGCAAAGGGTGGCTATTTGGAGAATTTGTTTAACACTTTTTTGGTTACTACATGATGTGTTATTTCATAGTTTTGATTTCTTACTATTAGTCTACAATGTAGAAAATACTAAAAAATAAAGAAAAACCTTGAATGAGTAGGTGTTCTAAAACTTTTGACCAGTAATGTACAACGTTTCATATGCATTTTTATAATCCTCCACTTTGTCACGTGTTATTTGAATCGAACAACGAGGACCAGCAGTGAGCAGTTCTTTCCTTAACAAAAATGCTTGATGCAAGGAGGGCTCAAACCCACGGTTAAAGTGCCCTGTCATTTTAGAGTCAACCGCTTTAGCGGTGTGTGCCACCAGGAAGCAATGATGATGACTGTACATGACAGCTATTTGACAAGTCCATAAGCCTTTTTACGACGTACGATACAATTAAATGTTGTCTAGACCTCCTTTTACTTTATTTTCGGGAAAAGCACATGAAAAACATAGGATTGTCATATGCGAAAACGTGCCTTTAGAATTGTTTCTTACGTTAGTAGCTAGTAGCCTAGTCAAGGATGTATCATGCACTATTGGCACTCTCCACTACCAAGTGGAACAAAAGTAAACTTTGAATTTGGAGTTTTAAAAAGGTCCCTCTGGTAGCCAAGTTGACTTATTTTAAGAAATACCATTGGTTTGTTGATATAAAGTCTAAAATTTTTGATAGGCTGATAGAGAATTTGTTACAGGAAATAATCACTATCACCTGCTCAGGTTAGCATAAGGATAAATATGCCAGGTTATGTAATGGGAACAGATAACATGCAGAGTTGTATCATGTTAATCTGGAGGTGAAAGAAAAGCACACCTGTTTAGATGAGGTGCTGGCGAGCGGAGTAGAACACTTGAAAAAGAAAAGGAGAACCGCACACTCTAGGAGCGCAGATGCAATAACTGATTAACGTAATAACCAACATTTCGACAGACAAGCTGTCTTCATCAGGGTATAATGACAAACACTGCGGGTCACTAGTTTATATAGTGTCAAAGGACACACACAGGTGTCTGTAATCTTTGCCGGGTGTGGCTTGATATCATTGGTTAATTTACAGTTACAAATAGAACATATAAAAAAACATAAATGGATAGTATAAGATCAAAGATACAATATGGCTACATGATCATACAAACATTTTCATTGAATAGCAAAATCACAAGAATGGCTTCAGATCAAAGTCTACGTTGAGACTGAAGGGAGCAAGAGTTTTTAAATTAAAGATCCAAGCAGCCTCTCGTTTTAACAATAAATTGTCGAGGTCACCTCCTCTCCTAGGGAGGGTGACGTGTTCAATTCCGATATAATGTAGGGACAAAATCGAGTGGCTGCATTCCAAAAAGTGGCCTGCAACTGGGTACGCCGAGTTTTTGCACGTAATGTTGCCACAATGTTCCCGAGATTCATACTTTTAATTCGCGCTTCGTTTTACCCACATCATTTTTTTTTACCCCAAGGACAAGTTATAAGATAAATAACTGCTTTAGTGGAGCACGTGATAACACCTTTGATTGGGATTTGTTTCCTTGTTTGAAGGATCTACATTTGTACGTGCCATTGCATTGAGCGCAGCCATTACACTTGTAGTTTCCATCCGGCAGAGGCGCAAATAGATGTGTGCAGGGATATTTTAGGATATAAAATCAGAGTTTATAAATTGATTTCTGCCCCGCGAGAATACGACCAGGGGAGGATCCAAAAACACATTAACAATACTGTCATCGGATCTTAGAATGAGTCAGTGTTTGTGAACGATTCTCTTAATTTTCCAGAGCACTTTGAATAGCGGGTAGTAAGAAAGCAAAAATGTTTATTTGTCTGAGACTGTCCTGGAAAGAGATCATGTCTTGTTTTATCACGTGCAACTAAGTCGACAATTATAATTGACTGATGTGCATTAAACTTTTTCTAATCTTCGCAAGTTTTTATTTATTTACTTTTCTGCTCTTTTGCACACCAAAATCTCTACCTGTACATGATCATTTATCAATCCAGTGTTAATCTGCAATATTGTAATTATTCGCCTACCTCCTCATGCCTTTTGCACACATTGTATATAGACTCCCCTTTTTTTCTACTGTGTTATTGACTTGTTAATTGTTTACTCCATGTGTAACTCTGTGTTGTCTGTTCACACTGCTATGCTTTATCTTGGCCAGGTCGCAGTTGTAAATGAGAACTTGTTCTCAACTAGCCTACCTGGTTAAATAAAGGTGAAATAAAAAAATCAAAAATAAATAAAGTATGGACCAACAATCTCCTTAATATAACTCTGCATTATTACTTTAACACAACTTTACAAATAACCTGTTGACATTTATGAGGGAAAGTTAAAGTGTTTTTCTTTGTTTGTTTAGGGTGCTGGATAGAATATGTAGTCCACAAAGCTTCTTAATGTGTGATCTCTGTTAGCCTACTTGTCGCTTAACTTTGGAAACATCAAAAAGAACACTGACAAGTGCCTATAGACTGAAAAGTATCTGTTGTAACAATATGTAATGTACATGTGCGGCAGGTAGCCTAGTGGTTAGAGCGTTGAGCCAGTAACTGAAAGGTTGCTGGATTGAATCCCCGAGCTTACAAGGTAAAGCTCTTTCTTTCTGCCTCTGAGCAAGGCAGTTAAACCACTGTTACCCGTGTGCCCGAAGACGTGGATGTTGATTAAGGCAGGCCCCCGCACCTCTCGGAGTCAGAGAGGCTGGGTTAAATGCTGAAGACACATTTCAGTTGAAGGCACTCAGTTGTACAATTGACTAGATATCCCCCGTTCATCCCATGTACTGCATCAAGTCTTAGATGATCATAATCAAAGTGTCATTGCGGAATTTTCCCACAATAAATATGCAGGCCCATGATTCCACAGATGGAATCCATATGCCCTCTCACAACGCAGTAGCTAGACAAGAAGGCGATAGAAATTATGCTTCTTAAAACAGAATCAAATACAACATAGAATTATGGAATATAGGATGATCTCTAATCAGGGACTGATTTAGACCTCGGACAGCAGGTGGGTGCAATTAACTATCAGGTAGAACAGAAAACCAGCAGAACTCCAAATCAAATCAAACTTTATTTGTCACATGCGCCGAACAAAACGTGTAGACCTTACCATGAAATGCTTACAAGAGCAGAGCAGAGCAGTTCAAGAAAGAGTTAATACATTTTTTACCAAATAAACTAAAGTAAAAAATTATAAAAAGTAACAAAATAACAATAACGAGGCTATATACAGGGGGTACCGGTACCGAGTCAATTTGCGGGGGTACATGTTAGTCGAGGTAATTTGTACATGTACATTTTGGGGCTTTCCTCTGACACCGCCTGGTATATAGGACCTGGATGTGGCAGGAAGATTGGCCCCAGTGATGTACTGGGTCGTACACACTACCCTCTGTTGTGCCTTATGGTCAGATGCAGAGCAGTTACCATACCATGCGGTGATGTAACCTGTCAGGATACTCTTGATGGTTCAGCTGTAGAACCTTTTGAGGACCTGGGGACCCATGCCAAATCCTCTTTACGACTGTCTTGGTGTGTTTAGACCATGCATGATAGTTTGTTGGTGATGAGGACACCAAGGAACTTGAAACTCTCGACCCGCTCCACTACAGCTCCGTCGATATTAATGAGGGCCTGTTCGGCCCGCCTTTTCCTGTAGTCCATGATCAGCTCCTATGTCTTGCTCACATTGATGGAGAGGTGGTTGTCCTGGAACCACACTGCCAGACCTCCTCCCTATAGGCTGTCTCGTCGTTGTCAGTGATCAGGCCTACCACCACCGTGTCCTCAGCAATCTTAATGATGGTGTTGGAGTCGTGTTTGGCCACGCAGTCGTGGGTGAACAAGGAGTACAGGAGGGGACTGAGCACACACCTCTGAGGGGCCTCAGGGTTGAGGATCAGCGTAACAGACGTGTTGTTAACTACCCTTACCACCTGGGGGTGGTCCGTTGATCCAGGATCCAGTTGCAGAGGGAGGTGTTTAGTCTCAGGGTCCTTAGCTTAGTGATGAGGTTTGTGGGCACTATGGTGTTGAATGCTGAGCTGTAGTCAATGAACAGCATTCTCACATAGGTGTTCCTTTTGTCCAGGTGGGAAAAGACAATGTGGAGTGCGATTGAGATTGTGTCATCTGTGGATCTGTTGGAGCGGTATGAGAATTGGAGTGGGTCTAAGGTATCCGGGAGGATGCTGTTGATGTGCGCTATGACCAGCGTTTAAAAGCACTTTATGACTACCGACGTGAGTGCTACGGGGCGGTAATCATTTAGGCAGGTTACCTTCGCTTCCTTGGGCACAGGGACTCTGGCGGTCTGCTTGAAACATGTAGGTATTACAGACTCGGTCAGGGAGAGGTTGAAAATGTCAGTGAAGACACTTGCCAGTTGATCCGTGCATGCTTTGAGTACACATCCTGGTAATCCGTTTGGCTCCGCGGCTTTGTGAATGTTAACCTGTTTAAAGGTCTTGAAGAAAGTGATTCAATTTAGAACAATGGTGTAAGAATTGCTATTCCTCTGTCCTGCCCGCACACACCCGGAAAAATAGTTTTTTGTTGTTGTTACAACTCGACAGTATTACCTACTAAAACTGTTGTTACACTAAGGTTTTTATTCTAAGAGAAACTTAGACTACAATTCGGGTGTGTAAATGTTAGGACTATTTTGCTCTTACTGTAGTACTGTAGCCTACTCCCGACCGGTCACGTTGTACAGTGAACGAGTGGCACAGTGGTCTAAAACACTGCATTGCAGTGCAAACTGAGTTGCTATGGATGCTGGTTCAATACCTGTACCGGCCACTAGCGACAGACCTATGAGGTGACGGTAGGCTATTGGTTTCTCTCCCACCAAAAACAGAAATAAATAATTCTGAATAACAAACTGGCTTTATTTACAGATTAGCAACAATGTCTCACCCCATGCTCAAGAATGGTCTTTTTCCCGTTCACTTTAGGTTATTTGAAAACAAAATCATCTCCAAAATATCCTTATTTTTTAAACAAGCCAAAGAAATTTGGTTGTAATTTCAGTTTAATCCACCAGAAAAGACAGAACAAATAATACAACAAATATTGTGGTTAAACTCAAATATACTGATTGATTAATAAAACTGTACTATATTTTACGTTATTCCTGAAAGCCCTATTCTGCTCAATTAAATTAATAGAGATCCTGATCATGGTGTTACAGTATGTTGTTACAGCATAATCAAAGTGAGGACAATCGACAATCTGCTGTATGCTTATGGCCTATTGTAAGCTGAAAGTCACATCTTTCCAGTACTTCTCACACCGCCCCAAACTCCACCCTTAAACAGCTAGTTTTTGAATGGTAACTGTGTTATCGAGAGAGAAACAGATCAAATGGACATCATTTTCTTTCAGCCAGCTTCTTTCTACGGTGCTACCCGTTCCAGGGTTAGGACCGTAACCATTTGAGGACTTGAAAATTAGCTGGAGCTGAGAGGATCACCAAAACAAATGGTATTTCGGTTTCAGTGCATTTTCTTAAAACAAATTTACATAGCCTATCAACGTGTAGGCATACTGTGTGATAAACTTGATCATTAAATAAAGTTTAAATAAAAAAATACAAATAATTGTGTACTAATACGTGAATGTGTTTTTGCAGAGAATACCAACCATGCCGACAACCATCCGTGGAGATTAGTGGACAAAAGGCTGGACAATCCATGACTTCTGATTGGGATTTGCATGTACGGTCACTGTGGGGAAGACGTCGTCGATGCACTTACTGATGAAGCCGATGACTGAGGTATTATACTCCTCAATGCCATTCGCATGCATCTCTGTGTGTGGAGTAAAGGTGGTCTAGAGTTATTTTTTCCTTAGGTTGCAAATGTCACATGCTGGTAGAAATGAGGAAAAACGGATTTAAGTTTGCCTGCATTAAAGTCCCCGGCCACTCGGAGCGCTGCTTCTGGATGAGCATTTTCTTGTTTGCTTATGGCCTTATACAGCTTGAGTGCGGACTTAGTACCAGCATCGGTTTGTAGTGGTAAATAGACAGCCACGGATAATATGGATGATAACTCTCTTGGTAAATAGTGTGGTCTACAGCTTATCATAAGGTTCTCTACCTCAGGCAAGCACTACTTACCAGGTGTAGCTTCACTGCCCTGCAGGTGCATATAAAATACAGCCAGCTCTATATTATCCGTGTTGTCGTTCAGATACATAAGATATTACCGTTTTTAATGTCCCTTTGGTAGTATAATCTTGATCATAGGTCATCCATTTTATTTTCCAATGATTGCACGTTGGCCAATAGAACAGATGGTAGTTGAGGTTTACTCACTCGCCAACATATTCTCAGAAGGCAGCCTGACCTCCGTCCCCTTTTTCTCCTTCTTTTCTTCATGCAAATGACGGGGATTTGGGCCCGTTCCCGAGAAACCAGTATATCCTTTGCGTCAGACTCATTGAAGAAAAAATATTCTTCCAGTTCCTGTTCTGATGTCCAGAAGTTATTTTCGGGCATAAGAGATGGTAGCAGCAACATTATGTACAAAATAAGTTAAAATAATAAGTTACAAACAATGCAAAAAAACAAACAAAATAGCACAGTTGGTTAGGATCATGTAAAATGTCAGCCATCCCCTCCGGCGCCATTCTACACAACTCCAAACATCCGTTGTAAGATTTGAATACCCTTGGATTATAGGATCTCTATGGCTTCTTACCAGTGTTCTGATCCATGTACTCCCGGGACACATGTTCATTCTGGTGCACCCATTCTCCATTGCACTTGAAGAAGATCTGCAAGGCAGGCACAGCCCGACACAGCAGCTTGATTGGGTTGCTTTTGATTATGTAGGAATCTTCTGGTTCCTTCAGGAAGTGAGGCAGGGTACCTGGGACTGATGGTAGGGAGTCTGGCAGGATGTCACCTGTGGCTCCTGCAGAGAGAGAGACTAGTTAATTCAATCAATCAATTACATGTATTTCATAAAGTCCTTTTTACATCAGCACAGCAGTTGTCACAAAGTGCTTTACAGTTACAGCAGATACCCAGCCTAAATTCCTAAAGAGAAAGCAAAGCAGTTTTCTTCTGGGTGACAATGACTGACATTCAAAACAAAACCCAGGAAAAAGCGCTGATAGATATGTTATGAAGATTTTAAAGCTGCATTATGTAGCTTTTTCTATGTCCAAAAGCTGTAAGTTGCTAGTTGTCATTCAATGTGATTCAACATTAACAATTTAGCGCCTGCAGCCTACCTGAAAACCCCTGTATTTGATTTGGCTGTTGGTTTGGATTTTCCTGACAGATTTAGTACTGCGCACAATGAATGACAAGTTTCCGGCACAAGCTCATTGGGTCAGACTGAGAAGATCTCAATTGCATACTACTAGCATCCTCTCTCCTCGTCTCCTTCTCAAAACCCATTGGATGAGAAAGCCAAAAGGATGAGAAAGGCAAAACCCACCAACGGGTTTTGAGAAGGAAATGAGAAGAAAGGACGAGAGTATTATTCAAATTAGAATCTCCCAGAGACGGAAGAAAAATGGGATGCATATCCACACTTCGCTAGCGAAGAGATATGGCAGATGTGGGGAGCAAACTACATGTCCCAGCATCTCCTCCATATAACCCAAAGAAACTTAAAAGGGAAAACAATAGAGCCTGGGTCAAGATGAGAGTGAACCTCGGATTTGCGCTCACAAACTGTAGAGGGCTTGCTAGTTAGCTAGCTCATGTCATGACTCTCCTGTGATGATCTGAAGGATCAGGTTACTTAGTAAATAAATAATTAAGACAATTTGTATATTGCTAATTCATGATTCTATGCTATGGTTCGTGCAGATACCCAAGGGTTTGCAACGTTCAGCAATGAGACTGGTGAGGTAAAATTCCTTAATTAGCGACTGTTTTGGTAAGCTATGAAAATATAGGAATTCAGGAAATTATTTAATTAACTCGGGAAATAAAGACTCTTTAAACATTTTCCTGTGGTGCCCCAACGTCCTAGATAATTAAAGTTACATGATTTGTTTAATCACGTAATTAAATTACACATAGAGGATTGATTTGATAATATACTGTCTTCACATTTAACAAAACTAGCTAAGGGATTGAAAACCAACCAAGAGACTGTTCTGCTGAAAAGACATATCTAGCTAATAAAAATGTCTAGATATAAAGTAATATGTTGCTTTTGCTATTTAGTTGTAAATATGTATGCAAGTGGGCTCCTGAGTGGCGAAACGGTCTAAGGCACTGCATCTCAGAGCTAGAGGTGCCGTGATTGGGAGTCCCATGGGGAAGCACACATTTGGCCGAGTGTCGTCCGGGTTAGGGTATGACTGGGGTAGGCCATCAATGTAAATAAGAATATGTTCTTAACTGACTTGCCTTGTCAAATAAAGGTTAAATACATTTTTTCAAAATTAAAAAAGTGCTATAGCTACTATGGATTACTTGTTTTCAAGCCATGTTAGCAGCTAGCTAGTGACTTCTCTGTGGTCTATTGATCTATTAATAAAGTGTACATCTTCCAATAATAGGCATACAGTGAGGCAAAAAAGTATTTAGTCCGCCACCAATTGTGCAAGTTCTCTCACTTAAAAAGATGAGAGAGGCCTGTAATTTTCATCATAGGTACACTTCAACTATGACAGACAAAATTAGAACAAAATCCAGAAAATCACATTGTAGGATTTTTTATGAATTTATTTGCAAATTATGGTGGAAAGTAAGTATTTGGTCACCTACAAACAAGCCAGATTTCTGGCTCACAGACCTGTAACTTCTTCTTTAAGAGGCTCCTCTGTCCTCCACTCGTTACCTGTATTAATGGCACCTATTTGAACTTGTTACTTTGAGAATGCGGAGGGCAACAAGATCTACAGTGCCTAGAAAAAGCATTCATCCCCTTGGGGTTTTTCATATTTAAATGTAGTTTAAATGGATTTGGATTTCATGTAATGGACATACACAAAATAGTCCAAATTGGTGAAGTGAGATGAAAAGAATTTGTTTAAAAAAAATTAAAACAGAAAAGTGGTGCATATGTATTCATCCCCTTTGCTACGAAGCCCCTAAATAAAGATCTGCAACACCACTAAGCAAATGTCAAGCTCTCCAAACAGGTCAGGGACAAAGTTGTGGAGAAGAACAGATAACGGTTGGGTTATAAAAAAACAGAAACTTTTAACATCCCACTGAGCACCATTAAATCCATTATTGAAAAATGGAAAGAATATGGCACCACAACAAACCTGCCAAGAGAGGGCCGCCCACCCAAACACACAGGCCAGACAAGGAGGGCATTAATCAGAAAGGCAGCAAAGAGACCAAAGATAACCCTGAAGGAGCTGCAAAGTTCCACAGTGGAGATTGGAGTATCTGTCCATAGGATCACTTTAAGCCGTACACTCCATAGAGCTGGGATTTACGGAAGAGTAGCCAGAAAAAAAGCCATTGCTAAAAGAAAACAATAAGCAAACACGTCTGGTGTTCACCAAAAGGCATGTGGGAGACTCCCCAAACATATGGAAGAAGGTACTCTGGTACCATCCCATGATGCTGCCACCATCATGCTGTGGGGATGTTTTTCCATCGGCAGGGGCTGAGAAACTGGTCAGAATCAAATGATTGATGGATGCACCAAATACAGGGAAATTCTTGAGGGAAACCTGTTTCAGTCTTCCAGAGATTTGAGACTGGGACGGAGGTTCACCTTCCAGCAGGACAATGATCCTAAGCATACTGCTAAAGCAACACTCAAATGTTTTAAGGGGAAGGGGAACATTTAAATGTCTTGGAATGGCCTAGTCAAAGCCCTGACCTCAATCCAATTGAGCATCTGTGGTATGACTTAAAGATTGCTGTACACCAGTGGAACCCATCCAACTTGAAGGAGCTGGAGCAGTTTTGCTTTGAAGAATGGGCTTGGCAATTATATGTGCCAAGCTTATAGAGACGTATCCTAAGAGACTTGCAGCTGCAATTGCTGCAAAAGGTGGCTCAACAAAGTATTGACTTTGGGGGGATGGACAGTTATGCATGCTCAAGTTCTGTTTTTTGTATTATTTCTTGTTTCACAATAAAAAGTATTTTGCATCTTCAAAGTGGTAGGCATGTTGTGTAAATGAAATGATACAAATCCCCCCAACAACTATTTTAATTACAGGTTGTAAAGCAACAAAATAGGAAAAATGCCAAGGGGTGTGAATACTTTCGCAAGCCACTCTAAGTGTTAGTCGTCCTCTAAGGTTGTGAAAAAGATTTGTATATGTCAAATGAAAACAATGTCCTGTTATTATTTTCAACAGATGACAATGCTTCAGTTCTGCACTAATACTAATTACATTCAATAGACATAATAATATTTTATGAGTATTCTGTCTTTCAGCTATTTGAGAAGTCTGCATAAGACTCCCCCCTGAAGTGCCACCAACAACGGCTGAGCTGCTACAACTTTGAGGACACGTTTCCACGCAACACAGGATACGGTTAGCAAACCTTTGAGAGGGGAAGGACCTGAGCTTTCCCTATTGTTGTCAGATTTGGTGGCTCTCTGGAATTGTATAAACCTACAGAGTACTGTGATATGTTGTTGAAAGAGGGACTTACAACCAAACCTATAAATCATATAAAAATAAGGGAAGTTTGTGTGCACAACAAAAAAATATTTGTGCATTCTTTATCTAGCATTTCGGCATCATTGTTGTACTTTTGGAATTGTTTTAGATTCATTTACAAAACTGTACTTTTTCCCTGGATATCTACGATCCTGAATGTTTCCTACAAGAGGGTAGGGTATGCAGGAAGGTGGATGGACTACCCTGTTGTAAATACTGTAAACAAAAAAAACAAGTCGGTCCGATTAGACAGATCAGGTCAAATAAAGGTTTATTAGGGAGATAAGTAAGAATACAAGGTAGTAGCTGTAACTGCAATAACAAAGTGAGGAAACAATTAGGATAAAGTACTGAACTGATATCACCCTAACCATGAAAAAAAATCACTAAGAAAATGACTTAGAAAGTAGTTGCATATGCCAAGCATAGATGCCTAGTAGATGGCATCTGAAGAATAAAGTACAGTGTAGTCTTGGAAAGTGTACAACTTATGTAAACAGACTTGGTAATAAATAAATAGAATAGTGCAGTGGTGAAATGGCAGCAGTCGTGTGTTGTAAAGTGCAGGAGTCTAGATTGAAGAATTTAGCAGTCTGTGCAGTCCTCTTAGCAGCCCTCAAGGTCTTCCTCTGCAATTCTTTCTGAAGCCTTGCCTGTGCCTCCTCCTCTAGCTAGACTCTTCAAAACTGGAATCCTTCAGACAAAACACATAAACAACACTGTTAGGAAGTGGTAATGATTGAATGTGTTGTCTATGATTAGGCTACATCATATTAATACCAATTTCCTTTGGTTTGATAAACATTTACCACCGCTTGTCATTATCATAAATGACTATTTGGGAAAAAACTAGTTTATTAGCTTGCAAGTAGATAGATAGCTAGCTAAGGTCTACCATGGTTCTCGAGAATGTTGGGCAATACCCAGTACAGTAGTATTGTCAGAAGAACAAAGGATTACCGATGTATGCTAAAGCCAAAGTTATGTTCTATAAATGCAGAGCTATGAGAGTCAAAATGCATTGTTTTGCACTGCTATTTCCACATGTTTGATAGCTATCAAATTGACCAAGTTAGCTTGCTAGCTAACGTCAGAGTGTGATCTAATATTTTAAGAGACACTATAGCTATAATGTTATTGCATGTCTCCAACATAAAAATAAATAAAAAAAGATAATTATACCCAGTGTATCGTTTTCACCTGTTCTCAAGACATTGCAAAATCTTATTTTTTTAAACTGTTTCCATAGCTGTTATCTGTCGCATCCACTTTCAGTCCCGAATCTCCACCAGCCTCAGAGCGGATGCTGATGTACTGGATTTACCCAGGTCAGTGGTCACCAACTGGCCGAACTCCAAGGCATTCATAATCTGTCGCCAAACATTTCTGGTAAAAACCCAACAATAAAACTTTGCGTTCCTACTTTTTTTATTTGTCTCCCGCTGTTGGCGGTAGGTGCACAGCTGCCCTGCATGCCGGGAAGGCAAAGTGTACCCATTTTGAACCATTTTATGTGTTTGAAAGTACAAATTCTGCCTTTCCGGCAGGCCCAGAGAGCAGAATCAAGTGTACTATAGACCTACTACTGACCAATCAGATGGTTCAGATTACCGTGTCTGTAGGTGTAAAAGAAAGTTACAGCAAAAGTTGATACTGTGAGATTTCTAAACTTTTAAAACCATGACTAGATATTCAACAAATACAGCAAAGAGCTGTTGTTTTTATGAGGGAGTTCATGTAAAAAAAATTACTCAGCACTGTCAACACTTTTTATTCAACACTTATATAAGCCATAAAATGTGCTTACTTCCACTCGTGGTACAACCAGCACCGCAGCGACAATGAATGAGTAGGAAGTGTATCAATAGGCATGCGTTATTATTAGTGGCTTGTGTTTTTTTTGTTTTTTTTACGTCGAGGATCATTTCACTTTCTTTGGTCATTGGAGTAACAACATTAATTTGTGCATGAGACAAAAATAATGCGGTGCGACTCGAGTTTCTACATCAGTTGGAAGACAATGTACCTTTTTGGTCAGTGTGAGCGCAGGAAAGGGAGAGGGGAGGGACGTTGAGAGGGGGACCCACAGTCTGCTGCGCTCTCCCTCTGCTGAGATTGACCATCAGATGCAGGCACCATCAGCCCAGTAAAATACAAAAATAACGAATGATTTCAAAATGTATGGCCACTCAGATGTGCGTCACAAGCAACACAACAACTGATCTATTACCGATGTGATCATGTAGCCTCGATAGAAAATGTTGGTCTGAAAAGAACAACCATGCATTGCCAGGGCAGTTCAAGTAAAGCCAATATGCAGTGATAATTGATTTGGCCTATAGCCTAATGCACAAACTTCATTGCTACAGTATAGTTTTAATAGGATAATGTTGCATAGGCGTACATTTTTTAAGTCATGTCAAAAAAAAAATCTGAGATGTAGATATCGGTTGGCATTTTGACTCGATCTCGACTCAGAAAAGATTGACGACCACTGTACTACATCATCTATGAGAGAGTCATCATTGAGATTCTGGGAAATTGTTTTCAAATCTAGAAAAAAAAGTACCTGTACACACAGTGTAGCTTTAACTAACATTTTGAACTAAAATTAAGTCATTTTAACTACTCTACTAAGACGTGTCATAGAATGAAATTATGTTTGGAAAATGATATGCCTGGAAAATAATTAGTCCCAAAGAGGTGTCACTGGTCTATACTAAAAACAGACCTTTCACATTCTGAGGCACCTTTCACATATTTGGAGTCACTATTCTGCCCATGTCCATATTGAAAATCTGTAATTTCCCCACAGACAATGTTCACATTTCTCATTCATCATACGTAAACATAGTCAGGAACAATAAATAAGAATACATGGAGAACAATTCAAGCAATTCTCTTCCACATTAGTCGAAGTCAGTCTCTTCAGGGTCATTTGTGGATGAATGAAATCAGAATAGACCACCAAACGCAGGCATTGGGCGAGGACTGATTACCAGCACTGTGACCGTTGAGCCTGAATGCATCTTATCTCTACCGCAAGCCCTCCTCTTTGTGCACAGAATGTCTTTGTGCAGATGCCCAATATGTCCCTACGTGAGCACACAATTCATACCAGGTTATTCTTTCAAGTCAGTTTGGCAAGCAGCTGGAACAGGTTTGCTTGCCATTGTGCGTTAGATTACCTCATCAATTTAACAGAGAGAGAGGAAACATTGATCTAACAAACAGGCTCAACAATACGAGATGGGATTATAGTTCAAGATAAGAGCTGGGATGAATCCCAAATGACCCCCTACTGTATTCCCTTTATAGTGCACAACTTTTGACCAGAGACCTATGGGCTATAAAGGAAATAGTGTGTCATTTTGGATGCAGTCCTGGACTCTTCATATGAAGCCTCTAGTTCAGGGAGAGCCCTCTACATCACTCCTGGGCCCAGAACAATAAGGAGGAACAGGATGCCATCGCTGGGCTTCATCCCAGAATCGCTGGGCTCATCCCTCAATCCCATCAAGGACGATACAGCTAAGCTATTCAGAGCTGTAAAAGCCCATGAAAGCTATTATGCCCCACCATCAAATCCAATTCTGTCCACTGAAATCGAATCGTCCGGCCCCACTTTCCACCACCACCTCCCATGAATGTTGTTGTGTCTAATAGATACATGAATGAATGCACACATACTGTAGGATGTAGTGTGAAATATAGTGTAAACACAGCAAAACATCTGAGTACAGGACTCAATACACAAGTTCTTCTAGGGATTGAAACTTTCAGAAATGACCCTGGACTTTAGAAGATAGAATTGTGTTATGTCTTCTTACACAACATTCTTGCGATTTGACGCACACAGTTTGCCAAGCCAATTCTATAGTTATTGTCTGTAGCCAGAAGGGCCTTGAGCACCAACTGCTTTTTTTATGAAGTGGAAAATACATATTTGTAAGTTGCCGTTCTGACAAAGAAATGAATGAATTCCAGTAAGAGTAAATAAGGCAACAGTTAAACATGTGGGTGATTGGAAATGACGCAGACAATTACATAGATGGAATCTACAATCTATCTGCACTATTATGGCTGATATACGCCCCAGTAAAACAACAAAAAAGTGTGAAAAAAAGAAATGTCAATAGAAATCCGTTCCAACTAAACAAAATGCAGATTGTTTGCAGTCTTTCCAGCTTCAGTTTGTAGTGATTGTGTAGGCTGTTTGGTTGGCTAACTCCTCTGAACAACATTGTCCCGACGAGAGAGCACATTTTCTATGAAATGCGGAATTGCGCACTTAGAACACTTAGAATGAACGACTGGGTCACGTCCATAGCTACATAACAAAAATAATTAACGACTGGGTTGTGTCTCTGACAACCGAACCGATAGAACTAACAACCAGCTGGCTTGCGTAGCAACCAATTTGTGTTGGGACTATATCTTGTGTAAGGATGAAATAGTATGAATACATTCATCAAAATAACGTTTTTAATGAAAATGTCAATCATTATTCAAATATGTTGGTAACTCAGGTTGCCTAGTGGTCAGAGTGTTGAACTTGTAACCAAAAGGTTACAAGATCAAATCCCTGAGCTGACAAGGTAAAAATCTGTTGTTCTGCCCCTGAACAAAGCAGTTAACCCACTGTTCCAAGGCCGTCATTGAAAATAATTTGTTCTTAACTGACTTGGCTAGTTAAATAAAAGGGCAAATAAATAATAGTGATGAATCTTGACTTAAATACCAGCTTTAAGGACATTAAGTCAAAACTGTAACTCGGCCATTCAGGAACATTCACTGTCTTCTTGGTAAGAAAATCCAGTTTAGATTTGCCTTGTGTTTTAGGTTATTTTCCTGCTGAAAGGTATATTCATTTCCCAGTGTCTGTTGGAAAGCATCCTGAACCAGGTTTTCCTCTGGGATTTTGCCTGTGCTTAGCTCAATTAGATATTTTTCATCCAGAATAACTACTCAGTCCTTATCGATTACAAGCATACCCATAACATGATGCAGCCACCACTATGCTTGAACATATATTCAGAGTGGTACTCAGTAAGTACTGTGTTGTATTGGATTTGCCCCATAGATAACACTTTGTATTTGGGACAAGTTAGTTGTTTTGCCACATTTTTTGTAGTAATACTTTAGTGTCTTGTCGCAAATAAGATGCATGATTTGGAATATTATCACTCTGTCAATTAAGTTAGTATTGTAGACTAACCACAATGTTCTTGATCCATCCTTAGTTTTCTCCTATCACAGCCATTAAACTCTGTGTAACTGTTTAAGACCATTGGCCTCATGGTGAAATCCCGGAGTGGTTTCCTTCCTCTCTGGCAGCTGAGTTAGGATGGACAACTGTATCTTTGTAGTGATCTGATGTAATGATACAGTACACCATCCAAAGCGTAATTAATAACTTCACCATGCTCAAAAGGATTTTTCTATGTCTGATTCGTTTTTTTCAGCTACCAGTAGGTGGCCTTCTTTGTGAAGCATTTGAAATAGCTGGTGTTTGTGGTTGAATCTGTGTTTAAATTGTATGTGTGGGGTGCAGAGATGAGGTAGTCATTCAAAAATCATGTTAAACACTATTATTGCACACAGAGTGACTCCATGCAACTGATTATGTGACTTGTTCAGCAAAGGTTTACTCCTTATTTACACTTGCCATAAACAATACTTATTGACTCAAGACAATACAGCTTTTCATTTTTAATTCACGTGTAAAAAATCCCCAAAACATTATTCCACTTTCAGATTATGGGGTATTGTGTATAGGTGTAGCACATGGGGATCCTCAGCCTGAACTGTCCGCACTTGCGCCAGTGAATAGCTAGCTTTCTGCATGGCTCCGACTGGTAAGACGCTTCAGGAGGGCGGTCACGTGTGCTAGCAAGGCATGGGCCAAATCGGGAGGAAGTGGTGCATGCTAAGCAAGCAGCGTGGTGTCCTTTACTTAAACCAGTGACAAAAAAATTACATTCGATCCATTTTAAATTCAGGCTGTAACACAACAAAATGTAGAACAAGTCAAGGGGTATGAATACTTTCTGAATCCCTGTAATCTTTCCCAGATCATTAAGTGACAAGTTGGACATTGTTTCACAAGCAGAAGAAGATTAAATGATGTTATTTCTGCTACAGGAGGTAGATTGGAAGGGAAAGGGGATACAACCTGTAGAATAAATGAATTACTCCCAAACCTGACAGGCAGTGGGGCCAATGCTGACACATCCTTTGTTAAATTGATTCCTGACAGATTGTTAATTTCCATGTTACTGATGTCTGTGCTTGTCCTACTCTCAATAGGAACTGACTGCTCCATGCATACACTTTATTGCCAGGGCGTTATATACTGTATAATTAGCCCATTAGACCAGATGAAGGACAGCAAATGGAGAAGAAAGTGAATGTCCTTCATCTGGTCTAATGGGCTAATTCAACAGGAAGCGTTGACGGCTAAAAAGGCCAGGTGACCCCCAATAGATGCTTTGATTTGGCTGAGAGTACACATCCATTTTCCACTGCAAACTGCTAATTATGAACCCTGTCCTCTTCTTAATGCCTACACACTTAACGTAGTCAAAGGTAACAGATAATTGGAACAAGGTGACAATGCACGCTCCATAAAGCACCCCTAGTCTCACTCTAGGCTGCCTGCTCGCCTCTCTCTCACCTCATGATAGATGTTCGTAAATACAGTACGAGGCTTAATGAAGGCAA
This sequence comes from Oncorhynchus masou masou, assembly GCF_036934945.1. Lineage (NCBI taxonomy): Eukaryota > Metazoa > Chordata > Actinopteri > Salmoniformes > Salmonidae > Oncorhynchus > Oncorhynchus masou. The sequence continues at coordinate 39,731,886 of NC_088212.1, forward strand.
TGAGTGGGCCGCCAATAAGTCACTTATTTCCTCATTACGTCTGTACATTTTTACACTGCCTCTTAAATGCTCCTCGCTTTCCTCCAATCTGCCGCCAGTCACTGGGTGAAGGGCGGGCAGCAGGCTGATGTTTTCCCCCCTGCCTGCCTGGATGCTGGATGGATGTGAAGGCAGGCAGTGCAGATAAATGCCATGGTGGTTATCTGTATGTAGGGACGTTTGCTGTGTCGCCGTGGCACTGATGCTGTGATCGGGGACAAGGGAAACAATGCCAATGAGCCAGGGGACCTTGTTTAGCATAAAGATTTAAATCAACTACGTCTCTGAGATATACCACGACATGGCAATCATAACTCTGCATGTCGGCTTCAGTCAGTTCTGTTCACTTTGCTTTTGGAACGCTGTGGAGTGCAGAGGACTGAGCTTGTAGTGTGATGACTCAGGACGGGGATATGCCAAAAGGAGGTTCGCATTTTCCACCATGAATCTTGTTCGGGGGGTAGCTCTGCAGTGGTCACTAGCACAAAGCCATAAAATCAGATCTTTAACCTAACCCTAACTACACCGCTAACCCTAATGCCTAACCCCATACTTAAATTATGACCAAAAAGCACATTTTTACAATACAATTTTGACATTGCAGCTGGCCTAAGGGGGAAAATCGCTCAGTTTTGCCTCCAGAACAAGACTCGTGACAATAAATGTCAACCTGCATGCCAAGATAGGTAATCTACTGAACAGCCAAATGCTGTAAAAAGAAAAAGGAATCATACTAGGACTGCCGCGTCTCTCATACCCCTGTTATGTTTGACAGTTTGTGTCTCTCCTTCCAGCACTAAGCGTCCCAACAATGAAAGGAACTGGACAGCAGCAGAAGTAGGCTACCTGTTTATCCAGACACCAGAGCACTCCACTCATCTACCACTCTCCTGGTTGCCTCCCTTCCTCACTCAGTTACACATTACTATTTCACAGCTGCCTCTGGACCCAAAGTCCTTTAAACCATACACTTTTATTGTCACACGCTGAAGATCACCGGGGACTTTCTCATGGATTTTTTTACAGGGGTTGAGCTAGGTAGAGGGCGAGGAAGAATACTGTTAGGCTGTGTGAGTGTAAGCTTTACATGGTGAGCACCCTCTCTTGGATTTCAGCAGGAATCCTCTTCATTTGAAAGCCGCGAGTGTCAGTCTAAGGTGTCAGGCTAATCCAACCACAAGGCTGTTGAAGGAGAGGAGAGGAGCGGAGTGTGGCTGAGCGGAGTTAAAGAAGAGAGGACTTGCGCTGACGAAGGTGTCTATACTCTTGACTGTTCTGTTCTCTAAAACCCCCACTTAAACTCTAGGGAGTAAAGAGAAGCAACAGAGGCACAAGCATGCTCACTAACACCCCTGGGCAGACCACCAGAATGATCCTATATCATAAAGCATTGCATGCATCTATGCAGACTAATAATAAAATGCTATTCCTAATGTGATGAGTAGCCTAGCCTAAGGACAAGACTCGGTAACAGTATCAGTGCAGGCCAACACATGGCTTTCTGCAAAAAAAAGCCAGTTGTGAACAGCGTGCACATTTCTTTGTACTGCATAATTATAACAGGTTCCTGTATGAGAGCGATAGTGAGAGAGAACACGAGAGGGGTAACTAAATTAGTAAACACAAGATTGTGCCTAAAAAAACAGAGCAGAAAAATAACTGGTTTCGGGACCATGGACAGCTATGCGAGCCACTGCGGAGAAAGGCACTCACTGGCGGGGCAGCGCCCTGTATTGCTTACTAGTGGGCTATTAAAAGCCTACGTGTTTGACATGGGCCGGAGCAGGCCTGCGAGCCGAGGGCGAGAGAGTGCCATGTTCCTTACATCCCTTTTAATTGTAAACTAATAGAAAATAGAAGTGGGAGACTATTGCAAGCTGTCATGTCTTGTTATGTCTGTTCCTGTCCTTTCTCTTCACTCTCTCTCTCTGCTGGTCTTTTTAGGTTACCTTCTCTGTCTCTCATTCTTCAGCTGTTCTACATCTCCTCTAACTAGCTCATTCACTCTTTCACACCTGTTCTCTCTTCCCCCTCTGATTAGGTCTCTATTTCTTTCTCTGTTCCTGCTACTTTCAGTGTCTGATTCTTGTTTGTGTTTTTTGATGCCAGAAGCAAGCTGTCGTCTCGTTTGCTTCCACCTTGTCCTGTCCTGTCGGAGTCTGCCTGGCAGGTGTATCCTGCACTATACTAAACGTTCTTTTTGTTCCGCTGACAACGTTGGAAGAGGATTTATGCCATTCCTGTTTTTCATTAAAGAACTCTGTTTTCTGTTAAAACCGCTTTTGGGTCTTCACTCAAGTTCATAACAGAAGAATCAGACCAAGAATGGACCCAGCGGCTCCGGACCCTTTTCACTCCGCCGTCGAGATCCAGGGAGCGATGCTAGGCAGACACGAGGAGGAATTGTCTGCTGCTCGACATGCCGTTGAGACCCTGGCCGTCCAAGTCTCCGACCTCACAAGACAGGTTCACCAACTCCACCTCGATCCACCGCCCACTTCCAGGGTTTCCGAGTCTCCGGAGCCCAGGATCAACAACCCGCCGTGTTACTCTGGGGAGCCCACTGAGTGCCGCTCATTCCTCACTCAGTGTGATGTGGTGTTCTCTCTCCAGCCCAACACTTACTCCAGGAGCGCAGCCCGCATCGCCTACGTCATTTCTCTCCTTACCGGACGGGCGCGTGAGTGGGGCACGGCAGTCTGGGAGGCGAGGGCTGAGTACATTAACCAGTATCAAGACTTTAAGGAGGAGATGATACGGGTTTTTGACCGTTCTGTTTTTGGGGAGGAGGCTTCCAGGGCCCTGTCTTCCCTATGTCAGGGGAATCGATCCATAACGGATTATTCTATTGAGTTTCGCACTCTCGCTGCCTCAAGTGACTGGAACGAGCCGGCTTTGCTCGCTCGTTTTCTGGAGGGTCTCCTCGTCGAGGTTAAGGACGAGATCCTCTCCCGGGAGGTTCCTTCCAGTCTGGACTCCTTAATAGCTCTCGCTATTCGCATAGAGCGACGGTTTGATCTTCGTCGCCGAGCTCGTGGAAAGGAGCTCGCGTTCTCCGCTGCTCCCCTCTCCACATCACTGCCACCTGCCGCATCACTGCCACCCTCCTCCGCCGGCTCGGATGCTGAGCCTATGCAGCTGGGGGGTATCCGCATCTCGGCCAAGGAGAAGGAACGGAGAATCACCAATCGCCTCTGTCTCTACTGCGGCTCCGCTGGTCATTTTGTCACCTCATGTCCAGTAAAAGCCAGAGCTCATCAGTAAGAGGAGGGCTACTGGTGAGCGCAACTACTCAGGCCTCTCCTTCTGGATCACGCACTACTTTTCCGGTCCATCTCCGCTGGCCCGGTTCATCTGCTTCCTGCAGTGCCTTGATAGACTCTGGGGCGGAGGGCTGTTTTATGGACGAGACCTGGGCTCGGGAACATGACATTCCTCTCAGACAGTTAGGGGAGCCCACGGCCTTGTTCGCTTTAGATGGTAGTTCTCTCCCCAAGATTCAGCGTGAGACGCTGCCTTTAACCCTCACTGTCTCTGGTAATCATAGCGAAACCATTTCTTTTTTAATTTTTCGTTCACCTTTTACACCTGTTGTTTTGGGTCATCCCTGGCTAGTGCGCCATAACCCTTCTATTAATTGGTCTAGTAATACTATCCTATCCTGGAATGTTTCTTGTCATGTAACCTGTTTAATGTCTGCTATCCCTCCTGTTTCCTCTGTCTCTACTTCACAGGAGGAGCCTGGCGATTTGACAGGGGTGCCGGAGGAGTATCACGATCTGCGCACGGTGTTCAGTCGTTCCAAGGCCACTTCTCTCCCTCCACACCGGTCGTATGACTGTAGTATTGATCTCCTTCCGGGAACTACTCCCCCCGGGGTAGATTATACTCTCTGTCGGCTCCCGAACGTAAGGCTCTCGAGGATTATTTGTCGGTTTCGCTCAACGCCGGTACCATTGTCTCCTCCTCCTCTCCCGCCGGAGCGGGGTTTTTTTGTTCAGAAGAAGGACGGGTCCCTGCGCCCATGCGTGGATTATCGAGGGCTGAATGACATAACAGTTAAGAATCGTTATCCGCTTCCTCTTATGTCTTCAGCCTTCGAGATCCTGCAGGGAGCCAGGTTTTTCACCAAATTGGACCTTCGTAACGCCTACCATCTCGTGCGCATCAGGGAGGGGGACGAGTGGAAGACGGCGTTTAACACTCCGTTAGGGCACTTTGAATACCGGGTTCTTCCTTTCGGCCTCGTTAACGTTCAAGCTGTCTTTCAGGCACTAGTTAACGACGTCCTGAGAGACATGCTGAACATTTTTGTTTTCGTTTACATGGACGATATCCTGATTTTTTCTCCGTCTCTCTCGATTCATGTTCAGCACGTGCGACGCGTCCTCCAGCGCCTTTTGGAGAACTGTCTTTATGTGAAGGCTGAGAAGTGCATTTTTCATGCCGCCTCTGTCCCTTTTCTCGGTTCCGTTATTTCCGCTGAGGGCATTAAGATGGATCCCGCTAAGGTCCAGGCTGTCATTGATTGGCCCGTTCCTAAGTCACGCGTCGAGCTGCAGCGCTTTCTGGGCTTCGCTAATTTCTATCGTCGTTTCATCCGTAATTTCGGTCAGGTAGCAGCTCCCCTCACAGCCCTTACTTCTGTTAAGACGTGCTTTAAGTGGTCCGTTTCCGCCCAGGGAGCTTTTGATCTTCTTAAGAATCGTTTTACATCCGCTCCTATTCTTGTTACACCTGACATCTCTAGCCAGTTTGTTGTTGAGGTTGACGCGTCAGAGGTGGGCGTGGGAGCCATTCTTTCTCAGCGCTCTCTCTCTGACGGCAAGGTCCATCCTTGCGCGTTTTTCTCTCATCGCTTATCGCCGTCAGAACGTAACTATGATGTTGGTAATCGCGAACTGCTCGCCATCCGCTTAGCCCTAGGCGAATGGCGACAGTGGTTGGAGGGGGCGACCGTTCCATTTGTCGTTTGGACTGACCATAGGAACCTTGAGTACATCCGTTCAGCCAAACGACTTAATGCGCGTCAGGCTCGTTGGGCTCTGTTTTTCGCTCGTTTCGAGTTTGTTATTTCTTATCGTCCGGGCTCAAAAAACACCAAGCCTGATGCTTTATCTCGTCTCTTCAGTTCTTCTGAGGTCTCCACCGACCCCGAGGGGATTCTCCCTGACGGGCGTGTTGTCGGGTTGACTATCTGGGGAATTGAGAGGCAGGTAAAGCAAGCACTCGCTCACACTCCGTCGCCGCGAGCTTGTCCTAGGAACCTTCTGTTCGTTCCCGTTCCTACTCGTCCGGCCGTTCTTCAGTGGGCCCACTCTGCCAAGTTAGCCGGCCACCCCGGCGTTCGGGGTACGCTCGCTTCCATTCGCCAGCGTTTCTGGTGGCCCACTCGGGAACGTGACGCGCGTCGATTTGTCGCCGCTTGTTCGGTCTGCGCGCAGACTAAATCTGGGAACTCTCCTCCTGCCGGCCGTCTCAGACCGCTTCCCATTCCCTCTCGACCGTGGTCTCACATCGCTTTAGATTTTATCACCGGACTGCCTTCATCAGCGGGGAAGACAGTTATTCTTACGGTTGTCGATAGATTCTCTAAGGCGGCTCATTTCATTCCTCTCGATAAGCTCCCTTCTGCTAAGGAGACGGCTCAGATCATTATCGAGAATGTTTTCCGAATTCATGGCCTTCCGTCTGACGTCGTTTCCGACAGAGGCCCGCAGTTCACGTCTCAATTTTGGAGGGAGTTTTGCCGTTTGATTGGGGCTTCCGTCAGTCTCTCGTCCGGCTTTCATCCCCAGTCTAACGGTCAAGCCGAACGGGCCAATCAGACTGTTGGTCGCATTTTACGCAGTCTTTCTTTTCGTAACCCTGCGTCTTGGTCAGAACAGCTCCCTGGGCAGAGTACGCCCACAACTCGCTTCCCTCGTCTGCTACCGGTCTATCCCCTTTTCAGTGTAGCCTCGGGTACCAGCCTCCGCTGTTCTCATCTCAGCTCGCCGAGTCCTGCGTCCCCTCCGCTCAGGCTTTTGTCCAGCGTTGCGAGCGCACCTGGAAGGGGGTCAGGTCGGCACTTTGCCGTAATAGGGCGCAGACTGTGAGGGCCGCTAATAGCGTAGGACCAAGAGTCCTAGATATTGTTGCGGTCAGAGAGTATGGCTCTCCACTCAGAACCTTCCCCTTAAGACAGCTTCTCGCAAGTTGGCCCCGCGGTTCATTGGTCCGTTCCGTATTTCCCAGGTCATTAATCCTGTCGCAGTGCGACTTCTTCTCCCGCGCTATCTTCGTCGCGTTCACCCGGTCTTCCATGTCTCCTGTGTTAAGCCCGTTCTTCGCGCCCCGCTCGTCCCTCCCCCCATCCTTGTCGAGGGCGCACCCATCTACAGGGTTCGTAAGATTTTGGACATGCGCCCTCGGGGCCGTGGTCATCAGTACCTAGTGGATTGGGAGGGGTACGGTCCTGAGGAGAGGAGTTGGGTTCCCTCTCGGGACGTGCTGGACCGTTCGCTGATCGATGATTTCCTCCGTTGCCGCCAGGTTTCCTCCTCGAGTGCGCCAGGAGGCGCTCGGTGAGTGGGGGGTACTGTCATGTCTTGTTATGTCTGTTCCTGTCCTTTCTCTTCACTCTCTCTCTCTGCTGGTCTTTTTAGGTGACCTTCTCTGTCTCTCATTCTTCAGCTGTTCTACATCTCCTCTAACTAGCTCATTCACTCTTTCACACCTGTTCTCTCTTCCCCCTCTGATTAGGTCTCTATTTCTTTCTCTGTTCCTGCTACTTTCAGTGTCTGATTCTTGTTTGTGTTTTTTGATGCCAGAAGCAAGCTGTCGTCTCGTTTGCTTCCACCTTGTCCTGTCCTGTCGGAGTCTGCCTGGCAGGTGTATCCTGCACTATACTAAACGTTCTTTTTGTTCCGCTGACAACGTTGGAAGAGGATTTATGCCATTCCTGTTTTTCATTAAAGAACTCTGTTTTCTGTTAAAACCGCTTTTGGGTCTTCACTCAAGTTCATAACAGCAAGCTATAGTTCTCATTTTCAGCACAAACCGGGCCAGCTCAAATTCTGTGAATTGAGTCAGGTTGTGTGGGTTTCGGGCTTGCTGTGCTGTGTCTGTGGACCTTTTAACCTACTATGGCTTGCTCTCAGCCGCAGCAGCTGCAGACATTAGTGACGCCAGGATTCCATTAATGGCTCGGCCAGAGAAATGTGTGGCCATGAGAACACACATTTTTTCTGATGATTGAAATGTTTCAAATTGCGATATGAATAGGCTGGCGTACACTCGGGAGAATGATGATCCACAAGACCACGACAGGCAGTGCATCTCAGAATCAGGAGAAGCTCATATTCCAATGGAATTTGTTAACGTCGATACATCCTAACAAAATACACCCCATGACTGCCCTCCTAATGTGCCTTGCTGGACCTTGTAAACTATCGAAAGCAGACCCCTAACGGATCCAAATGTTTTCCAAATCAAACAAATCTAGTTATTTATTTATGATTTAATTATTCAATCTACCTTTGTTGTTTAATTTCTAGGCCCAGTGGCTGTTTCCTCATCTCCTCACTCCGTTGCCACCACTTTACATCAATGTTTTCCAGAAAGAAGGCTTTTTTTTCGGGTTCATTTCCTTTCTGTGATGTCGGACTGGGCCTGGGCATCAGCTCACTGGGCTTGGGTCGGACCGAGCTCGAACGTTCAGGCATGACGAGAACGCTAGCGGGGAGGTGAAGGGAGTCAAAGGTCTGTGCATCCAGTTGAGTTGTGCTTCCTTTTTCTGGGTCAATGATGGTTCTCTCTTGCTGATATCCCTAGCCCTTCCTCGTCAAATCTTCTCTCCACTTCTGATTGCACCAGATCCACTGCTTCAAAGAACTGGTGTCTCCACTGGAGTTCTCCTGCTTCTGGTGCAACCATAGCTGTGGGAAGTAGGGGTGCGCTGAGGGTGCTGCAATGCCGGATAAATAAAAATCAAAAATAATAATAAGACAAATTAGAGAACGAGGCCTTTGCTATTCCTATATGAGCAGAGAAAAATACTCTGCTCATATAGGAATACTAAAATAAGTTGAAAAAAAACAGAAACAAAACATTTTATTTGACACATGCTTCATAAACAACAGGTGTACACTAACATTGAAATGCTTCCTTACGGGTCCTTTTCCAACAACGGAGAGTTAAATCAAAAAATTGAAAGTGACACGATGAATAAATACACAGTGAATTACCATAAAGAGTAAAAATAACACGGCTCTATATAGGGAATACCAGTACCGAGTCGATGTGCAGAGGTACGAGGTAATTGAGGTAGCTATGTACATACGCTTTAGGTAGGGGTAAGTCACTAGGCAACAGGGTAGATAATAAACTGAACTGCAGTAGCGTATGTGGTGAAAGTGAGTGTGAAAGTGTGAGTTGTCAGTATGCACATCAAATCAAATTTGATTTGTCAGATACACATGATTAGCAGACGTTAATGTGAGTGTAGCGAAATGCTTGTTATGTCTGTATGAGTGTATGTAATGTGTGTGTGTGTGTGTGTAGGTCTGTCAGTGTGTGTGTGACTGTGTGGGTAGAGTTCAGTGTGTATGCATAGTCAGTGCAAGATAGTTAGTTAAAAAAAGGGTCAATGCAGGTAGTCCGGTTAGCCATTTGATTAGCTATTAAGCAGTCCGGTTAAGCAGCCTTATGGCTTGGGGTAGAAGCTGTTCATGGTCCTGTTAGTTCCAGACTTGGTCCAATGGTACCGATTGCAGTGTGGGAGCAGAGAGAACAGTCTATTGCTTGGGTGGCTGGAAACAGACAATTTTTTGGGCCTTCTTCACCAGCCTCTGTAGCACCTTGCGGTTGGGTGCCTTGCAGTTGCCATACCAAGCTGTGATGCAGCCGGTCAAGATGCTCTCAATAGTGCAACTGTAGAACTTTTGAGGATCTGAAGGCCCATGCCAATATCTTTTCAGTGTCTTAAGGGGTAAGAGGCGCTGTTGTGCCCTCTTCACAACAGTGTGGACAATGTTAATCCGTTAGTGATGTGGACACTGAGGAACTTGAAGCTCTCGACCCTGTCCACTACAGTCCCATCGATGTGGATTGGGTTGTGCTTGCCCCTCCATTTCCTGTAATTCACGATCAGCCTCATCTTCATTGGTGATCAGTCCTACCACAATCATTTCGTCAGCAAAGTTGATGATGGTGTTGGAGTCATGCGCAGCCACGCAGTCGTTGGTGAACAGGGAGTACAGGAGGGGACTAAGCACACACACGAGGACCCCCTCCATGTTAATGAATACTAAGCTGTAGTCAATTAACATAATTCTTACATAGGTTCTGTTCTACCAATGTATATCAGAAAACTGCTAGATTTATATTTACCATGTCCTTGTTCAGCCACGACTCTGAGAACCATACGATATTACAGTTTTTCAGATCAGGTTAATAGGATAGTCTCGAACGGAGCTCATCCAGTTTATTATCCAGTGATTGCACAATCGTCAATAGAACGGAGGGTAGAGGCGATTTATCCCAATCTCTGACATAGTCTCGTCAGTTATCCATCACGCCGGCCTCTATTCTCTAACCCGTCGGGGGATTTGGGCCCGGTCTGGGATAATCAATATGTCTTTCAATAAGTCTTCCTCCAAATTGAGGTTAGTGATCACTGTTCTGATGTCCAGAAACATTATGAACAAAAAAACGTTAAAATCAGAGTAAAAAATATATAAAATAGCACAGTTGGTCAGGAGCCCATAAAACGACCACTATTCCCTCTAGCGCCATTCTCAAGCCAGTCAAAATGACCGCTTCAGCGATTCAAGTGTTAAAGTCGGTGACTGATGTGGTAAATTCCTCAATGTTTTGGAAGAACCCCGGAACACATTCTAGTCTGTGCGAAACAGTCCAGTAGCTTAGCATCCGCTTCATCAGACCCCTTCTGCATTGAGCGTGTCACTGGTACTTCCTTTTTGAGGTTTGAATTCTAAGTAGGAAGCAGGAGGATAGAGTTATTGTCGTTATCCTTAGATTGATGACTCATGAAACGAAAGTACGGTTTAGTATTTAACTGTAACTTAGAATAACATTCTCTAATGCACCTGGCATAAGCTACCTGAAGCTTTCTCAAATCACGGTTATATAGGCAGAGATAGAAACGGCTACGGCTAGCGGAAAGCAAACCCGTCTTGAGTCAATATTGCCATCTATTGGTAAACATAAATATACCAGGTAAACTACAGTGTTGCTCTAATTTGCCAAAGGGAGGGCCTTGTATGCGTTTCTGTGTGTGGGAGTAAAGGACATCTAGAGTTTTGTCGCCTAACTGATTAACGCAGTAACTCTTCTGTGAATTAAATGGTGTTAGTATTTTCAGACACAAGCTTTACTGTAGAACCTAACGATTGACATAAAATGCATGGTCATGACAAGACTTTGAAAAGCATTTTAGATGGACTGTAACCCGTAAAAAAAAATGTGAGTAACAGCTATAAAAAAGTAGCGTAGCTCCATTTCCCCTCTATGAAAAGCAATTACATGGCGGATGTGTCCACACTCAACCAACCCATTAATTAACCTGCTCTGTGAGAGATTGGCTCAATGTAATTTTAACCATAGATCTGGAGAGCCCAGTTAGTTACGGAGGTGCTGTTGAGTCCAGAGGCTGTGAGCGCTCGTGTACGCTGATTGACTGAGACAGACTGTCAATTATTGACACTACCTCTGTGCAAACATCCTGGTAGAAAATATAAAATAGAAATGCTTCCACCAGAGGCCTGTCTGCAGTTGAGCCACCTAATTCTTGTCACTTAAAGTGATCCGTGTCTAAAGCCTTCATAACCCACCCATGCTTAGTTAGCCCCCAATCATTTTCACCTCTCAAGTCCTCACAGAAAGAGAGAGGGCTGCATCAACAGTTCAATCAAATGAGCTGTGCCAGAATCCCTCTGGAAGTAGGGTAGAATGTTCCTTTTAGCTTGGCGAGTCTGCTAAGGAGACTGGTAAACGTCTACACTACCGGTCAAAAGTTTTAAACACCTACTCATTCTAGGATTTCTCTTTATTTTTTACTATTTTCTACATTGTAGAATAATAGTGAAGGCCTCAAAACTATGAAATAACATGTAGCAACCAAGAAAGTGTTAAACAAATCAAAATAAGTTCAGTTAGGTATGTTTAATGGATAAGACCATTTTAACTGAAATACAACACTGCTGTCTCTTCTATGGCATAGAGTGCGAAAATAAGAGACATTGCGACAATTGTTAGCTGTAGTGGTCACAAGGCAAAAGTGGATTTAACAGGTAACATGAATAAGGGATCATAGATTTCACCTGGTCAGTCTATGTCATGGAAAGAGCAGGTGTTCCTAATGTTTTGTACACTCAGTCTTACCTGTTTTGTACACTATATCTTACCCTGGCAGAGAAGAGAAATGGCCCAAAAACATGTTTGATTCAGATCAATACAAAAAAAATGTAGAGTTTGAGCAAACCAGGAATCTTTCAATAAATACAGTACCGTCAAGCAATACTTTAAGACCACTTAAGATTGTGTTGTTGTACAATTCCTTTGCTCCCGAGTGGTGCAACGGTCTAAGGCACTGCATCTCAGTGCTAGAGGCGTCACTACAGACCCTGGTTCGATTCCAGGCTGCATCACAACCGGCCGTGATTGGGAGTCCCGTAGGGCGGCGCACAATTGGCCCAGCGTCGTCTGGGTTAGGATTTGGCTGGGGTAGACTGTCATTGTAAATGAGAATGTGTTCTTAACTGACTTGCCTACTTAGATAAAAGGTTAAATAAAACAAAATATAAAAACATGACCATGGTAGATGACTGAACCAATCTCTCTTTTCAAACTGTCAGAGTAGTTATTATTATAGTTTAGTTTTTTTCTTATTTACTTTTGTATATACACTGAGTGTTCAAAGATTAGTCCAAATGAGGACTAAAATAGAGCCTAATAAAATAAAATATCAACAAGTGGCAGTTGGGATGTAAGTGCCCATCGTCTCAATTCTCATTGGCAGACTCGAGTGATCACTACAGTATCAAAGTGGCCACTCGATAAAAGGCTTAGGGGCCAAGTGTTCCTTCAACCTAACATTGGCGATGTGTTGTCTTATGTAAACAAGTCCGAGGGGCTGCACAATGTGGGCAGGTCTGTCTCACAGTCTGCAGGTTCTGCCGTATGATTTGATAGAGTGCAATCAGTGCAGCTGTTTCTCTGTGTCACCATCCCGTGTTAGCGGGCATGATCGAAATTCCAACCCAACCCTCAACTGTACAATGGATCCAGGAACCTAACTGCTTCCATAAAACTTGCAAATCTCAGTTTTCGAAGACTGACCAAAATAATGCTATTTACACTTTGTAGTCAATTTTTACACAATAATCATTGTTTCTGAATAATATTGATGAAACATATTTATTTATTTTTTGACCAACTGCCCTTTACAGCTTTGCCACTGTCAAATGTCTGTTCACTGACACCTGTAAATGAATTTTGGCATGCAAGCTTGATCCCGACAACTTTGTGGGGAGAAAGAGGTGCAGGATAAAGACAATTTCACCTGCATGCATTAATAACTTCCATGATTAGTTTAGCATATACTTGAGAATTTAATTATCTCATGTTTATTCATGAAACATAGCAGATGAAAACTGAGTGAAATGCTACATTTCTGGTTAACTGCTACATATTTTTTTTCGGAGAGGTTGAGGCAACATTGCAAAATTGACTGTCAAAAGCCAAGGGTTGGGAAATGGAGAAGAAGAAAAAAACTTCAGAATCCCACTGAAAGTTCATTTAATTAAAGCCTTGCTCCTTGCTAACCGGTTACATTTTCAGTCTCATGTTATAAACATTAGGTGTCGTCACTCCTTATCCTCACAATACTGCTGAATCAATCAGGCCTTATTAGACATTCACCAACTAAATAGATTTTGTTGTTGAAAGTTCTGATGAATTTGCATTGCATTTGCTTTATATTTTCAGAAGAAAGAAAGAAAATCTTTCAACAGTATGGATTGTCTTGTTGCTGAATTGATCCAGCTTTTTTTAAATGTAGCATATCACAAGGTCCTTAAATGTAAAAATGCACTCAATTTTTTATATTGAGGACAGGAACAAGTGTTATACAGATGAGTAATATGAGTCGTATAATACTACAGTATTACAATTGCTTTATGTTTGTCTTTGGAGTCATGATTTCGAGAGCTTGGGACTATAAGGTTCTATCTTCAAAAAGATTACTGAGATAATTGGCTTTAAAGTTCTGAATCCTCATTGGTTTGAATGGTGTTAGTGATTTTTTAAAATCTTGTATTCATTCAAACTTAACATGAATTAGGGTATATAGAGTACTATATGGAACACTGAACAGAACAAGGCTGTCAATAATTCAATTTTGACTCAAATTCAGATAGAACTTTATAACCCCAAGCACTCGATTTCTCTCTAGATGTGAAAAGTAAGATTTGGTTTGTGTTCTAAATGGCAAGTTATTCCCTATTTAGTGCACTACTTTTGACCAGGCACCATAGAACTCTGATCAAAAGTAGTGCACTATATATGAAATAGGATGTCATTTGGGACAGATTGCAAACAATGGTATTTGAAGCCACACATTTACATAACAATGACTGGCAAAAAAAATATGACTATGATCATCGTCATTGTTCCTGACGTGATTCCTAAAGTGGGTCTCGGCATTCCTAATGTGATTATAAAGTCAGTGACCAGTGGTGTCTTATCTGGTGGCTATTTTTTATCCACAATGGCAAAGGCATTGCCATAACTCTTTCCCAGGCACATTTAAATTAAAGGACCAGAATGTGACAAAACATGTTTTATTTAATTGTTTTAATTACAAACTGTGAATGCATGACAAAGCTCAATTTCTACCTCATTTTAGCTGTCAAACAGAGAAGAACTCTGATCAATCTTATTTAATACCACACCAATAGATTACGCCAATAGACTACTAAAGCCAGGCTCAATGTGTTCAAATGACTGGGCATTTTACAAACCAAAGACGGATTAGTCTCATCTGATCATAACCCTGAAATGTATAACAGTAATTTCAACCAGCTCTTCTCAACAACAGCTGATTCATTTGAAAATGTGTTATAAGGTTTGAGTGACAGTCTACAATACATTCCAGAAGGTTTACTAAAGCAAACTGTAACATGGCAGCTATGTCTTTATATTCCATTCAATCTGTGTATGATCTCCTGCATGTTTAATCAGGCATTTTAACAAAAACCAAAGCAAATGGTCTGGATTAATAGGCCTATGCATGAAACACTGGCGACTGAACTATAGCTAAAACAATCCCACAATAAACTCCAGTATACGGTCTCTGATATGCCAATATACTCCAATATACAGTCTCCAACATATAAACTCAATATGTGAAATGCCAATACACTGTAATGAAGGATTTGTCTTTCAGCTGTCAGATCCATCACATTGATTTATTAATATAGCATTCTGTAATTGATAGGGTGTATTGGACATCTCCTTGTTAATATTTCACTTGACCTATCACCAAACAGGAGGTGATCATTTCTGATGGATGACTTCAGTCTGGAGAGAGAAAGATTGAGGGTGAAGTCTGAGCTGAAGCTCCCACGTTGTTTTTATGCAACAACACAATACGTAACCGAGGCTAAACCTAATGAGGGGAAACGACTATAAACTATACTGTACATGGCAGACCTATCCATATAATACATTGTATACATTATACAAGGTCAAACCATTAAACATAAACATCCACTTTGACATCCACAATGATGCATCAAACTCAAAGGGGCTTGGATATCAGAATGACACTGCCTATCAGATATCATTTGATTACATACAGTATCAAATTGTATGCATTCTCGAGTAGTTTTAATATACTACTCTAGAATAAACAACAGCACTACATACATTGGGGGAAATGGCCCATGGGAGATCTTGCAACACTGCAGGACTAAGGGTAGTGAGCAAAAAGAGCAGGGAAGAGGATGGCAGCTAGCTAGCTAACAATTGGAGAGATAATATCTCTTCTGACACCCCATCACCAACAGCAGCAGCATGTAGAGTACAGAGCTAGAGGAAGAGGATTCCCTCTGATCCTCTGAGACACAGGGCTGGAAGCATTGTTGGAAATGATTTACTGAACAGCTCCAATCTTTGGACACTTTGCTCCCATTGATTCCAACTTCAAATCAGAAAAGAGAACAGAACTCAAGTCAGGGATTTAATTACAACTCTAAAAGGAAGAGAATGAGTGACATTACAGACAGGATGGTTCGAGAAATCAATTGCAGAATCCCACCTTAATCCCCTCTGGGGTATGGTGCTCTTTCTCATCTGTCACTGCCTTCTTAACCAGAGAGAAAGCATGACCCCTTAGCCCGCAGTTAAGATATATATAAGCAAAAGATTTAGAAGCTATTACTAATGATTTAGCTATTATTACTATAGGACTTAGGGGGGGATTTTCTAATCATCTAATAGCTGGGGTGTTCTATTAGTGCAAATAGGAACAGTAGGGATCGAAACCACTAGCAGACACCCTCACTACTGTATACCTGACAATGGATGAAGGCTAAATGGAGTAAGAGCACATTGTATAAACAGTGCTGTGATTCATTTCTTGGATCACAAATAGCAAATATACCTGGCTGATGAAAACCATTTTTTCCCCCTCACAACCAAATAATTTCTGCACAAACTGTCAGAAATCGTCTCAGGGAAGCTTATCTGCATGATCATTGTCCTCACCAGGTTCTTGACCTGACTGCAGTATCAGATTATTCCAACCTGATAATTGTATCTTATCACAGGTAATGGTTGATTATTCAAAAAGCCCATTAGCATAAGTCTTGGGTAGGAGGCTTTATTTTCAAAGCCATTACCAAGCATATTTTATTTTTACCAGTGAATACTGTTGAGTGAATATTATGGTGTACAGCTAGCCTTGAACCCTGTCACCTTCCCTGAAGCTAACAGGGCATAATCATTGATAATTGGCAGCTGGCAGCATTTACAAGAGGATAAGTGATTAATGCTAATTAAGCCTGGACGGAGTGGTGTGTGTGTGTGTGTGTGTGTGTGTGTGTGTGTGTGTGTGTGTGTGTGTGTGTGTGTGTGTGTGTGTGTGTGTGTGTGTGTGTGTGTGTGTGTGTGTGTGTGTGCTCATTCGTCTGACCTTGCCAGGTCTCTCTCTCCTTCCTCTACTTGCCCAGCCAGCCCAACCTAAAATAGTTGTCTTCCTAAATGTCACCATATTCCCTTTAAAGTGCACTAATTTTGGCCCAAGTAGTGTATTATGTAGAAAATAAGGTGCCATTGGGGACACAAGCATAGCCAAGTGTCAGTAGCTCACCCCTGAACCTCCCTACAGCCAGATTAACTGATGTGTGCTCTTTCAAGGCAGTCTCCCTACTAACACTTGCAGAGAGAGAGACGGAGAAGGAAAAGAAGGAAGTGTGAGCACAGAGGGGTCCGTTTTCACAGCGAGATCCCCTGATCTCTTCACATTGTGTTGATGTCTCTGCTTGCAGCAGCAGCGATGTGTGGAGTCAGCAGTCGGCACAGACATTATGGTAGAGCGGGAAGTCCGGTAAGGAGTGAGGCAACGGTTGGGAATACAAAACATATTTTTAACACTATGGCTCAGTCCCAAATGACAACCTATTTCCTCTGTATTGCACTACTTTTGAATAGGGCACATAGGGTCGTTGTGTACGATAAAGGGAATAGGCTGCCATTTAGGACACAGACTAGATTACTATGAGCAGCCATGTTCCCTTATGATCTATGTGGCCTTATCCATAACCAGCCGCCACTGCATGCTGTTGTGAAGAATGCAAAAACATGTGCAGATGAATGTGGTCATTATTATGCGAGGCAGTGACTACGACTGGGGCAGTCTTGGCAGACTTGATTGTTGATTGTGTATTGTTAGATGAAGTATGCCAAGCAAAGCTGATTTGAGAATGAGCAGATGTGGTTATTAACTACAGTACATATTTACACAGCAGGTGTAATACAAAAGGAGGTAAAAAGTCTGCATGCAATCTTGTGATTACAACTGACAGTTTCTAGTCAAGAGCACACAGCATATGATAGTTGACATTACATCAATCTATACCTGCATCATCAAAATTAATGAAATCGAAAGTCGACAGTAAGAGCAATTGTAGTGACGTCGTTCTACCAAATGAGTACCTTTTGGGTTGTGAAACTTAAATGTTTTTTATTTAACCTAATTTAAACATTCTGTCATAAAGAGCACGATTCCCCCCAAAATGTAAGCGGATTTTCCCATGTCAAGAGGTTAAATAAAAAATAAAAATATAAAATACTACAGTAAGTGCCAAATAAAGTAAAAGGGTTGACCGTAACAGGGTTGACAATTTCATCTTAAATCAGCCATAAATCCCCCAAATACTTATAGCCTGTCTATCTATGGGTACCAGGGTTGGCGTGTTATGCTCGACCCGCTCGTTTTCCACCACAAAACCCCAGAAAAGGGCCTAAAAGAGTAGACCCAGCTCACCTGCTTTTAAACTATGATTTGTCTATTAGTCAATATTTCTTTCTTTTTTTTATGAATAGTTTGGAGCTTCGGATGACGTCATCCACCTAATGGATGCTTGCTTGGCACAGCCCTGTCCATCCTAAACTACACTGAACAAAAAGATAAACGTAACATGGAACAATTTCATCGATTACAATTCATTTAAGGAAATCACTCAATTGAAAGAAATGAATTACGCCCTAATCTATGGATTTCACATGACTGGGAATACAGATATGCATCTGTTGGTCAGAGATACCTTAAAAAAAAGTAGAAGCGTGGATCAGAAAAGTTGATCAGGCTGCGAAGTTGCTGGATATTGGCGGAAACTGGAACACTCTGTCGTATACGTCGATCCAGAGAATCCCAAACATGATCAATGGGTGACATCTCTGGTGAGTATGCAGGCCATGGAAGAACTGGGACATGTTCAGCTTCCAGGAATTGTGTACAGATCCTTGAGACATGGGGCCGTGCATGATCATGCTAAAACATGAGGTGATGGCAGCAAATTATTGGAACGACAATGGGCTCAGGATCTCGTCACGGTATCTCTGTGCATTCAAATTACTATCGTTAAAATAGATTTGTGTCCGTGGTCCGTAGCTTACATACCATAACCCCTACGACACCATGGGGCACTCTGTCCATAACATTGATATCAGCAAATCGCTCACCCACGCCATGCCATCTACCCGGTAGAATTGAAACAGGGATTAATCCGTGTAGAGCACACTTCTCCAGTGTGCCAGTGGCACATAGAAAGTGAGCATTTGCCCACTGAAGTCAGTTACGAAGCCAAACTGCAGCCAGATGAGGACAATGAGCATGCAGATGGACTTCCCCGAGACAGTTTCTGACAGTTTGAGAAGAAATTCTTTGGTGGTGCAAACCCACAGTTTCATCAGCTGTCTGGGTGGCTGGTCTCAGACCGTCCCATAGGTTAAGAAGCCAGATGTAGATGTCCTGGGCTGGCATGGTTAAACATGGTCTATGGTTGTAAGGCCGGTTGGACATACTGACAAATTCTCAAAAACTTATGGGAGACAAATCAACATTCAACTATCTGGCAACAACTCTGGTGGACATTCCAGATGTCAGCATGCCAATTACACACTCCCTCAAACCTTGAGACATCTGTGGCATTGCGTTGTGTGACAAAACTGCACATTTTAGAGTGGCCTTTAATTGTCCCCAGCACAAGGTGCACCTGTGTAATGGTCATGCTGTTTAATCAGCTTCCTGATATGCCACATATGTCAGGAGGTTGGATTATCTTGGCAAAGGAGAAATGCTTACTAACAGCAGTGGCGGTCAGTGACATTTAAGATGAGGGAGGACAATTTTTTTAAAGAGCATGGTCTTATTTCTATTTAATTGATAATGCCAGAGAAGCCAGTGTTTGGAGGAAATATTGGCACAGGTGTTGTTGAAAGCCGGCAAACCATCCCAATATATCCTCCAAATACCGGCTTCAAGGGTATTATCACTTTTATTCAACGGGTTACCAACATATTCAAATAATGATTGACATATTTTCATTAAAAACGTTATTTGGAATAATTTATTTATACTATTTCCTCATTCCACAAGATATAGTCCTGACACATGTCAGTAAACCCACTACAATCATGTAGTACAGTTTATAGTCATCAAGTAGTTTAGCAGTTACACGGGCGGGCACTGGTGGCAAAGAAATGAATAAAACCAAAGGCTTACCTTCACTTGGAAGAGTTTTAGTGTTGGTAAGCCATAGCCAACTAGCTACACCAACTAGCGGGTGTTTGAGTAGGCTAAACTAGCTAGCTTCATTTGCTAGCTACTGTAAGTGAAACTGAAAAAAAATGCAATGAAATATAGCTACTGTGTGTTCAGAAAGTATTCATTAAAACAATTTAAAAAAATGAAATATCACATTTACATAAATATTCAGATCCTTTACTCAGTACTTTGTTGAAGCACCTTTGGCAGCGATTACAGCCCCGAGTCTTCTTGGGTATGACACTACATGCTTGGCACACCTGTATTTGGGGAGTTTCTCCCATCCGTCTTTCCAGAGATGTTTGATCGGGTTCAAGTCCGGGCTCTGGCTGGGCCACTCATGGACATTCAGAGACTTGTCCCGAAGCCACTCCTGCATTATCTTGGCTGTGGGCTCCCTCGATCCTGACTAGTCTCCAAGTCCCTGCCGCTGAAAAACATTCCCACAGTATGATGCTGCCACCACCATGCTTCACTGTAGGGATAGTGGCCAGGTTTCCTCAGGACATGATGCTAGGCATTCTGGACAAAGAGTTCAATCTTGGTTTCATCAGACCAGACAATCTTGTTTCTCATGGTCAGAGTCCTTTAAGTGAATTTTGGCAAACTCCAAGCGGGCTGTCATGTGCCTTTACTGAAGCTGGAGCTGTCAGAGTGACCATTGGGTTCTTGGTCACTTCCCTGACCACGTCCCTCCTCCCTCGTTATCTCAGTTTGGGCGGGCGACCAGCTCTAGGAAGAGTCTTGGTGGTTCTAAAATTCTTCCATTTAAGAATGTTGGAAGCTATTGTTCTTGGGGACCTTCAACACCGCAGCATTTGTTTTGCACCCTTCCCCAGATCTGTGCCTCGACACAATCTTGTCTCGGCTCTCTAAGGACAAGTCCTTCGACCCCATGGCTTAGTTTTTGCTCTGACATGCACTGTCAACTGTGGGACAGTGTGCCTCTCCAAAATCATGTCAAATCAATTGAATTTACAACATGTGGACTCCATTCAAGTCGTAGAAACATGGTCAATGGAAACAGAACGCACCCAAGTAAAATTTTGAATCTCATAGCAAATAGTCTGAATACTTATGTAAATAAGGTATCTGTTTTTTTTAATACATTTGCACACAAAATAAATTGCTTTGTTATTTTGGAGTGTTGTGTGTTGATTGATGAGGATAAGGCTGTAACGTAACAAAATGTGGAAAAATTCAAGGGGTCTGAATACTTTCTCATGGATTTCAGCTCATGAAACATGGGACCAACACTTTACATGTTGCATTTATATTTTTGTTCTACCTCCATCCATTTTTTTGCCACCAAGTTTGTGTTAAACATCTGAAATGGATTCAGTTTGAGCAGGCATGAAAGAAACACGTTAGGACCGAAGGGAAAACTAAAATGACATGAGCCCGACGATGGCGATGCTAGCCCACAGGAATCACAGGCAACCGAAGTGGGCACAATTGTTACTGAACTCAGAAAATACAGACAGGAGATGAATGAAAGCCTGAGTAAGATGAAGAGCTCCATTGTCATGCTGGAACAATCTATTAAGGGACTCTGTGAAAGGGTGACTGAGGCGGAGAATAGTATTTATGACGGGCGGCAGGGTAGCCTAGTGGTTAGAGCGTTGGACTAGTAACCGAAAGGTTGCAAGTTCGAATCCCCGAGCTGACAAGGTACAAATCTGTCATTCTGCCCCTGAACAGGCAGTTAACCCACTGTTCCTAGGCCGTCATTTAAAATAAGAATTTGTTCTTAACTGACTTGCCTAGTAAAATAAAGGTAAAAAAAACAGTGCAGGATGGGTGTGTTAGCACTGACCGTCTCCTCTCATACCTGCTACAGAGGGTCAGACAGATCGAGGAGCAACTTGAGACTCTATGGGTCGCAGAAAATTCTAAGATTTGGGACACTGTCCAGTGGTTTGAAAACTTCCTCAGAGAATTACTGAAACTACTACCGAACTTCTCTCTGAAACTTGAACGCGTGCATCGCTCACTGCAACAAAAACCGACCGACGTCAATGCGCCCCCAAGATCATTCATGATGGAATTCCTCAGCTTTCAGACACAACAACATGTACTCGCGAAAGCCTCGAGTGAGAAGAACTTGAAGTGCAAAGGAAAAGGGATTACCACGACTACTCACCAGCGCTGCAAAGGAGACGACGACAGTAAGCAGACAGCTACGGGAAAAGAACATCCGATTCCAAACCCCATACCCAGCGCTGCTGAAAGGCCACCTGCAGGAAGGGACCAAGACCTTCAACTTAGCATGGGAGGCGGCAGATGGGCTACAGATACTGGGCATCGAAGCGACCCTATCCAAGGACGAACATCTGGAAAAAATGCTCCACCGCATCAGATGGAAGACAGCAGGTGGGAGAAACCGAAGCTGCGGCTAGGCTCCAAGCTTAACCGAAAAGTTGTCTGGGATATGGAAGGACTGCTCCAGAATGGGAACTAGCTTGAATGCACCAGTGAGAAACAGAATGTAGCTAGCTATGCTAGGCTAATGACTGTGTAATTCTTAGCTGATATGTTAGGCAAATTCATTGAGATTTAACAACATTAGCTAGCTATTATTAACTGTGAGTGGCTAACAAGCCACACAATTAAAGATGTTTCATAAAGTGAACAAAGAATGCAACTTTAGTTGTTCATATCAGGTAAAAAATATTTTCTGAGGGTCTGGAAACAATGCTTTTACTACTGAATGTATAGCTGGCTAGCTACAATAGCTAAAATGTGGCTAGTTCTCACACGGCCAAATCTGTGGGAGACAGAGTGGATTGACTGTTGGTATGGGTGGGAATAGCTGTTTTGCAACCCAACGCGAAAGCCTACAGTCAGGAGAGTAGTAAGAGAGTTCGCACAGCTGTGTTTACACCATACAGCTAAGGCCCGAGCACCAAT
Source organism: Oncorhynchus masou masou (assembly GCF_036934945.1). Classification (NCBI taxonomy): domain Eukaryota; kingdom Metazoa; phylum Chordata; class Actinopteri; order Salmoniformes; family Salmonidae; genus Oncorhynchus; species Oncorhynchus masou. The sequence continues at coordinate 39,754,168 of NC_088212.1, forward strand.
AGGTACAGCTCTAAAAATCCTTTACAATTACATACATTTGTTTGTGTTACTGCATCAGGTCTCATCGTTCAATAGAGACTTTCCTGTGACAGGTCACACAGCTACGAGGAATGTTGTTCTATGCCCATCCTGTGGGCTTTTTTGTTATTATTCTCTCAATAACCAAGGTAAATATCTTGGTACGGTTTTACTCCACCCTTCCCGATACGCGTTTCCTTTTATTTCTGCTTTGTTTTAGTTTTTTTATTCTCTCCTACTGGATAGTTTCAAATGTCATCACATCTGCTTATAGAACATTCTGGGGCCACTTGAAACCTCTGCAGGATCGGTGTCCCTAAACCGGGACGGTTGTTGCTCAATATGTGATAATGTGACTATAAAACATTGTATACAACAGCCAACTTCCCAGGACATAGACATGTCTTATATGGGCAGAAAACTTAAATTCTTGTTACAGTAATCTAACTACAGTGTCCAATTTACAGTAGCTATTACAGAAAAAGATACCATGATATTGATTGTGAAGGTAAATAATGTACTTACATTCAGTAATCTTGCTCTGATTTGTCATCCTGAGGGTCCCAGAGATAAAATGTGGAGTAGTTTTGTTTGAAAAAAAAATCTATTTTTATATTCCAATGTCGGAATTGGGTTCTACAGTTTGACTCCACTGCTGTCCCTGGCTCCACTCCCACCCCGCTAGATGTGTATTTTCTGTATGGAAGCTAATGATCCATCATGTATGACATTCCTGGGAGTGTGTAAACTTGCATTTTTTATTACTATAGCATTTTTGTATGTTCTCTATAGTTACGTACTTGAAAGTGTATGAATTGACCAATTCGGCACATTTGGGCAAACTCCTGGCAGACTTGATGCAAAATGTTGTGTAGTGAGGTAATTCTTCACTGGATCAGTCTGAAACTTTGCACACACACTGCTGCCATTTGTGGACAAAATCAAAATTACACCTATGTTAATGTAGGCTTTTCTCCTGCATTTTAAAGATGATGGAACAAAAAAACGAAAAAGAAAAAGCATGTTTTTTTTATCCAGATCTAATGTGTTTTATTCTCCAACATTAATTTCATATTTACACAAACATCAAAGTGTTTCCTTTCAAATGGTATCAAGAATATGCATATCCTTGCTTCAGGTCCTGAGCTACGGGCAGTTAGATTTGGCTGTATCATTTTAGGCGAAAATTGAAAAAAAGGGTCCGATCCTTAAGAGATTTTTAAGGTAATAAGCTATACAGTAACTTGAAAGTCATTCATAACCCGAATGAGAAAAATAAAGTACTCTATCAGTTGAAACAATTTGGATGTAAGATTGCATTTCTGTAGGAAATGCACTTGTCGGGTAATGAACATGAGCAACTGAATAGAACATGTGCTAATAAAATATTGTATTCATCTCATATATCAGGACGGAAAGGGGGGGCAATTCTAGTGCACAGGTCAGTCAATTACACTGCCAGCTCCTTGGGATACATAGGGTAGGTTCATATTAGTAAATGGAACTATAGATGGGGTGGATCTATCATTGCTAAATGTCGTGGAAGAGGAAATTTATATTACCTAAAGAAGAAACAGGTCATCATGTTCCTCATCTTGTCTGTAAGATTGCTCTGTTCCCTGATATGTAATATAACCAGTCTGTTCTATAGCCGTTTCTAAACTGCCCTGTTCTTACTGTCTGTAAAACAATCTTTCATGGTTCCTGTTATCCCAGGATGTGTGGGGGAGTGGTAATGTCCTTGGTATGATTTTCTCTGTCTTTCTCTGGCCTACTATCTGTGGTGATAAGCAGAAGTACCGGGCATGTGAAACACCCACTCCCCCCCCCCCAATACTCGGTCTGTATAAAATGTCTGTAAGAACAAAAAAAGCGAGTCGAATTGGTTTTCCCATGCATGTTAAAATAAAGCTTTTGTATATTGAGATTGGACTACCTTCTGAGTGTTTTTTTCCAGCACAATGTGTACACTCCCCAATGAGGATGTTCCGAGGTTCGTCAAAAAGATTTTACACCTCATCTTGGAGAAAGGTTCTGGCTTACTCCTAATGGGGGAGACTTTAATTATGTCTCAGACTGTAGATAGATCACCTGTACCATCAACTCAATCCTCTAGGATGAGCAAGTCATTGACCAGCCACTGTCTAGAAGTGGGATTGGTTGATGTATGGAGATACCTTTATCCAAGTGAGAGAGGCTCAAACCACCACTTATCCTATTCCCGCATTGATTACTTCTTTACCACTCAGTCTAAAGCCAATAGGATAATGGATTGTGTGATACTTCCAATAATGTTGTCGGACCATTCACCATTGATAGCGACGTGAGATTTAGGACAAAAATATGTCTCACAAAGATGGAGACTAAACGTGTCCCTCCTTAATTAATGACTCTAAATGTGTGGCCTTTGTTAGAAAAGGGCTGCAGTTGTATCTTGATTAGTGTTGCAAAGGGTCAGAAACTTTCCAAGGGAAGTTAAAGTTAGCGTATAACAATTAACCTTTTTTTGTGAGATACACATCAGGCAATTCTAGGTCTTATGGCATTTTTGGTTAAACTATCCCCAATTGAATGGAATTGCAACCCTCTGCATGCACGGTGCATTCTTCCATCACATCACAGCTGATTCTCAGGATCTTGCACACTAATGAGACGCTATTGAGCCCACACTACTACGCTGTCTGAGCCAAGTACTACATGCTATCTGTTAAGTTTTGGTTACAATACTGTGGGGGGGGGGGGATATATTTTACATGACATACAGTGGCAAGAAAAAGTGTGTGAACCCTTTGAAATTACCTGGATTTCTGCATAAATTGGTCATAAAAATATATCTGATCGTCATCTAGGTCACAACAATAAACAAACACTGTCTGCTTAAACTAATAACACACACACACAATTATGTGTTTTCATGTCTTTATTGAACACACCGTGTAAACATTCACCGTGTAGGGTGGAAACAGTATGTGAGTCCTTGGATTTAATAACTGGATGACCCTCTTTTGGCAGCAATACACTCAACCAAATGTTTCTGTGGATCAGACGTGCACAACGGTCAGGAGGAATTTTGGACCATTCATCTTTACAAAACTGTTTCAGTTCAGCAATATTAGGATTTCTGGCGTGAACTGCTCTCGAGGTCATGCCACAGCATTTTAAATCGGGTTGGGCCTGGGACTGGGACACTCCAGAAGGCGTATTTTCTTCTGTTGAAGCCATTCTGTTGTTGATTTACTTCTGTGTTTTGGGCCGTTGTCCTGTTGCATCACAGAACTTCCGTTGAGCTTAAATTGGCGGACAGATTGCCTTACATCCTGCAAAATGTCTTGAAAAACTTGGGAATTAATTTGTCCTGTGATGATATAAAGCTGTCCAGGTCCTGAGGCAGCAAAGCAGCCCCAAACCATGAGGCTCCCTCCACTATACTTTACAGTTGGGATGAGGTTTTGATGTTGGTGCGCTATGCTTTTTTTTTCTCCACACATAGTGTTGTGTGTTCCTTCCAAACAACTCAACTGTAGTTTAATCTGTCCACAGAATATTTTGCCAGAAGCGCTGTGGAACATCCAGGTGCTCTTTTGCAAACTTCAGACGTGCAGCAATGGGGTTTTTTGGACAGCAGTGGCTTCTTCCTTGGTGTCCTCCAAAGAACACCATTCTTGCTTAGTGTTTTACAAATCGTAGACTCATCAACAGAGATGTTAGCAGGGTTCCAGAGATTTTTGTAAGGCTTTAGCTGACACTCTAGGATTCTTCTTAACATCACTGAGCATTCTGCACTGTGCTCTTGCAGTCATCTTTGCAGAACAGCCACTCATAGAGAGAGTAGCAACAGTGCTGAACTTTCTCCATTTATAGACAATTTGTCTTACAGTGGACTGATGAACATCAAGGCTTTTAGAGATACTTTTGTAACCCTTTCCAGCTTTATGCAAGTCAACCATTCTTAAACCTAGGTCTTCTGACATCTCTTTTGTTCGATGTATGATTCACATCAGGCAATGCTTCTTGTGAATAGCAAACTCAAATTCTGTGGGTTTTTTTTATTTATAGGGCAGGGCAGCTCTAACCAACATCTCCAATTCCATCTCATCGATTGGACTCCAGGTTAGCTGACTCCTGACTCCAATTAGTGGTTGGAAAAGTCATTAGCCTAGGGATTCACATACTTTTTTCCAACCTACACTGTGAATGTTTAAATGATGTATTCAATATAGACAAGAAAAATACAATAATGTGTGTGTTATTACTTTAAGCACACCATGTTTGTCTATTGCTGTGACTAAGATGAAGAACAGATCCAATTTTATAATATATTTATGCAGAAATCCAGGTAATTCCAAAGGGTACACATACTTTTCATGCCACTGTACATTATTGTTTTGTTAACTAGTAAATAGTAGCCTACAAAACAGTGTGTTTAAATAATTTCTAACTTGTTAACAATTTCTGGTAGTTCATTTTTGCTACCATGTGGGTTTTGGCTTGCTTGAGCCTGCTAACTGAGGAGTGTTAATTCACCTGTTTCCATACATGAATAATTTTAAAACATTTATCTTACAAAGGAGTTGTTTAATCTTACTGCTTAACTATTTATCTGTACATGGAATTGTATTTGTTTTTTTTAAACGATTAAAAAAAAAAATCTTTACAGTAAAATGCCACGGGCACTATCTGATATGTGGAGACATTTCACCGCAGCTAATATATAAGGAAAAGCGGTGTACATTTGCAAATACTGTGCCAAATCATATGTGAAGAATGCAACAAAGATGCAGAATCATCTGGCCAAGTGCATAAAGTTCCTTCAGCGCTCACAACAAGCAACCTCTGACAAAAGTCCCTCTACTTCTATTTGAGGTGAATAATTTTGCACGCCCAATTTTTCAGTTTTTGATTTGTTAAAAAAGTTTGAAATATCCAATAAATGTCGTTCCACTTCATGATTGTGTCCCACTTGTTGTTGATTCCTCACAAATAAATACAGTTTTATATCTTTATGTTTGAAGCCTGAAATGTGGCAAAAGGTCGTTCAAGGGGGCCGAATACTTTCGCAAGGCACTGTATATTCCTGTTAATTCCCACGGAAAGTTACCACCTCTGAATATTCCACCAAAATGTGCAACCCCAATCTTGATCTTAACCCCTGAGATCTCATTACTTACGCTTTGGGACTGTGCAAAAGCATTTCTAAGAGGTCGCAATATGTATCATTTGCAAGCGGGGAAAAAACAGGAACAAATCCAAGCACACTGAATTGGAAAGCAAAAGAAACCATTTAAAACAACAGAACAAAGTGAAACCATCCACAGCTCTGATGACATCCCTTAAGGAAATGCACAGAGCTTTAGATAGCCTGCTCTCTGAAAACATAGAGGGCCAATAAAGGGTTGCCAAGAAGAGACATTATGAACATGGCAGTCCAAGCCGCTTATTAGTATTCCAGCTAAGGAAGCAGCAAGCATCTAATATACAGAGCCTTCAGAAAGTATTCATACCCCTTGAATTATTTCACATTTTGTTGTGTTACAGCCTGAATTCAAAGTGGATTCAATATTTTTTTCCCTCACCCATCAACCCACAATACCAAAGTAAAAACATGTTTTAGAAATGTTGGCACATATATTGAAAATTATATACAGAAGTATTGCATACAGTAAGATTCATAAGTATGTGGACAGTGCCACAATTTGCATCATTTTGGGTCTGTACACAAACACCACAATGGATTTGAAAGGAACCAATCAAGATATGCTTGAAGTGTCGACTTTCATCTTTAATTTTAGGCTTTTGTCTAAATTATTGTATGAACCATGTAAGATTTACAAGCATTTTATACATAGGGGCTCAAAAGTAATGGGACAAACTAACATAATCATAAATTAAATTGTGAGTTTTAATAGTTGGTTGCAAATCTTTTGCAGTCAATGACTGCCTGAAGTCTGGAACCCATAGACATCACCAGATGCTGGGTTTTTTTCCCTGGTGATGATCTGCCAGGCATTTACTGCAGCTGTCTTCAGTTTCTGCTTCTTCTTGGGGCATTTTGCCTTCAGTTTTTCCTTCAGCAAGTAGAATGCATGCACAATTGGTCAGGTGATGTGATTGCCATTGCAGAACATTACACTTATTTGCCTTAAAGTATTGGGTTGCTTTTGCTGTATGCTTCGAGTCATTGTCCATCTGCACTGTGAAGCGCTGTCCAAAGAGTTTTGAAACATTTGGCTGAATCTGAGCAGATAATATAGCCCTAAACACTTCAGAATTCATCCTGCTGCTTTTGTCAGCAGTCATATCATCAATAAATTCAAGTCTGTAATTTCAGCTCATTATTTAATTTGAACTCCAATATGCTTTGGTATACAGCAAAAATAATAATAACTGTAACCCGGCCACTCAGGAAAATTCACTGTCGTCTTGGTAAGCAACTCCTGCTGAAAGGTGAATTCATCTCCCAGTGTCTGTTGGAAAGCAGACTGAACCAGGTTTTCCTCTAGGATTTCCGCCGTGCTTAGCTCCATTCAGATTATTTTTAATCCTGAAAAATTCCCCAGTCCTTAACAATTACAAGCATACCCATAACATAATGCAGCCACTGCTATGTTTGAAAATATGGAGAGTAACTACAATGTTGTTGACCCATCCTCAGTTTTCTCCTATCACAGCCATTAAAATCTGTAATCAAATCAAATTTTATTTGTCACATACACACGGTTAGCAGATGTTAATGCGAGTGTAGCGAAATGCTTGTGCTTCTAGTTCCGACAGTGCAGTTATATCTAAAAAGTTCTCTAACAATTATATACATGTGATATGAGTAATGTAAGATATGTAAACATTATTAAAGTGGCATTATTTAGAGTGCATTGTATAAGTGACTAGTGATCCATTTATTAAAGTGGCCAGTGATTGGGTCTCAATGTAAGCAGCAGCCTAACTGAGTTAGTGATTGCTGTTTAGCAGTCTGATGGCCTTGAGATAGAAACTGTTTTTCAGTCTCTCGGTCCCAGCTTTGATGCACCTGTACTGACCTAGCCTTCTGGGTGGTAGCGGTGTGAACAGGCAGTTGGCTTGGGTGGTTGATGATGAGCTTGAAGGGTACTATGGTGTTGAATGCTGAGCTGAGGTCAATGAACAGCATTTTTCCATAGGTATTCCTTTTGTCCAGATTGGATACGGCAGTGTGCAGTGTGATGCCGATTGTGTCGTCTGTGCACCTGTTGGGGCAGTATGCAAACTGAAGTGGGTCTAGGGTGGTCGGTAAGGTGGCGGTGATATGATCCTTGACTAGTGTCTCAAAGCACTTCATGATGACAGAAGTGAGTGCTAGTCATAGTCATAGTTCAGTTATCTTTGCCTTCCTGGGAACAGGAACCATGGTAGCCAAGCATGTGGGAACAACAGACTGGGATAGGGAGCTATTGAATATGCCTTGCGAAGGTTAACAAGTTTAAATGTTTTACTCACATCAGCCTTGGGCGCAGTCCTTGTTAGCGGTGTGACACTGTACTATCCTCAAAACAGACAAAGAAGGTGTTTAGTTTGTGTGGAAGTGTGATGTCAGTGTCCGTGACGTGGCTGGATTTCTTTTTGTAGTCTGATTTCCTGTACACCCTGCCACATACGTCTTGTGTCTGAGCCGTTGAATTGCGACTCCACCTTGTCCCTGTACTGGCATTTCACTTTGCGGAGGGAATAGCTACACTGTTTATATTCACAGACCTCTTTCCATGGTTGAATGTGGTGGATTGTACTTTCAGTTTTGCGGGGCTTTCTATGCATTGCAGAAGTTAGAGTAGCAGTGGTCGAGGGTGTTGCGCATGCGCATAGTGCAATCAATATGCTGGAAGAATTTTTGGTAGACTTGTTCTCAAATGTGCTTTGTTAAAATCCCCAGCTACAATAAATGCAGCCTCAGGATGTATGGTTTCCAGTTTGCATATACTCCAGTAAAGAACCAATATCTGAGACCTTCCCGACTATTATAAGGTTCTCTATAGAATCTCGGGTACTTGCTCAGATAGGGAAGAATTTAAATAATTTTGGGAAAAGGTGGGAATGACAGAGCTACTGTACCTGAAACATTGGCTAAAGAATTAGCAGAACCTATAGAAAATTAAGATATTTATAAGGTCATTTCAAATCTTAAGAATAACAAAAGCACTGGATCATATTGTAACGTTAACACATTTGATTAAACATTTGAAGATGTGCTATCTCCTCTTCTTCTACAAGCATATCACCACTCCCTAGAGACTGGGAATCTTGCCCCCTCCTGCAACCATTACAGTAATTTACAAAGAGGGTAAAGACCCAACCCAGTGTAGTTCTCATAGGCCTTTTTCTCTTCTCAACCTCAACATTTTAACAGCAATCCTAGACAGATGGGTAAATCAATTAATTGCCTCTATCATACACGTGGACCACAGGCTTCATCACAGGCCTCTACTCAGGTGACAATATTCGTAGGCTCCTCAATGTCATAACCCATTCCCGGGCTACTGGAGGGGAGGCAATGATCTTAACTTTAGATGCAGAAAAAGCATTTGATCCCGTGTCCTGGGGATTCCAGTTTGCAACTCTGCAACGCGTTGGGTTCTGGCCTAACTTTTTAAAATGGACTCGGATACTTTAAAATCCACGAGCGTCGATAAGGGTGAATGGTCACGCGTCGGCAGCCTTCTCCCTATAGTGCGGCTCCAGGCAAGGATGCTCACTCTCGCCACTTTCAATTTGAATTGAGCCCTTAGCACAACTGATTAAAGATAAGAAAATAACAGGAATTGTGATAGGGGGAGAAAGTGTCACTGTATGCAGACGATGTATGGCTATCATCAATACCCGATGTGAAGGAGTGTGTCTCACAATTTGGATTCTATTCAGGCTATAAATGTAATGTGGATAAGACTGAGGCGATGGACATAAGTGGGAAGATTCCACCCCAGGTTGAGATACAAAGTGGCCCAGTGAGGGCACTAAGTACCTGGAAATCTTTATTTCGCCATCACTAGAGTTTATATGGGGGAAACTATGATAAGATAATCCATTGCATTAAAAATTACCTGCGAATAGAGACCTCCCCAGATTGTTATATCTGTTTCAAACACTTCCTGTACAAATCTCCAAATCTACATTCAATATGCTTGACTGCCTGACTTCCAGATTTACAGTGGGGCAAAAAAAAGTATTTAGTCAGCCACCAATTGTGCAAGTTCTCCCACTTAAAAAGATGAGAGAGGCCTGTAATTTTCATCATAGGTACACTTCAACTATGACAGACAAAATTAAGAAAAAAAATCTAGAAAATCATATTGTAGGATTTTTTATTAATTTATTTGCAAATTATAGTAGAAAAATAAGTATTTGGTCAATATCAAAAGTTTATCTCAATACTTTGTTATATACCCTTTGTTGGCAATGACAGAGGTCAAATGTTTTCTGTAAGTCTTCACAAGGTCTTCACACACTGTTGCTGGTATTTTGGCCCATTCCTCCATGCAGATCTCCTCTAGAGCAGTGATGTTTTGGGGCTGTTGCTGGGCAACACAGACTTTCAACTCCCTCCAAAGATGTTCTATGGGGTTGAGATCTGGAGACTGGCTAGGCCACTCCAGGACCTTGAAATGACCATATGACATTCTCCCAATCTTCTTCTGGATCATCCAAATGTTCTCTAGCAAACTTCAGACGGGCCTGGACAAGTACTGGCTTAAGCAGGGGGACACGTCTGGCACTGCAGGATTTGAGTCCCTGGCAGCGTAGTGTGTTACTGATGGTAGGCTTTGTTACTTTGGTCCCAGCTCTCTGCAGGTCATTCACTAGGTCCCCCCGTGTAGTTCTGGGATTTTTGCTCACCTGTCTTGTGATAATTTTGACCCCACGGGGTGAGATCTTGCGTGAAGCCCCAGATCAAGGGAGATTATCAGTGGTCTTGTATGTCTTCCATTTCCTAATAATTGCTCCCACAGTTGATTTCTTCAAACCAAGCTGCTTACCTATTGCAGATTCAGTCTTCCCAGCCTGATGCAGGTCTACAATTTTGTTTGTGGTGTCCTTTGACAGCTCTTTGGTCTTGGCCATAGTGGAGTTTGGAGTGTGACTGTTTGAGGTTGTGGACAGGTGTCTTTTATACTGACAACAAGTTCAAACAGGTGCCATTAATACAGGTAACGAGTGGAGGACAGAGGAGCCTCTTAAAGAAGAAGTTACAGGTCTGTGAGAGCCAGAAATCCTGCTTGTTTGTAGGTGACCAAATACTTATTTTCCACCATAATTTGCAAATAAATTCATTAAAAATCCTGCAATGTGATTTTCTGGATTTCTTTCCCTCATAGTTGAAGTGTACCTATGATGAAAATTACAGGCCTCTCTCATCTTTTTAATTGGGAGAACTTGCACAATTGGTGGCTGACTAAATGTTTTTTTGCCCCACTGTATATGGCAAGGGAGACGCCCGAGAGTAAGATATAAAACATTACAGCTTCCTAAATCAGTGGAAGGCTTGGCAATTCCAGATGTAAGGTTTTACTTTTCGGCAGCGCAGTTAAAACCAATGATGTCTTGAGTTATTGACAGTATGAAAACACGCTGGCTAAGCATAGAGAAATTTGCATGCATGTCAACAGGGGATTTCGAGTTTGCCTTTTATGGATATGTCTGTAAAGAACTATAGAATTAATGAATGGACTGCGTGAATGAATGAATGACATTTATTTTTATGTCAAATCTGCAGTTGGCAACACATCCCTTATGGGATTAATTGATACAAAAACCAACAATAATTCACTGTGATAATTCAGTAATAATTATTCCAGTGTCCCTTGCAGTGGACAACGCATAAAGAGTGAAACAGAAACCAATACATAATAGTAAATATGGTTATCTAAGCAATAACCATAACCCCAGAGCAGTAAAAATAATAAAAATAAATACAGGTAAATAAATAAATAAAAATTAAACAAAAGGCTTTTGAACCCAGTCTGGCACAAGGACAAAATTCAAGTGTGAGACAAGTGTACACACAATCTCTATCTATCTATCTATATATATATACACACACACACACACTTGCCATTCGCTCTATAGGGCCTGAAATATTTGTATGTTTATATAGGTCACCCTTTTTCTTTTATTCCAGGCTATGTCGAAAAACTCTACAAAAGAAAATACACAAATGGACAAAAAACATTTCAGTTTCTCCTCATGGCTCTGTGCAAGGTGCCTCCCCTGAATAAGGGATAGCTAGTGCATTCGGAAAGTATTCAGACCCTTTGACTTTTTTCACATTTTGTTACATTACAACCATATTCTAAAATGGATTAAATTGATGAAGGGAAAAGACAACCTACACAAAATGACAAAGCAAAAACATCGAAATTTTAGCAAATGTATTAAAAATAAAAAACTGAAATATCACATTTACCTAAGTATTCAGACACTTTACTCAAAACTTTGTTGAAGCACTTTTGGCAGCGATTACAGCCTCAAGTCTTTTTGGGAATGACACTACAAGCTTAGCACACCTGTACTTACAGAGTTTCTCCCCTTCTTCTCCGCAGATCCGTCGCTGCCAAAGCGTCGCTGCACTATCAACTGTGGGATATTTTTTTGTATACAAATAAATTAAAATCTACAAACCTGTTTTCACTTTGTCATTATGCAGTATTGTTTGTAAAGTGATGAAAAACATGTATTTAATACATTTTAGAATAAGCCTGTAACATAACAAAATGTTGAAAAAGTCAAAGTGTCTCAATACTTTCTGAATGCACTGGCTGTCTCTTATTCAGGGGAGGCACCTTGAAGTCGTTTGAGAAAATTAGAGAGGAGTTCAACCTCCCGAGAACAGACTTCTTTAGGTTTCTACATATTAGGAATTTTCTCGCAGGAAGGTAATATCTTGTACTTAGACACTGCTATCCATGGAACCGAATTGCTCCCTCCATGTAAAGAGGAAGTGGGGAGCTGAAATGCAGCAGGAAATACAAGTAGAGACATGGGATGAAATCTGCTCTGAGGCCTACCGAGTTACCTGTTCAAACACCTGGAGGAAATTTTTATGGAACATGATTACATGATTCTTTAGAACACCACATATAACAGTTGTAGTAGTAGCTGTTAGAGGAACAAGAGAGCAACTATGCACATACATTCTGGTCATGTCCAAAGTTGAAACTGTATTGGGATGACGGTTTATACAGCTTTACATGAAGTGTACCATGTAGAAATACCACAACACCACCTGGTGGCTCTCCTGGGGGCGAATCCAGAGGTCATCGAGGGAAGAGGTCAGAACCATCTTTTGCAGATTTTGTTCACAGCCTCCAGAAAGGGCATTAAAATGAATTACATTTATTACAAGATGGAGCCCAGTAATGACACTATTAATGTCATGAAATAAAGCACCCAAGTATTTAATCATATAGAAAATCTTCATTTAATATAACAGGCTTTTAAAATGCAATATTTATCATTCAAATATCAAAAGATTGAAAAAGAAAAGGAGCTAAATTCACTTTTGTCTTGTAACGACCCAGTGACATCATTAAACTCATGGTTGAAGGATGAATTCTAAAGTTCCTCAATTAATATTTTTTTGTATGTCAACTGTCAAAAAGGTTTCATCTTTGTAGGGAGTCTTTCATACAGTACGTTTCATATAAACATAGAGCTTTATTTCGCTGTAGAACTTTAGAATCATTGAGCCTGAAGTTGTTGACCTTCATGCCAGTTCAGCTTAATACTACACGCCACGACAACTGGCAGCGTTGCTATGATGTTCTCGGCCAATAACTAGCTGTTATTGGCCGAGAACTGAAACTGCCTATTAAAGTAGTTTTTGACATAATGGGAAGCAGGAACGGGATTTCTCTAGCATGACAGACAAAGATGTTCTCAGAGACAAAGGTTGCATCCTAAAATTGCATCTTATAGTACACTACTTTTGACTAGAACCCATAAAAGTAGTGCACTATATCGGAAATAGGATGCCATTTGGGCCACATTCTGAGCTTTAAAAGTCTGGGTTATAATGTGTCTGCTGCCTAGACAGCTCTGCCCACAGGGTTTCTCATCCTGAAGGTTAACATGGTGGTGGAAACGTTCAACATCACCTCCTGTACAGTTAGACACAGGCCTCATTTACATCTTCACAAGACCACATCAACTGCAGCATGGCAGATTGTAGAAACAGGTTCAGGCTCACATTCACATTCACGTATTTTATAGGTATCCTAAGGTATGTGTCACAGGTATACTAAGCAGAGGAAGCTGGTGGGAGGAGCTATAGAAGGACAAGCTCATAGTAATAGTTGGAATGCAGTGGTGTAAAAAGTACCCAACTGTCATACTTGAGCAAAAGTAAAGATACCTTAATAGAAAATGACTCAAGTAAAAGTGAAAGTCACCCAGTAAAATACTACTTAAGTAAAAGTCTAAAAGTATATGGTTGTAAATATAATTAAGTAGCATAAGTAAATGTAATTGCTCAAATATACTTAAAAATCAAAAGTAAAAGTATGAATAATTAAAAATTCCTTAAATGAAGCAAACTAGATGGCACAATTGTCTTTTTCTTCTATATTACGGATGGCCAAGGGCACACTCCAACACTCAGAGATCATTTACAAAACGAAGCATGTGTGTTTAGTGAGTTTGCCAGATCAGAGGCAGTAATGATGACGAGGGATGTTATCTTGATGAGTGCGTGAATTGGACCATTTTCTGTCCTACTAATTATAAAAATTGTAACGAGAACTTTCAGGTATTATTTTCCTTAGAAATATAGTAAAGTAAAAGTTGTCAAAAATATAAATAGTAAAGTAAAGTACAAATACCCCAAGATACCCTTAAGTAGTACTTTAAAGTATTTTTACTTAAGTACTTTACACCAAGTACTTTGGAATGGAATAATGGAATGTAGTGAAATGTGGTTTCCATGTTTGATACCATTCCATACTAGTCATTACAATGAACCCATCCACCTACAGCTCCTCCCAGCAGCCAGATAATAAGGTATTTGTGTCATCTCCAGAAGACCACATCAACTGCTGGTCTGGCAGATCATGGATATATTGTATAGAGGTCAGGTTAAGGGGTTTATACACAATATATCGGTTCACATCCACATTATATTGACCTTGTCATATACTTCGTTCCATCCACACTATCATCTAGGTATACTAAGGTACAGCTGTGCCATAGGTATCCTTAACCCCACGCTGTTACACTAGGTTCTCCCTAGAGTGCCAACTGTACAGTACATGCCAGTACATAGAAATAAGTCACTTACCAATTTCTGCCTCTGCCCCATGTTAAAAGTAGCTACTAATTAGAAATAAGAAAGCAAAGCTCATTTCCAAGTTAAAAATATGTTAAAAGTGCACTGAGGGACTGGCAGTCTGATCTTCTCCCTCCACTATCCGTTTCGAAACCCGCCTCACTTATCTGCCCTATCTTTGACCATGCTACAGGAAAATACTTAGAGACAACACTTATTTATTTGTGACAGCACAGCTCTCTCTATATGAGCTTAAGTCACATTTTGTGATTATTACTTTGTTTTTTTATGTCCAATGTAGCGGTTTTTATCAAATCATTTCTGGGTACAAATGAAGTACCTAACTGTAATTGTTTTCAATAAAAAACATCAACAATAATCAAAAATATCTTCTTAGCATAGAGCAATTTCTCAAGCAATACTTTTGCTAGGACTGTTTGGAAGTTGTCTGAGTGGGGAGAGGAAAATGAAAACTAGCTGTTATTGGTCAAGAGGTTTGGAACCCTCTTTCTTAATGTTCTATTAACTAATTTACCACCTGGTGATGTCACCAGGCAGGCCAAAACCTCATCCCACCAAAACAGGCTGATATTTCAGGCGGTCTTTTCAAATAGCTCGTACACTAAAAGGGCATTATAATTATTTTCACAATTTCACAGTATTATTCCAACTTCATTGTGGAAATATATATAAAAACACAGGAAAATCATAGATTAAAAAAACACAGGAAAATCATGTTTTTGACAGCACAGTAGTTTTATGAAACATGGGAGTTATGCTGCTTTAAAAGTTTATAAACTTGTAAACCCACTTAATAGAGAAAAGGAGAAAAGTACTAGCTAAATTCAGGGCAGGAATGTTTTTGAGAGCTGAAACAACACTTTTGCAGTTTCACAGTTATATCTTTCCAAAACTAGAAAACAGTATCTACTGTATATACCCAACAGGGAAGCCCCCGTTC
Organism: Oncorhynchus masou masou; assembly: GCF_036934945.1. Classification (NCBI taxonomy): domain Eukaryota; kingdom Metazoa; phylum Chordata; class Actinopteri; order Salmoniformes; family Salmonidae; genus Oncorhynchus; species Oncorhynchus masou. Next base: position 39,769,428 of record NC_088212.1, read on the forward strand.
TGTTATAAACTGAATCATGTGACATGACAGACCAATCAGTACTCATCTCTTGGCATGTCCAAACTCACCATAATCGCAGCCAATCATGGCTAGCCAGGATGGATCCTGTCTTTCTGCCTATATATCTCAGTGCCAATATAGCTCAGTGCTCTTCTCCTTGGTTTTAATAGTTTAATTCATATTTCCAGAATAAAGCACATTAAAGTAATTAAGGCACAAACAGCCCTACTGTGACGTAGTAACGAGCATCAAACGCCTAGGATCATATAACCAGTCAAATGTTTTACTGACACAAGCCTGCTTTTTGATCTTCAATAGCAAAATATCACAAGCTTTGCTAATTTCTTGAGAGCTTTCTAATTTGGCACACGGTACCCACAGAAGGTGACATACTTCACACCACCCATCGAGTCACAACTGGTGTGGTTGTTGTTCTCTCTCCTCTCTGTCAGAACTCAGAGTCTCCCGGCAGTCAGGTCAACGGTGGAATTAATTACACACTCACAGGTGTACAGATCTCACTGCAAACACAATGAGATCAACATAAACATAAACTAATGCTGGTCAGCATCAAGCTACACACAGTCAGATGAATAAAACACACCATTATCTCTGGCTATCATCTCTCTTTTGTCTCTGCTGCTCCACTTTGCAGAGCAGAGAGTGAATCTCCTGACTGCCTTCGCTGTGTAGCAGCTTGATATTAGAAACAAAAAGGCATTTGCTTTTCTCCCTGCATGTGATGAAACCCCCATTGCAATTACATATTCAACTATCATGTACTCCCTTATGTACTCACTAATGAATACATACAGTTGAGGTCGGAAGTTTACATACACTTAGGTTGGAGTCATTAAAACTCGTTTTTCAACCACAAATTTCTTGTAAACAAACTATAGTTTGGCAAATCGGTTAGGACATCTACTTTGTGCATGACAAGTCATTTTTCCAACAATTGTTTACAGACAGATTATTTCACTTATAATTCACAGTATCACAATTCCTGGGAGTCAGAAGTTTACATACACTAAGTTGACTGTGCCTTTAAACAGCTTGGAAAAATCCTGAAAATTATGTCAATTTGAGTCAATTGGAGGTGTACCTGTGGATGTATTTCAAGGCCTACCTTCAAACTCAGTGCCTCTTTGCTTGAAATCATGGGAAAATCAAAAGAAATCAGCCAAGTCCTCGGAGAAAACATTTGTAGACCTCCACAAGTCTGGTTTAACCTTGGGAGCAATTTCCAAATGCCTGAAGGTACCACGTTCATCTGTACAAACACGACCTTGTGAAGATGCTGGAAGAAACAGGTACAAAAGTATCTATATCCACTATAAAACGAGTCCTATATCGGCATAACCTGAAAGACCACTCAGCAAGGAAGAAGCCACTGCTCCAAAACTGCCATAAACAAGCCAGACTACGGTTTGCAACTGCACATGGGGACATAGATCGTACTTTTGGAGAAATCCTCTGATCCTCTGGTCTGATGAAACAAAAATAGAACTGTTTGGCCATAATGACCATTGTTATGTTTGGAGGGAAAAGGGGGAGGCTTGCAAGCCGAAGAACACCATTCCAACAGTGAAGCACAGGGTTGGCAGCATCATGTTGTGGGGGTGCTTTGCTGCAAGAGGGACTGGTGCACTTCACAAAATAGATGGCATCATGAGGACAGAAACTTATGTGGATATATTGAAGCAACATCTCAAGACATCAGTCAGGAAGTTATAGGTTGGTCGCAAATGGGTCTTCCAAATGGACAATGACCCCAAGCATACTTCCAAAGATACTTCCTTCCGAAATGGCTTAAGGACAACAAAGTCAAGGTATTGTAGAATTGCCATCACAAAGTCCTGACCTCAATCATATATAACATTTGTGGGCAGAACTGAAAAAGTGTGTATGGAGGAATGGGCCAAAATTCCCCCCAACTTATTGTGGGAAGCTTGTGGAAGGCTACCTGAAACGTTTGACCCAAGTTAAACAATTTAAAGGCAATGCTACCAAATACGAATTGAGTGTGTGTAAACTTCTGACCCACTGGGAATGTGATGAAATAAAAAAAAACTGAAATAAATCATTCCCTCTACTATTATTCTGACATTTCACATTCTTAAAATAAAGTGGTGATCCTAACTGACCTAATATTTTTTACTAGGATTAAATATCATGAATTGTGAAAAACTGAGTTTAAATGTATTTGGTAAGGTGTATGTAAACTTCCGACTTCAACTGTACATGCATACATACTGTGCATCAGCAATAATTGTAATACAAAATAGGACAGATTAAACTAAACTAGCTTGAAATATTGTACAAATAAAATAATTTATGGAGAAATGCAGACTAACCTTCCTTGCTATTAATTTCAAAAAGATGCGTCTTTACAACAAAATAGATATCCATGATAGCAGTTACAAAAAATGTGTATTTACAGAAACACTAAGGTTCAATTCTAAAAAACAAACACTTAATTACCGACTTCAACAATAGGCTCAAGAATTGACAGATTTTTTACATTCATTAAGGATCCCAAAAGATTTATTACAGAGAAAAGGAGCTTCTTCCTATTCATTAAAAAAGAGCAAACCTCGTTATTTATGATAACACATATCGCTGATGTTACATGAATGACATTACATCCATCCTTTGTCTGTCAGCGCTTGCTCTGTTACTGCTACATTGCATGGAAAATTATCCGCAAATCCTTTACTTCTCTCATATGAATATATAATGTGTCAGACCTCTGATGAATACATTTACATGTTTGTACTGTCCTGAGTTCACTGATTCATAAATATATGTACTTTTTATATGTTACCAACAGGAACGTTAAGGGAAGGAGCACTTGTTGATAACTGTCACAAAAAACAGCAACATTGGCTACATTGCAAGAAGCTCAATATTAAGGCCAGAAAACACAGTTTCTAAAATGTAGAAAACATTGGCATGGCATAAAAAAATGATCAAGTCCACCCCCAAACCAAGGAAACATGGCAGAGACAGAATAGGAGATGCAGCGCTCTTTTCACAGGAGTGGGCCTCTGATCCTTGAGCTGAAGGAGCTTTGCTCTCTCCAGACACGCTTCCTGCACACGCAGCATTACAAGTGAACTCAAGCCTGATTGGAAAGGACAGGCTGGCAGACAGAGCCAGCCAAAGGAGAGGAGAGGAGCTCAGGACGCAGTGTACAGTACCTACGCTGGGCTGGCATTCTCCTCGCATCCTGTCAGGGACACCAGTGTGATGGGCTGAGGTTGGACTGTACTGGCAACAGAGACAGGTGCCACACCTCACTTGCAGCAGAAGCCCAGATAACATCTGGACATGGAGACTTGGGGTGTTCAGACAGATGAGTTGTTCTGAGGTGCCAACGTGGCAGTGAGTAAAGAAAGTCAAAAGACACCTCTGAATAAGTCCCAGTTGCTCCAGCAGGTTAGCCATATCCCTGGGAAAGACATCTTTCTGTCTTCAGAAAATATCCCTCAACAGAGGAATAGACCTCTCGCTCTCTCCCTAGTGAGGAGTGAGACAGGCAGACAGAGAGGCGAGGACGCAGACAGCTAGACTTGACTGCTGAACAGATAACTGCAGGGAGAGCAGGTTTTCCCTCCACTACAGAACAGAGGACACGGTCAAAAGGAGGGCTTGACACAGCGCCTTTGAAGACTAATGGCATTATGGTTTCAACCGGGCAGCTGGTTATTCGGGGCGAGGGGGAGCGAGCGAGAAGCAGGAGGAGTGCATTATTAAGTGTAATGAATGTCAGCCAGCGCATCCAAGTTGTCTGACACATCAGGTGCCAATTATATTGGCAGGCCCATTTTCCCCCTCATCCACTCTGTAGCTCTGAGGAGAGTCTTCTTTGGCATACCTGACATCTGCTTCATTAGCTGGGACAGACGGACAGACTGAGCAGGCTGGCCGCTGTGCTCCATGCCCACCCCAGGCCTCCCTGGGCCTTCACAGGGGCGCAGGGAGACTATCCACTTCTTCAAATTCCTCCACTTAGCTCAGCTCTCTTACCTATTATTGATGAGGTGAATGGAGGACGTGGTGGAATATGAATTAGAGACAGACGGACAGAGAAGAGTGACATTTGAGGTAATTATAGTATTTTGTCCAAAATGGCACCCTACCCCCTGTGTAGTGCATGGGATCAAGTATTGCACAATATAGAGAATAGGGTGCCATTTGGGACGCAGTCGTACTGGTACGTGCTGTAGCTGTAGTGGTCCCTTGGTTTGGTATCACAAGCAGGGCAGGTTGTTCATTAGTCAACATCTGTGCTGTTTTCGTATCAGATATTCATAAAATGGTAAATAAAGCATTCATGGGTATCGTCGCCTCAGGTGTTTCGGAGCAAACACTATTGATTTTGTGAAGCTTTTGCAAAATAATGGTCACAGATGTGTCAAGGCATTCATCAGATTGTATCAATGAGTTCAATGGTGTTTTCGTATCAGATAATAAGCTGTTCTCTCTGATAATCATATGCACTGACTGATCTCAAAGGTATTATAAAACGGTTTGCAGCCAAGCCAGGCATTCTAACATTTCATCTCTCCCAGAAAGAAAGTGTCTAGACATTATTTCCCCATGCTTATTGGCTAGCATTTGGTTCAGCGGGGGTTAATAAGCCTTGTCGTGTTTCTACCTGGCCTGCGCAACATCTTGTAGTATTTCTTGTGATCTCCACTGTGCCATGCATATGAACGTGACGAGACTTACACCTTCTCTGAGCCAGGCGTATAATTATCAGGATCTTTAAAATGGACATATTCAAAGAAATGGCAATATAGAAACAAAGGTAAAACAAATTAAAATACACAGTTTGCTGTCATTTCATCTGCTTTATGTTGTGGTGTGTTAGCTTGCCTTTAGTTGGCTAGCTAGCAAATGAGAAGTAATATTAGCCTAGCTATCCTCCATAACTATGTTATTGACTTGAAAATCAGCTGCTTTTTGCCTATTTATACATTATTTTTCAAATCTTATTTGCTGAGGTTCTTGTTGCCTATTTCTAAATTATTTTTTAAAACATTTATTTATTGGTGCTCATCTCTCATCATCATTGAACCTCTGCTAGCTAGCTGGCTACATGCCAATTACTTTTTTAGCATAGCAATTTATAATGAATAAAATACATTTGAACGAAACATACCAAAAACACATCAAAGCTTTTGCCTGGACTAAATTGTCTGGTGGAAGTACGATATAAAACCAATTTACTCATTAAAATTATGTTTTTAATGACAACATGAAGTTAATCCTCACAATTTTTTATGTTGGCAACCGTTTCATAAAAGCGGTTTTATAAAATAATTTAACAAAAGGAAAAAAAATAATAACCCAAAAGCAAACGCCGGCATAACAGAGCCAAAAGAGGGGGGATCCTAGCGAGATTAAGGCAAAGGGAAACCCGGCAAACTCCTCCATTCATTCTACTAATAAGATAGATGGATGACCTTCGATCGCGAATTTGCTACGAACAGCAATATTCTCTGCTTTTCTGAAAAATGGCACTTACTGAACTGTACAAGGCTATAAACAGGCAGGAAAACCTTCATCCGGAGGCTGCTTTTCTGGTTGACATAGATTTTAAGACACGTGATATATGGTGGAAGGACGATGTACATCAACGCGTCTCCTTCGCCACTAGGGGAGATAAAGTCCTAGACCACTGTTATTCTACCCACAAGCAAGCAATCAAGGCCCTTATGATCCACTTGCTGAATAGCGGACAACTCCATACTCCTGCTTCCTGTTTACAAGCAGAAGCTCAAACAGGATGTACCCATGACTTGCTCCGTTGAGAAATGGTCACCAGAATCAAAGATTATGTTACAGGACTGTTTTGCTAGCACTGATCGGAATATGTTTTGAGACTGCGCCGATAACATCGATGAGCTTACCACCCCAGTCACTGGCTTCACTAGGAAATGCAATTGATGACATTGTCCCCATAGTAAAGGTTCGCTGCGGGATTAACTAAACTAAAGGACAGGGCAACCACAGGGTAGTCTGCGATAGCCCTGTATGAGGCTACGGCGAGGACAAGAACATGTACAAAAAGTCCCGCTATGATCTCAGCAGTCATCAAAAGTGCAAAAGGACAATATAGGAATAAGGTGGAATCCTATTGCACAGGCTCAAATGCCCAACAAGTGGCAGGGAATACAGTCCATTACGGATTACAAACGAAGACCCAGTCGTGATCTGCCCAACGATGCCTCTCTACCAGACGAACTGAATGCATATTATACACGCCTCTACAATAACAACATTGTGCCGGGTGTGAGGGCCGCCACTGACCTCAGAGGACTGGGTGATCTTGCACTCCAAAGCTGAAGGGAAAAGTCTTTAACCTCTTGAAACTCTAGGGGCGCTATATCATTTTTGGATGAAAAACGTTCCCGTTTTAAACAAGATATTTTGTCACAAAAAGATGCTCGACTATGCATATAATTGATAGCTTTCGAAAGAAAACACTCTGACGTGTCCAGAACTGCAAAGATATTTTCTGTGCGTGGCCTAGAACGTGAGCTTCAGGCAAAACCAAGATGAGACGGCATCCAGGAAATGAGCAGGATTTTTGAGGCTCTGTTTTCCATTGTCTCCTTATATGGCTGTGAATGCGAGAGGAGTAAGTCTGCCCTTTCTGTCATTTCCCCAAGGTGTCTGCAGCATTGTGACGTATTTTTAGGCAGATCATTGGAAGATTGACCATAAGAGACCACATTTACCAGGTGTCCGCCCGGTGTCCTGCGCCGAAATTGGTGCGCAAAAGTCAGCTGCAAGTATTTTTCCATGGAATTTAGAGAAGAATGCAAGCTTCCACGAACGATATATCAATGAAGAGATATGTGAAAAAACACCTTGAGGATTGATTCCAAACAACGGTTGCCATGTTTCGGTCGATATTATGGAGTTAATTCGGAAAAAGTTTGACGTTGTAGGTGACTGAATTTTCGGTTCGTTTCGGTAGCCAAATGCGATGTACAAAACGAAACGATTTCTCCTACACACAGACGCTTTCAGGAAAAACTGCGCATTTGGTATGTAACTGAGAGTCTCCTCATTGAAAACATCCGAAGCTCTTCAAAGGTAAATGATTTTATTTATTTGGTTATCTGGTTTTTGTGAAAATGTTGCGTGCTAAATGCTACTCAGAATGCTAAGCTAGCTTAGCATACTCTTACACAAATGAGTCAATTTCTATGGTTCAAAAGCATATTTTGAAAATCTGAGATGACAGTGTTGTTAAGAAAAGGCTAAGCTTGAGAGCAGGCGCATTATTTTCATTTTATTTGCGATTTTCAGAAATCGTTAACGTTGCGTTATGCTAATGAGCCTGAGGCTTTAGTCACGATCCCGGATCCGGGATGGGGAGTTTCAACAGGTTAATCAGGTCAACACTCATAAGGCCTCATGGCCCGATGATATTCCCGGGTTCATTCTCAGAGCATGCGCAGAACAGCCTACAGGCATATTCACAGTAATTTCCAACCTTTCCTTGTCCCCGTCTGTAGTCCCCACACATCTTAAGATGAACACAATCATTCCTGTTCCCAAGAACTCTAAGGTTTCAACAATGACTACCACCCTGTAGCACTCACATCTGTACTCATGAAGTGCTTTGAGAGGCTGGTTATGGCACACATCAACTCAATCATTCCAGACACCCTCGACCCACTCCAATTTACATACCACCCCAACAGATCCATAGATGAGACAATTGGACTCCACACTGCCCTCACCCACCTAGATAAGAGGAATACCTACGTGAGAATGCTGTTAATTGACTACAGCTCAGCATTCAACACCACTGTCCCCTACAAGCTTGTCACCAAGCTTAGGACCCCGGGACTGAACACCTCCCTCTGCAAATTGAATCCTGGACTTCCTGACGGGCCGACCCCAGGTGGTGAGGGTAGGCAACATCACTTTCGCCACGCTGACCATCAACACGTGGGCCCCACACGGGTGTGTGCTTAAACACCTCCTCTACTCTGTTCACCCATGACTGCGTGGCCATGGACGATTCCAATACCATCATCAAGTTTACTGACGACATGACGGTGGCAGGTCTGATTACCGGTGACGATGAGAAGGACTACAGGGAGGTGGTCAGTGACCTGGCAGTGTGGTGCCGGAACAACAACCTCTCCCTTCACATCATTAAGACCAAGGAGCTGATCGTGGAGGAAGGGCTGAGGGCGGGGGGAGCATGCCCCAAACCACATCAACAGGGCTGCAGTGGAGCAGGTCGAGAGTTTCAAGTTCCTCGGTGTCCAAATCACAAAGGACTCAAAATGGTGCACACACGCAAGCAGTTGTGAAGAAGGCATGACAGAGCCTCATCCCATTAAGGAGGTTGAAAAAGTTTGTCATGGGCCCTCAAATACACAAAAAGTGCTTCAGCTGTACCATTGAGAGCATCTTGACTGGCTGCATCACTGCTTGGTATGGCAATAGCACCACTCGCGATCGCATGGCGCTACATTGGGTGGAGCAGACAGCCCAGTACATCACTGGGGCTGAGCACCTTACCATCAAGGACCTCTATACCAGGCGGTGTGAACGGAAGGTCCGGAAAATCGTTAAAGACTCCAGCCATCTAAGCCAGAGACATCCGCACAGCAAGCAGTACCGGTGTTCCTGAACAGCTTTCCCCAAGCCATAAGACTTCTAAATAGCTAACTAATAGCTAACAAAATGGCAACATGAACTATTTGAGTTGACCCTTATTTTTGCACCGTCTCTATGCACACTCACAGGGCCCTACACACTCAGGCACACCAACACTCCAACACACACTTCATAATTTGCTCACATACACATAGCCATACATTTATACCGACTCTATACACACTCACACCCACTCACATACAATCATCATAAACGCTGCTGCTACTCTGTTTATCATATATCCTGATGCCTAGTCACCTTACCCCTATACATATCTACAGCTATCACCCCAGTATCCCTGCACATTGTAAATAAAGTCATAGAACTGACTGACCCTGTATATAGTATGCTTACTTACTTTCATGTTCTTCATATTTCTTATTTTATTTCTTATGTGTTCTTGTTCTACCATATGTTATTTTTAGAAATAAATTGTTATTGATTACTGCATTGTTGGGATTAGAGTTTGAAAGAAAGGTATCTCACTGTAGTAGTGCATGTGACAAAAAAAACGAACTTGGGTAGTGACAATGATATTCACCATAAGCACATCACACCACTGTTAGAAAAGAAAGTTCCTCGTTTCAAACCAACAAGTCTTCTAGAGTGCTTTACCCCAAGGTTCAAGTTGTCTACTCTCCAGATAATTTGCAATGGACTCCTGTTCCATTAAACAGCACTAGGACCTCTCTAAGGCACTCCCTACTGTCCCATAGTATATATATGCTTGCTTCACACAGTGGCACTAAACACCAACCTACACACCATTATATTAGGACAATAGATCACTGTTAACGATAGACCCCTAGTATGACTACGGGGACCTTTTATATCCATCTGTCCTTTGTAAAGCTTTATCAGAAGTCTGTGTCCCTATGGCACCCGATTCCCTTTATAGTGCACTACTTTTGACCAGGGTTCATAGCACTTGGGTCAAAAGTTGTGTACTACTGTATATAGAGGACAGGGTGCCATTTGAGATGAAGCCAGGATGAATTGACCCCAAGTACCCACTAGGGAAATAGAATACATGTGCCAGATGGGGGGGTCAGAGGAGTGATTGTAACCTCAAGCATTTTGATAGAGTGACTCTTTTGGACACATGTGCATCTGTTGATTTACTTACTTCAGTACATCCATCAGGCACCACAAAGACTGACAAATGTGAACTAATGTGTTTCTAAGACTCTTGTTTCTACAATTCAGTGTTCGATTAGTTTACTTTTCAAGCCATGGCTTTTTATATGGCCATGAGAATATTGTCAACTGCACAAAACATTTGCCCTTCTTGGTATTTTGTTTACAACAAGCTATTCACTGACAAATGAAGCATCAATGAAAAAACAGGATACTCACTGAAGAAAGTGGATGAGGATGCAGAGTGCACATAAAATAAAAAAAGAGAACATATTAATATCAACATCTTCATCCTTATTATCGTCACATACAGTATTTAAGTTACTTCTACTACTAGCCTACCTTATACATGACCACTAAACTGACAGCCGGGGTTGTTGAGACCAGGATGCATCATGGCACCATAAACGACCACCTTAGAACAAGTGCAGTCAATCAGTGCCTGGTCTGAGGTAATACAACACTGAGACCAGGGCTCAGCTTTAGAGGCAGTAACATATTTATAGGAAATACAGTATAAAAAGGAATACTTTGACAGGGACTTGTTACTGTGTTATTGTACTTGTCCTGTCCATACAACATAATGCCAGCTAGTGGATACAGGCCCTCAACCTTGTATGCACGCACACACACACACTCGTACACACCAATGACTGAATATATGAATGGACAAAGCCATCGATCACGTGACACCATTCATTCCTATGTGAAGACTCAATACCGCATTGAAGCCAAATTACGTTGGTTAAGATGTGAAAGTGACGTTGCAGGCTAGCTCAGTGCTGACCCCTCTCATTGAGTAACTGAAGTATAAGGGCGACCAGTGTATTGCAGGCTGCCATTAGCTACTAAATTATCCTCATAACTTCTTGTGTGTAAATGGTGACCTCAAAAACTTGTGTTGGCATCAAAAATGGAAAACAATTGGTTTTTAATATAACCTTTACTGAGTAGATATACGAATCTGTATTTGATGTTTAAAAAATACACTTAAGAGACTGAGATATGCATACGTTACCTGTTAAGACTCGGGACAATACTGCCCCCTTTGGATGAATTGCGTGCCCATAGTAAACTGAAAAAAAATCTGTCCAAAATTGCTAATATATGCATATAATAATCATAATTGAATAGAAAACACTCTAAAGCTTCTAAAACCGTTTGAATTATGTCTGTATGTATAGCAGAACTCACAGGGCAGCCAATCTCCCAAACTATTTTTCTCATCAGGAAAGTTGGGCCAACTTTGACGTCATCGCCCCCACCCTTCCCAACCAGCTATGGATCTGGGATCAGTTTCTGTGTCTTCCGCGAGATGTCTTCTTCCAATAGAGCGTTTCATTGTGCAAATCCCGCGAGCTTTGACCCTTTGGCAGGCAAAATACTGGGTGTCGCGAGAAAATAGATGCGCGTTCTGGCGCGAATCGTACACAGTCATTCCTCCGTTCCAGATTGTCTGAGAGGAGTTGCTTTTGTCCGGTCGAATCGCCAATTGTTTTGTACGTTAATAACATCCTAAAGCTTGATTCTGCACTTAGTTTGACCAGTTTAGTCGACATATATGTAATTTTGAAGTTTTGATGCGCAACTGTGTGGGACCAGAAGTTATTTTGGGTGCATTTCAGCTGAAGCTGTTAGCATATGCTAATACAAAGACACACGACTTGAAACCAAATGATTTATTGGATAAGTATGACTCCTTCCACTACATTCTGATCGAAGACCATCAAAGGTAAGGGAATATTTATGTTGTAATTTTGTATTTCTGTTGACTCCAACATAGCGGAGAAATATTGCTTACGTCTGAGCGCCGCCTCAGATTATTGCCTAGTGAACGAATTCTGTAACGTTAAAAATAAATGTAACACAGTGGTTGCATTAAGAACCAGTGTATCTTTTTAAAACATCTGGTCATGCAAGAAACACGGTGTTTATGAAAGTTGTTTGGCTCTAGGCCAGTCGTTCCCAAACTAAGGGTCGCAACCCCAAGTGGGTTCGCCTGATATGAACATGGGGTCGCAGGAGAATTTCCAAAATCCTGGGAAAAAAACTAAAACATTATAATATCATCTTTGTCTCTCAAAATCATTGTAATGTGGTTAACCTTAAAAATCTAAATGAAAATTATTCAAAATTAAAATTCATTTGAATCATTCCCACGGTGAATGGCTATGCCCGCTACGCTATTAATCTGTGCACTATTGCAGACTTTGATATTACCGTCCGCATTTAATATGGTGAGAACAATGTGTGGGGAGGCAGAGGTAGAGAAACTCACATCAATACCTTTGTCAGATGACAGTGTGAAACTAAGAATTGATGCTATAGCTAGCAATCAAGAGGAAACTGACTGAATGACTCAAACTCCCCACATTATGCTCTCCAAATGGATGTTAGCTGTGAGGGCCGAGATGCCCATGCATCGACTTTTGTTCGCTATATATGTCAGAGGATGCTATTTACGAGGACATAGTGTTCTTTCTCACAATTCCCGGGCAGGAAATGGCTTAGAAGATGTTCAGTGTGCTGCGTGGCTATATTGGCAAAAAACTGATTCCATGGGATTGAATGGTGGGCTTTTGCACAGATGGGGATCTATCTATCATGGGAAGGCTGGCAGGCCTCTGCAGTGTAGTTATGCATGCGTCTCCCTCTGCCATATGGACGCATTGTATGATACACCCACTAAGCTATAATGGATACATACCAAGAGCAACTGGCGGCAAAAGAGCTGAGCACAGAATTCTGCGATATGAAGCAGGTAAGTTCCATCGTAAACAGCATCATGCACGCCTGTTCGCAAAACTATTTTGAGATATGGGATCAGAGCATGGACATTTTATATTTCACACCAAGGCTTGTTGGTTATCGAGGGGGAGTGTTGGAAAGATTTTTCGAATTGAGAGAGGAACTGTTGTCATTCGCAATGTATGTAAAATACACTGTTGACTTTCTGTGTAATGAAAAGAATGTGTGTCCTTGCCTAAGTAACAGACATATTTGGGAAACTGAACGAACTGAACGCAAACATGCAGGGTAAATACAAAAACGTTCTACATGTGACCCGTTTCAGGAATCTAGGCGTATGTCGCAAGTCACGACTTCACAGGAGAGCTATTTGAATTTATACATTTTTTAATGTGTTTTTTTTGGGCAGAAATGCCTTCTGGAACATGTGAACTGTCATGTGCCTTAGTAACAAACTTGTATGCCATCTGTAAATATGAATAAAATTGTTAAATTACGAGCCTTGTTGGTTAAGCCACAGAAAGTCAGCAACCTTCCCATTAGCCATGATTGGCTGAGATAATGAGTAGGCTGGACATGCCGAGAGAGGAGTTTGGATTGGTCTAGCATATAGAGGGCTTCTGTCTAATTGAACTGGTCAGTTTGTGTTGGTAATCCTGTAGAACGTAGATTTTTTTTTAAATATATCGCTGCATAAGAGTGGCTCTCCACTTTCTGGAGGATCGAGTTTCAAAAATCAGAGGAATTAGAGTATGATAGCTAAAGAGATGGAGAAAACACCTGTCTCCGGATTACATCAACAAACTAATTGCAACGTGGCATGGCATCAATGACAAGGAGATGCGCCCATCATGCATGATGATATATGCGGATAAGATAGCCTCGCTAGATATATTTTCAGATATTACAGGTCTCTAATTGACAGAAAGTAGTTTCATTTCAAGCTAAAGTGTACTGTTAGCTAGCTAGCTCCCTAGCTAACGTTACGTGTATGATGTTATTATTCGTATCCCAGAACCATTTGCTTTGCTAGTTAGAGCCTAATGTTAGCTAGCTAACATTGAACCTGGTTGGTTAGTTCCCAGCAGATTCATGCAGGGTAGAAACAACATGATTTGGCACTATGTTCATTGTTGTTTAACTAGCTAACGTTAGCTGGCTGGCTTATTAGCTAACGTTACGTGTGTGATCTTACACATTGTTTAACTACAGAGGTTCATTGTTTAACCTAATCCAGGTGGTGAGTCACATATGAGTGACCGAATCAGTGAAATCTGATTGACTGTGATCCTGTCTCAGTTGTCATGTCGGTAAGTGAAAGCAACCAACTCATCGAGCTGTCGTGTGACGGATTGCTGCAGACAACGCATTCATGGGTCACTATGGAGGAGTTTTGGTTCATCACTCAAAGAGAATAGTGTGCCATCTCTATCCGAGAATTAAAATTAATTTTTACGCTGATTCAGTGTTCTCATCTGCATTAAAAACAAATATCGATCCAGGCTGGACGGGACAGAAGTGAAGAGGCGCACACTGTCGTCCACGTCGCCTGACTCTGAGAAGCTCCGATGAGGTATATATCAAGCACACCCATCTCATTAGAGGTGGTGAGATATGAGACATTATGTCAGATTAATGTTCAATCGACTGTCATAGCCCCAATTTTAAAAAAGAACATCGGCTGTTAATTACTTTATTTTTTCTTCATTTGTTTGGGGTTAGGGCTGTTATCGTGACCATATTACCGCCACATCGGCAGTCAGGATCACAGTCAAATTCCATGTGACCAAGGTAAAAAGGCTTCCCAAAACTGCGCTCTAATGCCTCATTAGTAGCCTACCAAACTTGCCTTCAGACAGTTACTAAAGGCCGGTACTCAGTGGTCCATTGTCAATCTAATCACTCTGATATCAATGCAAATGCAATCGAAAATCAAATGGAAACACTTCATGAGAGCCCTGGCATTCAGAGTTTGAGCGGAATAGGATCGATTACCTGTTGGCAATGCCAGCTTCTCATGGCTGGTTGATCCATGGAATCCATGGATCCATGGAATCAAATAAGTGTTCCTGTTGCGCAACGTTTCTATAGTCTTTGTTACGCAATTGCATGAGAAAACAACGTTTTAAAAAGAGGAGGATCTCTTAAAACGAGGATCCCGCCAGCTTTGTATTGGCTAGGCTTATTATATTTATTACTCAACTTTCCATAAATTAAAGACATTGCTTGTCTTTACGAGCGGAGTAGCCTACCTGACTGGCATGAAAATGAACCTTGGGAAAAGCCTCCTCAATTTGCTATTCAAGTGCATACGGATGACATATTTTTTTCCCCTTGCCTGTTTCGACAGGTGCATGATAACAGCCCATTCTAAATCAAAACTCATTTCACACATATTATTTAGTATATGTAAAGACCCGTGCTTCATTTGTAAATCTGGAGGTGACGGAAAAAAGGGAGGTCGAGAGGGGGTTGACCTTGGGAGCTCTGAGTTCCGAAACGCATAAGAAGAACAAAAACCATCTTTATAATAAAGCTTAAGCATTCACATAGTGGCATTGAGCAAATGGAGCTGAGGCACTTACAGAAGTGGCACACGTTGGGACAAATTTGTCCTTTTTAAAAGGAATTTTACATGACTGGAGACTGGCACCGCACAAATGATCGAAATGACAGGCTACTTTGACACTGACAAACGGAGATCAATAAAGACGACCTTGTCTTCAATCCATCAATAGCCTAGGCCTAGGTATGTGGGGAGACTCACATATTGTAGGCTACAATATGAGGAGGAAATTATAGTCCTAAAAATGCTTTCCAGTTTCACTGACTCAACCAATGATGCCTAGCTCACTCGCAGGTGATGGGCAATGTGTTCGAGACAAACGCCTATCTTGCTTGTTTTAGTTTGTAAAACAATATTTGGAAGTTGATTCAACTTAAGAAGCTATTTATCCTCTGTGGCTAAATTATTGGCCTTCTCATGGTGTAGTAGGCTATTTTGAATGATTTAATTTATTTCTGAACAGATAGCAGTGCAAAGTTTTGACTGGCCATTAGACATTAAAGTGGATACCAGATTTCTCGTGCTGCTATACAGTATTTATTGCTAAATTCTTCAATTAAACACATTCATCCACTTTACAAGTGGTGTAGCCTACCTGGCATATTAAAAAAGTAATTGCACATAACCTCCATTCCCTAATAGGGTGCAGGCTATGGATGCCATTTTTTTGTGAGCCATCCTAAACAAAAAAATAATTCCATACAGTACCAATTAAAAGTTGACACTTCATTTTTTTTTTTTAGATTCTTCAAAGTACCCACCCTTTGCCTTGATGACAGCTTTGCATTCTCTCAACCAGCTTCATGAGGTAGTCACATGGAATGCTTTTCCAACAGTCTTAACGAGTTGCGACGAGCAAACCTGTATCCGGGAGCGTAATCATAGCCTCAAATGCATTAGCATAACGCAACGGACATAAATACCCCTATAATCTTTTCCTATTCATGAAAATCGAAAATGAAATGAAATAAATATATTCAAACACAAGCTTAGCCTTTTGTTAACAACACTGTCATCTCAGATTTTCAAAATATACGTTACAGCCAATGCTAGACAAGCATTTGTGTAAGTTTATCATGGCATAATGCTATGCTAGGCTCTGCTGGCAGCAGGCAACATTTTCACGAAAGTAAGAAAAGCAACCAAATTAAATCATTTACCTTTGAAGAACTTCAGATGCTTTCACTCAGGAGACTCCCAGTTAGATAGCAAATGTTTCTTTTTTCCCAAAAAGATTATTTTTGTAGGCGAAAAAGCTCCCGTTTCTTCACCATGCTTGGCTGAGAAATCGACCGAAAAAATGCTACAACTATAACACCAAACTTTTCAAAATTAGCTACTTAATATCGACAGAAACACGGCAAACGTTGTTTAGGATCCATCCTCAAGGTGTTTTTAACAAATATATTCGATAATATATCCGTCAAGGCAGTTGGTTTCTCATAAGAAGCTATTTGGAAAAATGGCTACCTCAGTATTTTACGCAAGGTTTTCTGCGGGAGACACCATGTGACCACAAGCCATATATGGTCCCTTACAGCCATTCTTCAAGGGAAATGCCTAAAAAGACGTCACAATGCTGTAGACACCTTGGGGAAAACGTGGAAAACGTAAGCTCATTCGTAGCTCATTCACAGCCATATATGGAGTCATTGGCATGAGGCAGTTTCAAAAAATGCGGCACTTCCTGGTTGGATATTTATCTGGGTTTCGCCTGTAACATCAGTTCTGTGGCACTCACAGACAATATCTTTGCAGTTATGGAAACGTCAGAATGTCTTCTTTCCAAAGCTGTCAATTATATGCATAGTCGAGAATCTTTTCAGGACAAAATATCTTGTTTAAAACGGGAAAGTTTTTTCATCCAAAAATTGAAATAGCGCCCCCTAAATCCAACTGGTTAAAATACTTCCCACATATGCTGAGCACTTGTTGACTGCTTTTCCTTCACTTTGCGGTCCAACTCATCCCAAACCATCTCTATTGGGTTGAGGTCGGGTAATTGTGGAAACCAGGTCATCTGATGAGGCACTCCATTACTCTCTTACCATATAACCCTTACACAGCCTGGAGGTGTGTTTTGGGTCATTATCCTGTTGAAAAAACAAATAATAGTCTAAGCACAAACCAGATGGGATGGCGTATCGCTGCAGAATGCTGATTAAGTGTGCCTTGAATTCTAAATAAATCACTGACAGTGTCACCAGCAAAGCACCCCCACAAAATCACACCTCTTCCTCCATGCTCACAGTGGGAACCACACATAAAGAGATCATCCGTTCACCTTCTCTGCGTCTTACAAAAACACGGAGGTTGGAACCAAAAATCAATTGCCGATTTCTGAGGCTGGTAACTCTAATGAATTTATCCTCTACAGCAGAGGTAACTCTGGGTCTTCCTTTCCTGTGGCGGTCCTCATGAGAGCCAATTTGCTCAAATGCATTAAGAAGGAAAGAAATTCCACAAATGAGCTTTTAACAAGGCACACCCGAAAATTGAAATGCATTCCAGGTGACAACTTCATGAAGCTGGTTGAGAGAATTCCAAGAGAGTGCAAAGCTGTCATCAAGGCAAAGGGTGGCTACTTTGAAGAATCTCAAATATAAAATGTTTTGGTTACTAACTGATTCCATAGATAGAAAATACTAAAAATAAACAAAAACCCTGGAATGAGTAGGTGTGTGAGGACCAGTTTCTCCCTTGACTCCCTTGAAAAACATTTGTGGAAAAATATCCTTTCTATTTCATTCAGCTATGTTCAATTGTATTGTTCTTACTATAAAATAATGCCATTGCTTAATAAACTAGTGTAGCCCACAGCCCTATGGCATAGCCAAATCAGGGACTAACATAAGGATGACTCAGAATATGCTATTCTGTTCTTATTAAATAGGCTTCATTTTGTTCATATCATAATGCTTCTTTTGACCTGCCTAAGATAAATAATGGATGCATTGTGATGTTGTAGGCTATATTAAATTGGCTAAAATCTCAAATGTTCCAAAAATCCACATTAGAGGCTTGTAGGATATGCGTGGAAGCCTGAGATGCTAAATGTGTTAATTAATGGTCAATTATCGTGAGACCGGCAATTATTTGAATGACAATCACCGGCTGACAAAATTTCATGACTGCCACAGCACTAGTTGGGTCGAGAATTTTCAGATATCAAAATGAGGTCATGGGTCAAAAAAGTTTGGGACCCCTACTCAAGGCCTACATGGTCTAAAAGTGATTCCAGGTATTGCCTTTGGACTTAACCTAGCGGTGGGAGCACTGTCTCCCCAGGGGTTGTTGGACAATCCTACCTGGTGACACATTGATGCATGATTTCCAGTTTCGCTCTCTCTCTACCTCACCTCTAATGAGCAGATGTGATGATCAGTGCCACTTGATCTGTCAGTTGGATGGATAAAAATAGCCATAGAGATAGAGAGCAGGGAGTGGGACTTGATTTGTTTAACTCTTATGTGCACGGAAACTCAGCTGAAATTGAAAGGCTCTGCAAGGTTCTTGACCATGGGGAACGAGACAGTATTTTTCAAGGTCAATTGTTTAAAGATGCCTTTTCAATTTTCTGTTTGTCAGCAACATAAAACTAATGTGTTAACACTGCTGCAGTATGTAACACTGCGATCAAGACTTCATTTTTTAAAGATATGTCTCATCTAAAGCATAGAAGCAATCAACCCCACTTGGGTGGAGAAAGAAGTCCTCTCCACCCACCTAATGTAGAGAAATCAACTGTGTTCCAATCTGCTTACTAGTCCACTATACCTATACCCAGTATTTTACTGTCAGATTTGCTTGTTATATCCTCTCTTTTTGTAGCTGTAGGCTCTTCAAAAATGCAAAACTTCACATATGTTTTGAAAGTTCACGATCAAGTGGGTTGGAGGGCAGGGACTATAACATGGGCTTGAGAACAGCAGAGTCAGCATGTTGCATTGTGGTGGAGAAGACATCTAAATGGTAACAGCTATTAAACCAATGGAGGCCCAAAGTAATTACCTCCGCCTGAAGAAAGCTCTGTGCCTTCTTCCCAAAATTTCACTCTTGTCGAGTCACAAAAATGGCACCCTATATCCTTTATAGTGCACTACTTTTGACCAGGGAATAGGGTGCCAGTTGGGACACACACAGAGTACTGCTCACTCACTGAGCAAGGGAGGTCAGGAGGGAGGCAGTGTATCGGTATACTGCTGTTGGTTCATCACAGTTTGTTTTATAGTTCATTACATTTTCTTCTCTCTAAATTGTTTCCCCTCGCAGTTGAAGAGGAGATGATAATAGAATCGAAAATGAATAGCATGCATGTTAAGGACTGCATTATTAAGCGCCCCTTATTAAACCCAGGTCAATTAGTTATGTAGCTAGGCTATCACCTCTTTCTCTGACTGAGTTCACTTTTAATGAGTCATTCTGTCATTTCAATTTTCACTTGACGCGGTTCGTATCTGACTTTATCACAGGTGTGAAACGAGGTGCTAAAAGGATCCATGTTACATTAGGTAACCACTTAGAGGTCTCACGGCTATGATTCCAAATACTGAGGCTATTATTATCATCATCATGGCTATTACCATTACAACAGCCAGAGGCCATTCCCACCAGGTAAACAGAACTAAATTACTGAGAGCAGCACAGTCAGGCTCTGAGACTCTAAGGATCCAGCTGGCAGAGGTTTAAGAGAGAGAGATGGACAGAAACAGAGGGACAGAAAAAAGTGGGATGGAGAGGGACAGAGAAAGAGAGAGAGAGAGTAGAGAGGACAGAAAAAGAGAAGAGTGGTCATTATATAACCACTGAGATCATGAGACTGATTTCCCTCCTTCAGCCTCCCCAGTCAGACACAGACCTGATTTCTCCTCTCTGTGGGGACGTTCTGCTTCACCAGGCAATCTCAACACATGCATGTGGCTGGTAGTGACAGTGGCTCCCTGTAGTGCTTCATTAACAGCTGGCGTAAAGCGGATGTTATGTTGACCTACTGGTAAGTGGGTTTAGCATAAAAGTGTATGCTAAACCCAACTACATTATGTCAAATTATTAATCTAATGTTTTTTCTGAATGGACATCCTGGACATCCTTTATTGTTGCTCTCCCACAGCAAATTTTCCCAATGTGTATTTTCACTCCAACTGTAGTGATGCTCAGCAGTTTTCAGAAGATGTGGCCACTTCGGCATGAGGAAGAAACAGATAGTTCTATTTTCTGACACTCAGGTAGCATCATTGCATCTTAATTAAGTTAATTATGTAAATACTGTTGTTCTATTCCCTTCTCACCAGTCAGGTTAAATGTTCAGTTTCTTGATTCATACTCCATCCGAGAAGGATTATCTGCATTAGTCAAAGCTCCCCAACACACCTGAGAGGATGAGGTGTTCGTCTGTTTGAAAAGGATCTACGGGGGGGGAAATCCAATACCTAAACGCTATCACAACAGAATTTAAAGTGTGGATTTTGCAAGGATTAAGAAAATAAGTACTACACCAGTTACACCTTGAGCGATAGGCCCCATCAGGGTCGGTTCCAGGCATAAGTGGTCAAACATTCTCTCCACCCCATGGCAAAACGTGTAGAATTACAGAATATTGAACATTAAAACCAAAATGTTTCTCTCCACTGTCAAGAGGGGGGCCACAAAAATGATATGCCACAAGGTGGGGGGCCCCCAAGCCAAATCTTGCTTAGGGCTCCCAAAAGGCTAGAGCCATCCCTGGGCCCTATCAGAGAAGGGGGGGGGGGTTAATTATGTGCATAAAGCAAAAATAATCAAAGCATATTATAGAGAGCGGGAAAGATAGACGCTTAGGCTATGTGTTTTAGTCCCAATTGTCCCAAGGCTTTCAAATGCACTGTAACATCATCAAACCACAGCTTTGGATTCATAGATAGAGCATAACAAAATGATGAAACTATCAAACACCTAAACACCTCAATGGCTTAGGAGGAGGAGAGAACCACAATGCCTTTCTAGGAATTCATTAGATAGTCAAAAGCCTTTTTTGAGGCTGTTTCTAACACAATGTTGACAAATGTAAGGATAATATGCTGTGTGGTTATATATCCATTAGTCAAATAAATACGCTACCACTGACAAACTGTAAACATTTACACAAACTGTAAACATTTACATAAAATAGAGCAAGCACTTTGACACCAGGGAGAAGTTTAACTCTAAAACCCCACACAGCAAGCAGAGGAGACAGGAACCATGTCGAATCAGAGGAAGGGGGAACCATTTAATGTTTACAGTTTGATAAACCAGTATATTCAGATCAGAAATTGAGATGGCACAGGGAAAACAAGACATTTAATCTCCAGAGTTTTTTGTTGTTGAATGAAGCCACGCTTTGGTCATTGGGGGGTTACCTGGCAACAAGTAGGGTAAATCATGTCCAAATGGCCCCCTGTATCTCAAACAGCCTCTCAACAGTTGTACCGAATATGCAGAATAAGTCAGCATATTACACCTGCTTGGCTGGGCCCATTTGAGGGAGAATATTTTACACATATCATCTAAATTAAAGTCATGGGAGCCAGCACCACAGAGAGAGAAAGCCTGTGTCACAGATGGCAGCCTTTTCCCTATATAGTGGACTACTTTTGACTAGGGCCCAGATGTTTCAGGTCAAACGTAGTGCACCAAATAGGGAATAGGGTGCCATTTGTGACGCATCCACGGCTGAAGTGAAGGCTAGTGTAATCTCGGCAGATAATAAATAAGTCAAGCATGGACATTTAATTGGTCCCTCTAACTTGGCCTGTCCCTGGTCTCCAGGGAGCGAGAGAGAGAGAGCAGGCCTGCTGCAGAGGAGAGCTGGGTGACCATCAGAGAGAGAGATAGGGGCCTGGCTGGGCAGTGTGCAGAGAGAGGCTAGGACTGCGTCTCAAATGGCACCCTGTTCCTGATATAGTGCACTACTTTTAACCAGAGCACTATGACCAAAGCCTATAGGCCCTGGTCAAAGGTAGTTCACTATAAAGGAAATAGAGCGCCATTTGGGACAAAAACTTAAGATTTAGCCTGGGTGACTGAACTCTTGGACACAAGGTCATGTGTGATTCATAGCTCTGATTTCTCCTTCTATGACCTCTCTATCTCTGTCTACTCAGAAGTGAGTGAGTGAGTGAGTGAGTGAGTGAGTGAGTGAGTGAGTGAATGTGGAAAGATCTCACTACTATCTCCTGGTTTAATAAGGGACTGACATTGCCAGTAACATTTGCATTCTATTGATAGACCATTAGAATGAAACTTTGATTTAATGTGATTTTGATTTAATGATGATCACATACCTGCACAGATTGATGACAAATCATGTCACCTCCTTTCGAATCACATTATCACTTTACAACAATGGCGTACACAGAAATTCATAACAGTGACACCCACTGAGGGGATCAAGCTACAGCAGAGATATTCCGAACAGCACCATATCCCCCTATGTAGTGCTCTACTTTTGACCAATCCTGCCTGCATTGCTTCCTTTACGGTTTCCTGTATTTTCCTTTCAATGTCCTCCATTCAAATCCTGATGCAGCAACTCTCAGATGCGGTCTCTCTCTCAGGCCCCTAAAGTTTTTTTTTATCCTCTCCCCCCAACCCCGAGGGCTTGAGATTATAAACAAACAAACAAATACCCATTCCCTGAGGAGAGCAAGCCACTAGGCCTATTCAGCAGCAGCATACCCTACTTATCAGAACACAATGCCAGGTTGTTGATTCTTATCCTAACATATCTCGTTAAATAAAAAAGTCCTTTCGGAAGCATTTTATGTTCCCGCTGTATGCTATTACTGCAGCTATAATGGTATAGAACACAATTTAAATGTTCTCTTCCCAAACAAATCAAACGGCTTTTCCTCAGAAATAAAGCATTGAATTGACTTGAAGGCTATTAACATTTCAGCAAGACAGGAACATCAAAAGCATAATCATCTAGCAGGGGGAAAAAAACTAATTTTCTTTTTACTGACGGCGAGAGAGATCCGATTCTCAGCCTCATTAGTTATTCATTGCCTCTGACGTCCGAACATCTGGTCAATCACTGCAAATACTCCACGGATCACTGAAGTTGCCGGCATCACACATGAGAAATGTGGCCCTGAGCTTTCTGGAAATCAAATAGGCTACACAGCTACACATTCACTGTGGCTCTGCTCTGACTGCACCCGGCCGCTGAGTTTATCAGCATTCATTCGAGATGTTTGTGCTGTGGAAATCATGAAGTACAGTGTCAATCTGTGTCACTAATAAAAACTCATATTTTAAAAAGGGGCAGTGCAGTTAACATGATTTTAATGTATTATTTTATATAGTATTTCCACACTATGAGGTGGAAATAACACTGACATTTTGAAAATGATTTGATTTGTTAGACATACAGTGATGATTTTAAAAATGTCAAAGACTGTATGGGGGCTTTAAAGTAAACATTCTCTCTTTGGGTGTATGTTATTTGGAATTCTGGGAGCAGGTATGACTGGGAGGAAGGGATTGGTACAAGCCTTGGTTTATTTACTAGTTTGGAACTTTCAGAATGTTGCAGACAGACAAATAATGTATATAATGGCTGCAATGTTAAATTTATCACATTTCTTTCTGCATCTCTTGGAACATTTCACCCCATTTAATAAGCCTCAGTTGGACTAACTTGGACCAAGCTGCTAAAGAATTAACGCCACACAAACGCTGCAAGCATGACCATTCTTGATGGAATGGGGGAACATGGAATTCAAAATAGCTTTTAATAAGCGTGTTAAAATGTAGCTTTCTGAGAAACACTTACGACATCTCACATAAGCAACAAAACCGAGAAACGTGTCACACTTTTGTGTGGCCTGCAATTCAGGGCGTTCCTGCATCTTTATACTTCTATTGGTACACTTTTCAGCTAGGACTCCGGTACACAGGTGGGAGAGTCCAGTACGGTAGTAGGTGGCAGTAATGCACCATAACATTGGATGCCAAACGCCGATAAATCCCAGTCGAAAAAGACAGGTGGGAGGCAGCTAGCTACAACACCGGTAGACAGTGTCCTTCGCCCCTGACTGCCAAGGTTAGGGGCGAAGGACACAGTGTTTAATTATGTTCATGCTTCCCCACCTCTCCCTGGCCTGGCCTGAACAGCAGGTAAACTGTCTGTATCCTAAATGGCACCCAATTCTCTATTTAGTGCACTATCACAGGTCTCTAGTCAAAAGTAGTGTACCACTTAGGGAATAAGGTGCCATTTGGTATGCAGACACTTCTTCCTCCACAGCAAGAGGCAGGTTAATAAAGGAGCATGTTTGCCTGCAAACTTACCCAGGTATGAGTCAGCTAAGGTCTAAGAAAAATCTAAACTTCTTTAAAAAAAAAAGAACGAGGAAGGAAAATCCGACTGAAATACTAATTGTTTTACTCAAGCATTGAATAAAATGATGACTTGTCTAGCACCAACTGTTATCATCAAAATGCATTGAAAGGTAAAACAATTTAAGGATAATAAGAACTTGTAAATGAATAACTTATCTGTTGTGGCAGAAATTGGAGAAAGAAGTAATCAAGTGGGAAAATGTGTCAGCTATTTCAGACAAGCAGAGCCCACAAGATATTGTGCATTTGAAAAAAAAACAAGGGGATGCTTACAGAATGCCACATCTCATGGCCTTAAACTAAAATAGAGAGAATGGGGTTACACACAGCAAACACTCTTTAATGCCACTGCTTTGGGCTCCCGGAGATCAATACCTCTGAGATCTGGTTATAAAAGAACCATGTACTGTCTTTTCTATTTGCAATCAAACACAGTCCGTATGGATTTCATTCGGGACTTTCATTGTGTGGAGCACAACACTCGTGCAACAATTCCTGTTATGAATGACCATGCAGAGCTTTGTGTCACCGTTGCCTTCAACTGGAACATTGGACATTTCCCGCTCTCTTCCATTTCATATGCTTTATAACGTCCGCCAAAGCTGCACAAAGCATATCCAATGCTAATTAAGGTCAAACAACATGACCTTATCTGAGGTCTGGGAAACTTGATAAGGAAAGACAATTAATAGAATGATAGAATGTCTACACACAGTATCTTCACACTCAAATCTTGGCAAACTTTCAAGGCCATTATTAAGTAGGCCTATGCACTAACGATATTGCCTATTATGTTGGGTAGTGGTATCTGAATCAGTTGATGTTTCATTAGAAACTAAGTGATTACCAGTCAGAGGTGATGTGTTGCTGTGTTCCAAGGTAAATACACTCACACCAGCTGGGCCAAGGTTGATGGTTTGGCTGTAAGGCTTTGCACAGCGGGACCTCTGTGTACTGATGAAAATGCATAAATAAAGCCTCAAACAGCCTACTAATTGCTGTAAGCAGCCCTCCCCCTTGACTGAAGGTGGAATTTGAAAAGACAGTAGCATAAATTGGCACTGAATTCGATGAGTCCATTAGCCTAAACCATACAGTATACCAATCCTGGTGCTATTTCTGCTGTGAGGAGTGAATTGGCTACAGGTTATGGGGATTTAATGTTTTCTCTAAACTGGTATCTCTGGGGCAGACAGCTATGAATACAGTTATTTGAGGGGTGATGATGGTTGCTTCATGGCATTGTTGCTGCTAAGAGTTATAATCATCCAAACCGCCACAGTAATCCCTTAAAGTAATAAGGTCAGGAAGGAAAAATAGATTTTCTGTTGCTGCTGAGCTGGATTGGTCCTATTACAGTAAGCTGTCAGAGATTTGTTGAAATTAACTTTGTGCCCTAGTCTGTGGCAGGTCACTACAGAGACATATCAATAATTCAGTTGGCAGCTCAACTCCCTTCCCTGATCTGAAATAAATCTTGTTAGCAAGTCCTGCCAACACGCTCTGGTCTTCCTACTACGCGGGTTATTTGTATCCCAGCGTTGGCTTGGAGATTATAAAACTAAATATAGATGTGAAAGTCATCTTCTGGAAGTTGCAAATTAAAGACATAGTGTCCGTCTTCTGTTCCTTCCCTAACTTGACACTAACATCTGAAGAATGTGTTTTTCAGCTCATTCCCAAACAGGGGGGGGAGAAAGAAAGAAGGAAAGAACGAAGGAAGGAAAGAGAAGTGCTCAATGTGCCACTCTGATAAGATCCAGGGAGACCTCTCTTAACCTCTCCAGACTTCTCAGGACCAAAGTAATCTTTCCCGTCAATGACAGCCCGGAACAGCAGGGGATTATGGACAACTACTTTCAAATTAGTACAATTCTTCCTATGTTCTCTATCGTCTTCCTAAGGTGCCACATCTGGGAGGATAAGGGTTGCTGCGTGACCATTTCGAGGTGCCGTTATAAAATCTTTATAATAATATCTTTCCCCCGTAAATGGATGTGCACTCTCTATGTGAATATGCTTTGATATCTATCTTGAAATTGATATCTAAGTGAGTTTTGATGACAAGGCAACAGCCCTAGCCTTTTGGGGGCACTAAGCGAAATGTTGTGGCGTAAGTCACATATCTTATCGCAAGACTGTAGGCCTATTTGAGTCTAAATGAAATTGCGTCGCAGCTCTTAAGCTAACATCTAAAACATTATTAATACACATTGTAAACTACAGTGAGCTCCAAAAGTATTGGGACAGGAACAAAAATGTTGTTCTCTGTACTCCAGCACTTTGGATTGTCAAGAGGTTAAAGTGCAGACTTACAGCTTTAATTTGAGAGTATTTTTTATCCATATCGGGTGAACCGTTTAGAAATTACAGCAGTTTTTGTACATAATCCCACTATTTTAACGGACCAAAAGAATTGGGACAAATTCACCTGTGTCGTCAAAAGTGTAGTATTTGGAACCATATTCCTAGCATGCAATGATTACATTAGGCTTGTCACTTTACAAACTTGCTGGATGAATTTGCTGTTTGCTTGGGTTGCGTTTCATTTTATTTTGTGCCCAATAGAAATACATGGTAAAAAAATGTTGTCATTTTTATTGTAAATTAGAATATGTTTCTAAACACTTCTACATTAATCTGGATGCTACCGTGATAACCCTGGTCTAAAATAGTGTACTATAAAGGGAATAGGGTGCCATTTGAGATGTATCCCCTTTTCTAGTTTAAATTTAATCGACAAGGGTAAGCCAAGTCTAACAGAGCCCCCTATATTAGCTTGTTAATGAGGTCCCAGTGTGATGCTTTTTAATGAAACCATCCAAGAGGCCAATTGCCCATAACTAATTATCGTATGCTAATCGACCAACCAAAGTGGTGGAGAGAGCAGAGGACTGATCTTATTTATCTCTAGTTTTTCATCTCATATTTCAGTCTCTGTGTGCACATTGTTTCAAACGTGATTAATGGTTGTAATTAAGGGCTAAAACGTGACGTAAATCTAATGTTTCTTTAATGTGACTGCTACAGGAACCTTCATTACTAATGAGGAATTCTTTATACACTATATACCTCATCTCCTCATGTAATGTGATATTGAAAAGTAAAAAATCCTTGAGATCCTAATTTTGAAAGTCTGCGGGAATTAGGAGGGCAAACAACAAACTTTGTTGGTTCAGCCTCTCTATCTCTGCCCAGGGAGACGTCGCAGTCCAATTTAGTGCGTAATTATCATTCCGATCGATGATTCTCATTCAGTCGGTGGTGGTCTTGATAAGCCAGGTGTAACAAATGCTTCATCAAATAGCTTATATTAGACTACTTGCCACCTTTAGACCTCTGAAGTATGAAATAATTTTGAGACAGAAATCCACAGTGTATCTTACGGTTTTATTTAAAATAAAGTGAGTGGAGGCTGCTGGAGATGGTCCATATTGGTTCAGTTCTGGTTCAATGTGCCATAAAATGGGACAGAGACCACAAACAAAAATGGAACCTAGCTTGCTTTAGGGACTATGCTGCTTGCCTTGTTTCACAGAATATGTAGGGCTACAGCCAAGGCATGGTTCAATGGTTAATACATAGTCAATGGCCGTGCTAAAGCATGTGGCAAGGCTACACTCCAGTGAGGAAATGGCACACAAAGATTGGCCTTGTCATTGCAATGGTGTATGACTGACCAAATTGGGATTCTAACGGTGCCATGAGACTGCTGACAGGCTAGACAGCCAAAACGGGCACAGCCCAATTCCCAATGACAAGGCTAGGCTGTGTGTTCAGTTGTTTGTAAGCCTCAATCTCCCTTTCCATGCCCAAGTGCATACCACCCACATACACTCCACTACGTATTTATTTGGGCAGTGAAGTAAAAACTTTTAATTTGCCTAGTTAAATAAAAGGTTAAATAAAAAATAACAAATCCTAACCTTCCCTGTTATTGGTAACGGTGAGAGGCTAGCATGTTTTGGGGGTATGATCTTTGTACATCTGGAACTTTCTCACTCAACATTGATGATTATCCGTAATCATTGTAGCATTCACATTAATATAGAAGTGTTCAGAAACATATTATATTCTTATGTACAATAAAAGTGACTCCAAAATGGAAGCTAGATCTAATTATTGCATGGAACCAAATACTAAACTTGACTACGGTGCAGCACAAGCATTTCGCTACACTAGCATTAACATCTGCTAACCATGTGTATGTGACAAATAAAATTTGATTTGATTTGATTTAATCTTGACTAAATTTAATACACTATAGGTGTATTTGTCCAAATACCTATAACATTTTCAAATGGAGGGACTAGATACATAAAGTGCATTCATTTCTAAACAGTAAAACATACAGTGGGGAGAACAAGTATTTGATACACTGCCGATCTTGCAGGTTTTCCTACTTACAAAGCATGTTGAGGTCTGTCATTTTTATCATAGGTACACCTTCAACTGTGAAAATTCAGAAAATCACATTGTATGATTTTTAAGTAAGTCATTTGCATTTTATTGCATGACATAAGTATTTGATACATCAGAAAAGCAGAACTTAATATTTGGTACAGAAACCTTTGTTTGCAATTACAGAGATCCTACGTTTCCTGTAGTTCTTGACCAGGTTTGCAAACACTGCAGCAGGGATTTTGGCCCACTCCTCCATACAGACCTTCTCCAGATCCTTCAGGTTTCGGGGCTGTCACTGGGAAATACGGACTTTCAGCTCCCTCCAAAGATTTTCTATTGGGTTCAGGTCTGGAGACTGGCGAGGCCACTCCAGGACCTTGAGATGCTTCTTACAGAGCCACTCCTTAGTTGCCCTGGCTGTGTGTTTCGGGTCGTTGTCATGCTGGAAGACCCAGCCACGAACCATCTTCAATGCTCTTACTGAGGGAAGGAGGTTGTTGGCCAAGATCTCGCGATACATTGCCCCATCCATCCTCCCCTCAATACGGTGCAGTCGTCCTGTCCCCTTTGCAGAAAAGCATCCCCATAGAATGATGTTTCTTCCTCCATGCTTCACGGTTGGGATGGTGTTCTTGGGGTTGTACTCATCCTTCTTCCTCCAAACACGGCGAGTGTAGTTTAGACCAAAAAGCTCTATTTTTGTCTCATCAGACCACATGACCTTCTCCCATTCCTCCTCTGGATCATCCAGATGATCATTGGCAAACTTCAGATGGGCCTGGACATGCGCTGGTTTGAGCAGGGTGACCTTGCGTGCACTGCAGGATTATAATCCATGACGGCGTAGTGTGTTACTAATGGTTTTATTTGAGACTGTGGTCCCAGCTCTCTTCAGGTCATTGACCAGGCCCTTGTGCAGGTCTACAATTGTATCCCTGATGTCCTTACATAGCTCTCTGGTCTTGGCCATTGTGGAGAGGTTGGAGTCTGTTTGATTGAGTGTGTGGACAGGTGTCTTTTATACAGGTAACGAGTGGAGAACAGGAGGGATTCTTAAAGAAAAACGAACAGGTCTGTGAGATCCGGAATTCTTACTGGTTGGTAGGTGATAAAATACTAATGTCAGGCAATTAAAATGCAAATGTATTACTTGAAAATCATACAATGTGATTTTCTGGATTTTTGTTTTAGATTCTGTCTCTCACAGTTGAAGTGTACCTATGATAAAAATTACAGACCTCTACATGCTTTGTAAGTAGGAAAACCTGTAAAATCAGCAGTGTATCAAATACTTGTTCTCCCCACTGTATGTATGAAAACACCCTTAAATAAAAAGGTGACATTCTGTACTGTTACCTATGATAAAACATTTGTTCTTGAATACAAAATGCTGGAGAATAAAGCCAAATTAAAAGTTTTAATACGCAGGTGAGTGTAAGTGCCTTCCAAATGAGCATATACACGTGTCCAAATTCGATTTTCCTAATTTAGCGTGTTCATTAGAATAGTGACACTTAGCCATGGGCAATCAGCTTCAGAGGTAGGACAGAGGTATCATGCTGCATTATCTCATTATCCCATCTCCATTATCCCATTAGTGTGAAAGGCTATTAGTTGGAGTGAGTTGGTTGGGGCCCGGGATGTTGTTTGTTGCACTGCAGTCAGATAGTCGGCCACTGCAGCACACAACAGGGAAAGAGGATGATGTTCCAAATGGCACCCTGTTCCCTATTTAGTGACCTACTTTTGACCAGGCCCCATAGGGAAGGGGGTGCAATTTGGGATGCATACAAGGACTGGAAACGGTCCGAGAGACTGATAGGCACTTTACATTTCAGTCACACTTAAGAATGGGGATACCTCAATGTTAATGATCATGAAACACAGAGGTTCCTTTGAGAAAAATTAATTACAAACAACCGGTTAGAAACAACTGCTCTTGCAGAAAGCATATACTTCATTGCCTCAGAGCCAATTGCAGCAGCTCCCGTTTGCAATGTTTGTGGAACAGCAAACGCATGAGACCGATGCACAAGAGTTTGACATTCAAATCTGAATCTCAGTAACTGACTGTATTTGTTAGAACTAATCAACCATACTGCCAAAATACCATTCAAAACCTAGGAAATATCAACAATATTCTCATTGCCGAAATCCAAAGACAGTAGCATGAGGGGAAGGTAGGTATAAATTAGAGGTCGATACCGATTATTGGAGGACCAAAAAAAGCTGATACCGATTAAATCGGACGTTTTTTATTTATTTATTTGTAATAATGACAATTACAAGAATACTGAATGAACACTTATTTTAACTTTAATATAATACATCAATAAAATCAATGTAGCCTCAAATAAATAATGAAACATGTTCAATTTGTTTTAAATAATGCAAAAACAAAGTGTTGGAGAAGAAAGTAAAAGTGCAATATGTGCCATGTAAGAAAGCTAACGTTTAAGTTCCTTTCTCAGAACATGAGAACATATGAAAGCTGGGGGTTCCTTTTAACATGAGTCTTCAATATTCCCAGGTAAGAAGTTTTAGGTTATAGTTATTATAGGACTATTCCTCTCTATACCATTTGTATTTCATATACCGTTGACTACTGTATGTTCTTATAGGCACTTTAGTATTGTCAGTGTAACAGTATAGCTTCCGTCCCTCTCCTCGCTCCTACCTGGGCTCGAACCATGAACACCGACAACAACCACCCTCGA
Source organism: Oncorhynchus masou masou (assembly GCF_036934945.1). Taxonomy (NCBI): domain Eukaryota; kingdom Metazoa; phylum Chordata; class Actinopteri; order Salmoniformes; family Salmonidae; genus Oncorhynchus; species Oncorhynchus masou. The sequence goes on from NC_088212.1 coordinate 39,801,057, forward strand.
AGCAGCGTTACCCATGCAGGGGAACAACCACTCCAAGTCTCAGAGTGAGTGACGTTTGAATCATTATTAGCGTGCACCCCGCTAACTAGCTAGCCATTTCACATCGGTTACACCAGCCAAATCTCGGGAGTTGATAGGCTTGAAGTCATAAACAGAGCTGCTGGAAAAATGCACGAAAGTGCTGTTTGAATTAATGCTTACGAGACTTCTGGTGCCTACCATCGCTCAGTCAGACTGCTCTATCAAATAATAGACTTAATTATAACATAATAACACACAGAAATACGAGCCATACGTCATTAATATGGTTGAATCCGGAAACTATCATCTCGAAAACAAAACATTTATTCTTTCAATACAGAACCGTTCCGTATTTTATCTAATGGGTGGCATCCATAAGTCTAAATATTCCTGTTACAGGCCTCTTGGGTGGCGCGGTTGTCTAACCAGAGACTCTGGGTTCGAGCCCAGGCTCTGTCGCAGCCGGCCGTGCCCGGGAGGTCCATGGGGCGACGCACAATTGGCCTAGCGTCGTCCGGGTTAGGAGGGTTTGGCCGGTAGGGATATCCTTGTCTCATCGCGCACTAGCGACTCCTGTGGCGGGCCGGGCGCAGTGCGCGCTGACCAAGCCGCTAGGTGTACGGTGTTTCCTCCAACACATTGGTGCCGCTGGCTTCCGGGTTGGATGCGCGCTGTGTTAAGAAGCAGTGCGGCTTGGTTGGGTTGTGTTTCTGAGGACGCATGGCTCTCGTCCTTCGTCTCTCACAAGAGCCCGTATGGGAGTTGTAGCTATGAGACAAGACAGTAACTACTAACAATTGGATACCACAAAATTGGGGAGAAAACAACATACATATAGATTTGTTACATTGCACAACCTTCAATGTTATGTCATAATTACGTAAAATTCCGGCAAATTAGTTCGCAACAAGCCAGGCGGCCCAAACTGTTGCATATACCCTGACTCTGCGTGCAATGAACGCAAGAGAAGTGACACCGTTTCACCTGGTTAATATTGCTTGCTAATCTGGATTTATTTTAGCTAAATATGCAGGTTAAAAAAATATATACTTCTGTGTATTGATTTTAAGAAAGGCATTGATGTTTATGGCTAGGTACATTCATGCAACGATTGTGCTTTTTTCGCAAATGCACTTTTGTTAAATCATCCCCTGTTTGGCGAAGTTGGCTGTCTTTGTTAGGAAGAAATAGTCTTCACACAGTCCGCAATGAGCCAGGCGGCCCAAACTACTGCATATTTCACCTTTATACCCGGACTCTGTTGCAAGAGAAGTGACACAATTTCCCTATTTCAAAGAAATTCATGTTAGCAGGCAATATTAACTAAATATGCAGGTTTAAAAATATATACTTGTGTATTGATTTTAAGAAAGGCATGGATGTTTATGGTTAGGTACACGTTGGAGCAACGACAGTCCTTTTTCGCGAATGCACACCGCATCGATTATATGCAACACAGGACACGCCAGATAAACTACACTGCTCAAAAAAATAAAGGGAACACGTAAACAACACAATGTAACTCCAAGTCAATCACACTTTGTGAAATCAAACTGTCCACTTGGGAAGCAACACTGATTGAAAATAAATGTCACATGCAGTTGTGCAAATGGAATAGACAACAGGTGGAAATTATAGGCAATTAGCAAGATACCCCCAATAAAGGAGTGGTTCTGCAGGTGGTGACCACAGACCAATTGCTTCCTGGGTGATGTTTTGGTCACTTTTGAATGCTGGCGGTGCTTTCACTCTAGTGGTAGCACTCTAGTGGTAGACAGAGTCTACAACCCACACAAGTGGCTCAGGTAGTGCAGCTCATCCAGGATGGCACATCAATGCGAGCTGTGGTAAGAAGGTTTGCTGTGTCTGTCAGCGTAGTGTCCAGAGCATGGAGGCGCTACCAGGAGACAGGCAAGTACATCAGGAGACGTGGAGGAGGCCGTAGGAGGGCAACAACTCAGCAGCAGGACCGCTACCTCTGCCTTTGTGCAAGGAGGAGCACTGCCAGAGCCCTGCAAAATGATCTCCAGCAGGCCACAAATGTGTATGTGTCTGCTCAAACTGTCAGAAACAGACTCCATGAGGGTGGTATGAGGGCCCGACGTCCACAGGTGGGGGTTGTGCTTACAGCTCAACACCGTGCAGGACGTTTGGCATTTGCCAGAGAACACCAAGATTGGCAAATTCGCCACTGGCGCCCTGTGCTCTTTACAGATTAAAGCAGGTTCACACTGAGCACATGTGACAGACGTGACAGAGTCTGGAGACGCCATGGAGAACGTTCTGCTGCTTTCAACATCCTCCAGCATGACCGGTTTGGCAGTGGGTCAGTCATGGTGTGGGGTGGCATTTCTTTGGGGGGCCGCACAGCCCTCCATGTGCTCGCCAGAGGTAGTCTGACTGCCATTAGGTACCGAGATGAGATCCTCAGACCCCTTGTGAGACCATATGCTGGTGTGGTTGGCCCTGGGTTCCTCCTAATGCAAGACAATGCTAGACCTCATGTGGCTGGAGTGTGTCAGCAGTTCCTGCAAGAGGAAGGCATTGATGCTATGGACTCGCCCGCCCATTCCCCAGACCTGAATCCAATTGAGCACATCTGGGACATCATGTCTTGCGCCATCCACCAACGCCACGTTGCACCACAGACTGTCCAGGAGTTGGCGGATGCTTTAGTCCAGGTCTGGGAGGAGATTCCTCAGGAGAGCATCTGCCACCTCATCAGGAGCATGCCCAGGCATTGTAGGGAGGTCATACACGTGGAGGCCACACACACTACTGAGCCTCATTTTGACTTGTTTTAAGGACATTACATCAAAGTTGGATCAGCCTGTAGTGTGGTTTTCCACTTTAATTTTGAGTGTGACTCCAAATCCAGACCTCCATGGGTTGATAAATTTGATTTCCATTGATCATTTTTGTGTGATTTTGTTGTCAGCACATTGAACTAATGTAAAGAAAAAAGTATTTAATAAGAATATTTCATTCATTCAGATCTAGGATCTGTTATTTTAGTGTTCCCTTTGTTTTTTTGAGCAGTGTAGTAATATCATCAACCATGTGTAGTTAACTAGAAATTATGATTGTTTTTTATAGAGATAAGTTTAATGCTAGCTAGCAACTTACCTTGGCTTCTTACTGCATTCGAGTAACAGGCAGGACTGTGGAGCGTGCAACGTAAAGCAGGTGGTTAGAGCGTTGGACTAGTTAACCGTATGGTTGCAAGATTGAATCCCCGATCTTACAAGATAAAAATCTGTCGTTCTGCCCCTGAACAAGGCAGTTAACCCACGTTCCTAGGCCGTCATTGAAAATAATAATGTGTTCTTAACTGACTTGCCTAGTTTAATAAAGTTGTAAAAAAAATAATTATAAAATCGGCCAAATTGGTGTCCAAAAATACAGATTTCCGAATGTTATCAAAACTTGAAATCGGCCCTAATTAATTGGCCATTCCGATTAATCTGTCGACCTCTACTATAGATGGATGGAAAACAAACATTTCACCACCTTTTTCCTGCCAACTAATTCGGACAAAAATCGATGTTCTTTGGTTCCCCAGTGTTATGTGTCACAGATAGAAGCTGGATATGGGGACGGCCTGTTGCTTTAACACCTCTATGATGGACCATATTGAGGTAGGACCAAACCCCTTTAGAGCAGCAGCACCATTGTCTAGCCAGGCCACTTGGTGTGTTTCTCAAATTGCACCCTATTCCCTTTATAGTGCATTACTTTTGAAGAGAGCCCTATGGGCCCTGTTAAAAAGCTGTGCACTATGAAGGAAATAGGGTGGCATTTAGGACGCAGACCTGATTAAACCAGCACCAGTTACTGGCTGGGCTAAGAGTAGTTCTCATTCCTCTTAGCCAACCTCCAACCATCAGCCCCCCCTTCCTGACGTGGAGCATGGTCGTTTCTGGGAGCAGTATTGACTTATCAACACAAGAGACAGCATGACTGACAGCATGAGGGAATTTCAAGCAGGTTCCTGGAAACCGAGGGCTAAAAACATCCATCACTCTGGGCCTGTTTCAAATTCAGACATAAAAAAGTAACCTTTTCGATTGATCTCTGTGATCATATAATGGATTTCAGCAGTGAGACTGACGTGTGTAATGGGTTCCGACTACACTCTCCCTATTGGAGGGTGTTCTACGCTGTTGGTTCCTCAGTCTTCTCTCCTAATGGAATGTTCCATACATTTGCCAGAGGCTCCTAGAACCTGGTGCTCAGCGGCCACTTCAGAGCTAAAATTGACTTCAGACTCACTCAAAAGGTTAAAAAAAACATCCAAAATACTGAAGTGATTCAAAATTGCTAAATCATATACTCAGCCATAATCATATGCTCAGGCATCAGCCATGCCGTCTTCAGTGTTGTGATTGAGACCACCTAAAGCGAGACCGATTCAAGAGCAAGACCGGAGAAATCAAGTCAACACCGAGATCGAGAGTTGGACAACGGGGCCAAGACTGAGTCAAGACCAACATCCAATTCTAGACCATGATTTTAATTTAGTCAAATCACCACCATAATAAGAGTGCAAAATGTAAAGTGTTTCAGAACAACATATGGATTCTTTAGACATTCAAAATAGTGAAAAAATGCATGCTGGGGGAAAATAGAGCCACTCTACAAATTATTACTAACCCAAACCCAGTGGGAACAATGGGCATTCTACGGATTCAGAGAATAAAATAATGATTATAATAATTTAAGAATATAATAATGATAATTATGTTATTATTATCAATAATGTTCTGATTTAATCTCTTCAGTTTTTGATGGAAAGGAATGTGTTAACACTGAAGATAAAAAAAAACATGCCGGTCTCTGGGGAGACAAATCTAGCTAGCTAAGTCAGCCATTGGCTAGGCCATCAAAAGCTAGATAGAGGCATCTGTTATTAAACTGTATCAGGGCAAAATTTGGGAGTTCAACCAATAACATTTTCAGTTAATGGGTGGGACCGTTTTTACAAAAACGTATGCCTTCTTGAAGGCCAACAGGTCACTCCGCAAAAGTGAGCAGTAGTTTGCCGGTGGTCTAGCTAGCTAGCTAGCTTTTGTTGTAGGCTAGTTTGCAGCAGCTGCAGCAGGTGTTATCAAAGAGGATGTTGTTGCTAATTTGTTAGCTTCTCCCTTCTCAAAAATAACTTTCAACAAGAAGTTTCAAATTATCATCTGTCTTGTCCAGCACCGAAGTCTACATAGCGAAGTCTACAGTGCGCTATAGCCAAATCAGAGCTACAGTAGACCTTTATATAAACAAGCCATATAACACACGGGCCTGCCATCCTTCACTTTGAACGACTTTAGATCATGAGAACACATTCACCAACAGCCACAAAATACACCTGAATGGAGTTCTGCAAATATGTAAACACCACGGGAGTCCTCTTACATTTTGGAACTTTACAGCCTTATTGATCAAACAACCATGAAAAGGTAGGCTCTCTCTCCCTCAGTTATGCACATATCAAGAACAATAAGATCAACAACTAATGCTAGCCAGAGCAAGATAAGCTAAAATCTAAAAGAAGGAACATTAGATAAACCCTCTCAAACTTTTCAGCTAGTTGGCCGTCAAAATTGCACTGATAAATGATGGGGAATTGTAGCCCTTCTGCAGCTTGCCTGCCAAAGCATGCTTGTCCCAACCAAGCACCCAAGCTAACTGGCTAAAATTGGCTTGCAACACTAGCTAGAACCTTCCAGACACAAATTAGAGAACACTTCACTCTGACCATTTATTGACCGTAGCAGAGCTGGTTAAGCTGTTTAGATGTTATTTAGAGCATTCTTGACTAACCATTACATTTTTTGTTTATGTTTACTGACACCAGTCATATTCAGCGGGTGTTGTGCATTAGAAAATTAAATCAGTTCTGAATTTGCAAAAGCAAGAGATATGCTAATTGGATAACAGTCATTTAAGTTCTTGCTAGCTAACCATCTCTTTGCTGTGTATAGCCACAAAAACAAAATGATATGAGGGGTAAAAGTCAGTCACTCACCCCCTACTCCAATGGCATGACATCCTCCTAGTAGTTAGCTAGTTATCTAGCTAGCGTAAGGCTACATATTTTTAGCTTGCTATATAGATACGCAAGCCTAATAGCCACGTTATGACTGACTTGTGATCATTGCCCTTGCCAGTTTGATTGTATTGACATTCCCAGCCTTGGTTACATTTGTCCATTTTTGTCCAGAATATCCAGCTGTGATTTACAACCTGATAGTAATAACTTTTAACTGCCAAGAAATGTATTGGTGAATTATATTAATCATGCATTGAACTACAATCAGCTATTCTGCCAACAATGCCTTAGTGTATATCATGGAACGTTGAGTCAAATGTAACCTATTTTTTAAACCTCTTCTAAAGTTTGTTTTGAAGCATAAACTGGGAATTTGATATTTTTTACTGATATTATGATTAACTACTTTTCAGATTCGAAACAGGCAAACTGCTATCAGTTCCACTTTAAACTTTAGGTCACCATTTACTTTGTGTGATTAAACGTAAAATGTTTTTTTTGGAATGGGAATAGTTGTAAATTTCCATTCAGAAATGCTTAATGGTTTTGTTTTTGTATTCTTATGATTGGAACCTACTGTCTTATTATGTCTGAGTTGACGGACTACTACAAAAGTCTGAATTATTTGTAGTTAATCATATCTGTAATGTTAGTTCATCAAATCAGGTTTTGTAGCTCCACCCACCTGTAAAGTGGAGCAGAGCATGCTGGGTGATATCCAGCTCAGAGAAGATGATCAGCTCGAGAAGTTAAGCGAGAGAAAGTTCCAACCATCCTTGTGTTTTCCCACCAATTAGCTTTCATTGTGTTAGCCAATGCCGTGTCCTTGTTGACATGAAAGTACATATTTCATATCTTTCGGGTGTTTATGTCTGAAGATGCACTCTGCCGATAATGTCATACTTATGGTTGTGCTAATTTGTCGTTTCTACTGTGAGCAAGCTATTGTGAGCTGGCTAGCTCTGTTTTGGTTGTCATATAATTTCTAACATTTGTAAAGAATAATGTCCCTCAGTGCATTGTTTACATACCCTGTAATTGTATAGGTGTACGGTACATCATTATATGGGTATTACATTGTATTTCACTGTTTAGATATATTCAAGTTCATTGTGCAGTTGTAGCCCTGTACTGAATATGATGGTGCTATGCTTCGTAGTGCACATGCAGCGGCACCCCTTTGATCTAAAATGAGAGCAGTCACAGTCAAGTTGTATTGGTTGTATGACCCTGTATAGCATTAAGTCATCATAGTCATGTTATAGCAAAGCATTTGGTTTATAAGAGATGTGAATTGGAGATTGTACACTGTCATTCACTGTTGTATGTTTATTCATTTATTTATTTACTTACTTGTAGACCACACACAGTTTGGTTGAAGCAAGTTGCCAGACCACTAACGGCCTTAGCCAATCCACACTACACACACTGTGCGGTGCTGTTCCGTGCTTGTGCATCTTCAGCGTTATTAAACCACCTAAACTGAAATCCTACCTGTCTTATCTGTGCCCTTACCAGCACACGGGAGCAAACAATGTAAAACCTAACCTAAAGAATATACAGTCTACCAAGTCCACACTTACAAAAGTCACCCGTTTCAGAAAACTAGGTGTATGTCGTGGGTCACTACATCACAGCAGAGCCGTTTGAACGTACATTTTTTATTTGGCAGTAACATGTGCCTTAATAACAAACTTGTATGCAATCTGTAAATACGAATAGAATTGCTCAATTATGAGCATAGTTGTTTAAGCCACAGACAAAGACTTCAACCTTTCTGCTAACCATGATTGACTGAGATAATGAGTGGGCTGGACATGCCGAGAGATTAGTTTGGATTGGTCTGCCATATAGCACGCTTCAGTCTATTTGAGCTGGTCAGTATGTCTAGGTAATCCTCTCTAACACAGCTTTTTAATTATTTTAAAATTCTGTAGTAAAACTGCATAAGTCTAATGTCAAGTTAAATTGTACTGTTAGATAGCTAACGTTACGTGTATGTTCTCCGCTTTCTGGAGGACCGAGTTTTGAAAATCAGTGGAATTATGATAGTATGATAGCTAAAGAGATGGAGAAAACAGCTGTCTCCGGATTACATCTTCAAACTAAGGGCAACCGACAGGAGAAGCGTCCATCAATGATGTGTACGGGTAAGATAGTCGAGCTAGCATCATGAGTTGGGATTATGGTTAATTTTTCTTAACAAAAGACTCCACTATGCAAGTATCCATTTCCATAGAATGTCACTGCAGCAACTTTTGATACACGTACTAGCTGGTAAATTCGTGCTGGCTATCTACTCCGATTTCAGGTAAAATAGTCTAGCAAGCTACATTTTCAGATATTACATGTTTCAAATTTTGACAGAAAGTGGTTTTATTTCAAATTAAAGTGTAGTGTTATCTGGCTAACGTTATTTGTATGATCTTATTATTCATATATCTCAGACCCATTTGCTTGACTAGTTATAGCATAATGTTAGCTAGCTAACATTGAACCTGGTTGGTTAGCTACATGCAGACTCATGTAGGCTAGTAACGTCATGAGTTGGGATTATGGTTCATTGTTGTCTTAACAAAAGACTCATCTGAGTGTGACAGAGGGCAGAATAACTGATGAATTTATGAATGCTCAACACCCGTTGAACATGTCCGGTGTCAGTAAACGTCGGCAAAAAAAATCATAATTAAATTGTTCCAGTAGCACAGTTAGTCACCAACGCTCCGGATAACATGAAAACAGCCTAACCAGCTCTTCTATGGCAAGTAAAATGGTCAGAGTGGGGTGTGCCCTCATAATGTGTCTGGAAGTAGCTAGCAAGTTAGCCAATGCTAGCCAATTAGCTTGGGTGCTTGACTGCCATTGTGAGGTCAGAACGCTTGGATCAACCCTACTCCTCAGCCAGAGCGTCCAGTGTGCGCTTGAACAGTCTGAGAGCAAACGAACGGACAATCTGACAGCACAGTTGCAGTCACCAACGCTCTGGCTAACCTAACAGCCTATCCAGCTCTCAGTTGTGTCTGGAAGTAGCTAGCAAGTTAGCTTGGATGCCTGACTGTTTTTTTACAGTTTTTATTTGTATTATTATTATGATAATGATGATCAAAACAAAAACAACACAGAAATATACGAACAAGAGTACACAAACCTAACTGACAGGGGTATTACAAATTTGAGATAACTTTTTGACAAATTGAAAATGTATGGTACGTATTGCTTTTTTGTTTTTACTCTTACTGATAGAATTGAAATAAACAATGTGAAGGGGGGGGCTATTTGAGAGACAGAGATACTAACAAATACCCACCAACAAATTCTATTCCAGAGCTGGCTGAATATGTTTGTACGTGCAACAATTTCAGGTTGGATCTCCAAACGAATGGAACGTCGATGGGCTCCACATTCGCTCTGGACTAAGCTAACCTTTATGTGGGTCTTTTTGAAGAACGTTTTGTTAATAATGAAAACTACAAATAATTTTTGAATAAAGTCCTTAAGTGGTATCGATATATTGACAACACTTTTTGCATAAGGGGAGGAACAGGAAATGAGCTGTCAGACTTTATGGCATTACTCAATGACATTGACCCCAATCTCAAATTCACTATCACTAAATGTGTTCATTACCTCAATATAGGGATTGAGAAATCAAATGATACCCTGTTAACAACGCTATACAGAAAAGAAAAGGACAGAAATACTCTATTACAGGGGGACAGCTTCCACCCTGAGCCAATAAACAGAGGACTTCCACATGGCCAGTTTCAGAGTGCGGTGCATATGCCACTCCATAGAGGATTATCTAGAAAAAGAAGTGGAGATGCGCAATAGGCTTCTAAGAGGCAATTCTCGACAATGTGTGGATGAAGCTCTTAACTTGGCATTGGGGAAAACATGAGAGGAACTGCGATGAAAGACCTACTAGAGCTAAAGAACATTAATGTTTACAACCACATATACAGTTGAAGAAGTCGGAAGTTTACATACACTTAGGTTGGAGTCATTAAAACTCGTTTTTCAACCACTGCACACATTTCTTGTTAACAAACTATAGTTTTGGCAAGTCGGTTAGGACATCTACTTTGTGCATGACACAAGTACATTTTCCAACAATTGTTTACAGACAGATTATTTCACTTATAATTCACTGTATCACAATTCCAGTGGGTCAGAAGTTTGCATACACTAAGTTGACTGTGCCTTTAATTTAAACAGTTTGGAAAATTCCAGAAAATTCCATCATGGCTTTAGAAGGTTCTGATAGGCTAATTGACATCATTTGAGTCAATTGGAGGTGTACCTGTGGATGTATTTCAAGGCCTACCTTCATACTCAGTGCCTCTTTGCTTGACATCATGGGAAAATCAAAAGAAATCAGCCAAGACCTCAGAAAAACAATTGTAGACCTCCACAAGTCTGGTTCATACTTGGAAGCAATTTCCAAACACCTGAAGATACCACGTTCACCTGTACAAACAATAGTACACAAGTATAAACACCATGGGACAACACAGCCGTCATACCGCTCAGGAAGGAGACGTGTTCTGTCTCTTAGAGAGGAACGTACTTTGGTGCGAAAAGTGCAAATCAATCAGCAAGAACAGCAAAGGACCTTGTGAAGATGCTTGAGGAAACAGGTACAAAAGTATATACAGTGGGGCAAAAAAGTATTTAGTCAGCCACCAATTGTGCAAGTTCTCCCACTTAAAAAGATGAGAGAGGTATGTCATTTTCATCATAGGTACACTTCAACTATGACAGACAAAATGAGAAAAAAAATCCAGAATATCACATTGTAGGATTTTTATGAATTTATTTGCAAATTATGATGGAAAATAAGTATTTGGTCACCTACAAACAAGCAAGATTTCTGGCTCTCACAGACCTGTAACTTCTTCTTTAAGAGGCTCCTCTGTCCTCCACTCGTTACCTGTATTAATGACAACTGTTTGAACTTGTTATCAGTATAAAAGACCTGTCCACAACCTCAAACAGTCACACTCCAAACTCCACTATGGCCAAGACCAAAGAGCTGTCAAAAGACACCAGAAACAGAATTGTAGACCTGGACTAGGCTGGGAAGACTTAATCTGCAATAGGTAAGCAGCTTGGTTTGAAGAAATCAACTGTGGGAGCAATTATTAGGAAATGGAAGACATACAAGACCACTGATAATCTCCCTCCTTCTGGGGCTCCACGCAAGATCTCACCCCGTGGGGTCAAAATGATCACAAGAACGGTGAGCAAAAATCCCAGAACCACACGGGGGGACCTAGTGAATGACCTGCAGAGAGCTGGGACCAAAGTAACAAAGCCTACCATCAGTAACACTACGCCGCCAGGGACTCAAATCCTGCAGTGCCAGATGTGTCCCCCTGCTTAAGCCAGTACATGTCCAGGCACATCTGAAGTTTGCTGGAGAGCATTTGGATGATCCAGAAGAAGATTGGGAGAATGTCATATGGTCAGATGAAACCAAAATAGAACTTTTTGGTAAAAACTCAACTCGTCATGTTTGGATGACAAAGAATGCTGAGTTGCATCCAAAGAACACCATACCTACTATGAAGCATGGGGGTGGAAACATCATGCCTTGGGGCTGTTTTTCTGCAAAGGGACGTGGACGACTGATCCGTGTAAAGGAAAGAATGAATGGGGCCATGTATCTTGAGATTTTGAGTAAAAACCTCCTTCCATCAGCAAGGGCATTGAAGACGAAACGTGGCTGGGTCTTTCAGCATGACAATGAAGGAGTGGCTTCGTAAGAAGCATTTCAAGGTCCTGGAGTGGCCTAGCCAGTCTGCAGATTTCAACCCCATAGAAATTATTTGGAGGCAGTTGACAGTCCGTGTTGCCCAGCAACAGCCCCAAAACATCACTGCTCTAGAGGAGATCTGCATGGAGTAATGGGCCAAAATACCAGCAACAGTGTGTGAAAACCTTGTGAAGACTTACAGAAAATGTTTAACCTCTGTCATTGCCAACAAAGGGTATATAAAGTATTGAGATAAACTTTTGTTATTGACCAAATACTTATTTTCCAACATAATTTGCAAATAAATTCATTAAAAATCCTACAAATGTGATTTTCTGGATTTTTTTCTAATTTTGTCTGTCATAGTTGAAGTGTACCTATGATGAAAATTACAGGCCTCTCTCATCTTTTTAAGTGGGAGAACTTGCACAATTGGTGGCTGACTAAATACATTTTTGCCCCACTGTATATCCACAGTTAAAGAGTCCTATATCGACATAACCTGAAAGGCCGCTCAGCGAGGAAGAAGCCACTGCTCCAAAACCGCCATAAAAAAATTCAGACTACGGTTTGCAACTGCACATGGGGACAAAGATCGTGTCCTCTGGTCTGATGAAATAAAAATAGAACTGTTTGGCCATAATGACCATCGTTATGTTTGGAAGAAAAAGGGGGAGACTTGCAAGCCAAAGAACACCATCCCAACAGTGAAGCATGGGGGTGGCAGCATCATGTTGTGGGGATGCTTTGCTGCAGGAGGCACTGGTGGACTTCACAAAATAGATGACTTCATGAGGGAGGAAAATTATGTGGATATATTGAAGCATCAGAAAATGTGTGGGCTGAACTGAAAAAGTGTGTGTGAGCAAGGAGGCCGACAAACCTGGCTCAGTTACACCAGCTCTGTCATGAGGAATGGGCCAACCCCCCCCCCCACCCCCAACATATTGTGGGAAGCTTGTGGAAGGCTACCCGAAACATTTGACCCAAGTTAAACAAGTTAAAGGCCATGCTACCAAATACTAATTGAGTGTATGTAAACTTCTGACCCACTGGGAATGTGATGAAAAAAATAAAAGCTGAAATAAATCACTCTCTACTATTATTCTGACATTTCGCTATCTTTAAATAAATTGGTGATCCTAGCTGACCTAAGACAGGGAATTTTTACTAGGATTAAATGTCAGGAATTGTGAAAAACGGAGTTCAAATGTATTTGGCTTAGGTGCATGTAAACTACCGACTTCACCTGAACTTTGAACTTGTTAAAAGTGGGAGATGCTGTCAAGAAACACTGCCATGTTTTATCATCTGACCCAGATTTGCCTACTGAATTTAAGAATCCGTCGCTTATTGTATACAGGAGAGGTCGCAATTTATGCAATAAATTCGTCCATGCCAATTGTCAGCCACAAAAGAAAATGAGCCAGGCTCTTTTACGCCTTCTTCCGAATGGGAGCTATAAATTCTGAGGTTGCGCACAGTGCAACAATATGAGTGTTTCTTGACAGCAGCTCCACCCCCCTCCGGGGGGCCGGAACTGATTGAAACGGCCTGGAATCAAAATTAATGACTGCCCAGAATCAGCCCAAGTACATCGGACCATTTCCATCTTCCAGAATTCAGACGATTTTTCCGGCATCTTACCAGAATCCCCCCCAGAAACGGTCAAATTGAAATAAATGCATACAAAATTACACGATTGCCTATGCCGCTCTGTACCATCACTCAGTCATATATCTTTATGTACATATTCTTTATCCCCTTACACTTGTGTGTATTAGGTAGTAGTTTTGGAATTGTTAGTTAGATTACTTGTTGGTTATTACTGCATTGTCAGAACTCGAAGCACAAGCATTTCGCTACACTCGCATTAACATCTGTTAACCATGTGTATGTGACAAATAAAATTTGATTCGATTTGATTTAGTAATTTTACATTATTACTATTACACATTTTATGCATACAAATTATAGCCATCCACAAAAAAAACATTTTGTCTCAGAGGAAACACTATAGAACTGGTGACCGTTACAGTGTGCATGCGCCTAGCACACCACAGGAGTAGCTACAACGCGATGGTACAAGGACATCCCGGCCTGCCAAACCCTCCCCTAACTCGCCTCATGGGTTTTCCGGTCACGGCCGGCACGGGTCTCGAACCAGCATCTGTAGAAACGCAGTTGCACTGCGATGCAGTGTCTTAGAACGCTGCGCCATTCGGGAAGGTACATTCAACATTTTTAATGCTCATCATTTGCCTTGCACAAAGTTTCAAAATACTACACAGGACTCTTAAAGAATTTAATGTAAATGTTAATTGTGTTTTTGGATCACAGAAACAATGAGGAAAATATGGAAAAATAAATAAATCATGAAATGTTAATTATATAAAGCAGCCCTGTAGTCATCTGCCAGAGAGCAGCCCCAATTGTCCCGATCCCCAGGTAATACATTTGGGCCAGATAACTCGCACCGGAAACGACCCAAGCTCAATCCCCGCATCCTAGCAATAAGTAATACTGCCGAAGGCGGCCCAGACTCGGGCCACACAAAAATCCTATGGTTTCCTACGTTTCCCTATAGAGTTTCACTTTTGTTGTTGAAAAAATACACACATGCTGGTCTAAGTCCACAACAATGAATAAACCACATCAATCTGATGTCAGGGCCAGGCTTCCCAGTGGGTGGGGCTCTGTCCACCCAGGCCCATCCATGTCTACGCCCCTGAAGCAAACAATGAATGATTACAATTGCACATCACAAATAGCCAACTAACCAATACTTCGGACTAAACGTTGTCAATACCTGGTTTGCATACTCATTATTGCCTTAGTTAGTATTTCTAACTTGTAACTTCTTTCCAACCCTACCAGCTGCACACTCTTGCAGCCTGCAAATATTCCGTTGAAATCAGGCTGTCTGCTGCGCTGGTGTGAATATATTTCATGTGCTTTGCAATTGTGTAGGCTACTTTGTGCATTATTTATCTATTGTACTACATACTTGATAAATCATATACCTCCACTACACTACTTTGACACGCATCAGTAGTGTGTATACAGTTTATACCTGTATAGCCTCCACTACACCTCTCTGGCGCTTTGTGTTTTACAGAAAGTGCACTCTCCTACATGAGTGTGCTGGTATTATGGTTGCTGTCCTTTCAGAATCACAACCCTGTCACACACAGATGGCCTATGGGTTCGCCACTGCACAAACATGTCTCTAATAGATATAAAGGATGTTAAGCGACTGTATTCAATCATGTTTCAAGAAAGGAGTGTATATATTCGGCCTGGCAAAGCGGTTTTATGCGCTAACTGAATGGAAGCTGATAATGAGTTTTTTTACTCTGCTGGTGGGAAGAAATGACAGAGTCCTCACTTTCAGAGACCAGCTTAAGATCAAGTACAAATGTATCCGACACCGAGACAGTCTCCAGACCAGACTAGAGACCTGGACCGGTTTCGAGTACTACAACACTGTCTGTTTTATCCTGCATCCTCCTCGCTAAAATGTTCTGAAGTTCATTGCTAACAGGCACATTCATATTTACATTTATATTCACTGCATTCATTGGGTGTGGTCATCAGGAAAAACCGGAGAAATCAAAATAATTATTATTTCACACAGAATGTTTAGTTTGTTAACAGAAGATTATAAGTTGTTGTGCTTCTTAAAAGATTGGGATCAAATTCACTCAAATGGAGCACATGACAGTATTGCGATTATGCTTTTTTTTTTAATGGAACAATTTCCTTTCTACTCTGATGATTGCGTTTCCAGTTAAGTGAGTGTGAATTTGTTCTGTTTCTAGACAGTAGCCATTCATTTTCAGTAGATAGTAGCCATTCATTTTCAGCACTTAATCTAGCAGAGGACAGAGCACAGATTTCAATTAACTCGTCAAATAAACCAGATGACACATCCATCATGTCTATGACACCGGCAGTCTGGCTTTCATCTCCTCAACTATTCAGATGGAAAATAGTGTTTTACACTCTGATATACTGAGATTGTTTCAATGCTGTGTCTTGAGCTAGTAATATGTTAAAGTTATTCTAAATTAGCATTTTTCTAAATTAGCATTTTTAATTAATACAGATTATAAATTCATATGCAATTTGAATCAATTTGTTCATCACACCTGCCAAACATGGCATATGGTCCTCAGTGAAATAAAACTTAAATGTGAAGATATGGCTATATGGAGGAAACAAAACTTATCAAAACTAACAAAGAGCCCTTAGCAAGAGTGAGTAACACAAATCTGTAAGCAAAGATAAGGTTTGCAGAGGGGTGAAATTAGACGTTTTTGTACTATGCCAAAGTAACAAACTTCAAACGACCAAATTATGCCTTCAAGTCCATTATCAACCTCAAAATTAAGATTGATTTGGTAATTTGATAAACATAATTGCATTTTCAGTTTAACCATAATGGAGGAGAAGAGGTGGCGTATTTCTGAACCTGGGGGGAGAGAACATCTCTACTTCAACCTGACGATTCACTGAAGATGCTTGGGGTGCAGCTAAAACACCCCTCTTGGAAATAAACCCATAACTTAGCTTAAATCGTGGAATATTTGCACAGCAATGGAGGCATCCAAGTTAAAAGACAATATGGTGATATGATTTTAAAAAAGTGAAAGTGACATTTTTTGCCCCGCTTTTAAATGAAGTGCAGCTTGTAAAGGCTTCATAATGGCTTCATAAACACTACATAAATGTGTTACAAATCTATAACTATGTGATGCTTTATAAACCTGTCAAATATTACATAAACATATATATATATATATATAAACCTGTACTTTATAAAGCGTGGCATAAGCACTGCTTAATAAAAACCTTATAAATCATACTAAATTGAGGCTTCACAACGCATTTATAACACTGTCATGCATCTCGGTAGAACATTGCAATGCCAGGATAGCAAAAAACATTGGTACTGTAGGGCCTTTCAATCCAGGTTTTGGACTCCCCCCCCAAAAATCTGGTTCTCCCAGTTTTTTCGCACTTTAATAAAAATAAAAAATAAATGATGTTCTGTGTTCACAACAATGCTTAAACCACACCAGGGGATGACTTTTAAGGTCTGGGGAAAATTAAGAAACTTTGATTTTGAGTGTAGTTGCCCTTTAAATTCAGTGAGCATGCCCTGCAATGTTTGGTTAGCTGGTTTTCAGTAGCTCAGTAAGCGCACGTGATGATTGTATTCCATATACAGTGATTCACATTGTGGCCGATCAATGGAATGGGTGGAGTAAAAGGCAAGCAGCGTACTCAATGAGTGCTGATTTCATAAAAAAATGCATTACAGTGGCTTGGAAATGCAACATTGCAAAAGGAGTCAAATAATTAGAAAAAATGTAGTCATCATTTTGATGTCGCCAGATTGACTTTAGATACATTATGACCTTGGCTAGCTAAGATTGAGGAGTGATCAACCCAAATTTTTGGTAGCTACCGTTAGCATTGCTAGCTTTTTTGACTAACTCTTAGCTAATGACAACATTGACATCCATTCAATGACATGATAATGATGGCAACGTTGATTCCTACTAAACATTTGCCTACTTTATCAATGTCATCATATTTCTAGGTCACTATAGTGTTATTTAGATGAAACAGTCGTTAGCCTCCATCTATTACGACTTTTGGGGACCACTATGGTGCCGCCGGCAGAGGACGGCTTGATAATGTTCATAAAAATTGTGGAGTTTGCACATTTTAGACCATTCCATTAGTCCTTAAGTGAAATCTCCAACCACCCGGAGCAAAAATTAACTCCACCAATGGCATGACGTGATCCAGTGCAACCTATGAATAGCAACATTTGTTTTGAAAATGTCTATTTTGCGTGTATGTATATATGTCTTTCTGCTAGCCTGTGTCTGTCTGCCTTGGTGTTCCAGATGTGGCTGGAGAAGTGGCGGTGACAACTTTACTGGGGCACTATAGATAAACTTCATGATTATGCTGTCCTACAACAGCTGATACATGTATCCTACTGTTTTTAATTTGGAATTTCAAAAAAAAAAAATACAATCAAAAGGCAAACATTTCACAAAATGTTAGGCATTACTACTGTGCTTCATGTACATATAGATTTACAGTACAAATCATACACTATATAGGTGAGGCTCAAAGTGAGCCCCTCACACTCTCTCTCCCACCATAGAGGAAGGGGGGCGTGGGGGTGGTGGAAGTTGGGCTGGTTGTATGACTTAACGACCGGTCGTAAACTTTCTCTCTCTCTTGCCTTTGCAGTATTGAGACTGGAATGTCTGTGTTACAACAGAGAGACTTTGCAGTACTGTAACATCAGTTTCAAACATAAATAATGTGGGAAATGGTTGATTATAATGATTATATGTTTCTACGAACTTTACGGATATTAGTTGGAAATTTAGTCTGCCCGTCATGACCTGCACGGCCTGTGGATTTCTGAACAAAACATGCCAACCAAATGGAGGTTTTGGATATAAAAATAATCTTTATCGAACAAAAGGAACATTTATTGCGGAACTGGGAGTCTCGTGAGTGCAAACATCTGAAGATCATCACAGGTAAGTGATTCATTTTATTGCTTTTCTGACTTTCGTGACCAATCTACTTTGCAGCTAGCTGTTTGTAATGTTTTGTCTGCTGAGAGAGATGTCCTAACAAACACTTGGATAGCTTTTGCTGTAAAGCTTTTTTGAACTCTGACACGCCAGGTGGATTAACAACAAGCTAAACTGTGTTTTGCTATATTGCACTTGTGATGTCATGAAAATGTTATATTTTTAGTAATTTAATTTGAATTTGGCGCTCTGCAATTCAGCGGATGTTGACGAAAACAATCCCGCTAACGGGGTGGGTGCACCAAGAAGTTAAGGACGTTATGACTAAACAACTGTAGCTCTAGAAATGTATAATCCCAGTTATTAAATTTACATCTAAATGTTGTAAAACTTATATGATTAAATATTAGACTATTTGTGAGAAGATGAAATGTGATTTTAGCCTTCTAAATGAGATAATTGTTTTTATATAAACTTTTGCTAAGTCAGTAACCACGCCCACCTAAGTGCAGACATTGTGTCAATGTGATGGAACCGCCCGCCAAGGCGAGTGCATAAAAGGACTGCTAAAGAAATTTACATTAGGCCAGTACATTGCTAGGTTGCTACTGGTCTGTAAAATGGTTTGAAACTACTAGACCAAGCAGGCGGACGGTGTTGAGCCGGACATCAAATGGTTAGACTCTACCAGACCAGAAAGCGTGGAGCGGTGGATACATGTTGAAATGGTTGCAATTTAAATACAGACCAGCATAACCAACAGTGTGAGCTGAATGTTACGAAATGAAACTCGACGAGTGAAGAAGGCGAAGACCATACCAAACATTCTCAGTCTACAGCTGGGTAATGTAAAGTAGTCTAGAACTTTGACCAAAGACACAAAGAATATCTTACCAAAAGACCATTGGAACATCTGATGTATCCAGTCTAACGAACATGCAGAGACAAAGAAGCCTACAACTGAGGACATTGCGACCTCTGGTGCCACATGGTCTCCCATCTCCATTATAGTGGCCTCTGCTGGACCCCACAGCATAACCTCTTGGTCTAGTTAGGTGAATCAAGAGCTTCACCCAGGCCCGGGCTTGGCTTTGGCTTCCAGGTGGGTTACAGTTACAATCCCATTTGCTTCTGACCACATCAATTATCTACTAGGGGCTTTACATTCTTCTTGAGGCACTGATATTACTTTCTAAATTAAATGTTATCTTGGTCGGATG
This sequence comes from Oncorhynchus masou masou, assembly GCF_036934945.1. NCBI lineage: Eukaryota > Metazoa > Chordata > Actinopteri > Salmoniformes > Salmonidae > Oncorhynchus > Oncorhynchus masou. The sequence continues at coordinate 39,820,668 of NC_088212.1, forward strand.
ACTTACAACAGTGAATGATTATGCTGCCTCAGGGGACAGTTCCAGAGACTGTAAGGGGGCTGTTGACTGAGAGGAAGTTTACAGAAGTTATTTTTGGAATAAATGATGTTCTATATTAGTTTAGGGTTCATCTAATTCTGACCTGACAGTGTGCCTTTCAAATAATACATTTTGTTTTCCAATCGTCGGGAGACAATGAGACTATACTTTTCCTGGCCACCTGACCAACGCCATTGCTGTGTGTGGTTAACTCCAGCAGCTCCTCTAGGTGATCCAGCAGACCTCTTATCGTTTAGATCGTGCTGAAACGGTCCACTATCAGCCAGGTGAGGATGGTCTTCCATGGAAGGAAGGGCTGTTGTGGCACCAAAATGTCTGAATGTTGCCTGGGCAGCGCCTCCTTTTTCAGAAATAGCAAAGTTTTAATGTCATCTAGAATCTAAGTACTAAACTAGGATCCTCCTCATTCCCACTTTGGGTACACTATTAATGTTTTGTTCAGTTCTGGAACTCTCCCTACATATTTGTAATTTTCCATGACATCATCATGTATGCATCCTAATTTATGTGCTTGTATCTCGCTTCAGGAAACCAGAAACCTTCCTTCCAATCATAACAATCCTACAGGACTCGAAATGCAAACTCCTGAGCCTCCACTCCAACCAAACGGGTTAAATTGTGTGAACATTTTAACCACCCTCCTCCTGTGATTGGAGCATCCTACATAACTACTGTTTCTCTCCTTGCATTTCATACCCTCTGCCTCTTTATAACATGTAGTCCACCTGTGTGTGTGGTCGATCACCTCTTACGGCCTGTGCCGGGAGTAGGAACATTTCCGTGGTGCTTGCGTCCAAGAAACAAGCTGTCGGCCACTCCACCTGCTCCCCCATGCTCGGTGTGATCATGCCTTCACTATGGAATTTGTTATGATATGTAATGTAACTTATTGCTTTGTACGCCAAGCTATTTAATGTATTGATTGAATAGAGCACAAGCCACCATACGGTTAGTATCGGAAACACAGAACAATCCAACAGCAGTGACTAGGTTTGGGATTAATGACAGACTCGATTGGTAACTTCATCAAAATCTATATTCCGGAGAGGGTCCTCTTCAAACAGACAACTCTCCTAACAAATCACAAGTTTCAGTCGGTGGGGTTTAACATGCTGGCAGGCACTGAGGGGATTAGATTATCTGGCCCATGTTAGTTTGACCGGGTGAAAAGTGATTGCATTTGTTTTTGAAGTGCCTCCTGGGAGTGAGCCAGGTGCTCCATTCAAAGTCCAACACAAAGTCAGCTCAAAACAAAAGTGACGTAGCCTAGGCTATGTTAAGCATGTGGAGTAATGAGTAGGATTCTGTTTTTTCACAAGCAAAAGTGATTCCTTTTGATAAAAATGCTTTATCTGCATCCCAATGAAAACTAGTTAAAAAATGTTAACATACATGTATACTTTATGGTAAAGATATGCGTTTCTGGACTACACACAATGCTGCCTTGTTGACAACATAACAGAGCAGGGGCAAGTTACTGTTAGATTTGAGAAGAGCGCTCCTCCCTCACCACTTTTGATCGTTCACGTCACGGACCGTAGACCAGTGCATCACGGCTCAGGTTAATAGAACTACCTCATTGTGCAGGGGTCGTGTTTCCCAACTCCGTTCCTTAAGTACATCCCAACCGTACACACTTTCATGGTTGCCATGGGCAAACACACCTCATTCAAATCAAGGACTTGATGATTAGTTGACAAGTAAAATCAGGTGTGCTTGTCTGGGGCTATAATAAAAATGTGCACTGTTGGGAGTCCTTGAGGACTCGAGTTGGGAAAGACTGTGCTAAGGCAAAAGCGGATAAGGCAGTGACCTAGGAACGCTGGATATCCCAACTCCGCCCTTTCCTCTATGCCAAACTGACATTGTTTGCATACAGACATATAAGCCGGGAACATTGGTACATTGTGGGAGGCAACCCGTCGGTCTAGAGAGACTACCATCCGGCTATGTAATATTGATTGAGGACTGTTGGAACTGGCTAACAGAAAGTGCCAGTGGTTTTAAGCTTGTAATTTAAAGACAAACTTGTAATAAAATTCTATATTTTTAACTTAAGTGTTGTCTGATCCATTCTAATGCTCAGAAGTAATGATCCAGCTCGACAGGTGGCCGGTCACGAACCGGTCTTCCTATGGTTGAGGTGTTCCCCCACAGTAAACAGGAACTGCCGTAGTCTGGTAGTTGTGCCATTTTAGGTAACCCTATAGGCGGCAGGTGTTACATGGTGTTACGACCACGCTCATAGTTCACAAAAAACAAAGGTAGACCACGGATTACTTAAACACAAAAAGGAATACATGTATTAAACTAAATAATAATAAATACAAAAATGTAACATAAGTTGCGGACGTCTGTAGGATCAGTAGTGGATGCAGTGTGTGGATGAGTGGAGAGGGTGTTGTATGGTGAAAACAAAACAAAAAAAAGGTGCTGGAAGCCAATCTGCCAGTCAAGGAAAATACGTTTTGGCTGATGTGTGGACACCTTTTATAGCCTGCAGGCCAAGCCTGCCCAGGTGCGCCACATCAGCTGACAATCCTCCCAGCAGCCCACTGGCCTCCTGCAACAAGCAGACTACCAAACAGGAGATCCCATCAGACAGAGTGAGAGGGACGTCAAATGATGTATTATTACAATACAGACATGTACTTGCTCTTTAGTGAAGTTCTGTCCATTTTATGTTGGAAACCATATTCACGGAAACATGGTTGCACACTACTTATACAAATTGTAACAAGTTTCTTGAACACCAGTGCTTTTTTAAGGACAAAAATGACTATGTAACCTTTAGGACAATGTCTCCATCACAGGTCCCCAAGGGTACAGTAAGGGTATATCGTTAACATACCTTGTGATGGTTTAAATGTTCAGATTGGGCATGAAAAAAAAATCTAGGAACTAGTGATATCAATGTTGTTATTAACATAATACCTCACACAACCTTTTCATGTTGACAGTGACAAGGAAAAACTTGATATTCATTGAATGTTGGATTTTCACCCTTATGAAGTAAGATGTATCTTTAAAAAAGTATTGACTCAGTCAACAACGTTATTGTTCAAATATGATGTTAACAGTAGTGAAGGGGCAAAACAAGCAAGCGTGCTTCCATCTTTGGGGACACACTGATGGTGGCGTTTCAGGATCCCTGGCTGAGCCTGGGTGAAGTCGAACATGGTGGATAAATGAAGGTAGTTCATATTTGGGTGTGGCTCTCCCGTAGACACCCAAAGCGATAGCAGCTGAGTCTGGTCTACTTAGTTAATTTACTTCAAATGAAAGAGAAAAAAATGTGAGATTGATTCTTGATTCACCTGGCTAGACCAAGAGGTTATGCGGTAGGGTCCACCACTATGAAGGAGACCACATGGTATCTAGGTTGGAGAAAGGGAGATGAATGGGATGGGAAAGGAGAGGAGGTACATACAGTTGAAGTCAGATGTTTACATACACTTAGCTTGGAGTCATTAAAACTCGTTTTTCAACCACTCCGCAAATGTCTTGTCAACAAACTATAGTTTTGGCAAGTCTTAAGTCATTTTTCCAACAATAGTTCACAGACAGATTAGTTCACTTATAATTCACTATCACAATTCCAGTGGGTCAGAAGTTTACATACACTAAGTTGACTGCACCTTTAAACAGCTTGGAAAATTCCAAAAAAAGATGTCATGGCTTTAGAAGCTTCTGATAGGCTAATTGACCTCATTTGAGTCACAATCCCAACCGTGAAGCACAAGGGTGGCAGCATCATGTTGTGGGGGTGCTTTGCTGTAGGAGGGAGTGGTACTCTTCACAAAATAGATGGCATCATGAAGACGGATAATTATGTGCATATATTTAAGCAACATCTCAAGAGATCCGTCAAGAAGTTAAAGCTTGGTCGCAAATGGGTGTTCCAAATGGACAATGACCCCAAGCATACTTCAAAAGTTGTGGCAAAATGGCTTAAGGACAAAGTCAAGGTGTTGGAGAGGTCTGCACAAAGCCCTGACCTCAATCCTATAGTAAATTTGTGGGCAGAACTGAAAAAGTGTATGCGAGCAAAGAGGCCTACAAACCTGGCTCAGTTACACCAGCTCTGTCAGGAGGAATGGGCCAAAGTTCACCCAACTTATTGTGGGAAGCTTGTGGAAGGCTACCCGAAACGTTTGACCCAAGGTAAGCAACTTAAAGCTAATGCTACCAAATACTAATTGAGTGTATGTATATGAACTTCTGACCCACTTGGAATGTGATAAATTAAATAAAAGCTGAAATAAATCATTCTCTCTACTATTATTCTGACATTTCACATTCTTAAAATAAAGTGGTGATACTAACTGACCTAAAACAGGGAATTTGTTACTAGGATTTTTTTATTTGACCTTTGTTTAACTAGGCAAGTCAGTTAAGAACAAATTCTTATTTTCAATGACAGCCTAGGAACAGTGGGTTAACTGCCTGTTCAGGGGCAGAACGACAGTTTTGTACCTTGTCAGCTTAGGGATTTGACCTTGCAACCTTCCGGTTACTAGTCCAATGCTCTAACCACTAGGCTACCCTACCCTGTCAGGATTTTAAAATCAACATTTAAAGAAAAAAATGCTAGCTAACGAATGGGTTGTGCACAACATTATATAATCATGCTAGCTAATTGTTTTAATGCACCTTCCAAATGTGAAATTACAAGACAAAAAGGACACTTACCTAAGATGTTCCTCTATGTTCTCTTGGTTGTGAAGAAGAGGTAGCTAGCTAATCTCCTTTCCAGAGACATCTGGCCAAATGTGCAGTCCATGGGGGTGTGGAATTTAAAGTAAACTCCTGACTGTGTTTTGGGTCACCACATAACCTGTTTGGATGCATTTAAGATGCATTAGTTTGTATCCATGAAACGTTCCATGTCCGCCCAGTTGATCAAGAAGGAATAACGCCATGTAAAGGAGGTCTGATTGGCTCTACAGCAGATGGAAAAAACAGAACACAGATTTCTCTGCAATGCAGATGTCAACACCATTGCTCATTGACACTAATATCTCCCAATCCCTCAAACAAAGGAGAAAATAAAGTTGATCAACTCAAGCAAACCAGCCATAATATCTAACTGTGCATGAGAGGAAGCCAAACTCGCCAAGTAGCCTATGCTAATGTTTCAGCATAATAAAGGCTAATAACGTACAATTGGATTATTTGGTAATAATGTTATCTTCCTCATAGTCCATTGTCTTGTTTTTATTTCATTATAACGAGTTATTTAATTATTTCTTAATAACGTGATCTTATCTCGTAATAATGAGATTAGTTATATATATATAATGATATATATATATATATATATATATATATATAAAACTAATCTGAGTGGCAGCAATACGCCACCATAGAAGCATACCATAATTTGTTATCTCTGAAATATTCTGCAAATAGCAGTGCATTTATGAGCGCATCCAATGCAGATTATGGGAAATGGGGGCTTTACCGGGGATATATAGGCTACTGAACATTGCCTATTAATGTCGCAGTTAGAGCGGCTATTGTGCCGTTTCCTCCCACATGTTGGAAGACCAAAGCAAAAGTCTTAAGAAATTTGGGACGCAAAAGTTCTGCTTCTTGATAATCATAGATGAATTTAACGTGAGCATTTTTCTCTAACCGCCTAGTGGTTAGAGTGTTGGGCCAGTAACAGAAAGTCCACAAGATCGAATACCCGAGCCGACAAGGTGAAACATCTGTCAATGTGCCCTTGAGCAATAATTTGGAGGCATACTACTATGGCTGACCCTGTGAAACAACCTATCTCACTGCACCTATCCATTGTATGTGACAATAGGCATTTTAGTTTGTTTGACATTTGACAATGTGAAACCAACCGGACGAAATTGAAAAAAAAAGGTGTAACAAATAATCAAACGCTTATTCGAACTATAGCTCAGAACTGTGTAAGAATGCTCTAGGTAATTGATTGTTTGTGGACATGGAATACAAATCACATCACTGAGGCAGGCCTACTTCAAGAGAATAACCCTGTAGTTGATACCCTATCTTGGGTGACTTCAGTTCTGCTCTGGCCCATATCAAATCAGGTTGGTTGGGAGGGATTGGGACATGAAAATGGATTCCCCTTGACTTAACACAGCCTTGTTTGAGAGACAAAGCCCTATTGCCGCTGCAAGCTCGCTTGAAAATGAACTGTCTTGAGTCCCAAATGGCCCCCTTTTCTCTATATAGTGTACTACTTTTGACCAGGTCCCATAGGTCAAAAGTAGTACACTATAGAGGAAGCAAGGGGCCATTTCGGACTCAGAGGTAATGTGTGACTGCATCGATTGGTGGCAAGCAAAACAGAAGGGTCAGGACTTATGACGGCCATAGTAGCTCCATGTCCTCCATCACTCAGCATTCATTCATTCAGTGTGACCTTAACGTGGCGACGTGGCAGCAGCAGAGCACCTCGCTCACCTTGAAATGAATGGTGTCTGTCTACGCACCTTCGACTCTGGAGGTGCTGCTCAGCACTTAGACAAGCGCTGCTTTATCAACAGCCCTGCCTGCTACCAAAGTGTCAAGGCCACAATGTGGCAGCCAGGAAGCCTGTAATGTTACACAACTGCCACAGCCAACAACATTTTGAAACCACTGGGAGTTGGGCAGAGAGAGAAAAGGGCTGAAGCTCAAATAGCACCCCATTTCCTATATAGTGCACTACTTTCGACCAGAACCCTGTGGGCACTTTTTGGATACAACCAAGGTGTGCAATAAGGTCCTGGCCTTGAGGAATATAATAAAGAATAAACTAAATAAATAAACAGAAGTAGTGGGATAATAATGCTGGCTTTAGACAAGCAGAGAGAGATAGCACTACAGTACCAAACGGTGATTACACTCACCTCCTACAGTACACTTGTTTCTCGAAGCAAGAAGAACCTGCTGCTGGAACTAGGAGTAATTGTCTGCCATCTCTGCAAATGACCAAAGTGTCCAATATGTGTAGGAGACTTCATTTGAAAAAGTGCTCAAGCCCTCACAAAATGTCCTTTTGTAGTTTCAAAAAGTGCTTAAGTCAACAATCTGCTGGGGCCGGACCTGATGGATATACAAGGTTGTCATTGCATATTCATTTGAGATCCCAAATGGCAGCAGGAGGTTATACACACAACTGATCGTTATTTGATGTATAGCCCTATATGGACTATATCTAGCAAAGAAAACTGACATTCATTCAGCTAGTAGGGCCATGATTATGTAGTAAAATCATCAATGACCCATTACATTCTGGGTGTCATTGTCACGCCCTGATCTGTTTCACCTGTCCTTGTGCTCGTCTCCACCCCCCTCCACCCCCGTACCCATCTTCGCCATTATCCCGTGTATTTACACCTGTCCTTGTGCTCGTCTCCACCCCCGTACCCATCTTCGCCATTATCCCGTGTATTTACACCTGTCCTTGTGCTCGTCTCCACCCCCTCCACCCCCGTACCCATCTTCGCCATTATCCCGTGTATTTACACCTGTGCTTTCTGTCTGCTGCCAGTTCGTCTTGTTTGTTCAAGCCTACCAGCGTCATGTCTCAGCTCCTGTTTTTCCCTGGTCACTCTTCTTCTTGTCCTCCTGGTTTTTGACCTTTGCCTGTCCTGACCCTGTACCTGCTCGCCTGACCACTGCCCGTCTCTGACCCTGAACCTACCTGCTGTCATGTACCTTTGCTCCACCTCTGGATTACCAACCCCTGCCTGACCTGAGCCTGCCTGCCGTCCTGTACCTTGGCCTCTGCTCTGGATTATCGCCCCTTGCCTGCCTTGACCTGTTGTTTGCCTGCCCCTGTGGTTACAATACACATTGTTACTTCACACAGTCTACACTTGGGTCTTACCTTGATTCCTGATAGTCATGGGGTCATGATGTCATCAATAAAACAGATGTTAAGTCCCGAATGGCACCCCATTCCCTATGTAGTGCACTGCTTTTGACTAGGGCCCATAGTTCTCTGGTCAACAGTAGTGCACTACACAGGGAATAGGGTGCATTTTTGGATGCACACAGACAAGTCATGTTTCGGTTCCTAACCACAACTACTAAGAGCCTAGATACAGTAGGCTACAACATAAAAGGGGGATTTAAATGCTTTGCTAGAAAGGGAAATAAAACTAGCAGTTCAGAATAGCCTCATTGGCAGACTCACGGGCAGCCTGTCTCCACCATATGGGATTTGAACTAAATTAGAACACCCAACTCCACTTTGATCCCATGGAAACACATTTAAATCAGCCTCAAATATATGTTTTCATGTCAACAAATGAATGGATTAATGACAAAACAGGACAAGAATGACTGAACCGCAGTCAAATCACACTAGAGACAAAGAGCTGCCTGCCTTTTTTTTCTCAAATGAAACAAGCATACTTGAATGGTTTGATCATATTCAGGATTTGAAAATCTGATATCTAATTAGGGATATTCAGGTCAGTGACCATTTCCATTAAGTGATAATAAATAGGTTTGGCCAGCTCTTACTAATGAAGTGATTAGCATGAGAGGAGGATTATTTAGCTGTTATTGGTAGCAATAGCAGTAGTTCGGTAGGACTATCAGTGTTATTGTTGTCATCATTGCACAATGAACAGGGCTCTGGTTGTCCCAAATGGCACCATATTCCCTACTGTATAATTAAGTGCTCGACCTGTGTCCAGAGTCCTATGGGTCATGGTCAAAAGTAGTGCACTATATAGGGAATAGGGTGTCATTTGACTCCTAGATCCTATTCTTCTTCTACTGTAGGCCGAGCCGAGATACATTATCAAACCTCTAAGAATTACAGTAGTTGTTATTGTACCAACAGTAGTAGCACAGTATTCATGATATTACTGTTATGATTGCACAATGAACAAGACATTTTTCTTCTTCCTGTTGGAAAACATGATTGGTCAAACCTCTGGAGTGTTCCGATTGCATCCCGAATGGCACCCCATTCCATATATAGTGCACTACCTTTGACCAGAGCCTTCTAGGCCCTGAGGAAGTGAAGTGATACCCCAGTGGAAGAAATTATGAAAATCTGGAAGATTTTAATTCAGGCCAAAGGGTTAATTTCTATTCCTTTATCATCTTGGAAGACTTTAAATCTGTTTGGTTGAATGTAGTGGGTGTATGGTGGACTTAGCTGCAGTAGCCCGAGCGGCTTGCCATGCCAGTGCTTTAAAATGCTTAATTACTGTGCGTTGTGCATTTGGAAACATTACTTTTCCTTCGCTGTAATTAAAAGTTGTATTAATCCTCCCACTTTGAAATGTAATTGGAGACAGTTCCACTGCCAGGGAGCGAGAGAGAGGAAGAGCCAAAAGAGGGTTTGAGTCCCAAATGGCAACCTATTCACTATATAGTGCACTACGTTTGCAATAAATGGGAAGCAGGGTGTCACTTGGTATGCAGCCAGTATCAGTTGACTCATAGAAGAGCATAATCCACGTGAACTTTTTAAGGAGACAAAAAATATACATTAAATTAACGATGAACAAAGCTGGTCTTTTTATTCTCCAGAATTCATAATCAGTGTTAACAAAATGTCTACAAGGCATAACTTAATAAAAGCAATCAATGCTAATTATCATCTTTTAAAACACAGTTACAAACTTTCCTAATGACGAGAGAGAGGAAAAATGCATGGTTAAGCAGCCATCAACAACAAGTCCATGTATAAGTGCTACCAAATGATGTTTCATGATGATGTTATCTAAGTACATGGGAGAGAAAATAACAAAAAAGGCACATACATGCTGCCATCACTACTTTGTACTACGACAGCAATGTGTTAGCTGTGTGGATTGAGTTTAGGAATCACAGAGCCTTTTCAAATGAAGACAATGACGACACAAGGCACTCCCGCTCTATTCTCATTCTCTGTCCTACCATTTTCTGTCCTGTCACTCTGTCATAGTTTGGGCACCTGCAGCCTATACATTCAGTATGGACCAATTACATCCCCTGTCATATCCTTGGGATTAATTCACATGCCTGAAGGATGTAAAAACCTACAGAATCTGATACAGGTTATAATATACAGAGAGTACGTCCCAAATGAAGGGTGCAATTTGGGACGCACAGCGAGTGAAAGACTAAACTGGGTCTAGCTCAAACTGATTGATGACAAAATGTTCTGACGTGGCAGATAACAGTAATGTATGGGTCCTTATCCAGTATTTGACACATTGAAATGGTGGGCATGGCAAGACTGTGATGAATTGTAAAGTGAATGGTACATGCAGAAGGTGTGTGTGTGTGTGTGTGTGTGTGTGTGTGTGTGTGTGTGTGTGTGTGTGTGTGTGATAAGGTAAGGTTAAATCCTTTACACAGTGGAAAGCTGAGCAACAAACAAACAGTGTTTGTGCAAGTCCTACCCGTGGTTGGTGACAGGTCACACATGCATTACGAATTCTCAGAACCACCTATCTTAGTGGTGATGGTTTCTGACACACACAGCCTCTATTAACACATGCATACAGCCAATAAAATAATTACTTGGTAATATCATCCTAGTCTTTTAAGATAACGAGAATAGGGTTGGCAGGTAGCCTCAAAGTTTAAAACGTTGAGCCAGCAACGGAAAAGTCATTGGTTTGAATACCGGAGGCGACAAGGTGAGAAATCTGTCGCTGTGCCCTTGAGCAAGGCACTTAACTCTACTTGCTCCAGGGGGCCATGACCCCACTCCCTGCGGGTGTCTCAGGGAGAGTTAGAATATGCAAAAAACACATATCCAACACACACTTGTGTGTAACAACACAAATATAAGCACCCCACAAATTATTATAGGACTGTTTGTGAAATCAAGAATAACAAGGGAATCAAACAAACAAAAGAGAAGGTCAACTGCTCTATTATATCACAACCTTATACTGCCTATGAAAACAAAGCCCCCCCAGAGCACTCGAGGATTCATACACAAATATGCTTACACACAAGCTCACAAAGGGCAGATAGAGACATGCAAGGAGAGAGAGCGAGAGAGAAAATGAGAGAGGGAGAGGGAGTGGGAGAGATGCAGAGATGGGGAGAAAGAGAGAAAGAGCGAGTGTATTGGTGTCATCACAGCCAATGCGACGCGTTTTTTTAAAGGCATATAATAGGTTTTGCACCGATGTCTATTTCCAGCAGCAGAAATGGGATGCAGCAGAAGACTGCCAGGTGCTAAAACTAACGGTGTATAGGGGAGGCCTTGGGAGGGAGGGATGTATCGACACAGCTCGTCTTCCTGCCAAACTCAATCATCAGGAAACTTCACAGAGCAGTGGAAATGTATGGCTGACAGATGACAAACACATGATGTGCCTTTCTAAATAGGGACATGGTGGAGCATGGTTCCATGTGCTGTAAATGCTGTTCAAAATAGAATGTGTGCGCAATTACTCTTTTTCCCACCACCGCCTACCACTGTAATACGGTTAAGCGTGCATCATTTGCGCCCGTCTCATTCTCCCAATTCCCTCAGGCGTACCATTAGAGGAATGCAATCGCAAAGCTTAACAGTAGGTGGCATCAAGGCTTCTGACTCACTCAGCTTAAAGTTAGCACACCACTCCCTCATTGATTCCAAACGAAAGGAGTTGGATGAAGAAGGACTGGTCTTTAGTAAGATGTTTTATGGTCACATACACCGGATGTGTTGTTTCACAGGGTCAGCCACAGTTGTACGTTGCCCCTGGAGCAAATTAGTGTTACATAAACAAGGGCACAGAGCGGTTTTTCATCTTGTCGGCTCATGTATTCGAACCAACGACCTTTCGGTTCCTGGCTCAACACTCTAACCACTTGCTGCCCATGACAAACTCTTTCTAACTAATATGAGAGAGTTTGACACTTCTGTAGAGTTTGGCATTATCCACGAAGAAGCAGTGGCGAAGTTTAGATATGATCTGGGTGCCATTGCGCCGCCTTATGAGATATATTGAACCTCTTAAGAAAAATGAAACTACAGTAAAGGTGGATACAGTCACCTCCAAAATGATTGGCACCCTTGATATAGATGAGCAAAAAGAAAATTCTGAGGTAAATTGTATGATCAAAAACTTAAACAATTATGTTGTATTATATTAACACAATTACTCAGGGAAAGACTTTATTAATCATGTAATATATATATATATATTTTTGCTCAATTAAATTAAATAGCACCCCAGTGTGAGGATTACGGAACTGAGCCTTTTTATAAAATATTTTCTGAGATTGGAGAACATATTGGGAGGAATCTTACACCATTAGACCACAGAATCTTTCCAGATCTTTGATATCCTTCAGTCTGCACTTATTAACTGCCTTATTCAGTTCAAACCACAGGTTTTCAATGGGGAAACAGCGGTGCCAATCCTTGACACACATAGTATAACAGAATATAATTTTAAAAGAAATATCATACAATATAGCTCAGTATTTGAATTATTTATATTATACAGTCTTTTTTGCTCATCTTTATCAAGGGTTTGAGGTGACTACTTATTCAAGTCAACATATTGACTAAAAGCTCATCATGCAGTGCTGCAGTGCTCATACAGACATCTGTTGGTCTACAGACCTTTTTTTTGGCTTAAAAGGAACAGAGCTTTCCCTATTTGAGCCAGTGACATTTAGGCTCAGTAAAGCTATGCCATACACAGACTGCTGCTGATAGATTGACTTAGAAAATAACTGTTGGTGGATTAGTGATAAAAAACAACAACCTAGGGACTCATTTAAGATAAAGAATATGAGCAAATACTCTAGGACACAACTCATTAACAAAGGAATTCTACACAGAGGAGCTACCCGTCATAATTATCTTCACAATTCAATTCAACACTTGTTTCCAAATTGAACAATCATGGGACAGTTGAATTTAAGTGATCTATAACAGCGTTTGTGAATGATATTAAATAAATAAAAAACCCACTGTCTATTACCATTTACTGAGTGAACAAAACATTATGAACAACTGCTCTTTTCATAACAGACAGACCAGGTGAATTCTGGTGAAAGTTATGATCCCCTGAGGCGACAGGTTAAAGAATGTGTTTAAACATTGAGACATGTATTGTGTATGTGTGCCATTCAGTGAGTGAATTGGCAAGACAAAAGATTTAAGTGCCTTTGAACGGGGTATGGTAGTAGGTGCCAGGCGCACCGGTTTGTGTGTGTCAAGAACTACAACGCTGCTGTGTTTTTCACAGTTCCCTGTGTGTATAAAGAAAGGACATCCAGCCAACTTGACAACTGTGAGAAGCATTGGAATCAACATGGGCGAGCATCTCTGTAGAACGCTTTCGATACCTTGTAGAGTCCATGCCCCGATGAATTGATTCTGTTCGGAGGGCAAAAATAATAATATTAGGAAGGTGTTCTTAATGTTTTGTACACTGCGTGTATGTAAATCAATTTCTATGAGAAATTGACTGATATATTGAGAATTGAATTTATAGGACAGAAAAGGACGCAATAAACATATCATATATGTACATTTGAATGTACTGCAAAAGCATTTGGCTGGACTTAAATCATATACATTAGACTATGTGGTGGCATATTCATCTGAAGGTTAATTAAAAAAAAATAAAATAAAACACATCTTCAGCAGAATCATAAATAGTACTAAGTACTATGAGGATATCAAACACAAATCAGCCAAAACAAATATAGTACATAATTTACTACCATAATGGCAGTCCTCTTCGTCAGTAATTAGGACCCACCATATAGCCTGATTAATGAGATAAAGGATTCTCTCTCCCAGAATGACTGGTCCTTAATTAGCTACCACTAGATCAGCCGGTCTTCTCCACTGCCCAGCAGCTACACTGCTTTTCTCCTCTTTCACAACTATTTCAAATTGCCTTTCCTCTTACAGGGCTTCTACTCATTTAAGGTGTTGGTCAGGAGGTGCTCTCTCTCTCTATGTATCTCCCTCTCCTCACCCTTCCCTCTCTTATGAGGGAACGGTTGATAATAAACCAAACAAGGCTCCAAAGGAATATTTAACTCATGAAAAGCGCTCTCCCGTCTTGGCTGCTGGCCATCCTCTGTACTGCCCTCCCATCTCTCAGCATGCATCCTAAGAAATGGAACTGAAAAACAAAAAAGCAACACCCCCCCCCCGTAGTGACTGGTGTTGCCACGATCTAGCTCTCTGGTAAGAAAGATGAGTCAAATTTCATTTTTACAATTCTAATTAAAAGCATAACGCCTAATATTCAATCAAAATAAAATATATATTTTTAAAAGACCCTGTCAGAAGTAGCCCATACCGCATCACAAATGGCACCCTATTCCCTACATAGTGCACTACCTTTGATCAGTGCCCATACTGGTCAAACATCTCGTATAGGCCCTGGTTAAATGTAGTTCACTAAATAGAGTGGAACTCCAACTATATCAGGGCATCAATACATGAGTAACAAGAGGGGGACCCATGCAGAAAGCTGGCATTAGCATTTAAGCCATGCTCCGACCTACAACATCTGACTCTTTATTGTGGCCTTTGAGAATGTAGGTACAGTAGGAGAAGGGAGATGGCAGGCTCACCTGAATGGATAGTAATAGTAACAGGAAGAGAGGAGCCAAAATGACCCAGCTGAGTCAACGCTGACTCATCTAATCACGTCAGTAAAAGAGAACCACAGGATGCTGTTCTGTGGCCATAGACACCATCTGAAAATGACTTTGATACCTGCACTAAAGTCAAAGAGTGATGTTGCAAAGTCATACTGGAAGTATGAAAACCAACATTTCCAAAAGGTAAAGGCATTTATGGTAGCTTGCGTTGTTGCACACTGTTTACCACAACTTCTTTTTTCAGACCGTCAGTCAACATAATGTTTGCGTATGCAGTAGCAACAACTAAGCAGGAAACCAGTGTTACAGTAAGACATTGTTGGCCATGCCATGTCCACAGATTGCACCATCTGATCTTCCATCATGGCTGAGATCTGCAGCTTCAGTAATAAAACAACCAGGGTTGTAGTCTTAACATTAATAATAGTTCCCTGTCAGTAGTAGAGGGATGGTTGGCATGATAATGCATCATGTCAGACGTGCCGGATGCCATTCCTGAAGATCTCTCAATGCAGCACCTCCATTCAGCTCAGTGCAGAGCTGCCACCATCTGCTGTTTTATTAGGAATTATCTGCAGATGATTAATAAATGTCGCGCTAGCTGTGTCCCACAGGACGTGGGGCTAGAAAAGCAGGTACTGATAATGGAGGGGTATCCATCATATATGCCTGTCAGGCTGCCCGTATCTGCCACCCAGGCTACCGCCCGTGGCCCAATACAAGTACAGTACAAGAAAAGTACAAGTAGAGGGCCTCCCGGGTGGCGCAGTGGTCTAGAGCACTGCATCGCAGCACTAGCTGTGCCACCAGAGACACTAGGTTCGCACCCAGGCTCTGTCGCAGCCGGCCACGACCGGGAGGTCCGTGGGGCAATGCACAATCGGCCTAGCGTCGTCTGGGCTAGGGAGGGTTTGGCTGGTAGGGATATCCTTGTCTCATCGCGCACCAGCGACCCCTGTGCGCGCTAAACAAGGTAGCCAGGTGCACGGTGTTTCCTCTGACACATTGGTGCGGCTGGCTTCCGGGTTGGAGGCGTGCTGTATCAAGAAGCAGTGCGGATTGGATGGGTTGTCAGAGGATGCGTGGCTTTCGACCTTTGTCTCTCCCGAGCCCGTGCGGGAGTTGTAGTTACTATCGTCTCTAACAATTGGATACCACGAGAAGGGGGTACAATTTTAAATAAATAAAAATGGTGAGTGGGAATGATAGTGTAGACAGGCAAAAAGTAAAAATGGTGAGTAGGAATGACTGAGGAGTCAGTCCTACTCACCACTTTTAAGGTAGTAACTACAACTCCCGCGCCCTCCAAAACACAACGGGCAAAAATATGACAGGCAAAAAGTAAGTGGTTAAACAGGCAAAAAAAGGTGGGGAGTAGAGAAGTGTGTTTCCTCTAGAACAAATGTGTAGCAGTCGGGGGTCTCTCCTATGCACAGTCCATATGATCAGGTATGCTATTAGCATGGTTACGAATCCCTTTTGGCCTGACAGTCTAGGGGGGGATGGTAATGAGACCCGTAACAACTCATGCAAATTATAATTGTGACAAAGTAAAAGTGAGAACGAAATAACCAGGACAACTGAAATCTACCGTCAAACTCAATGTTTATTTGAAAACACACAGTAATGGGGGGAGCAGTAAAAGGGGCTGAGCTGGACCCAAGGAAAGAAACAATAAGTATTCAAAAAAAACCTAAGCTAGACTAGCCTACTTTAACAACAGCTAACTAACCAAAAATACATTGGGTGGTCCTCCCAGTTCTAACTAGTGTATTTAACAAAGTCTACCTACGGGTAGTGTATGCCCATGGGCGACTTGTCTTGGTTTCCCCTTTTCCCACCAGCAATCAAACAAACACCATAACCAAAACAATACTCACAGGTGATGACAAAAGTGCTATGGAGGTGCTCAAACAAAAGAGAGGTTAATACACAACGAGAGAGTGAAACACAGAGCCCTACAGACATGGCATTTACAGAGAGATTGCGCTCAAGAGCAAACAACTGACAGGGTTTTTAAACCAAGGGATAGGAACTGTGATAGGGTAGGAAAACAGGAGGAGGTGTGTCTTCTGATTGATGATTGATTGGTGACTGATTGGAGAGTGATGATTTTCACCTGTGAGGGGAGAAGGAGAGCAAACACAGGATACATACACACACAGGATACCTGTATCCGTAACAAGCATTATCACCTTTAGCCCAACTGATGCAGCATAGTGGCTAAATAAATAGGCTGAAGCATGGGGTTGCCCATCTTCATTTACCCTATACTATTAGTATAGTCCAGCATCAGGTCGGATATCCACGGTTCCCCATAGGTGAGTGGCCAAAACCAATTCGCTGGCCGGAGGATGAAAGCGGTCTTTACATCCGTGGGTCTGCTCGAGGTTCAGAACATATACATTGCCGGTCGGAAACATTTTAAATCAAGATGATACACTTTTAAAAACCCAGGAGCTTGTTGTGTTACAAATTACGTTTTTGAATGGCGAGGCAGACATAAGGCTACCAGCCACGCAGTCTGTGGAGCCGGGAACTGCCCCTTATTTGTGTGGTGCTAAAACATTCCAATTTGTCTACGCCAGAGCTTATGTTCTCTCTCCCCACGTGAGAATATGACACGTTGCCAAGTTTACTTTCCATGGATAGCCTAGCTGACACAAAAATGGCTAACGTACAGTAGGCCTAGCCAGAGAAACAAAAAGAAAGGTTATGATAAGGGAATAGGCTACGACACCTTGGTGAAAACAGGTGCTACGCAAAAGGAATCCCCAGTTTGGAAGGACAATGCTACACAGCCTGCAAAGTGCAAGCAAGTAGACCGATTCGTTTTTGCTTATTCAGTTATTTATTACATTAATTCAGGCTTTGGTTCAGTAGACCCTACACAGGCCATATAAAGTGTAAACCTGTGCGTATGGTAAGCCTATATTCGATTCTGGGAGTAACTTGAATGCACCTCGAGAGGAATATTTATCTCGCATAGAACACACAAGAACAAGCTGACTAGGTAAATAGATTAACTATTCTACTATGGGGTTGTCAGATTTTTCTATTCATTAAGTATTTTGTTTGCAGAGGAAAAGTAAATGTGGACTGTTCCACCATCTTCAAAGTGAGCCTAGGCAGAAATATTTCTTCATGTTCCATCTTTTTTTGGCGTGGCCGCAAAGGAATTTCATGTAAGCCTTTAGGCAGGCTTAGCGATGTCCATTTTTATTATCAACAACCGTTTTCAATCAAATACACAAATATTTGTCAATTTGACAGCAAACAAATAAATTATATGGGGAATTCCACGATAACAGAATGATGCCCGAGACTCCGATAACTCACTTTAAAAGAATGCCAAACAAAAACCATTGAAATTGTAAAGTTAAACAAACCATACAACTTCCATGAAGATTTTTACAAAAACACATTTACTCAAAGAACAAGTGCATTGTTTGGTATTAGACGAACAGTAAAATCTCCCTCAGTTTTTAATGTGACCACTTTTAACAAAAACTCTTAGCTATGATATGAAACTTAGAGTTTGAAAAAACATTTGGGTTATTGAACTACAGTAAATTCAGTGTATTAAGACCCGGTTAAGTGGGTCCCTGATCTGTACTATACAGAAATGTATAATTAGGAATGTAAGTACACAAATGGGTAGAAAAATGTAATATCCTCTTTTGCATGTTTTAGTATTATTCTACACACTGGCTATTATTCTAATGAACTCCGCCTCCAAATCTCTACCAATCATAGACATTATGTTTCCTAAGTTTGGACATCACAGGTATAGCACAGTAGGGTACAGTACAGCACAGGACAGTGGAGTAGAATATAGAACAGTATAGTTCAGTACAGTACATTCAAGTACAGTAGAGTATAGAGTTCAGTACAGTTAGGGATGGGCATTTGATTTGTTTTACTGTTCAAGTATTCGCATGATAAAAAAATAATACAAAATAAACTAGTTTTAGAACACAAGGCCCACACTAAATGTGCGCATGTATTTATATACCAACAGTGTGCAACAATGCCTAATTTATTGTTACCATCATGGATAACAATTCCTAATAGCTAAATTGCCCCATATATACTGAACAAAAATATAAAATGCAACATGCAACAATTTCAATGATTTTACTGAGTTAAAGTAGTTATAAGGAAATCAGTCAATTGAAATAATTTCACTGGGCTATAATCTATGGATTTCACATGACTGGGCAGGGGCACAGTCTGGGAGGGCAAATGCCAAGCCACTTGGGAGCTAGGCCCAGCCAATCAGAATATGTTTTTCCCCACAAAAGTGCTTTATTACAGACAGAAATACTCCTCAGTTTCATCAGCTGTCCGGGTGGCTTGTCTCGGACGATACCGCAGGGGAAGAAGTCGAATGTGGAAGTCCTGGGCTGCAGTTGTGAGACCAGTTGGACGTACTGGCAAATTCTCTAAAACATTGGATGTGGCTTATGGTAGAGAAAATAACATTAAATTATATGGCAACAGTTCTGGTGGACATTCCTGTAGTCAGCATGCCAATTGCATGCTCCCTCAAAACTTAAGACATCCGTGGCATTGTGTTCTGACAAAATTACACATTTTAGAATGGTATTTTATAGTCCTCAGCACAAGGTCCACCTGTGTAATGATCATACTGTTTAATCAGCTTCTTGATATGCCACACCTGTCAGGTGGATGGAGTATCTAGACAAAAGGAGAAATGCTTACTAACAATTACATAAACACATTTGTGCACATTCTGGGGATCTTTTATTTCAGCTCATGAAACATGGGACCAACACTTTACATGTTGCGTTTATATTTTTGTTCATTATATATTCAAGTCAGTAAAAAAACAAACAAGTGCTATTTAAGATTCATTTATTGAAACCTTAATATTAACTGGCTCTATTATATTGTGGAACACAATCTTTAAAAAAGGCAGTGCTTGTTGAAGCCGTATGTTAGGAATCAAAAGGACTACATAAAAAGGTGGGCTAAGTAATTAAATATGAACTGAAATCAAATTGCAATTTGATAGGGCCATCTTCTGTATACCACCTCTACCTTGTCACAACAAAACTGATTGGCTCAAACGCATTAAGCAGGAAAGAAAATCCACAAAATAACTTTTAACAAGGCACAATTGTTAATTGAAATGCATTCCACCTCATGAAGCTGGTTGAGAGAATGCCAATAGTGTGCAAAGCTGTCATCAAGGCAAATAGTTGCTACTTTGAGGAATCTAAAATATAAAACAGTTTGATTTGTTTAACCCTTTTTGGTTACTACGTAACTCCATGTGTTATTTCATAGTTTTGATGTTTTAACTATTATTCTGCAATGTAGAAAATAGTAAAAAATAAAGAAAAACCCTTGTAGGTGTGTCTAAACTTTTGACTGGTGCTGTGTGTGTGTGTGTGTGTGTGTGTGTGTGTGTGTGTGTGTGTGTGTGTGTGTGTGTGTGTGTGTGTGTGTGTGTGTGTGTGTGTGTGTGTGTGTGTGTATATCATCACTGACACGATGAGCTATGCACTGGCTGGGCTCTGGCGGGGTTACAGAGGCACTTGAGCGTTTTCCCCTACCAGCTGTTTTCCCCTACCAACCGCTGGAGTCACACAAAATGGAATATGCAGTCCATTAGGAAAGTATTCAGACCCCTTGACTTTTTCACACTTTGTTATGTTACAGACTTATTCTAACATTTATAAAATAAATAAGGTTTTTAAATGTTTTCACAAATGAATCAAAAACAGAAATACTTTTTTTTACATAAGTATTCAGGCCCTTTGCTATGAGACTCAAAATTGAGCTCAGGTGCATCCCATTTCCATTTACCATCCTTAAGATGTTTCTATAACTTGGAGTCCACCTCTGCTAAATTCAATTGATTGGACATGATTTGGAAAGGCACACACCTGTCTATATAAGGTCCCACACAGTTGACAGTGCATGTCAGAGCATAAACCCATGAAGTTGAAAGAAATTGTCCATAGAACTCCGAGACAGGATTGTGTCAAGGCACAGATCTGGGGAAGGGTACCAAAACATTTCTGCAGCATGGAAGGTTCCCAAGAACACAGTGGCCTCCATCATTCTTAAAAGCAGTTTGGAACAACCAGGACTCGTCCTATAGCTGGCCGCTCGGCCAAACTAGGAAATCGGGGGAGAAGGGCATTGGTCAGGGAGGTGACCAAGAACCTGATGGTCACTGACAGAGCCCCAAAGTTCATCTGTCGAGATGGGAGAACCTTCCAGATGGACAGCCATCTCTGCAGCACTTCACCAATCAGGCCTTTATGGTAGATTGGCCAGATGGAAGCCACTCCTCAGTAAAAAGGCACATGACAGCCCACTCTGAGTTTGCCAAAAGGCACCTAAAGACTCTCAGACCATGAGAAACAAGATTATCTGGTCTGATGAAACCAAGACTGAACTCTTTGGCCTGAAAGCCAAGTGTCATGTCACGTCGAGGGCTGCCCTAAAAATATGCCTTAATTAAAAAATATAAATATACTCTTAGCAATCATTTGACACCAAATTTGTTGTGCTCCTATGAACTTCACATTAGTGCTCGTGGGGCCTTTTACATATCTAATAGTTTCTAATCTGGATGGCAATCTCTGAGTGAATGATGAGATGCGAGAGGAATGACAGCTGGAATTTCAAAGCAGTATTAGTCCTTCTTATCAACTTAATCTTGACAACACAGTTAAATTCAATAGTTGCTGTGGCAACAAGCAGCAAGCCTCTCCGCAGTCAAAGATAATGTCACAAACACAACTTACTAGAGTACAGCTCCAGGAACTGTGCAAGAATAAATAAGTACTAAATAAAGGATCAAATATCACTTGAGCGCAGGTAGATGAAAATTGATTTTCATGGGTCATTTTATTCACCAACCCTACTGCTCTTCTTTGACATACTGGTCTTTGTAGACTCCCTGCTAAAACCAAAACACCAGAAGAATGGGGGTGATGAGGGTCAGAGGGATATGCAGTATGGAAAACACTGAGATTGATAGCTCAATCTACCTCAGCTGTCTCTTCCCCTTAATGTTGCATCTACAATCAAACAATGTTGTGACTATGGTGTACAACTGTCATGTCTATAGGCTACTGTTAGCCTACCCTAACATTTGCTGCATGATGTGCAGAGTGAATTCTGCGGTGATCGAAATATTAACAACAGAGGAAGCTTCTTGTTTGTGTTAAATTCACTCACCCAACAACACCTACCTTTCTCCTTTATAGATCGCATATCCCAAACATGACTGTTTGTCTAGGGGAATACAGTGACACTGACAGCTGTTCAATTCTCTGAACAATAAGATAATATAGTTAGTCCTAGAATTGAGGCTAAACACATGCACATCATTTTCAATAGGACCATTCCAGTGGTGTATGAATACAAATTGTGTATAAAAAGTGGTGAAGGCAGAAAAGTAGCAATATACAATTTCCTTCTCGCCAACCAGCGAACACAATTTAATAATGAGGGGAGGGTGGGGGGGAGATCTGGACATGTCATGTACTAGTTGTAACAGCTTTCATTTTCTAAAGGCAATGCATTTCAAAATGTAAAAGGCAGACATGATTCCAAAGCATAAGCATGAAAGGCCTCCCTTTACACAAATGAATTCAGCTCAAATCATCCCAGAATTCTCCGAGGACAGCAGTGGAGCGGGCTGTTTTTCTGACACGCCATGAATAAAAAACGAACAGAGGTTTTTGCGATGGCCTGCGCCCTGCTGCAAAAACAGAAAGCTCAGCGCTCGCTCGTTTTCCCCCCAGTGCTCTAGTAATAGGCCGGTGGAAATAAACGTAATCACAACACTTTGTTCTCCCCAGTGATATAATTTCTTATTATTACTTTTCACCTCGTCCGCCTCTGAGACGACCATCAGAATCTCATTTGATTGTGTTTACATTTGTTTTGGATCCCAACCATGCTGATACTAAAAAGCGATTACCGCTTCAAGTCGCATCGGGCCAAGAGAGAGAGACACATGAGATCTCTTCGCAGAACAGGAACATGGAGGATTCACACAGCTCTAATGCTGACATTTACGAGTGTAACTTTTCCCAAAAGTAAGGTTGAGTACATTCAAAAGACAATAACTGATTATGACAAACATGGCCTTCAAGAGAAGCCTTTGACTAAGAATCTAAAGAAATTAACATTTAACAAAGTCTAATAGTACAGTTCAAAGCTACAGTGGGAAATGTAATTTATCACATTTTCAACACTATACATGTAAAACGACATTTTCCTTTCCATCTGAACTTTAATGAAATATACAATTGTCACATTAACTGTAACATCCACTCTCTAAATGATGGTCTCAGGGCATTCATCTTTCATTAATAGTTCATTTAACCCTTTAGACTTATGGGAATTGGCATATATAGATTGAAACATTTCAATTTGTCCTTAACAGAAGAAAAATGAAAAGCATATGCAATTAAAGGGGAACAGTTTGGCGATTATGGGGAAATGATCAGACCAAAAGGTGAGGACACAACAGTTCACCTGACAAGACTGAATTCAAACATTATGCTGTGGATTTTATGTGCATTTGACATTTACTGTACTTTTCACTGCATTTGTCGATAACGAAATCTTAAAATACTGTGGACACATTCAGTAACATAATAAGAATATCAATGGAAAATGTGGGATGGGTGCAACACAAAGACAACAAAAAAATGACAGGGTTTGGGTGAGAGGACTAACTGGTGACTCCAAGTGGCCAAACACCTCTCAAAGTGAGCACAGTTCCAAAATATTTTCAATGCACGTTTATATGACTCAAAAGAAAGTTGTTTTTTTTCAGGTCTCCTAGCTGTGCCGTTGAGGAACAAGAGCAAGCACATTTGTAGTTGTTTCGTTTGGAACACAACCCTGCATCCCTGCCTTTACACAATTACTGTTGTTGTTTACACAATCCAAAAACGGTCCATTATAAATCGCAATCTGGGTCAGGTGGGCATCCTTTGAAAGCTTATTCTATTGCCAACATGACTAGCTAAATTGTACAATGCATACAGTGCAAGGCACATCAGAGAAACAACCATTTTGGTGAGCAGAGAATGGATTCATGAGTGCATTCATGTGCGTGTTCCGCGGCAAATATAGGTGCATTCAGTTTAAAACAAGCCAGAGTATGAAGCCATGTCATCCTTGTAACTGTACATCAAACATAGCGTTCATAAACATTGATACTGTAAATGGCAGGAGTTTTGTAATATGGAATTGTGAAGTGCACATTTGGATTCCCCGCTCTCAGACCAAAAATTTAGCAAAAGTAGCCCAATAAATCATGTTATTGTGATTGGTGCTCACATTTAGAACGTCTGTGAGTTGAATCCCAAATTAGAGCACTGTAAAGCGGAGACCCTGAGCTCTGACCTCATATATAGGCATATCAGTGACCAAATCTGACATTTTCAACCCATATACGGGTTGTGAGTGTAAAGGGCTACCCATTTAAAATCATGACTATCCTAGAGTTAAACTACCACTTCAAGGTTGAATGTCTTCAGCGTCCTACAGAGTTAAAAACCGCAGAGCCACACGGTCCAACTGTTACGACTTAGCCAATGAAATTAGGTTTGTAAATATGTAATAATGGGCTCATTATAAATATACTGCTCATGTTCTTCTTTCTGATGCAGCTATCTACTGTACCGATTGTGATAATTATTAAATGAAAGTGAAGGGGCCTTTAGAATTCGTCAATAGGGTATCTAAATCATAAAATAAAACTGTTGTTTATGAAGATAATTTGATTCTAATCAAAGATCACACTGTTCTCTGTGGTATAACCTGTAACACAAATCAAACCCAAACTCATTCCCACCACACCCTCCTCCTGGAAAACTTGACAATCGGAGGATGTCCATGTCATTAAAGGCAATTTCTTAAGCAACCCCGTTTCCAATTGATTTAGCCGGTTGCAAATGGAGATTCAATTACGTTCTTCTTCCAAGTGAGTGCAGAGCTAACGGTCTACAGCCATCAATAGAGGACCTGCTTGGGGACAGTCAGTAGTGGTAGTGGTTGAGCCAGATAGTCAGAGCTCCTTTGCTGTGCACTCTGTTAAATTACCCCAGGTTAGTGTAGCATACTAAAGACCGACAAAGCAATTAGTTTTGGACCAGTGTTGCTCAACCTTCGTTAGAATAACCATTGCCAACAGGTCATGCATCAATACTATTGAACTGGTTGGAAGCTTTTATTTCCTAGCAAACAAGTTAAACTGATCATGGATTAGACTACTACAAACAAACAAATGGTCAATAAGGAATAGGGAGGTCACCCTTGGCAAACAGCAACAGCAAAACAGTCATCCCAGCACATGGGATAGCACCGTCAAGGGATGGCACCAAAATGAATTGAGGAAAGTAGTGCTAACTACATAGGGAATAGGGTGCCATTTGAGACGTGGAAAAGTTTCACAAAATGGAGTTAGGGTGGTGGAGGGGCAATGTATTCCAGCTGTGGTACACTAAGCATCATAAAGGTTTGCAAGTCTTAACAGTGACCAGAGGATCTCTCATTCAGCCTACCAATCACAATTCAGTTTTTACTATCAGTATTGACCTCTCAGCCATTACAGAGCAGGAATAGAGGCCCTCCTTACATCTGCCATTAAAATAATGGAGGTGCTCATACGAATGTTAGGGATTTTTTATGATTTTCACCTAATCGTATGATGGAGATTTATATTTCGTTCAGTAGGAAGTTGGACAAAGTGATTGAGATAAAAGCTCACTGTTATTCTACAACAACATACAAGAAAACGATAAGGAACATTTCATATGCACACATCACAGAGCACAGGGACTGCTGTCAAAGGTAGGCTATGTGTTGGGTTTCCATGAACACATAGGTACACTGGTCCAACTGTAAAACCACTGCCCCACCAATTGTGATTCTTTGTATTCTAATTATACATTTATAGTTAATCTACAATGTTCAGGAAATTAATGCATACGAGTAAAAAAACAAAAACTTGAATTTAAACATACAAAATGAAAGAGTAAACGCCAGTCTAATTCCATTCCATTTACGTGTGCATTAATTTTCCCGCGGCAGATAAACAGTCAAAGCCGAGCTGAGAATTAATCTAGAAGGCCATTGAAGTGCTGCAAAATTCTACACTGGTCTATGCTTTCCTCCATTTTCTGCAATTACCTTTCTGTTTCACATTCAGCCCCAAGGACTGCTCATTCCTCAAGGTGCTGATAGATTACTTGCCATCTTCTTTTTTTCTTACAGTCAGTTTGGATGCTCCTGCAATTCTATCTAAATGCAAACTTGTATTGTGCAACACATGCATCCAACAACTGTATGATATCCTCCGTTGCCAATGGATCAACAGAAATCTCTGAAAATGTATAGTCTGCTACAGTATACATGTTGTTCTAGTAATAATACTATATTGTCAGTGTAAATCAGCTTAGAAAATATAGAGATTTTGTTCCCCCTCAGTACTCCATCAGATTAATGTCTGGATCCCAGTTTGTATTTATGCAGTGTAGTGTGCAGCATTGTACATCACTCTCGTAACCTGTAGCTAAATCAGTTGCTGTGCCTACTCAGTTGCTGTGCCTACTCATCATCAGTTGGATTTGGAATGTACAACAATGATCTTCCATTAATTATACTTTATTCTAAATGAACATTTGCATAAGAGCTTATTGATAGCTAGCTATATTTTCTGACCTGTTAATCACATGACTGCATTATTGATGTTGATGTGTTCATTACATAAATGGCACCAGCACCGATGAGTTCATACAGTACAGTAAGGCTACGGCACCGGTCTCTATGCCCTCAGATCAGAAACATGGCAGGGTGCATTCTTGGCATGGCAAGAGGGGTGACGTTAAAAGCTTTTTACTGTTAGGAGGTGATTTCTGCTCCCTCCATGAGGGATAGCTTTTTTCAGGGAGGAAGTGGATGGGTCTCACATGCCCTGGGATATATAAGAGGGCAGAATGGACTCCTATAAAATAGAAGATGGCTCTTATCTCAGTGTGTGTCCTTCCACTAAGAACATGACATTAAATCACTGTGAGCTTGGATGCCTACCGCCTCGGGCCGACACTAGGCTACTTCATTGCACGCAAAGGACAAGTATAGCTCAGTCGGATACAATTTAGAAATGTGAATATTTCCATACAATGCTTACTACAGCTTCAAAAAACCGATATGATCTTGGCGTGTGGCGTGTGGGTACGGAAGAAAACCAACAAAGCTGCAGCGTGACCTGAAAGGGCGAGATGAATACATCATGATCTTAAAATGTGAGGTTTGTGGGACCCACAATGGAGCTGACCCTCAAGAGGTATTTAAGAACAAAAACAGTCTTTTAAAGGGAAACATTCAAGAGGATGCCTTCAGGGAAATAACAAACCAAAAGTCACTCAGCTTGGAGTACAATGCCGTTTTCATAAATGCTGACTGAGTCAGAGGAAAATCAATAAACGCCACCACAGATCAAAGTCTACTGTTATCCACCTCCTACACATGCTCATTAAAAAGGCCTAACAAAAGAAGTCTGTAACTACACTGAATGAAAACTTGATCGCAAAATAAAACACAAGAAACAGAAAAGGGTCCTCATATAGGTATAGCTTAGACAAACGCAACAGTTAACCCTCCTAGACATTCAACCATGAGACTTTGAGAGCCCTCTAACCAAGAGCCATGGCATCATCAGGATATGGTGGGAGATGTACCTCTTCGGGTGTTGTATCATAATGCTTTTGACATCCGGCTGAGGAGCGGTGAGGACTTAACTGCAGCTGTCCCAAGTCTTCACCACATGTACCGTCTGCCTCATTATCCTGTCCAAAACCGTGGCTTGAAATATGCCGAAACCGTCTCTGCTCCTTGTAAACTGATGCCTGATGCTTCCGCCCCTGTGACAGTTTTTAAATGTGTTTTTGTATTACTCAGTTTCACTGTAGCCAGCACCCTTGAGGCGTACTCTGATCATTCATCAATTCAGTTGAAACTCACAGTGAGTGAGTTTATATGAAAAGGGAGGGTACGGTAGGGAGGGTGGGAACAGACTGCCACAAGGAGATAGGACATAAAAAAAAACAGATAAGCAGTCAAGAAAATTGCAAGTCAGGAAAAGTTTACAATCAAGATGACGGTGTCTATAGACCATAGTAATATTAAAAACAAACTCAACAGCTGACATAGAACTGAAGCAAAATTCCAGGGTGAAACAAAAGGATATGGGCTAACTGGGATGTGGTTCTACGTGAATAACGGATCAAAACAGTCGGTTCATATGCCATTTAATTTTGACAGCATGGTCAAAAACTGTTCAGCTATGCATCAATCTTCATACTTCCACGTCAGTCAAAATCTGGTGGTGCACATTGTAGAACTCGAATGCTGGAAGATGAATAGTAGAATGCTCTCCAAGTCTAATTTACATAGAAACACTTCTTCACTTATCAAAATGGATACTGCTGCATTGATCAAATAACCCAATATCCAGACTGAACCCCCGTTGTCCTTGGCAGTTCTTCTCTCTGAACTAGTTTCGTCTCAGCAGCCTCTATATGTAACCAAGTTGGAATGAAAAGCTCACTCCTCGGCTTGAAATGCCTCTAACTATGCCACCAAATTGCTAGCTTTTCTGTGGCATAGCTGGGCAGTCAAGTGTGTTTCTAAGACAGAGGACCAGAGAACACTCACAGTATTGGGCTTTTCATAACCCACCTGGGCACAGTCGTCAGTTCAACATATGGTTGAGTTGTCAACTAACTCATTTCCAATCAGTTTTCCACATTGATTCAAAGTCAGCGCATTACATTTTTTTTGGTTGAAATGATATGGAAATAACATTGATTCAACCAGTTTTTGACAAGTGGGAAATAATAATGGAATGAATAGTCCAATAAGGTCTGAATAGCTACCATGGACCCATTATAGAAACTGCTTAGCCTGGCGGACCAGAGTGTGCCATGGCTGTGTTTCTACACTCTATTTATCACAACTTGTCCTACAGCACTGACTGTTCTGCTCTGTTCTCTCCCACTGAATTTGCTCGATGGATCATCAGAGGACATGTTTGAACAGCTGACCCCCGGGCCTCAGATGAAGAGGCTAAAGAAACAGTGAAAAGACCATCAGACTGACTTGTAGCAAAGCGTGGGTAAAATCACTGGGTATGCCAAGCCAGAAAACAAATGCCATATTACAACCTGTGATGCGATAATTGCATTGTTTGCTCTGTAACCTGTTAGTTCATATGCCTTGCGACCGTGATATATGCCTAAGGCCAAGCCAATAAGAAGACAGTGGCAGAATTTTTTTATTTTTTATATTTGTATTTATTTCACCTTTATTTAACCAGGTAGGTCAGTTGAGAACAAGTTCTCATTTACAACTGCGACATGGCCAAGATAAAGCAAAGCAGTGCAACAAAAACAACAGTCACACATGGGATAAACAAACATACAGCAAATAACACAAAAGAAAAATCTGTATACAGTGTGTGCAAATGAAGTAAGGAGGTAAGGCAATAAATAGGCCATAGTGGTGAAGTAATTACAATATAGCAATTAACACTGGAGTGGTAGATGTGCAGATGAGAATGTGCAAATAGAAATACTGGTGTACAAAAGAGCAGAAAAACAAAATCAAATATGGGGATGAGGAAGGTAGTTGGTTGGATGGTCTATTTACAGATGGGCCTTGTACAGCTGCAGCCATCGGTAACCTGCTCTGACAGCTGATGCTTAAAGTTAGTGAGGGACAATTCGTTCCAGTCATTGGCAGCAGAGAACTGGAAGGAAATGCAGCCAAAGGAGGTGTTGGCTTTGGGGATGACCAGTGAAATATATCTGCTGAAGCACGTGCTATGGGTGGGTGTTGCTATGGTGACCAGTGGACTGAGATAGGCGGAGCTTTACCTAGCAAAAACTTACAGATGACCTGGAGCCAGTGGGTTTGGCGACGAACATGTAGCGAGGACCAGCCAACAGGAGCATACAGGTCGCAGTGGTGGGTAGTATATGGGGCTTCAGTGACAAAACTGATGGCACCCTGATATACTGCATCCAATTTGCTGAGTAGAGCGTTGGAGGCTATTTTGTAAATGACATTGCCAAAGTCAAGGATCGGTAGGATAGTCAGTTTTACGAGGGTATGTTTGGCAGCATGAGTGAAGGAGGCTTTGATGTGAAATAGGAAGCCGATTCTAGACAACATTTTGGATTGGAGATGCATAATATGAGTCTGGAAGGAGAGTTTACAGTCTAGCCAGAGTCCACAAGTCAGAACCGTCCAGAGTAGTGATGCTAGTCGGGCGGCAGGTGCAGGCAGCGATAGGTCGAAGAGCATGCATTTAGTTTTATTAGCATGTAAGAGCAGTTGGAGGCCAAGGAAGGAGTGTTGTACGGCATTGAAGCTCATTTTGAGGTTTGTTAACACAGTGTCCAAAGAAGGGCCAGAAGTATACAGAAAAGGGTGTTGTCTGCGTTGAGGTAGATCAAAGAATCACCCGCAGCAAGAGCGACATCCCTGAAATATACAAAGAAAAGAGTCGACCCAAGAATTTAACCCTGTGGGACCCCCATAGAGACTGCCAGAGGTCCGGACAACAGGCCCTCCGATTTGACACTGAACTCTATCTGAGAAGTATTTAGTGAACCAGGCGAGGCAGTCATTAGAGAAGCCAAGGCTGTTGAGTCTGCCAATAAGAATAAGGTGATTGACAGAGTCGAAAACCTTGACAAGGCCGATGAAGACGGCTGCACAAGTACTGTCTTTTATCGATGGCGGTTATGATATTGTTTAGGACCTTGAGCGTGGCTGAGGTGCACCCTTGACCAACTCAGAAACCAGAATGCATAGCAGAGAAGGTACGGTGGGATTCGAAATGGTCGGCGATCTGTTTGTTCACCTGGCTTTCGAAGACTTTAGAGTCTAGAGTGTCTCCCCCTTTGAAGAGGGGGATGACCTTGGCCGCTTTCCAATCTTTAGGATTCTCACACAATACGAAAGAGAAGTTGAACAGACTCCTAATAGGGGTTGCAACAATGGCGGCAGATAATTTTAGGAAGAGAAGGTCCAGATTGCCTATCCCAGCTGATTTGTAGGGATCCAGATGTTGCAGATCTATCAGAACATCAGCTGTCTGGTTTTGGGTGAAGGAGAAGTGGGGGGGGGCTTGGGCCAGTTGCTGCGGGGGGTGCAGAGCTGTTGGCCGAGGCTGGGGTAGCCAGGTGGAGTGCATGGTCAGCCGTAGAGAAATGCTTATTGAAATGATTATTGTGGATTTATCAGTGGTGACAGTGTTTCCTAACCTCAGTGCAGTGGGTAGCTGGGGAGAGGTGCTCTTATTCTCCATGGACTTTACAGTACCCAAAAACTTTTGGGAATTAGTGCTGCAGGATGCAAATTTCTGTTTGGAAAAGCTAGCCTTTGCTTTCCTAACTGACAGTGTATATTGGTTCCTGACTTCCCTGAAAAGTTGCATATCGCGGGTGCTATTCCAAGCTAGTGCAGTATGCCACAGGATGTTTTTGTGCTGGTCAAGGGCAGTCAAGTCTGGAGTGAACCAAGGACTATATCTGTTCTTAGTTCAAACATTTTTGAAAGGGGCATGCTTATTTAAGATGGTGAGGAAAGAACTTTTAAAGAACAACCAGGCATCCTCTACTGACAGGATGAGGTTGATACCCGGGCCAGGTCAATTGGAAAGGCCTGCTCGCAGAAGTGTTTTAGGGAGCATTTGACAGTGATGAGGGGTGGTTGTTTGACAGCGGACCCATAACAGACGCAGGCAATGAGGCAGTGATCGCTGAGATCCTGGTCGAAAACAGCAGAGTTGTATTTAGAGGGCAAGTTGGTCAGGATGATATCTATGAGGGTGCCCATGTTTACAGACTTGGGGTTGTACCTGGTAGGTTCCTTGATCATTTGTGTGAGATTGTGGGCATCTAGCTTAGATTGTAGGACGGCTGGGGTGTTAAGCATATCCCAGTTTAGGTCACCTAGCAGTACGAACTCTGCTGATAGATGGGGGGCAATCAATTCACATATGGTGTCCAGGGCACAGCTGGGAGCTGAGGGGGGTCTATAACAAGCAGCAACAGTGAGGGACTTATTTCTGGAGAGATGGATTTTTAAAAGTAGAAGCTCGAAATGTTTGGGCTGATCTGGATCGTCTAGTGCGTTGGGAAAAGAGAAAAAAAGGAGCAGATTTCTGGCAACGAATCCTTCAGAACTAACCTGCTCTGGGGCAGGCTAACTCACGGCTAACTCCACTTACCCTGAATGAAATGACATAGCCACGAGTTGAGGACCAATTAAGATACCCTCCCTCTTGCAAAGATTGTGTCATCACCCCCTATTTGATTACTACATTTTTGTAAATTAAAATAGTAATGGTAAAATATATCACATTACACATTTAGTAATAATAGAATACATTTTAAACTTCACGCACAGTAACACTTTTGTATGACTTAAAGCTACAATATGTAACTTTTTTGGTGACCTGACCCAATTCACATAGAAATGTGAGTTTTAGATCTTTCATTCTCATTGAAAGTATCTATAATAAGTGGTAGATCTGTTCTACGTGCGCTATTTCTATGCTTAACATCTTTAAAATTTAGTTTTTGTGTCTTTTACTTCCGGTTTTGTATACCAGTTTCAAACATATGTGTTGGTCTGATGTGATTAATGAGGAGCATCCAGATGCTGCACTTGATGAATTTCTGAAATTGCTTCTTCCAATTATTGATAAAGATGCACCTGTTAAGAAACTGACTGTTAAGGATCCATGGATTGATGAGGAATTGAAAAACTGCATGGTTGAAGGAGATGGGGCAAAAGGAGTGGCTAATAAGTCTGGCTGTACATCTGACTGGATTATTTACTGAAAATTGAGAAAATGTGTGACTAAACTCAACAAAAAGAAGAAGAAACTGTATTATGAAGCCAAGATCCATGATATAAAGAATGGGGGGGGGACTTGAGTACTTTAAAATAATTAAACTATGGGCAGAAAAACAAATTCAATTCCATCTTTCATCGAATCAGATGGCTTATTCATCACAAAACCATTTGACTTTGCCAATTATTTTAATGATTATTTCATTGGCAAAGTGGGTAAACTTGGGCAGGAAATGCCAACAGTGAGCAATTGTATTCATGCATAAAACAACAAATAATGAAAGAAAAGTATGGTTAGTGTGGGAAAGGTGGAAACATTATTGTTATCGATCAATAATGACAAACCTCCTGGCATTGACAACTTTAGATGGAAAGCTACTGAGGATGGTAGCTGACTCTATAGCCACTCCTATCTGTCATATTTTTTAATCTGAGCCTAGAGAAAAGTCTTTGTACTCAGGCCTGGAGGGAAGCCAAAGTAATTCCGCTACCCAAGAGTGGTAAAGCAGCCTTCACTGGTTCTAACAGACAGCAAACTGTTGGAGAAAATTGTGTTTGAACAAATACAATGCTATTTCTCTGTAAACAAATTAACAACAGACTTTTAGCATGCTTATAGAGAAGGGCACTGACACAAATGACTGATGGTTGAAAGAAATAAGAAGATTGTGGGAGCTGTACTGTTAGATTTCAGTGCAGCCTTTGATAATATTGACCATAGCCTGACCATAACCTGTTGTTGAAAAAATGTATGTGTTATGGCTTTTCAACCTCTGCCATATCGTGGATTCAGAGCAATCTATCTAATAGAACTCAGAAGGTTTTCTTTCATGGAAGCTTCTCTAATGTCAAAAATGTAAAGTGTGGTGTACCGCAGGGCAGCTCTCTAGGCCCTCTACTCTTTTCTATTTTTACCAATGACCTGCCACTGGCATTAAACAAAGCATCAGCAACCACAGCAAATTAAGTCACTGAAAACCTTAACAAAGAGTTGCAGTCTGTTTTGGAATGGGTGGCCAGTAATAAACTGGTCCTGAACATCTCTAAAACTAAGAGCATTGGGTTTAGTACTAATCATTCCTTAAGTTCTAGACCTCAGCTGAATCTGGTAATGAATGGTGTGGCTGTTGAACAAGTTGAGGTGACTAAATTACTTGCCGTTACCTTAAATTGTAAACTGTCATTGTCAAAACATATATATTCAATGGTTGTAAAGAAGGGGAGAGGTCTGGCCGTAATAAAGAAATGCTTTGCTTTTTTGAGACCACACTCCAAAAAGCAAGTTCTGCAGGCTCTAGTTTTGTCTAATCTTGATTACTGTCCAGTCATGTGGTCCAGTGCTGCAAGGAAAGACCTAGTTAAACTGCAGCTGGCACAGAACAGAGCAGCACATTTTGGAACTTCCTTCCATCTCATATTGCTCAAATAAACAGCAAACCTGGTTCCAAAAAAAGAGATAAAGCAACACCTCGCGGCACAACGCCTCTCCCCTATTTGACCTGTATATTTCACAGCGGTTCAGATGGTACAGTGATTCTCTACAGAATGACATCATGTTTTGTCACAAACTAAAATTAGGCAAACTATTAGAATTTTAGCAACCAGGAAATGGCAGCGTGATTTCTGCATAGTGCATCTTTAACACAATTATTTTATCGATAGGAGTCCAAAATAAAAAAAGGTGCTTGTGGCACTTCTAAAAGCCTATTTCAGACCATAGGCCTCTGAATTTGCAAGATAAAGCTTCTTTCATTTTGATTTCAGCACAAATAAAAATGTGGCACTGACTCGCCATGGATTGATGTTTCAGCATGGTTTCAATGTAGTCCAGTGTTTGACTAGCCATGTGTGACCAGAGCTTGTTAGCTTTAGAAAACCCTGATTAAACCTAGCTTTCTTTGTAGGACAACCCACGGGAAAGTCAGCTACAAGTGATGTTAATTTTGGAAATCTGTTCAAGTATTTCCAAGCGTAATAGAGAGGCACGTGATTGTATACAAATGTAAGCAAGGTTTGAAATGATTATGTTTCAGTTAAATATATCTGTTAGGGCTTGTTAAAAGGCATGTAGCATCATCAAGGACCCAACACACCCCAGCCACGAGCTGTTCCCTGCCTTACTATCGGGCAGACGGCATCGGAGCATGAAGTCTGACACCAACTGTCTGAGACAGTTTCTATCTTCAAGCCATTAGACTGCTGAACACTTGAACTAGACTAACCACCTGCTCTGATTCTTTGCACCTTAGCACACATGCACTCACTCATGCGCGCACACACACACACACACACACACTGCTACCAGACTCGTTATACTGCTCAATTTATACACCGGCTATAAATTGTGCCTTCCTGTATTATACTTATGCTCAAATGTATTATTCTACTCTACTGAGCCATTTACTTCATGTTTGTATTTTTATCTTAAAATGTTTCTTATTGTTGCATTGTCAAGCATGAACCTGCAACTAAGCACTTTGTTGGACGATGTACAGTATACCACGCGTATCCCTTACATACTAATACAACTATTTGTAATTATGTTCCGGACCATCCGTTCAAGAAAACAAAAAACTGCCTGCGGCTGAATCTAGATGATGATCCCTGTAATAGGGTGTCATTTTGGATTAGGGATGGGCATTTGACATTTTTGGACTGTTTTGAGTACTGACATGATTTTTGCACATGTACAAATGGAGTAAATTAACATAGTCTTCAAGACAAATTTCAAAGCACATTCCACCAAATGGTTTTCCAGACTAAAAAAAATTGATCTCTGGTCAATGATCGAGCTATGACGTCAGTTCGAGTACTCCATTACTCATGCCTAACCCTATTCTGGTGGACTGACTGAGGATGGAGATTGTGTACTAGGTACGTAATAGGTCACCATTGGGGCCAGCTCACTATGACACTGTCCGTCCATCCATCCACACTGAAGAGTGAAGCGCTGCTCTCCGCACTTTAACTACACATTTCAGTGCCCCATATATAAAAATGTCCAATAATTAACACCATGTAAAACCTTTAGGTTCACACAATGCTCATTCAAAATCAATACTTGTAACTGTTACTGTGAATAGAAGGGCAAACAATAGAGGTGAATTAGCATAGATTAACTTTATAGTATGTTATGGTCCTTAATTTGAAAGCTAGTGGACATAATACTCCCTAACCACTACAGAGCTGTGGATTTCAGTTGTATTACTGAAAGAAAAAATCCTTTCTAGGTCATCCAACTCAATATTGTACCCTCAACACGGGTCAATAGAATAGAACTAACAGGTTCAAAGGACAGCCCACACTTTACTGAGGAACCTCACTATCAAAAGGCCATTTGTTTGAGATAGTCAAATATACATTTCAGCAATTCACCCATAAATCAACATGACATGTATTTCGATAATAATATTGAATTTTCTCTGACAGAATGAAAGATATTGGCTTTCTTTGCAACTGACATACCTGTAACTACATGAAGGCTCATGGCAGGATTCAAATCAGAGATCTGCCTTAGAAGTGGTTGTGCAATAACAAATTTGATACTGTCCCCCGCCCACGGCCTGTTGCGTAAAAAACATGCCGTAAATGCTACAGCGTAAATACTGCATTGTATGTTGAATTGAAGTGAGCCCTTGAGAGAACATTTGGACAGGTACATTTTCTATTTCTGATAAATATACCACTTTCAACCTCTCCAATCAGCAGTCTTTTGTACTGAGGGACAAAGAAACATTATGTTCATGCTAATTAAACATAACTTTTGTTAGCAAGGGTTTTTCATAACGATGTAAACAGTCTTACAGAAGTGTGTGTGTGCCGAGTAGGTGTTATGGCTGCTTGGCATTTTGCTAAAGAGGATGCTATCGTAAGAACTCTTGTAAAAAGCACATCTGGTGCAGACCATCTGTAAATACTGATATAGTAAAGTTAGCCAGTCACCCCCATATTTGGACAACATGGTCAAATCAGTGTGTTAGACACTCGCGCTATCACAAAAACAATCGCAATGGCAAATGATTCATACAAAATTATTTCCGCAAAATGTGTAAAGAAAACAAAACTGTGCCAATTCTGATAAAATTATAACAGGTAAACCATAAACCACCCAACACTAAACAACCCGCATGACACACACAGTGCCATCTGCTTCCAGGGTGAATACGAAGACAATTTTTAGCAAATAAAGATTTGTATTAGTATACTATTAGAAAGATTCTTATTCAAACAAAGATTTGTATTAGCAAACTATTCAAACATTTCTTATGAGCAAACTGTTCCAAAGTAATGTGGCTAGCAGTTAACGTAACATTTTTTGTTAAAAACTGAGCCGTTCTGTTTCTTTTTGCAGATCTGGTTGGCATACTCAAGACTCATTTAACTCTGAAAACTACACTGAACAAAAATATAAAAACGCAACATGCAATAATTTCATACAGTTCATATAAGGAAATCAGACAATTTAAATAAATGATTGAGGCTCTAATCTATGGATTTCACATGACTGGGAATACAGATATGCATGTTGGTCACAGACACCTTAAAACAAGAGCAGACTTCTCCAGTGTGACAGTGGCCATCGAAGGTGAGCATTAGCCCACTGAAGTCGTTTACGACGGCGAACTGCAGTCAAGTCAAGACCCTGATGAGGACAATGAGCATGGAGATGAGCTTCCCTGAGAATGTTTGACAGTTTGGTTGTGCAAACCACAGTTTAATCAGCTGTACAACTGGCTGGGCTCAGACGATCCCACAGGTGAAAAAGCTGGATATGGAGATCCTGGCCTGGCATGGCTCCACGGTTGTGAGGCCGGTTGGATGTACTGCCAAAGGACATTGGAGGTGGCTTATGGTAGAGAGATGAACATTCAATTCTCTGGCAACAGCTCTGGTGGACATCCGTGCAGTCAGCATACCAATTGCACGGTCCTTCAAAACTGTAGCATTGTGTTGTGTGACGAACTGCACATTTTAGAGTGGCCTTTTATTGGCCCCAGCATAAGGTGCAGGGATGTAAACACATTTTTACACACAATTTGAGAGATACAATTTTGGGTGTATGGAACATTTCTGGGATCTTTTATTTCAGCTCATGAAACATGAGACCAACAATTAACATGTTGTGTTTATATTTTTGTTCAGGATAGATATATATATATATATTTACAAAACAATAATCGAATCAGTTACCTTGGAGTTACAATTGTAATTATTTTCCTCATTTTAAATGTTATTTGCATAATTTCACTTTAAGTCACTGACAAATTAGGCAATGGTATTAACCAAGGAAGATTTGCAAATGGGTACTAGGGTGCCTGCCGCTTGGAAGTAATAGCTCTTTAGTACAAAGTAGGATTATTTCATGCTTGGAAAAAGAAAATATGCATGTGATGAAGGGAACACATGTATGCAACTTTATTGCGATTCTGTCTAGTTTTTTGTCCTTACTATGACACGTGACAACTTACCAGTGACTATTTCTCACTACACAGAGAAGCTAACTGGGGGCTAGACAACTAGGGTGTGGACAGATTCAGTAGAGACATGAACAAAGACCATGATCTCTTTCAGAGACGCTGCAGTGTTGGTTCTGTCTCTGAACTGCATAACATAAAGGAGTCATACAAGCACTGGGTTACAAGCTGCAAGCACTTTAGACCTTGCTTTAATTAGTCCCTAGAGCGGCCACATTTCTCAGGCTCCCAGAAAATAATATTCCCTCGCCCAGTCATCAAGTGCCCACTCTCCTCTATGATGCTCCGCTCTCCCCTCCATATTTCCACTGTCTGTTAACGCTTAACATACTTTCAAACGGTCTCTTGAATTTAAGCACTTTTCTGTTGTTCAGCATTAGAGCATCGAGGAAAGGTTGTGTACACACTTATTCAAGCAGCTCTTAGTTAGGTGGGTGCAGTAGGCAACGAGTGAACAATTTTGAGAGCTTGGGATTATATTCTCTGTCAAAATTGAGTTGACTTGTTCTTTTCAATGTTCTCTACCAATACAGTACTCTAAAATACCACAAATGCATGTAGTTAAGTTCAAATATTACAAGGTAAAAATTACTGACACCATTCAAACTAATGAGGGTTCGGAACTTTGAAGCCAATTATTATATTTTTGCAGATAGAACTTTCTAGTACCAAGATCTCAATGTGTTTATACTGAAGATTAGTCCATCATGACACGGGCATTGACTAATGGAATTCAAAACAATGCTGGTTTTTTTTCTTCCTTTCAGGCAATGCCTATATTGATTTGTCCAAGTTGTCGGTGAGAGTGAGAGAAAGAGCTCACTCACAGTAACACCATCTGGGGTGTAATTTGAAGCTAGTTATCCACTTTAAACACTTTCTCTCCAAGCCAAACAGCTATATTAGAGCTGGATAATGATGCACATTGTCACAAAGAGAAAAGCACAGAAAAGAGAGTAGTGCACCCACCTATATGAGCTGTACTGTATGCTCATACAAAGAAAGGAATCAACAACTGAAATGGATGCATGTATTGTATTTAATAATCCTGAAAGACGAGTCATAAAATACCTGCAAAGTGCCTAAATGACAGCAATCTCAAGCAGTAGCTACTAGCTGTTCTAACAGAGCAAGGGGGCTGTGCTTTTAATACCACCACCATTACTGTATATCACTTCTGAATGTATAGCCATTTGGTTTCATTTAAATGTAAATCTGGGCACTGAACTGCACACTTTGACACCCCAGGCAGACAGATTCTGATGATTCATTCTCGAACAGAACGGCAGTTGGAAATATCACAGCCCCCTACTCTCTCTCCGAGTGGAAACAACAAATTTGACCTTCGTCTCATTTCATCAATGCCCTGCTACCCTGCAGAACAGAAATGTAAAGTTTCTGCAAAAACAACAAACATGTATATGGACATTTCAGACCAATGTGTATTTTTCTTGTGTGTCAGTTGTTGTTCCAACTGTGTCAATCATATTAAGGACAGCTAACAGAGAAAAGCACAATCAGCAGCCTGGTTCACGAGTGAACTGATGTATGAAGCTATTTGATGAGTCTCCACGTCAAATGTCTCTAGGAGGGATAGAAGAAGAAGGGGGTGGGTTGATGGTTTTAAGGGCTACATCCCAAATTGCATCCTCTTCCTTTATAGTGCCCTACTACATAGGGCTCTGGTCAAATGTAGTCTACTATAAAGGGAATAGGGTGCCATTTGGGACACAGACAAGGTTGGATCATGAATGTACTGTAGTCTGCCTGACTGAGCATCCAGTGGGTGATCTGGCTGTAGAGCTGACAGCTATCTGTGCGTTTGAGAGAACAGCACCACTGGGTGAGGGCTCAGACAAAAGATAAAATACATGCATTTGCATGTTGCTGCAGGGCCAGTTGATGCTACACTGACTACTGACTCGGGGAGCAAACGGATTGACTGAATAATGCAAAGATTGTGATGAATTAGACAGCTTCCTTATCCAGTCTTCATTGCACTAACTGTATAACAACAGCTAAATAGTACTCACTTCTAAGGGATACACAAATAAATAATGTTTCAGGTGACATTAAAAATGTATTAGAAATGCATGAGGTGAATTAAGAATTTATACAAAGGACATGTATATTCCATCAATTAATTGGAAACACAATACTGTGCTTTGTCGCAAACTAAGTCAATAAAAATGTATCCAGGACTCATTGCTTCGGTAAATTTCCAGTCCTTCATTTATCTATGGGTAGAGACTAAGAGCTTGGCCACTCACTGGCCAATCAAGGCGTTCCATGGCTTAATAATGCCTTTGCGTTCCCATCAACTCCAATTCCGCTGTCCATTCTAGTCCATTGTAGATTGATACTACAGTTTATTAAATAGCATAGGCTACAGTAAAGAGCAAAAGCAACAATAAAAAAAATATGGTTTGGAGTGTTGACAGTCTAAATGCTGTAATAAGCTTCAAAGAGTATAGCACTTCAGCTCAAATAAAAAATAGTAGCAAGGCTCCCGTAAATTGTATTGTATGTGTTAGGCATGATCTCAATAAGAAAGAAATAGCCTAGGCCTACTCTTGAAATGACATTATACAGTATATACAGTGGGGCAAAAAAGTATTTAGTCAGCCACCAATTGTGCAAGTTCTCCCACTTAAAAAGATGAGAGAGGCCTGTAATTTTCATCATAGGAACACTTCAACTATGACAGACAAAATTAGAAAAAAAATCCAGAAAATCACATTGTAGGATTTTTAATGAATTTATTTGCAAATTATGGTGGAAAATAAGTATTTGGTCAATAACAAAAGTTTATCTCAATACTTTGTTATATACCCTTTGTTGGCAATGACAGAGGTCAAACGTTTTCTGTAAGTCTTCACAAGGTTTTCACACACTGTTGCTGGTATTTTGGCCCATTCCTCCATGCAGATCTCCTCTAGAGCAGTGATGTTTTGGGGCTGTTGCTGGGCAACACAGACTTTCAACTCCCTCCAAAGATTTTCTATGGGATTGAGATCTGGAGACTGGCTAGGCCACTCCAGGACCTTGAAATGCTTCTTACGAAGCCACTCCTTCGTTGCCCGGGCGGTGTGTTTGGTATCATTGTCATGCTGAAAGACCCAACCACATTTCCTCTTCAATGCCCTTGCTGATGGAAGGAGGTTTTCACTCAAAATCTCACGATACATGGCCCCATTCATTCTTTCCTTTACACGGATCAGTCGTCCTGGTCCCTTTGCAGAAAAACAGCCCCAAATCTTGATGTTTCCACCCCCATGCTTCACAGTAGGTATGGTGTTCTTTGGATGCAACTCAGCATTCTTTGTCCTCCAAACACGACGAGTTGAGTTTTTACTAAAAAGTTATATTTTGGTTTCATCTGACCATATGACATTCTCCCAATCTTCTTCTGGATCATCCAAATGCTCTCTCGCAAACTTCAGACGGGCCTGGACATGTACTAGCTTAAGCAGGGGGACACGTCTGGCACTGCAGGATTTGAGTTCCTGGCGGCGTAGTGTGTTACTGATGGTAGGCTTTGTTACTTTGGTCCCAGCTCTCTGCAGGTCATTCCCTAGGTCCCCCTGTGTGGTTCTGGGATTTTTGCTCACCGTTCTTGTGATCATTTTGACCCCACGGGGTGAGATCTTCCGTGGAGCCCCAGATCGAGGGAGATTATCAGTGGTCTTGTATGTCTTCCATTTCCTAATAATTGCTCCCACAGTTGATTTCTTCAAACCAAGCTGCTTACCTATTGCAGATTCAGTCTTCCCAGCCTGGTGCAGGTCTACAATTTTGATTCTGGTGTCCTTTGACAGCTCTTTGGTCTTGGCCATAGTGGAGTTTGGAGTGTGACTGTTTGAGGTTGTGGACAGGTGTCTTTTATACTGATAACAAGTTAAAATAGGTGCCATTAATACAGGCAATGAGTGGAGGACAGAGGAGCCTCTTAAAACAAGAAGTTACAGGTCAGTGAGAGCCAGAAATCTTGCTTGTTTGTAGGTGAACAAATACTTATTTTCCACCATAATTTGCAAATAAATACATTCATAAAAAATCCTACAATGTGATTTTCTGGATTTTTTTTCTCATTTTGTCTGTCACAGTTGAAGTGTACCTATGATGAAAATTACAGGGCTCTCATCTTTTTAAGTGGGAGAACTTGCACAATCGGTAGCTGACTAAATACTTTTTTGCCCCACTGTATATATGAGATGAGTAATGCCAGATATGTAAACATTATTAATGTAACTAATGTTCCATTCCTTAAAGTGGTCAATCAGATCACATAATGAATGTGTTGCCACCCTAGGGTCATGGACTACACAAAGCATATTTAGAACTTTTATTATTAAAAAAACACAAAATACAGTCTTAAATGTCACAAAATGTGCAAAATATTGTGACATGGTACTTTGGCCATATTACCCAGCCCTATTTTGAATTGCCTATGTTTGGAGGAGCGCGTCTTTGGTAACGGACAAGAGGCGCTCTTTGGAAAAGGGGATGATACAAGCTGAATGGAGTATGCACTGCAGGTAGGCCTATGTGAATTGTGAATAATGCAAAGCATGTCCGCAAAAGCCTCACGAGTAGACCGTTTAGAAACCTTCTATGGATATTCTCCTTGGCTAATGCTTGCCTGGGATAAGAATGACATCAGACGCATTGCTGTTAAACCAGATTTCGTTCTCATAGGGTAAGAGAAGCATACTATAAGGGCTTCTTAATTAATCAAACGAAACAGAAAACAATTGGGGATGGGCAGTTTTTTATGTTTCTAAATACGAGGTTTACGGGCACAAAAAGCACATCTATCTTGTCCCATGTGCATATGGGCACTGTGCATCACGGCTGGACAAGATGTGCTTCCGCATACTGAAATTGTCACTTTGGCACACGTTTTTAAGAACACCTCAGATATTGCCACCCCTCCCACCATAGCGCAAGTGTTCTCATTTAAAACAAGTAAATTACCAATCCTGGCACTAAGGTTTGAAAATAGAACAGTGCCAGGTTTAACAGGTCAAAATTGCAAACGAGCGTGCGTTTCACAATTGCGCTGGCTTGACGCCAGCTGAAAGTAAAGCCCTAACTTCATGTCCTAAATGGCACCCTATTCCGTATAGTGCACTACTTTTGACCGGAGCCCTATGTAGGGGAAAGGGTGTCATTTGGGACACATATATTAATACACCACTGAGAATGAAATCTTCCATTGATAACATTTATTTATGGTTGGCATCTCCAGCCATAATACACTCGTTATGATGTCAAATCTGCAT
Source organism: Oncorhynchus masou masou (assembly GCF_036934945.1). NCBI lineage: Eukaryota > Metazoa > Chordata > Actinopteri > Salmoniformes > Salmonidae > Oncorhynchus > Oncorhynchus masou. Next base: position 39,863,977 of record NC_088212.1, read on the forward strand.
CATTCTCTGACAGTTACCAATCAATCCTCATCAAAACCTCATTATGAATAGCAACATCAATCAGATATTTAGCTCATCCGAAATGCATCATCATATTCATATGTATGACCATGATTATCTATTGAACACATCGTTTTCACAATCTTCACCCAATCAACACACTGTGGTTGAGTTTTTCATATCTAAATACCATGTTCCATACTGATCAGGCATTATAAATGATCAATAGAAAAATCATATTTTTAATGAATCGCAAACAACAAATAACCCTTTTTTTTAAATTATAAACATGCTGTAATACACATGAAATTAGCATGGTTTATAGCATAATATGACTACAGTATATGGTATGAAATCATATTGGCCTGTAGGCTACTTCATCCCTTATCCTTGCATGTGATGAGGCAATATTGGAATTGACAATCACAGACTGGATGGATACAATTGAAAATCATTTTAAAAGTTTCCCCAGGGCCTCGTGCACTGTGCTTGCTTAAAGTAAAGTAGTGTTGCACAGGAAGAACCTCCGTTCATGACCCCTTGCATGATTGTCATTCGGGGTGAATAGGGATTTCGACAGCTCAATTGATGCTTAAAGGGATACTTCAGAATTTCTGCAATTAAGCTCGTTATCTTCTTCCCCAGAGTCAGATGAACTTGTGGATACCCTTTTTATATGTCTGCATGCAGTTTGAAGGAAGTTGCTAACTGACGTTAGCGCATTTGCTAACTAGCTTTAGCGCGATGGCTGGAAGTATATGGCTGGAAGTCTAGCAGCTAGCATGTCAGCATTGGCTCGAAGAAGATAAAGGGCTTTAATTGACAAAATCCCAAAGTATCCATTTTAGAGCTTAAATCTGTTGAGTGGTAGCAGGCACCGGGGGCAAGGTCCCAGTGCTGGAAAGGCTACCGTGTTGGTGCCTTTTAGTTAATAGAATCAACCATGTCAGGAAAGGTGCACGCAACACCTGTTTTGACCTCAGAGTAATGTGTCACACGCAAGGAAGGGACATGAAGGGAGGTCTCTCTTCAGAGCTATTAGGCTACTGCAGTAGGCCTCTACCAAGAGAATACATTGGTATTGTCACAAAAGCCACCCTATTCCCTTTATGGGCCCTGGTCAAAAGTAGTGCATTGTAAAGGGATTAGGGTGCGATCTTTGTGCACTATAAAGAGAATACAATTGGGGACGTAGTCAGTTTTGCCTCTGGTTTGAAATTAAATGCATCTCATCCACATTCAAGTTTTACTGGAAATATCTTTCCGACCAGGAATGCAAATAAAATAAGTTTATGCCTTCATTGTAGAAGGCATAAAGACATGTAATATTTTCAGTAAGCGATAGCTGACAAGCCAATGCAGCACTGCAGTCAGTGCACAACACCTGTAGCACATCTTAACAGATCAGCAGTAGCACACCGCAGCTAACTGTGGGGGGAGCATTATCTGTCATACCCTTGAAGTACTATGGATACAGTAGGGCTAAATCCCAAATTGCACCATATTCCCTTAGGGCTCTGTTCAGAAGTAGTGCACAAAGGGTGTCATTTGGGATACACAATAGGGGCATATTCATTAAGCCAATTCTGTAGCAAAACATTTCTTAAATGGGGAGGGACCTACCTTCTTTGGACTTTTGATCATACACACACACACACACACACACACACACACACACACACACTATAACCCTGGGTAAATCAGACATTTTCACTGCATTGTGAAAATGTCATGGTCATTAATCGTTAGAATAATGTCTATTGAAAAGTGTGTTCTGTCAGTAAATGTGTTAATGCCATGGTTAAAGTTGCTTTAAGGTAACATTCTAGTAACAAATTGAAAGGCATACTATGACTCAATAAGTAGACAGAAATATGGTAATTCAAAATTAATTTGTGATTGTTTGGTCTATCCGTTTCCTTTATTGAACATCTTCATAATTTGATCTAGCTTTCTATATTTGCCTTTGAATTTAATTTTTCATATGCTACTTAGCCATTGTGTGTAAAAAAATAATTTCGCTCGCTAAATGGATAGGACTGTAGATGATGGTGATCACAATGGCACCGTTATTGCGCCTGTTGAATCTCACTTCACACATATTGGTGTAAAGCTAAGGCTATTCAATCAGCTCAATATAAGACAGAAGGCGTTAGTAAAGGAGGGAACAAAGTAGCCTACTGTATTAAGAAGCAGCATATGCCGACATGACCATGCAGTGCAACGTGGCCAGAACAGTAGGCTATGTCCTTCTAGTGAAGTGATGACAGAAGAGAAGTCATGCTGATAATCAAATGGTTTAAACAGTTTTATCAAACAGTGTCCAACATACTCAAGTAGCCCTTCAGAGACAGTAGCAAAACACAAGCAACGTGAAAGTGATGGGTAAGTGCGTAATTGAGAAACGGCATCTGTCAAGTTACTGGACCCAATGCAAGTAAAGTAAATACACACATCAATCCCACAGTGATGGACAAATACCCGAATTATTTCTTACCTTTAGATTTCGTGCAAGTTGTGCAATAAACAAGAAACACGAAGCCCAATGAGAGGTAGCGTCCCTTCGTCAGCGCAACCATACTGTAGCTGCTGCTTCACTTTCAAGTGGATACGCTGAACCGGGAGAGATTCTCCCGTTTCACCCTCTTCTTGCAAGCCTTCACAAGGTGCTGCCAGTAAAAGCTTCCTACGTAATTATCATGGACCACGGGACAGTCACTCTCACCGGTTGGAACGAATCTGGCACTGACACACCGGAGAACTGCATCTTCTACTCACTTTTTACAGTGTAAACAGAAGTCGCGGACTTTTCTAACACCTCGCATGCCACAGTGTATTATGACAAACCGATGTTAGCCAATGGCACATCGCGGTGGGAGGGGAAAAGAGCAGACCAGCGGCGACGCCCTGAGAGCTGGGAGTTTTTACGTAATTGAACGTTGGGCATTTTCGATTTTTTTTTCGGTGAGCCGACTCATTTGGCTCCGTTAACGTAAAAGACACGGCTCATTTGGATCCCAAACGGCTCTTCGTTTAAACTGCATAAACATCGACTTAGAATCATAAATAAATTGGAAAACTCCAATGTAAAGAACATTACTGTAGGTCAGATATTGAAATCCTGGTTCAAATGCATTTTTACCTGGCGAAAGTATTAGATGGCCTGCAAAAAAAGTAAAATGGACCAGATTGAAGCTCTCTCCCCAATGTATTGTTTCTGCAGGGAGGATTCACCATCGTCATATAATTACTTTGAAACGTATCTGCAGAAAAACGTTGTTTTGAGATAAAAAAATGTAAAAAAAACATTAGTAGCAGTATGCAAATCAGGGAGCCAAATGATCGGCTCTTTCACAGATGCTATTCGGATCCCGACGTTCACCAAAAAGACCCGTTCGCGTACGGCTCTGTAGACGAGCGACAATATATTCGGCTCGATTTACTCTCCGATTCGAAAACGCCAATTAGCATCAAAGTCGACATCATGCAAGATTACAAATTCATGCAAGCTCCTGCACATCATCTCTAGTTGACCCCTTTGCTAACAGGTATTGTGTCAATCTAAAACTTGCACAAGACTGTTATCAGAATTGTGCATTTAGAGAAATTTAGCCACTTTATTAATTACTACATTTAGCTAACATTAGATAGTTAATCAATAGATTCTTACCTTTGCCTCAATTCGGCAGTCTCGTCCAGATCATCATGGCATTTGTAGTTGTTTTTGATAGCCACATTAGCAAATACAGGCAAATATATTGATAAAAGTCACTTTGTCCTAGAGAGATTTTCCCATCACACCAGAGTATGCCTACATGAAGCACAGCCCTTGTTTTAAGTGTTTTTAAAATGAATGTTAGAAAAACTATTGGAACATTTTCCTTTTTTCACCGCTAGGTTTTATGGGATATTATGACTTATGCGGTGGTACTGTATTGAACATAGGGCTGGCTGGTGGTCTGTGGAAATCAGGGTTGAGTCCATTTGTCTTCCCACCACATCACTGTAGCCTACATGTAAATGATGAAGGAAGAATGCTTTATTATATTCTCTTTTGGGGGAGGTGGGGGTATTTGTGGGAGCCAAATAAACAGAATATAACTGCAGTGGTACAGTACTGCAAACTGCAGCACCTTGCCTCCATGTCAGACCTATATGAAATCCCCAATGTGATCTTTGGTCATTATACTATTAGATTAAGAAAAGATAAAGATTCAAATTACACTCAAGGTTGGATTCTTGAATATAGCATAGACCACAATATTATGCACATTACCTGAAAAATTACTATATTATTTTGAGTACGGAATCTCCCTGATTTGATTTTCATCAGTTTCATCACAGCAACCCATTAACTTTGGCAGGGACAATTCCCACTGAAGTGTCCATGTCAGGTTACCTATTACATTATGGCGTATATACCAGTACTTCCAAAATACATTAGCCTGCCTTCTTTATATCACTACAGCTTTCTGTCTTCAAATCAACAAAAATATTTGTCACATGCTTCCTAAACAACAGGTGTAGACTAACAGTGAAATGCTTACTTCATATTGGATATTGGATAGCCCAAATGACTGTTCAAGGAGAGAAAAGACCCAGGAATTACTCAAATACTAATTCAAAGTGTCGACTGTGTTACCATATCCAGCTTGACAGACTCTACTCCATCACACTCTTACCTCTGCATGTCTGGTGAAAGTGACCCACAGAGAGGCGCATCATCAGACGACATCACAGGAAATGCTTTTTTTGCAAGTCACACTATCTGAAGAGGATAGGGAATAATTTTCACTAGAACACTTCATTCTGTGTGAGATCATAACATATTTTATTTTAACCTCATGTATAATAAGACACACCAATAACAACAAGAAAATGATGATTGTTTTACAGAACAATGCAAAGGCAGAGCAAAGGCAGGGACAACTCTTTGAAGTGATTTTCTGCTTTTTTCTATGGCCTGTATTTGAATTGCAGCAACAAGCTGTTGTCTGAACATATATTCACATGCTTCCATTTGTAAATGTACATTATACTGCATGTCACCAACCCATTAGTTGAAAGACATGTACAGTGCATTCAGAAAGTATTCAGACCCCATGACTTTCCACTTTTTGTTACTTTACAGCCTCATTCTAAAATTGATCAAATGCATTTTTCCCTCATCAATCTACACACAATACACCATCATGATAAAAACATTTTTTTAGACATTTTTGAAAATGTATTACAAATAAAAACTTAAATTTATATAAGTATTCAGACCCTTTGCTATGACACTCAAAATTGAGCTCAGGTGCATCCTGTTTCCATTGATCATCCTTGAGATGTTTCTACAACTTGATTGGAGTCCACCTGTGGTAAATTCAAATGATTGGACATGATTTGGAAAGGAACACACCTGTCTATATAAGGTCCCACAGTTTACATTGCATGTCAGAGCAAAAACCAAGCCATGGTTTAAGGAATTGTCTGTAGAGCTCCGAGACAGGATTGTGTCGAGGCACAGATCTGGGGAAGGGTACCAAAACATTTCTGCAGCATTGAAGGTCCCCAAGAACACAGTGGCCTCCATCATTCTTAAATGAAAGAAGTTTGGAACCATCAAGACTCATCCTAGAGCTGGCTGCCTTGCGAAACTGAGCAATCTGGGGAGAAGGGCCTTGGTCAGGGAGGTGACCAAGAACCCGATGGTTTGTGTGAAAGATGAACTAGGCAGAGTACAGCCTGATCCTTGATGAAAACCTGCTCCAGAGCGCTCAGGACCTCAGACTGGGGGCGAATATTCACCTTCCTACAGGACAATGACCCTAAGCACACAGCCAAGACAACACAGGAGTGACTACAGGACACGTGTCTGAATGTCCTTGAGTTCCCCAACCAGAGCCCCGACTTGAACCCGATTGAACATCTCTGGAAAGACCTAAAAATAGCAGCGACGCTCCCCATCCAAACTAACAGAGCTTGAGAGGATCTGAAGAAAATAATGGGAGATACATTTGTAATAATTTGTAATACATTTGCAAACAAAACATTTTTTTTAAACTGTTTTTGCTTTGTCATTATGGGGTGTTGTGTGTAGATTGATGAGACTTATTTTTTTTTAATAAGGCTGTAATGTGACAAAATGTGGAAAAAGTCAAGGGGTCTGAATACTTTCCGAATGCACCGTATATTGGAAGTTACTGGGGTGCAGTAAAAGTTTGAACGACATGGCTGTGCCTTTCCAACACTGAGGGAACTCAAACGTATTATTGTCACTTGCTGCTTCTTCATTCAGAGCGATGCAGTATAACATAATTTATTGAGCCAGACATGACGGCTGGTTTCTTATCAAACATTCTTTTTTCCTGGAGGGTATTCAACGTTCACATCTTTGATGCCGTTATGAATTGATTGAGCAGCTTTATATTTATTTATTTTTGCACGCTATGAACTGAGTGCAAGTCAAGGCAGCCAGAAAACTCTAGCAAAAATGTCACTGTAACTTTCTATGTCCAAAATGGTATATTCCCTATATAGTGCCTCTACGCTTCTCTGGTCAAATGTAGTGCACCATATAGGGAATAGGGTGCCATTTGGGACTCACACACTGTGACTTTCAAGTCAAAACTATTGAGTGGCTCATAATGTGTAGCATCCTGCGGGGATCAAGGAACATGCCAGAAATCCATAAACAAACCAGCAGTGAGTGTGTGATAGCTGGGCTGCCTGAAGGCTTTGTCTATTGGAAGATTACTGTAGGTACCCACAGGGGAGGCAGTAACAGATGAGGCGGCACTCACATGTATACAGATGTGACTGCAGTATGTGCATCAATTCTCAAAGAGCGCTAGCTAGCGTGCATTATGTAAATGCTGTGTTTAGCAGGGAAATGGCTATACTGCAAAGCTTCACTGATATTCACTGGTCATGTTCAGTGGTCATCAGGCACTGCTTACAGTGATTGTTATTTCACAAGGAACAACTTCACAGTGCTTTACCAAGGGGGAAATAGTCAATTAAATAATATTTTTGTTAGCTTTTAGAAAGAAATTGCACATTGACTGTATGAGAAGTAAAATTATGTAAAAAAGGCGATATCAAAAAAGTTTGTTTGTTTTGTTCATTTGCTTTATCTGGTGCCATCTAAAAGCAAGCAATTACAGGTTTTATATCAAGCAATAATTTGAGCTACATCCTCCCACATTCTTCAGCCTACATTGTCTGTGGAGTTGCCATGAGCACTAAATGCATTCAACAGCTTTACTTTATGAAGTCCTTTATATTACACTCAGAAAAAAAGGTGCAATCTAGAACCTTAATAATTAAAGGGTTCTTCGGTTGTGTCCAAAGGAGAACCCTTTGAAGAACCTCATTTGGAAGGCAACTCATGTGACTTTAAAGAGTGGCACACTTCAGATGACACTCAAGTACATAAACAATCCATGTTAGAGCCAATGAATAGCAAGCTGCACATCGTACGTTGTCACGCGGGCAGTCACGTGTGTTGGCGACATTGATTATTTTCGTGTTAACCTAACATTACGCAGGATAAATATACCAAAACACTTGTTCAGCCTTGTCACGTACTCCACTTTGTGGACATTTGAACTACAGGTGCTCATCCTCAAAGTATGGTTTATGGATCAACATATTAGTGGGGTTTTTTAAAATTACACTTCACTGGTAGATTAAGAAGTGAGAAGGCCATTTATCATGATCCTGACTTGAGTTTCGACTAAAACGACATTCTTGGCATTCAGTAGAAAGAAACAGCCTTGCTTGGAGAGAGATTTCATCCACTCAAATTTGTGTATTTGTCAGGTTATTTGATTATTCACAACAGGGTCATAAAAAGGTGTGTTTATATATGTGAGGTACAGTGGGGCAAAAAAGTATTTAGTCAGCCACCAATTGTGCAAGTTCTCCCACTTAAAAATATGAGAGAGACCTGTAATTTTCATCATAGGTACACTTCAACTATGATAGACAAAACGAGGGGGAAAAAATCTAGAAAATCACATTGTAGGATTTTTAATTAATTTATTTGCAAATTATGGTGGAAAATAAGTATTTGGTCACCTACAAAAAAAAGCAAGATTTCTGGCTCTCACAGACCTGTAACTTCTTCTTTAAGAGGCTCCTCTGTCCTCCACTCGTTACCTGTATTAATGACAACTGTTTGAACTTGTTATCAGTATAAAAGACACCTGTCCACAACCTCAAACAGTCACACTCCAAACTCCACTATGGCCAAGACCAAAGAGCTGTCAAAGGACACCAGAAACAAAATTGTAGACCTGCAACAGGCTTGGAAGACTGAATCTGCAATAGGTAAGCAGCTTGGTTTGAAGAAATCAACTGTGGGAGCAATTATTAGGAAATGGAAGACATACAAGACCACTGATAATCTCCCTCCATCTGGGGCTCCACGGAAGATCTCACCCCGTGGGGTAAAAATGATCACAAGAACGGTGAGCAAAAATCCCAGAACCACACAGGGGGACCTAGGGAATGACCTGCAGAGAGCTGGGACCAAAGTAACAAAGCCTACCATCAGTAACACACTACGCCACCAGGAACTCAAATCCTGCAGTGCCAGACGTGTCCCCCTGCTTAAGCCAGTACATGTCCAGGCCCGTCTGAAGTTTGCGAGAGAGCATTTGGATGATCCAGAAGAAGATTGGGAGAATGTCATATGGTCAGATGAAACCAAAATATAACTTTTTAGTAAAAACTCAACTCGTCGTGTTTGGAGGACAAAGAATGCTGAGTTGCATCCAAAGAACACCATACCTACTGTGAAGCATGGGGGTGGAAACATCAAGATTTTGGGCTGTTTTTCTGCAAAGGGACCAGGACGACTGATCCGTGTAAAGGAAAGAATGAATGGGGCCAAGTATCGTGAGATTTTGAGTGAAAACCTCCTTCCATCAGCAAGGGCATTGAAGAGGAAATGTGGTTGGGTCTTTCAGCATGACAATGATACCAAACACACCGCCCGGGCAACGAAGGAGTGGCTTCGTAAGAAGCATTTCAAGGTCCTGGAGTGGCCTAGCCAGTCTCCATATCTCAATCCCATAGAAAATCTTTGGAGGGAGTTGAAAGTCTGTGTTGCCCAGCAACAGCCCCAAAACATCACTGCTCTAGAGGAGATCTGCATGGAGGAATGGGCCAAAATACCAGCAACAGTGTGTGAAAACCTTGTGAAGACTTACAGAAAACGTTTGACCTCTGTCATTGCCAACAAAGGGTATATAACAAAGTATTGAGATAAACTTTTGTTATTGACCAAATACTTATTTTCCACCATAATTTGCAAATAAATTCATTAAAAATCCTACAATGTGATTTTCTGGATTTATTTCTAATTTTGTCTGTCATAGTTGAAGTGTACCTATGATGAAAATTACAGGTCTTTCTCATCTTTTCTGTGCACACATTTTCTATAGGATTGAGGTCAGGGATTTGTGATGGCCATACCTTGACTTTGTTGTCCTTAAGACATTTTTACACAACATAATTTTCCTATCTCATGATGCCATCTACAGTATTTTGTGAAGTGCAACAGTCCCCCCCCCCCCTTCACGGTTGGGATAGTGTTCTTCGGCTTGCAAGCCTCACCCTTTATCCTCCAAACATAACAATGGTCATTAAGGCCAAACAGTTCTATTTTTGTTTTATCAGACCAGAGGATATTTATTCAAAAAGTACGATCTTTGTCCCCATGTTCAGTTGCAAACCGTAGTCTGGGTTTTTTATCGTGGTTTTTGAATAGTGGCTTCTTCCTTGCTGAGCAGCCTTTCAGGTTATGTCGATATAGGATTAGTTTTACTGTGGATATAGATACTTTTGTACCTGTTTCCTCCAGCATCTTCACAAGGTCGTTTGCTGTTGTTCTGGGATTGATTTGCACTTTTCGCACCAAAAGATGTTCATCTCTAGGAGACAGGACGTGTCTCCTTGCTGAGCTGTATGACAATGGCCTGGTCCCATGGTGTTTATACTTGCGTACTATTGTTTGTACAGATGAACGTGGTACCTTCAGGCGTTTGGAAATCGCTCCCAAGGATGAACCAGACTTGTGTAGGACTACCATTTGTTTTTCTAAGGTCTTGGCTGATTTCCTTTGATTTTCCATGATGTCATGCAAAGAGGCACTGAGTTTGAAGGTAGGCCTTGAACTACATCCACAGGTACACCCCCAATTGACTCAAATGATGTAAATTAGCCTATCAGAAGCTTCTAAAGCCATCACATAATTTTCTGGAATTTTCCAAGCTGTTTAAAAGCACAGTCAACTTAGTGTATGTAAACCTCTGACCCACTGGAATTGTGATACAATTCCAGTGGTGAAATAATCTGTAGTCTGTAAACAATTGTTGGAGTGTATGTAAACTTCCGACTTCAACTGTATAACAGGATAATACAGATGTGTTCTGGCCCCAACCAATCAACACAGACATCGATCCGCAGACATCGACCTTAGGGGGTTAAAGTATAAATATATCTCTACTCCTTTTATAACAATAATGATTACTAATTTAAAAGTGTTAAGTATTAAGGTGACAAAATACCATAGTCCACAATTGATAAACGTTTCCCTTTTTCATTCCATGACAAGTGTGATTATGAACAGATCCTTTCAGCACCACTAGCCAGTACCATGGACAGCTACTCTTAAAGCCCTTGCTTTGTGCCTGCCTGGGCCTGTGCCGAGCAAGCTTCAAAGCCTTTATCATTCTCTTGGCTGCCACTCCAACACGTTTGAAAGATCTGTTATTCATACAGGTTTACATCTTTTTCAAACCATGCATCTGCAATGGTGGAAGCAACACACCAGGTTTACACATACAGTATTAAGTATGATTAGAATGTTCTCGTAGTTAAATATACCACATTTATGTTTTCCCTCATTGATGGCCTCTCAAGTATATTGCCCCAGGACCAAAAGCTTCAAAATAAAATAATAATTGTACAACTCTATACAGATGAGATAGAAAGCAGCTCATCCTCTCTAGACAATACTACTGTCTTACAGCTTTCTATATCACGGGCCTCACCACATCAAAATATTAGACTACATACTCCACGTCAATGCAAATGTATTTTAATTGGGAAATGTATTCAAATGAGCTTGTCATATTTTGAGGAAATCTTGGCGCCATACATGGAGTCCCTTATTGGCATGCACAGTATATCAAAGATCATCTCACTCAATAAGAATAGCAGCCTCTTTGATAGTGCACTTGATAACAAGATAGATGTCAGTTGAAAGCATAAATCTGTAATGTGTTTTGGTGTTAGATACAACTATCTCAAGTACTTTGCTATTAGTTCCCTGCATGCCTATCAAAGACATGACACTACCTTTTATTACTGGGTCTGCTTTTGGGGGATGAAATGGGGTGAGCTGACAGGCTTGAACAGGATTAGTAATGACAGTTATTCAGCTGCTTTAATAGCGCCGCTTCCACAAGTCTGAATGATGAGATAGTTGGCTATCTGTTATGTTTTTGCCTCAATCCTCTACATGAAAAACTCCACAGCAAACAAAACATTTTGTGGAGAAAATCCAAATCCATGTAGTTTTACATCTGCATTATATCTTAGAGTCATCAGATCTATTTCTAATCAGCCAAGCAGCAGAAAGGGAGGGCCTCTCACAAGCATATCCTGTGGACGACAACCAGATTGCCATATTGATGTGACATGTGTGAAGATGACAAGAGCCAAGCACATGGCGAATGTACATATTTTACATATTTCTGTTGTATTGTAAAGCGTGATTAACAGGTTTAGAGGCTCTGAGATGTGACTCACGTGGCGGCATCACAAATGGCACCCTTACCTATGGGCTCTGGTCAAAAGTAGTGCATTAAATAGGGAAAAGTGTGCCATTTCAAATGCAAATGCCTTATATCAAAGTGATTCCAAACACCTCACTGCACCACATGCAAGTATTCCCTTTTTAGAAGTATTCCGTTGTATTTATTCTAAGCGTTAGTAGTACATTTTCCTTCAACTGTGTATGTCACACATTGCCATAACTGTTCCTGCACACTGCTGTGTAACCTCACCTCGGACTCCAGAGCAAATAAACTTAGTCTTGAATACAAGCCATGTCTACTTTTTATTCGCTATATTGACACACTAATCTGTTTTACTAAAACATGTTTACTTGCCAACAAACTCAAGTTGAAATGATAAACCAACTCCCTGCATCATTTCTATTAGCAGTAAGACTTAGCTACGTAGTTTATCCAAATACATTTCATGAATATCACAATTATATATCAAGAAGTAAACACTCGTTTTTTTGATGCAGTTGGGATCATTTAGTAAACATATTATTTAAAACACCTTATGCAAAACAGCTAGCTATATCTATACCACAATGCAGTTGTGAGCATACTAGGCATTCTATAGTACACTACAACATCGGTCTAACTGAATGTGGATTTTGTGTTGGTTGAATGTTCCAGGCAGGTTCCAGAATGTTCTTCAGCTGGTGAACCTAGTCTTCGGTAATTGCAGCTGGTTTAGAAGGCTTTGGCGCTGTGGTGATGTGTTTGAGGGGGGGGGGGGGCTGTGACTCTGGATCCTTGTAGACAACCGTCTGGTCTTTTCCGCACTCCACAGCCAGGTGGACAAGCCTGTCATACACTTTCTTCACCAACCACTGCTTCAACCTCTTGCAGAAGATTTGTTTGTACTGCAAGCACATGAGGATGTGTAACCATACAATAAAACATGTTCATTTGTAAACATAAAATGATACAGTAGACTGGTGTTTTGTTACACTCAGTCAATAATGGAGCATTGAGATGGGCTGTTAGCAAAGACGTGAAAAGCTTGAGGGGGGCTCGACTTGAAGACAGTCTAGTCACGTACTGTTGTGTATGAGCACCTACAGTTGTGCTGTTGCTGACAAGCACTGCCAACAATAGTGAATAGACTAGACAAATACTAACAGCCCCTCTCCCCCATGCCAAAGAACTGATTGCAAGGGTGTGAAAAGCTTGAGGATCACTGTAGATAGTTTAGTGTACTTATAATTTGTTTTCCTTTTTTCATATCTACAGATCATGCATACTATCCTTCACACACAATACCCACCTCCAACAGACACAAGTCAGTGACCCATAGCATTCCCTCCTTACTAAAACATTACTTTCTCCAATTTAAACTCGAGGCCTTGCATGAACAATCAACTAAGCCTCCATAAGACAGAGAACTTTAGTAGAAGTTGTAGCCCAGTTTATTTTGCCATATGAGTTGACTGAGAAGACATTCTCACTTGCAGCAACAACTTGGGGAATAGTTGCAGAGGAGACAAGTGGGATGAATGAGCCAATTGGAAGCTGGGGACGATTAGGTGGCCCTGGTGGTAAGAGGGCCAGATTGGGAACTTAACCCTGGTGTCCTGGCTAATACCGCTATGATAAGCACCACGGGAACTTTATTGACCACAGAGACGAAAGACACCCCTTTAACATCCTAGCCAAAACACAGCACCCTACACAGGACAATGTCCTCAATCACTGCGCTGGGTCATTGAGATATATTATTTAGACCAGAGGAAAGAGTACCTCCTACTGGCCCTCCAACACCCCTTCCAGTAGCATCTGGTCTCCCATCCAGGACCATCCCTGCTTAGCTTCAGATGCAAGCCAGCAGTGGGATGCAGGATTGTATGCTGCTTTTAGATCCACCAACTATGACAACAAGACATGGACCATGTTTATGCCTAGATCTAGTATATTTATTTGCTCATCATGGACCCATGGAAAGATTTAAGTACGATTATAGAAGTTGACTTACACTAGTTCCTGGTGCTGAACTTGATGTTGATGCCTCTGGATATTGATGGGATCGGACTTTAGCCTCTTGGGTAGTTAGCTAAAGTAAACAAATGTAGTTTGGTAGCTAGCAAGGTAACGTTAGCTATTGTCACGAACCGGCTCAAAAGCCCGTAACAAAAATGGAGACAACGTGGAGATAAGGAGTAACAAAACGAATGAACTTCTACATGAGACACCATAGTCATAAGTAAATAATCTTGCTCAACCCCTCTGCTGAGCACATCAGACCACAACAAGAGAAATGACAATCACCCTGAGCACCACAGGAAAGAGATACGGAGCTTCCCCAAAACCTACAATAACTCAACCATAGTCTTCCTGCGGAATTGCGGTGGGAATTTACGCACTGTGGCAAGGAAATAGAACTCCCCAGCATGCTGGCAAATTCGACCAAGCCACGGATGCGCCCCCGAGACAACTGCTCAGTCCACACAGACACCACAAAAATAACAAACATTTAACCATGCCCAACATGTCCAAAATTGAAACACGTCGCTAAGCCTATCAGGGGAAAAAGGCTATAGCTCCGGGTCGCAAACCGGCTCAAAGCCCGTAACAAAAGGGAGACAACGTGGAGATAAGGAGTAACAAAACATATATTTATTAAATAAAGTAAACTAAGTACAATATACAATGGTGTGTGTAATCAGTAGTGTAAGTGAGTGTTTTGCATGCATGAATGTGATAATGCAGGATGTTGAAAGATGCCAAAGCAAACAACCAACCAAAAGAAACTAACCACATAACACAACAAAAATCTATAAAGGTGTCTGCATGGAGCGAGTCTCCCCTATGAAGGGGGAAGTGGTGTATTTATCCTGGGAGACACCGGCCCAGGTGTTTCCCATGTCGCTGACGACCCTCCCAACTCCACCCACCGGCATCCTAATAAGGAAACAAGAACAAAGAGAGAATATGGCAGACAGAGTGGGAGGGTCGTTATTTTATTTTTTGTTAACCCGTCCACCACACCCCTCTCCGGAGGACAAATATATGTTTTTTTAATAGATTTTCTGCTACCTATACATATATTTGACATGTAAATTTTACATACACATTTTACATACATGGTACGGCATATAAAGCAGTCACATAACAATAATACATTAAAACACTTAAGCACTTTAATCCAAATCAAATCATCAAATCAAATTTTATTTGTCACATACACATGGTTAGCAGATGTTAATGTGAGTGTAGCGAAATGCTTGTGCTTCTAGTTCCGACAATGCAGTAATAACCAACGAGTAATCTAGCTAACACTTCCAAAACTACTACATTACACACACAAGTGTAAAGGGATAAAGAATATGTACATAAAGATATATGAATGAGTGATGGTACAGAGCAGCATAGGCAAGATGCAGTAGATGGTATCGAGTACAGTATATACATATGAGATGAGTATGTAAACAAAGTGGCATAGTTTAAAGTGGCTAGTGATACATGTATTACATAAAGATGCAGTAGATGATATAGAGTACAGTATATACGTATACATATGAGATAAATAATGTAGGGTATGTAAACATTATATTAAGTAGCATTGCTTAAAGTGGCTAGTGATATATTTTACATCAATTCCCATCAATTCCCATTATTAAAGTGGCTGGAGTTGAGTCTGTGTGTTGGCAGCAGCCACTCAATGTTAGTGATGGCTGTTTAACAGTCTGATGGCCTTGAGATAGAAGCTGTTTTTCAGTCTCTCGGTCCCAGCTTTGATGCACCTGTACTGACTTCACGATGATGTCTGTGTGGGTGGACCAATTCAGTTTGTCTGTGATGTGTATGCCGAGGAACTTAAAACTTACTACCCTCTCCACTACTGTTCCATCGATGTGTATAGGGGGGTGATCCCTCTGCTGTTTCCTGAAGTCCACAATCATCTCCTTAGTTTTGTTGACGTTGAGTGTGAGGTTATTTTCCTGACACCACACTCCGAGGGCCCTCACCTCCTCCCTGTAGGCCGTCTCGTCGTTGTTGGTAATCAAGCCTACCACTGTTGTGTCGTCCGCAAACTTGATGATTGAGTTGGAGGCGTGCGTGGCCACACAGTCGTGGGTGAACAGGGAGTACAAGAGAGGGCTCAGAACGCACCCTTGTGGGGCCCCAGTGTTGAGGATCAGCGGGAAGGAGATGTTGTTACCTACCCTCACCACCTGGGGGCGGCCCGTCAGGAAGTCCAGTACCCAGTTGCACAGGGCGGGGTCGAGACCG
The DNA here is from genome assembly GCF_036934945.1 of Oncorhynchus masou masou. Lineage (NCBI taxonomy): Eukaryota > Metazoa > Chordata > Actinopteri > Salmoniformes > Salmonidae > Oncorhynchus > Oncorhynchus masou. The sequence goes on from NC_088212.1 coordinate 39,880,044, forward strand.
AGGGTCTCGAGCTTGATGATGAGTTTGGAGGGTACTATGGTGTTAAATGCTGAGCTGTAGTCGATGCACAGCATTCTCACATAGGTATTCCTCTTGTCCAGATGGGTTAGGGCAGTGTGCAGTGTGGTTGAGATTGCATCGTCTGTGGACCTATTTGGGCGGTAAGCAAATTGGAGTGGGTCTAGGGTGTCAGGTAGGGTGGAGGTGATATGGTCCTTGACTAGTCTCTCAAAGCACTTCATGATGACGGAAGTGAGTGCTACGGGCGGTAGTCATTTAGCTCAGTTACCTTAGCTTTCTTGGGAACAGGAACAATGGTGGCCCTCTTGAAGCATGTGGGAACACCAGACTGGGATAAGGATTGATTGAATATGTCCGTAAACACAATCCGTGATTGACTGTAGACCCTGCCACATACCTCTTGTGTCTGATCCGTTGAATTGAGATTCTACTTTGTCTCTATACTGACTTAGCTTGTTTGATTGCCTTGCGGAGGGAATAGCTGCACTGTTTGTATTCGGTCATGTTTCAGGTCACCTTGCCCTGATTAAAAGCAGTGGTTTGCGCTTTCAGTTTCACGTGAATGCTGCCATCAATCCACGGTTTCTGGTTTGGGAATGTTTTAATCGTTGCTATGGGAATGGCATCTTCAACGGCACGTTCTAATGAACTCGCACACCTAATCAGCGCATTCGTCAATGTTGTTGTCTGACACAATACGAAACATATCCCAGTCCACGTGATGGAAGCAGTCTTGAAGTGTGGAATCAGCTTGGTCGGACCAGCATTGGACAGACCTCAGCGTGGGAGCTTCTTGTTTTAGTTTCTGTCTGTAGGCAGGGATCAACAAAATGGAGTCGTGGTCATCTTCATAAACCATGTGCCATGGAATCAGTAAAATGGAAATCTATTCCTATTCATTTTGCAACCTGTATGGTGTAGCTGTCAACATTTCTGTCCTCAAATGAAACTGGTATATTTGTCTATTTATGATAATTCCTTTCAGCCTATTTGTATCTTTAATATATGGCAGGCAAGCATGTTCCCTACATTCTCGCTTTTCCACTTGCCTTCTCCATTTGTGTGGTATTGCTGCAATCAGTTGGTTGTAAGTTGGAATTGAGCAAACATTCCCATATATTTTTGATAGATGCATATGTGACACAACTCCTCCGTTTCTATTCATAATATCATCTATAAATATAATTAAAAAAATATTAATCAGTATATTTGAGTTTAACCATAACATTTGTTGTAATATTTGTTATATATTTTATAGAGGATAAAACTGAAAATGTAAACAGCTTTGTATGGATTGTTTAAGAAAGAGCAGACTGGGATAGGACTTTAAACAAAATGTTTGTTTTTTTTACCCCCTTTTCTCCACAATTTTGTGGTATCCAATTGTTAGTAGTTACTATCTTGTCTCATCGCTACAACTCCCGTAAGGCCTCGGGAGAGACGAAGGTCGAAAGCCATGCGTCCTCCGAAACACAACCCAACCAAGCCTGTTGGAGCATGACCTGTACGTCAAGGCTGAGAAATGCCTGTTCTTTCAACAGTCCGTCTCCTTCCTAGGGTATCGCATTTCCACCTCAGGGGTGGAGATGGAGAGTGACCGCATTTCAGCCGTGCGTAATTGGCCGACTCCCACCATGGTAAAGGAGGTGCAGCGGTTCTTTGGGTTTGCCAACTACTACCAGAGGTTTATCCGGGGTTTTGGTCAGGTAGCAGCTCTCATTACCTCACTGCTGAAGGGGGGCCCGGTACGCTTGCAGTGGACAGGTCCTTTAGTCACCTGAGGGCTCTGTTTACCTCGGCTCCCGTGCTGGCCCATCCAGATCCCTCTTTGGCGTTCATAGTGGAGGTGGACGCGTCCGATGCTGGGATAGGAGCTGTACTCTCTCAGCGCATGGGTACGCCACCGAAGCTCCACCCCTGTGCCTTCTTCTCGAAGAAGCTCAGCCCGGCGAAGCGAAACTATAACATGCGGGACCGGGAGCTGTTGGCTGTCGTCAAGGCCTTGAAGGCATGGAGACATTGGCTTGAGGGGGCTAGACACCCTTTTCTCAACTGGACTGACAACCGCAATCTGGAGTACATCCGGGCAGCGACAAGGCTGAACCCTCGCCAGGCAAGGTGTGCCATGTTTTTCACCCATTTTGTGTTTAGCCTTTCCTACATACCAGGCTCCCAGAACATGAAGGCAGACGCATTGTCCCGGCTGTATGACACAGAGGAGCGGCCCATGGATCCCACTCCCATACTCCCCGCCTCCTGTCTGTTGGCGCCGGTAGTGTGGGAGCTGGATACGGACATTGAGCAGGCGTTACGTGCAGAGCCCGCTCCCGTCCAGTGTTCCGCTGGGCGTCTGTACGTCCCGACTGCTGTTTGTTACCGGTTGATCTATTGGGCCCACACGTCACCCTCCTCTGGTCATCCTGGGATCGGTCTTCCGGCACTACGGGGTGGCTGAGGATACAGTGTCTGGAAGGCGTTCATGTAATGTCTGGGGGTCTCGATCAGCCTTACTTCAGGTTTTCACACCGAGAGTAATGGGAAGGTGGAGAGACTGAACCAGGATGTGGGCAGGTTTCTGCGGTCCTATTGCCAGAACCGGCCGGGGGAGTGGGCGGCGTTCGTGCCCTGGGCCGAGATGGCACAGAACTCGCTTCACCACTCCTCCACTAACCTCTCTCCCTTCCAGTGCATACTGGGGTACCAGCCGGTTCTGGTGCCTTGGCATCGGAGTGAGACCGAGGTTCCTACGGTGGATGACTGGTTCAGTCGCGCGGAGGAGACATTAGAAGATGTCCGTGTTCACCTTTAGCAGGCCGTGATGCGCCAAAAGGGGAACGCAGATCGCCACCGCAGTGAGGCCCCGGTTTTCGCACCAGGGGACCGGGTCTGGCTCTCGACCCGAAACCTGCCCCTCTGCCTGCCCTGCCGGAGAGTGAACGAGGTTTGTTATAGATTACAGCTTCCACCCGATTACCGTATTAACGCCTCGTTCCATGTGTCTCTCCTCAGGCCGGTGGTGACTGGCCTGCTCCAGGAGTCTGAGGTGCGGGAGGTTCCTCCGCCCCCTCTAGACATCGGTGGGGCCCTCGCGTACTCCGTTCGCACCACACTGGATTTGAGCGATTGGGCGAGGGGCCTTTATTATCTTGTGGAGTGGGAGGGGTCGAGGTCGTGTCGGACCCTTCAATGCTGCAGGAGTTCCACCGTCTTTGTCCGGATCGCCCAGCGCCTTGCCCTCCGGGTCTCCCCGAGGCCCATGTCGATGAGCTGCTGGAGCCACGCGTCAAGGGGAGGGGGGTGGGGGGTTACTGTCACGACTTCCTCCGAAGTTCGTCCCTCTCCTTGTTCAGGCGGCGTTCGGCGGTCGAAGTCACCGACCTAGCCATCGCTGATCCACTTTTAATTTTCCATTGGTTTTGTCTTCGATCACATCTGGTTCAAATTCCATCAATTACATGTTGTGTATTTAACCCTCTGTCCCCCCCACCCTCCTCCCCCATGCCCTTGTCGGTAATTATTTCTTGAAGTGCTTATGCATGGTATGCTGGTATTTACCGGGTTTTGTTTGACCCATTAATTGTATTGTTCTGTTGACGGTGGTTTATGGATATTAAACGACACCGTTGTAAATCAGTTTTCGCTCTCCTGCTGTCACGACTTCTGCCGAAGTCATTGCCTCTCCTTGTTCGGGCGGTGCTCGGTGTTCGACGTCACCGGTCTTCTAGGCATCATTGATCCTTTTTTCATTTTCCATTGGTTTTGTCTTGTCTTCCCACACACCTGTTTTCAATCCCATTCATTACCTGTTGTGTATTCAACCCTCTGTTTCCCCTCATGTCTTTGTCAGAGATTGTTTTATTGTCAGTGTAGTGTGATTGTTTTATAGATGCGCGTCGGGTCCTAAAACCCATGTTTGTTTGTTTTTGTACATTTAGTGTTATGGAGCATACTCCGTGGACTTTATTAAAATATTAAAAGACTCCATTTGACTCTCCTGCGCCTGACTTCCCTGCCCCCTATTACACCTATGCATGACACCTGCGCCTGACTTCTCTGCCACCAGTACGCACCTCACTACATCTTGAGTAAATATCTCCAATTCTTTTTGTTTTTTCTGTAACCTATTTTGTGCCTCTATAGTACAGTTTCCATTACCATCTAACTGTGCAGTTATTTCCTATATTTTATTCATCAGTCTAATCTCATTTGACCCAAACTGATTTTGTTTTAATGATGAGTGTTGTTTTGAATGGCCTCTAAAAGTACATTTTAACATGTCCCTGTCATGGATTCCCCCGGTACTGCTGCTCATTCTGTGCACCAGTTCCGGAGGTTTACGTCACCGGCCTCTAGGCATCACTGAACTGTCTCATTACACACACCTGATTCCAATACCCCTGATTAGCAATTGTATATATGTGCCCTCTGTTCACCATTGTCTTTTTTTGAACCATTGTTCTCGTGTCTGTTGGCCTTGTGAGTACCTGTGCTTTGTTGTTTTGGTTTCCGTGCTGTGTGTATTGTGTACTTGTTATTATGGGTCTTGTCCTGGATATTGTTGTGCATTTGTTATTACGGGTCTCGCCCCATGTAGCGTATTGTAGGTCTCATCCTGTGTATTTGAGGATTTACCTCGCTCTTTTGTTTGGGTTACCTCCGTGTTTTTGTATATGTGTTTGTTTTGGGCTTCGTCTCGTTGTAATGATGTGCACTGAAAGTTGGGAAGCAAGTTCAGGGAGTGAATACATTTAATAAATTAAACAAGCAAAACACAAACAGCGCACCGACATGGAACAGAAACCGATACCACGACGACTGGGGAAGGAACCAAATGGAGTGACAATTATAGGGCAGGTAGTCAAGGAGGTGATGGAGTCCAGGTGAGTGTCATATTGCTCAATTACGCGATACGATGGTGACAGGTGTACGCCATATGAGCAGACTGGTGACCTAGAGGCCGGAGAGGGAGCACACGCGACACCCGTGCCTTTTCATGGCATGTTGTATATTTCGGGTGGAGTATTAAAACACCGTATTACGTATTCCTGCGCCTGTCTCCAATCATTTATACAATGTGACAGTCCCATACAATAAGGGGATCTACTGTACCTTTGTTGTGCAGAAAAAAGTTAATTATGAATTATTGTGTCTGAGTTAAGGACAAATTATCCAATAGGCTTTGACTAAATTTCCAAATTCTGTAAGAGTTATATGGAGGCCAATTAGATGGTGGTCCGATCGCATTCGGTTTCCTATTAATACTTTTTTACTTTTGATGCCAGCTAGAATGAGACCAGGAAGTAATCAAGACGGCTAGCTTGAATAAGCCTCCTCCATATACATCTCACTAGGTCAGTGTTTTTCAGCCTCCATATATCCACTAGTTCAAATGTATCCACGATATTTGATCTCCTTAATTGCTTGAGGGTGATAGTTTGTAGTGTGACTTCCTTTACAAGGTACTTAAAACCATATTATAGTCTCCCTCCATAATAATAATAGATTCATACGTTGCTTGTGAGCTCAATAGATTATTATACATATTTTCGAAGAATTGTGAATCATCATTATTTGGCCCATATAGATTAATTAGCCAGATCTGTTTTGGGTTCAATAGTATATTCAAAAGAATCCATCTTCCTTGAGGATCTGTTTGCATAATCAGATGAAAATTAGTATTAATTAGTATAATTAGTATAATCACCCCTTTTGAGTTTCTTTGCCTATGACAAAAATATATTTCTCCCCCCCCCAGTCCTTTATCCACCCAACCTCATCTATATTTGTAGAGTGAGTTTCCTGTAAACAATCGATATTATATTCTTTATCTTTTAGCCAGGTAAAAATCTATATTTTTTATGATCTGCTAAGCCATTACAATTGTAACTGGCTATACTTATTTCCCCAGTTACCATAATGATACCCAAGTTCCAATTATACTTACCACAACCAATGTTTGTAAACTTACCATTAAAAAGCACCATGATGTTTAAGTGTCCATATAGCTGTACCATAATATTTGCATTGTTAAGCATACTGTAGCTGCAACTTTGTGAACTTCCAATTGTCCTAATATTCCACCCAATAAAACCACCCCATATCTAGGTCTGGTGTCACTAAGACCATCAGACCATCTCCCTGACTCATGACGCACCTTTGCACCCTAAGGCAAACCCTTGGTCGCCAATTGGCACGGGCCAGAGGGAAATATGGGCAGTCCCATGATAACATAATTCAATACTGTCACCCTTCACTAACACATTCGAAACCCCGTAGGTCTATTGCATATCCATGAGGGTGCTTTTTAGGAGAACTAACCAAATAACATGGAAATCAGTCTGAAAATAATAACTAAAAACTAATAATAATAGATCAAATTAATATAAATAATAACAGCACCATCTTATAGATACATGCTCAGTTGTACAACTGACGAGGTTGTTTGCGACCCTTTCCCTTCCCTTTCTTTCATATTTAGAAAGTTCTAGCAAGGCTATAAGCATGTCAGCCCAGCCTGCTCAGTTCATTGGATGCAATTGTTCTAAAAACATTTTAAAATTCATTTTGTAGTGAGTTAGCATAGCTATGATCGGACGGGGCCTTCCCTCCGCTCTGCCACAGAAACGGTGAGCCCTTTGAAAATCAATTTTATCCACCTGTTAGTCCATCATCGTGAGATTACATTTCAAGAACACCTTGACTTTTTCCTCCGTTGACTGATAGTTTTCATTTTCATCCTCCTTTATTCCCATTATAACAATATTATTATTCATACTTAAGCACTTAAATGAAGTAATTCGGCTTTCATTGTTTTATCATCATACCGTAGCCTCTCTGTAGTGTCTTTTAGGGAGTCCAAGGTAGTTTTCAATATCTTATTTTCCGCCTGTATTTTGTCCATCATTTTATTACTGTAATCCATTCCATAAGGCTTCAAACTCCCCCAGTAGCCCAGGCAATAGATCCATCTTTAAATTGCTCACTCATGCTTGTAATGCTCTATCTTCTGGAGACATAGTTATAAAAACATTCCCCTCCAAAGTTGCATTTGGAAATTTAGATGGTAGCTTCCGTTCAGTTTCGATCGCAGAGCTCTAGGAAAGGTCTTCTCTTGTTCGCTTCGATTTATCTGATCTTTTTTTTTCGAGCGTATCAAAATACTGATCAATAAATAGTTCAAGGTTCTCTATATGATCCAGCATGTTTAATTCGCAGTTATCAGCTAATCCTAAATGTTTCTAATTCATGGGAAAAGCTGTGTCTACCACGCTGAATTGTCATCAACCACCTCCCTCTGCTTTTCACTTTGAAGTAAAGGGGAAAATCGATGGAATAGCATTACTTTTCAACATTCAACGACATAGCATCCCCATCAGCTGAAACTTAAGTTCTGTTTCAAAATCCTCTGTCTGAAAGTGCTGGCAACAAACACAGACATTTTGATATTTCCTCCATGGGGCGGACCTCCATATACTGAAATCGCTATGAATTCTGGATATTGTAGTTTGCCTACAACCAGGAAATGGAGCTGAGCCATTTCTACAGGTGAGATGGAGAAATGCTTGAGTGTAGTGAGTAAATTGTCAATTTGATATTATATGTTAATAACATAATAATGGACATACAGTTGAAATAGGAAGTTTACATACACCTTAGCCAAATACATTTAAACTCAGTTTTCACAATTCCTGACATAAAATCAGAGTAAAAATTCCCTGTCTTTGGTCAGTTAGGATCACTACTTTATTTTAAGAATATGAAATGTCAGAATAATTGTAGAGAATGATTTATTTAAGCTTTTATTTCTTTCATCACATTCACAGTGGGTCAGAAGCTTACATACACTCAATTAGTATTTCAGAGCATTGCCTCTAAATTGTTTAACTTGGGTCAAACGTTTCAGGTAGCCTTCCACAAGCTTCCACAAGTTGTGTGAATTTTGGCCCATTCCTCCTGACAGAGCTGGTGTAAATGAGTCAGGTTTGTAGGCCTCCTTGCTCGCACACGGTTTTTCAGTTCTGCCCACATATTTTCTATGGTATTGAGGTCAGGGCTTTGTGATGGCCACTCCAATACCTTGACTTTGTTGTCCTTAAGCCATTTTGCCACAACTTTGGAAGTATGATTGGGGTCATTGTCCATTTGGAAGACCCATTTGCGACTGATGTCTTGAGATGTTGCTTCAATATATCCACATAATTGTCCTATCTCATGATTCCATCTATTTTGTTAAGTGCACAAGTCCTTCCTGCATCAAAACACCCCCACAACATGATGCTGCCACCCCCGTGCTTCATGGTTGGGATGGTGTTCATCGGCTTGCAAACCTCCCCCTTTTTCCTCCAAACATAACGATGGTCATTATGGCCAAACAGTTCTATTTTTGTTTCATCAGACCAGAGGACATTTCTCCAAAAAGTACAATCTTTGTCCCCATGTGCAGTTGCAAACCGTAGTCTGGCTTTTTCATGGCAGTTTTGGAGCAGTGGCTTCTTCCTTGCAGAGTGGCCTTTCAAGTTATGTCGATATAGGACTCGTTTTACTGTGGATATAGATACTTTTGTACCTGTTTCCTCCAGCATCTTCACAAGGTCATTTTCTGTTGTTCTAGGATTGATTTGCACTTTTTATACCAAAGAATTTTGATCTCTAGGAGACAGAATGCGTCTCCTTCCTGAGCGGTATGATGGCTGCGTGGTCCCATGGTGTTTATACTTGCGTACTATTGTTTTTACAAAAGAACTTGGTAACGTCAGGCATTTGGAAATTGATCCCAAGGATGAACCAGACTCGTGGAGGTCTACAATTTGTTTATCTGAGATCTTGGCTGATTTCTTTTGATTTTCCCATGATGTCAAGCAAAGAGACACTGAGTTTGAAGGTAGGCCTTGAAATACATCCACAGGTACACCTCCAATTGACTCAAATGATGTCAATTGTCCTATCAGAAGCTTCTAAAGCCATGACATAATTTTCTGGAATTTTCCAAGCTGTTTAAAGGCAGTCAATTTAGTGTATGTAATCTTTTGACCCACTGGAATTGTGATACAGTGAATTATAAGTGAAATAATCTGTCTGTAACCAATTGTTGGAAAAATGACTTGTGTCATGCACAAAGTAGATGTCCTAACCGACTTGCCAAAACTATAGTTTGTTAACAAGAAATTGCATCCCGTCAGCAGGACACCTGTCGACAACTTCCGGTAAAATTGGAGGGCGCGCAATTCAAATAAATAATCATAAAAATTATGGATATTAAACATTTAGGTACATACAAGTGTATTATATCGGTTAAAAGCTTTCATTTGTGTTAATCTAACTGCATTGTCCGATTTACAATTTTCTTTACAGCGAAAGCATGCCATGCGATTGTTTGAGGACTGCGCCCCACATCAAAATATTTTTCAACCAGCACAGGCTTCGTAAAATCACAAATAGCGATTCAATATTAACTTACTTTTTGAAAATCTTTCTCTTATTTGCAATCCCAAATGTTCCAGCTACAACATGCGTGGTTGTTTTGTAAGATAAAATCCTTCTCTATAGCCCAAACAGTCAGTTTAGTTGGCGCAATCGATTTGAGTAATCCACTCGTTCAACATGCAGAGAAAGGAATCCAAAAAGCTACCGCTAAACTTTGTTAAAACAAGTCAAAATAAATTTCTATTTAATCCTCAGGTACCCTAAAATGTAAATAATCTATTATATTTCATATGGAAGGAAGTATGTTCAATAGAAAAGTAAAAATAGCAAGTGCCAGTCCTCTTCGTCATGTGCGCACAGACTGATTTCCAACTCTGACTCCCAGCACCAAAACTCCAAATTCTTCCTCGTTTGGGAAGAAACAAGCCTGAAATCTTGAACAAAGACTGTTGACATCTAGTGGGACCAACAGGAATTGCAATCTGGGAGCTGGAATTGCATATGCCCCATAGCTTTCCATTGAAAGAGCATGGGCTCAAAAAAAAAGATTCCGGTTGGTTTTTCTTTGGATTTTCTCCTACCATATCAATTGTGTTAGTCTCATACATTATTTTAACATTTCTACAACTTCGAAGTGTTTTCAATACAATGGTACCAATTATATGCATACCCTGCTTCTGGGCCTGAGTAATAGACAGTTGACTTTGGGAACGTCAGTCAGACATGAAGTGGAGAAAAATAGACCCTACCCTGAAGAAGTTAGCAAGAACTTTTGTGGAGTGATTAAAAAACGAGTTTGAATGACTCCAACCTAAGTGTATGCAAACTTCCGACTTCAACTGTATATAGTGAAATGGAGCAGTGTTTAAATTTCCCATTAAAAAAGGATCATGAATAAAATTGGAATGGAAAATGAGTCAATACAAATTAGAGGATGAGACCCCCGGGTAGAGCCGTCAATCCCTACATGACACATCAAAATATCTGCCATATAAACCTTCAATGTGGAAAAAGAAGGCCCCTCTCAAAAAACTCTTGCAAGAACATCGAAATGTCCATCAAAGAACTCTGAAAATGTTAAACTTGTTTAATCTGACACCAACCCTCAAACGAACATCAGGTATATGTATACAACCCTCTCGTAGAGGGTGCATGCACCAACTGTATAGTCGTAATCATGTTTGAGGGTAAACCCTCTAGTTGTCAAATTCAACCTTCGTCTCCTCTATGACCAGCCAATCATCCAGATAGACCAATACTCTGATCACCTGGCACCGCCTCCTCCACCATGGAAAAGGTGCGGGCGATAGGAATAGCCCGAAAGGCAGGACCAGAAATGCGTTGGCCATGAAACCTCAGAAACATTCTGTAGGGAGGACATATAGAAACATGAAAATACGCATCCTTCAGATCTATGGGCATGAACTAGTCGCTCAGATACACCAAATGCAATAGCTGGCAAAGTGTGAGAATTTTGAACTTGTAAACCTTAAGGTGCTGGTTAAGAACATGCAAGTCCAGGATGGGATGCAACATTCCATTGCTCTTGGGCACTCAGAAGTACCGCCTGTACTTCTGACACGGGGACCACCCAAATGGCCTGCTTTTTTTGCCAGAAAGAGGAAATCTGGGACCATTGACACAAGCATGCACAGCGAACTGCAGCCGGTACCCCCTCGTCACTGTCCTCATCACCCATGGTGAAACTACGCATGCCCGCCACCGGAGGGAGCATGCTGCCGGTCTCCTATACATCATCTCCTGAAGGGGCAGAGCGCCACCCTGAGGACTGGGATAATTCCGTTTTTTTTGTCATGCTTGTTTTCATATCCACCACTTTTGGCAACCGTGTGTCTGAATGCGGGGAAGGAACCGTGCTTATTATGCCCAAACCTGGACAATACCGTACTCTCAATACCCCTGAACCTTGTGTACAAACAATATTTTTTATTTTAGAATTGTTTTTATTTTGTAGATAAAAAAAAATATGAACACAACATACAAAAACAGAAATATACAAACAAGAGTACATAAACCTAACAGACAGGGGTATTACATCCAGACACATTTTTAATTTATCACATAGTTTTATGGGTCGTAGTATTGCTTTTTTGTTTTTACATTTACTGATAATTTCAAAATAATATTAAAATTACATCTTAAATAATGTGAATAGGGATTTGTTCTCTGCCAACTTTATTGAAGATTCTTTATCCATATAATTAAAAATAAATTAACAATTAAAGTTAAATCAGGGTCCATATCATTCGGATCAAAATAAAACATAACATCAGAGACTCTCAGATTAACATTAGTAGTCGTTCATTTTCAAATAAAATCTTCTAACAAGCTCCAAAATCTTCTGACATAAGAACAGTCCCAAAATAAATGGTCAAGAGTTTCTGAGTCACAACCACAAAATACACATTTGTCAAAAGCTATTTTAAATCTGTGTATAATAAAGGTCTTTACAGGGTAGATTCTATGAATGAATTTGTATGATACCTTATTTGCCAGACAACAACAAGACTTTGTTCCTGTTCACTTGTTCTACGGCTGCATTCCAGTACATTTTAGCATTAGGAATAGTAACATCTTATTACACGTTATTACATATACAGTTTAAAATGTCAATTCCTTCTAGTTGTATTGAGGCTACAAAATCCTCAACAGTTGCACTTGGAGTATTGTTATATTCTCCTAAAAGAAAAATAGCACCTATAAGGACGGCTCTAACGACAATTTGATACTCCTCAGGAGGGAATGTAACATTGTGTGTTCCCATGTATTCTGGATAATAATATAGTCCATCATTATTCAATAATTGTTTGACCCAGATAATGTTGTTGTCAAAACAGTTCTGGAAAAACAAAGACTAGTTTTAGAATTTTATGTCTTTAGTATTCCAGATTGAATACCGACAGTTAAAGTCGGAAGTTTACATACACTTATGTTGGAGTCATTAAAACTTGGTTTTTAACAACTCCACACATTTCTTGTAAACAAACTATAGTTTTGGAAAGTCGGTTGGGACATCTACTTTGTGCATGACACAAGTAAGTTTTCCAACAATTGTTTCCAGACAATTATTTCACTTATAATTCACTGTATCACGATTCCAATGGGTCAGAAGTTTACATACACTAAGTTGACTGTGCCTTTAAACAGCTTGGAAAATTTCAGAAAATTATGTCATGGCTTTATGATTGACATCATTTTAGTCAATTGGAGGTGTACTTGTGGATGTATTTCAAGGCCTACCTTCAAACTCAGTGCCTCTTTGCTTGACATCATGGGAAAATGAAAAGAATGGGTCTTCCAAATGGACAATGACCCCAAGCATACTTCCACAGTTGTGGCAAAATGGCTTAAGGACAACAAAGTTAAGGTAGTTTAGTGGCCATAACAAAGCCCTGACCTCAATCCTACAGAAAAGTTGTGGGCAGAACTGAAAAACTGTGTACGAGCAAGGAGGCCTACAAACCTGACTCAGTTACACCAGCTCTGTCAGGAGGAATGGGCCAAAATTCACACAACTCATTGTGGGAAGCTTGTGGAAGGCTTCCCGAAATATTAAACAATTTAAAGGCAATGCTACCAAATAATATTTTGAGTATATGTAAACTTCTGACCCACTGTGAATGTGATGAAAGAAATGAAAGCTAAAATAAAAAAATTCTCTCTAATATTATTCTGACATTTCACATTTTTAAAATAATGTGGTGATCCTAACTAACCTAAGACAGGGAATTTTTACCAGGATTAAATGTCAGGAATTGTGAAAAACTGAGTTTAAACGTATTTGGCTAAGGTGTATGTAAACTTCTGACTTCAACTGTATGTGGGGAAAAATTGTCTTTGTACATGAGGTTCGAAAGCTTGAAGCTTAGAAAGCTTAAAAGGGATTTTACCCACATCAATGTTGCATTTGAGTATGAATCCGAGACCACCAATCTTTGGAATATTAAATTAGGGATGATATTCCAAATGAAATCCTTATTTCTTAAATAGTTTTGTATCCAGTTGATCTTAAATATTATATTAGAGCAGTGGTTCTTAACCTTGTTGGAGGTACTGAACCCCACCAGTTTCATATGCGCATTCACCGAACCCTTCTTATTTGGAAAAATAAAATATTATTTTTTCAAATTCAAAACATAAGTATATATTTTACTGGTGCACAAAATGAACCGTGCATCACATCACGGTGATTAAAGAACAAAATAATCAAAACATGATTTTCACACAAAAACAAAAACATAATAATGAATATTTACAACAAATCAGTGTGACATCTGCTGTTGCCATTCAGAGACCAGTTCAGAAATGCGCGGCTTCACCTTGGCAAATCAAATCAAATCAAATTGTATTTGTCACATACACATGGTAAGCAGATGTTAATGTGAGTGTAGCGAAATGCTTGTGCTTCTAGTTCCGACAATGCAGTAATAACCAACAAGTAATCTAACTAACAATTCCAAAACTACTGTCTTATACACACAAGTGTAAGGGGATAAAGAATATGTACATAAAGATATATGAATGAGTGATGGTACAGAGCAGCATAGGCAAGATACAGTAGATGGTATCGAGTAAAGTATATACATATGAGATGAGTATGTAAACAAAGTGGCATAGTTAAAGTGGCTAGTGATACATGTATTACATAAAGATGCAGTAGATGATATAGAGTACAGTATATACGTATACATATGAGATGAATAATGTAGGGTATGTAAACATTATATTAGGTAGCATTGTTTAAAGTGGCTAGTGATATATTTGACATCATTTCCCATCAATTCCCATTATTAAAGTGGCTGGAGTTGAGTCAGTGTGTTGGCAGCAGCCACTCAATGTTAGTGGTTGCTGTTTAACAGTCTGATGGCCTTGAGATAGAAGCTGTTTTTCAGTCTCTCGGTCCCAGCTTTGATACACCTGTACTGACCTCGCCTTCTGGATGATAGCGGGTTGAACAGGCAGTGGCTCGGGTGGTTGTTGTCCTTGATGATCTTTATGGCCTTCCTGTAACATCGGGTGGTGTAGGTGTCCAGGAGGGCAGGTAGTTTGCCCCTGGTGATGCGTTGTGCAGACCTCACTACCCTCTGGAGAGCCTTACGGTTGTGGGCGGAGCGGTTGCCGTACCAGGCGGTGATACAGCCCGCCAGGATGCTCTCGATTGTGCATCTGTAGAAGTTTATGAGTGCTTTTGGTGACAAGCCGAATTTCTTCAGCCTCCTGAGGTTGAAGAGGCGCTGCTGTGCCTTTTTCACGATGCTGTCTGTGTGGGTGGACCAATTCAGTTTGTCTGTGATGTGTATGCCGAGGAACTTAAAACTTACTACCCTCTCCACTACTGTTCCATCGATGTGGATAGGTGGGTGTTCCCTGAAGTCCACAATCATCTCCTTAGTTTTGTTGACGTTGAGTGTGAGGTTATTTTCCACACTCCGAGGGCCCTCACCTCCTCCCTGTAGGCCGTCTCGTCGTTGTTGGTAATCAAACCTACCACTGTTGTGTCGTACGCAAACTTGATGATTGAGTTAGAGGCGTGCGTGGCCACGCAGTCGTGGGTGAACAGGGAGTACAGGAGAGGGCTCAGAACGCACCCTTGTGGGGCCCCAGTGTTGAGGATCAGCGGGGTGGAGATGTTGTTGCCTACCCTCACCACCTGGGGGCGGCCCGTCAGGAAGTCCAGTACCCAGTTGCACAGGGCGGGGTCGAGACCGAGGGTCTCGAGCTTGATGACGAGCTTGGAGGGTACTATGGTGTTAAATGCCGAGCTGTAGTTGATGAACACCATTCTCACATAGGTATTCCTCTTGTCCAGATGGGTTAGGGCAGTGTGCAGTGTGGTTGAGATTGCATCGTCTGTGGACCTATTTGGGCGGTAAGCAAATTGGAGTGGGTCTAGGGTGTCAGATAGGGTGGAGGTGATATGGTCCTTGACTAGTCTCTCAAAGCACTTCATGATGACGGAAGTGAGTGCTATGGTTGTCTTTTAGCTCAGTTGCCTTAGCTTTCTTGGGAGCAGGAACAATGGTGGCCCTCTTGAAGCATGTGGGAACAGCAGACTGAGATAGGGATTGATTGAATATGTCCGTAAACACACCAGCCAGCTGGTCTGCGCATGCTCTGAGGGTGCGGCTGGGGATGCCGTCTGGGCCTGCAGCCTTGCGAGGGTTAACATGTTTAAATGTTTTACTCACCTCGGCTGCAGTGAAGGAGAGTCCGCATGTTTTCGTTGCAGGCCGTGTCAGTGGCACTGTATTTTCCTCAAAGCGGGCAAAAAAGTTATTTAGTCTGCCTGGGAGCAAGACATCCTGGTCCGTGACTGGGCTGGTTTTCTTTTTGTAATCCGTGAGTGACTGTAGACTCTGCCACATACCTCTTGTGTCTGAGCCGTTGAATTGAGATTCTACTTTGTCTCTATACTGACGCTTAGCTTGTTTGATTGCCTTGCGGAGGGAATAGCTGCACTGTTTGTATTCGGTCATGTTTCCAGTCACCTTGCCCTGATTAAAAGCAGTGGTTCGCGCTTTCAGTTTCACGCGTATGCTGCCATCAATCCACGGTTTCTGGTTTGGGAATGTTTTAATCGTTGCTATGGGAACGTCATCTTCAATGCACGTTCTAATGAACTCGCACACCGAATCAGCGTATTCGTCAATGTTGTTGTCTGACGCAATACGAAACATATCCCAGTCCACGTGATGGAAGCAGTCTTGGAGTGTGGAATCAGCTTGGTCGGACCAACGTTGGACAGACCTCAGCGTGGGAGCTTCTTGTTTTAGTTTCTGTCTGTAGGCAGGGATCAACAAAATGGAGTCGTGGTCAGCTTTTCCGAAAGGAGGGCGGGGCAGGGCCTTATATGAGTCGCTGAAGTTAAAATAACAATGATCCAAGGTTTTGCCAGTCCTGGTTGCGCAATCGATATGCTGATACAATTTAGGGAGTCTTGTTTTCAGATTAGCCTTGTTAAAATCCCCAGCTACAATGTATGCAGCCTCAGGATGTATGGATTCCAGTTTGCAAAGAGTCAAATAAAGTTTGTTCAGAGCCATCGATGTGTTGCTTGGGGGGGAATATATACGGCTGTGACTATGATTGAAGAGAATTCTCTTGGTAGATAATGCGGTCGACATTTGATTGTGAGGAATTCTAAATCAGGTGAACAGAAGGATTTGAGTTCCTGTATGTTTCTGTGATCACGTCTCGTTAGCCATAAGGCATACGCCCCCGCCCCTCTTCTTACCAGAAAGATGTTTGTTTCTGTCAGCGCGATGCGTGGAGAAACCAACTGGCTGCACCGACTCCGATAGCGTCTCTCCAGTGAGCCATGTTTCCGTGAAGCAAAGAACGTTACAGTCTCTGATGTCCCTCTGGAATGCTACCCTTGCTTGGATTTCATCAACCTTGTTGTCAAGAGACTGGACATTGGCGAGAAGAATGCTAGGGAGTGGTGCACGATGTGCCCGTCTCCGGAGTCTGACCAGAAGACCGCCTCGTTTCCCTCTTTTACTGAGTTTTTTGGGTCGCCGGCTGGGATCCATTCCGTTGTCCTGGGTGAAAGGCAGAACACAGGATCCGCTTCGCGATAGTCATATTCTTGGTCGTACTGATGGTGAGTTGACATTTACATTTTACATTTAAGTCATTTAGCAGACGCTCTTATCCAGAGCGACTTACAAATTGGTGAATTCACCTTCTGACATCCAGTGGAACAGCCACTTTACAATAGTGCATCTAAATCATTAAGGGGGAGCGGGAGGGGGGTGAGAAGGATTACTTATCCTATCCTAGGTATTCCTTGAAGAGGTGGGGTTTCAGGTGTCTCCGGAAGGTGGTGATTGACTCCGCTGTCCTGGCGTCGTGAGGGAGTTTGTTCCACCATTGGGGGGCCAGAGCAGCGAACAGTTTTGACTGGGCTGAGCGGGAACTGTACTTCCTCAGTGGTAGGGAGGCGAGCAGGCCAGAGGTGGATGAACGCAGTGCCCTTGCTTGGGTGTAGGGCCTGATTAGAGCCTGGAGGTACTGCGGTGCCGTTCCCCTCACAGCTCCGTAGGCAAGCACCATGGTCTTGTAGCGGATGCGAGCTTCAACTGGAAGCCAGTGGAGAGAGCGGAGGAGCGGGGTGACGTGAGAGAACTTGGGAAGGTTGAACACCAGACGGGCTGCGGCGTTCTGGATGAGTTGTAGGGGTTTAATGGCACAGGCAGGGAGCCCAGCCAACAGCGAGTTGCAGTAATCCAGACGGGAGATGACAAGTGCCTGGATTAGGACCTGCGCCGCTTCCTGTGTGAGGCAGGGTCGTACTCTGCGGATGTTGTAGAGCATGAACCTACAGGAACGGGCCACCGCCATGATGTTGGTTGAGAACGACAGGGTGTTGTCCAGGATCACGCCAAGGTTCTTAGCGCTCTGGGAGGAGGACACAATGGAGTTGTCAACCGTGATGGCGAGATCATGGAACGGGCAGTCCTTCCCCGGGAGGAAGAGCAGCTCCGTCTTGCCGAAGTTCAGCTTGAGGTGGTGATCCGTCATCCACACTGATATGTCTGCCAGACATGCAGAGATGCGATTCGCCACCTGGTGATCAGAAGGGGGAAAGGAGAAGATTAATTGTGTGTCGTCTGCATAGCAATGATAGGAGAGACCATGTGAGGTTATGACAGAGCCAAGTGACTTGGTGTATAGCGAGAATAGGAGAGGGCCTAGAACAGAGCCCTGGGGGACACCAGTGGTGAGAGCGCGTGGCGAGGAGACAGATTCTCGCCACGCCACCTGGTAGGAGCGACCTGTCAGGTAGGACGCAATCCAAGCGTGGGCCGCGCCGGAGATGCCCAACTCGGAGAGGGTGGAGAGGAGGATCTGATGGTTCACAGTATCGAAGGCAGCCGATAGGTCTAGAAGGATGAGAGCAGAGGAGAGAGAGTTAGCTTTAGCAGTGCGGAGCGCCTCCGTGATACAGAGAAGAGCAGTCTCAGTTGAATGACTAGTCTTGAAACCTGACTGATTTGGATCAAGAAGGTCATTCTGAGAGAGATAGCGGGAGAGCTGGCCAAGGACGGCACGTTCAAGAGTTTGAGAGAAAAGAAAGAAGGGCTACTGGTCTGTAGTTGTTGACATCGGAGGGATCGAGTGTAGGTTTTTTCAGAAGGGGTGCAACTCTCGCT
Source organism: Oncorhynchus masou masou (assembly GCF_036934945.1). Lineage (NCBI taxonomy): Eukaryota > Metazoa > Chordata > Actinopteri > Salmoniformes > Salmonidae > Oncorhynchus > Oncorhynchus masou. The sequence continues at coordinate 39,898,664 of NC_088212.1, forward strand.
CTCTTGAAGACGGAAGGGACGTAGCCAGCGGTCAGGGATGAGTTGATGAGCGAGGTGAGGTAAGGGAGAAGGTCTCCGGAAATGGTCTGGAGAAGAGAGGAGGGGATAGGGTCAAGCGGGCAGGTTGTTGGGTGGCCGGCCGTCACAAGAAGCGAGATTTCATCTGGAGAGAGAGGGGAGAAAGAGGTCAGAGCACAGGGTAGGGCAGTGTGAGCAGAACCAGCGGTGTCGTTTGACTTAGCAAACGAGGATCGGATGTCGTCGACCTTCTTTTCAAAATGGTTGACGAAGTCATCTGCAGAGAGGGAGGAGGGGGGGGAGGGGGAGGAGGATTCAGTAGGGAGGAGAAGGTGGCAAAGAGCTTCCTAGGGTTAGAGGCAGATGCTTGGAATTTAGAGTGGTAGAAAGTGGCTTTAGCAGCAGAGACAGAGGAGGAAAATGTAGAGAGGAGGGAGTGAAAGGATGCCAGGTCCGCAGGGAGGCGAGTTCTCCTCCATTTCCGCTCAGCTGCCCGGAGCTCTGTTCTGTGAGCTCGCAATGAGTCATCGAGCCACGGAGCGGGAGGGGAGGACCGAGCCGGCCTGGAGGATAGGGGACATAGAGAGTCAAAGGATGCAGAAAGGGAAGAGAGGAGGGTTGAGGAGGCAGAATCAGGAGATAGGTTGGAGAAGGTATGAGCAGAGGGAAGAGATGATAGGATGGAAGAGGAGAGAGTAGCGGGGAGAGAGAGCGAAGGTTGGGACAGCGCGATACCATCCGAGTAGGGGCAGTGTGGGAAGTGTTGGATGAGAGCGAGAGGGAAAAGGATACAAGGTAGTGGTCGGAGACTTGGAGGGGAGTTGCAATGAGGTTAGTGGAAGAACAGCATCTAGTAAAGATGAGGTCGAGCGTATTGCCTGCCTTGTGAGTAGGGGGGGAAGGTGAGAGGGTGAGGTCAAAAGAGGAGAGGAGTGGAAAGAAGGAGGCAGAGAGGAATGAGTCAAAGGTAGATGTGGGGAGGTTAAAGTCGCCCAGGACTGTGAGAGGTGAGCCGTCCTCAGGAAAGGAGCTTATCAAGGCATCAAGCTCATTGATGAACTCTCCGAGGGAACCTGGAGGGCGATAAATGATAAGGATGTTAAGCTTGAAAGGGCTCGTAACTGTGACAGCATGGAATTCAAAGGAGGCGATAGACAGATGGGTAAGGGGAGAGAGAGAGAATGACCACTTGGGAGAGATGAGGATCCCGGTGCCACCACCCCGCTGACCAGAAGCTCTCGGGGTGTGCGAGAACACGTGGGCGGACGAAGAGAGAGCAGTAGGAGTAGCAGTGTTATCTGTGGTGATCCATGTTTCCGTCAGTGCCAAGAAGTCGAGGGACTGGAGGGAGGCATAGGCTGAGATGAACTCTGCCTTGTTGGCCGCAGATCGGCAGTTCCAGAGGCTACCGGAGACGCTGTGTAACGGTTCTCATCTGTCGAAGGAGAAGCAGACCAAAATGCAGCGTGGTATTTTTGAGACAAGTTTAATGACGAAGAAAACGAACAATACAAAAACAACAAATGGACCGTGAAAAACTATACAGCCTATCTGGTGACAACAAACACAGAGACAGGAACAATCACCCACGAAACGCTCAAAGAATATGGCTGCCTAAATATGGCTGCCTAAATATGGTTCCCAATCAGAGACAACGATAAACACCTGACTCTGATTGAGAACCACTCCAGACAGCCATAGACTATGCTAGATACCCCCACTAAGCCACACACCCAATACCTCACAAAACCCCAAGACAAAACACACCACAATAAACCCATGACACACCCCGGCCTGACCAAATAAATAAAGACAAACACAATATACTTCGACCAGGGCGTGACACGCTGCTCTTATATTCAGTAGTTCTTCTCGACTGTATGTAATGAAACCTAAGATGACCTGGGGTACTAATGTAAGAAATAACACGTAAAAAAAAAACTGGATAGTTTCCTAGGAACGCGAAGCAAGGCGGCCATCTCTGTCGGCGCCACTCTCATGTCATTTTCGCAACAAGTCTGTTCCTTTTCTTTGCTCGCAAAGATATGTTGTAACAAACGGTATGAAAATCTCCAGAGCTTTCTTAGCAATAACAGGGTACGTTACCATTTGTTGACACCAAAACTTTGAAAGCGTTGTTGTTCTGAAGAGTTGCTGTTGAACCTGGCTCTGCCGAATTTCAATGATTTCATCGAGGTATTCATCATTGACATCTGTTGTCTCAACACTAAACGTGAACGGCTGTCTCACCCATGCTGGATATGACTCTCTTGTAGTGTGTGGCAATTGCTTGCTTCAGTTCCGCTGGTACAGTAATGTCTCTGATTCCAGATACATCTTCGATCTTACTTACACAGTCGTCCAGCAGGGGAAAGTTTGCGAAGTTATCGTTCTCTGTTCGTCGTTTCCATAACGGTGGCTTTTTTGGAAAAGCCTCCAGGTTTTCCTCCGCTTCGATGATGTTGACTCCACCGCCCTGCATCTTTTGATTGAGAAGATTGAGAGCTGCGAAGATGTCATGTACGCTAAAATGAGAATGACCTCAGAACTTTTGAAGCAATCTGCATGACAATGTTGGTGCTCTTGCAAAAACAGGGCTAATTCCACACGCACGGCAAAAACACGATTCAGCACCTGTCCCCGGGACACCACCGAACGTTAGAATGGTACAGAAGTACCTCGAATTCAGAGCCCATTTCTTTACACAGCTCACTGAAGATTCGGTGCCTCAGAGCACTAGTTGGCACATAGTTCACACGTTCCACTACAATATTTAATACTTCTGCCAGTTTTGGAGGCAAGGTTTTTGTTGCCAATGCATGCCTGTGCAGAATACAATGCGTAACAATGATGTGTGGTGCATCGGCTTTCACTAGCGCACCAAAACCAGACTTTCTTCCCAGCATGACTGGAGCTCCGTCCGAACAAACTGCAGAAACCATATCCCACACAAGATTGTTGTCTTTGAAGAAGTCATCCACAAGTTTCTTCACATCGGCTGCCTTAGTTGTTGTTGTAAGATGCTTACAAAATAAAAAAATCTTCCTTTATCACGTCGTCTTTCACATAGCGCATGAATACAGCAAGCTGTCTTAGATTGGAAACGTCTGTGGTCTCGTCGAGTTGAAGGCTGAATTTTGCCGGGCTTGAAATCAGATCTGCAACTACTTGAGCCAAGACTACTTGAACTACTTGTCGCTGATGGTGTCATTTGAAAGAGGAATTTGGGATAACTTAACTTCAGCCTCTTTTCCCAGTATGATATTCGTCATCTTCAACACAGCTGGTTTTGTGAGTGTTTCACCAATGGTGTGTGGTTTGCCCTGCCCTGCGATCAGGTAAGCAACTTTGCACGATGCTGTGAGGATCAGTTTGTTGATGGGTACAAAGCCGAGTACAGGCAGAGTAGCCTTTTCATCGAATTCAGCGAGTGTTGTGTTCTTGTATTTTCCATCTCCATGCAGCTTAAGTGTTCTCTTAGTTTTGCCGGTCCTAGACTAGAATTGCTCAACTTGGCATTGCAAATCATGCAGTTAGGACGCTGACTCCCATCATGTTCCGTTATACATGTGAATCCATATTGTACATATTCGTCCGACCACTTTCTTTTTTTGCTCGACATAGTAAGTATGAAGGGATTAAAATATTAAGAAAGAAATCACAAGACGTACCATCACGACAGTCACAAGTCGACTACTGAGCGCACCAAATTCCCTGCAGCACAGATAGGCCAAGCGATGTAGCGTGATCACCTGCAGCCAATGATGGCCAAGTGGGGCGTGTCATCACGAATCATGAGTCGGATGTGTGTCTTGACCTCCGCCGAACCCCTGAGACTGACTCACCGAACCCCTGGGATTCGATCTAACCCAGGTTAAGAACCACTGTATTAGAGGTTTTAAAATTCAGAACATTCAACCCTCCCTCACTTTGGGTGCTAGATATTACTGCTTTTCTTAAATAATTTGGTTTATTCCTCCATATGAAGTTAAATAATTTAGTATCAACCATTGTATTTACTAACAGAGGAACATCCAAGGCAAGGGAAGTATAAACTAATCTGGACAGACCTTCAGATTTTGACAAAAGTACACATCCAGATAAAGAAAGATCTCTTAATAACCAGGAGTTAAATCTCTTTGCAATTTTCTCTACAATAGAAGAGGCTTTGCTAACTTTAATGCCAAGATATGTGATCACATCTTTTACAGGGATTTCACAGTGTGTTTAAGTCACATCTCTTCAATGCAAATAATTCACATTTCATAATATTCAGAGATAAACCAAATACATATGAGAAGGCATTAATACACTCAATAGCTTTCCTGACTTCATTATTATCTTTCAAAACAAATTGTGGTGTCGTCAGCCAATTGTGAACATTTTATCTCTTTATCTTGTATCTGAATACCCCTAAAAGTATCCTTATTTAAATGAAGTGCCATAATGTGTGTGAACTTGTGTAAATTCAGAATTTTTCTCTCTCTAAATTGTAAAATTAGTTTGTTTTTTCACCTTCCTCCAATCATCTCATTGATCTTACAAATGCCCTTTTTGCTCCTTCTTCAGTAATTCGGTCCATGTTTAGTTGTAAAGAAAATAACTAACCCTTTCCTTCTTCATCAAGGTCCTCCATAGAGATTAGAGAAAGTATTTCCTTATTAACAAGTTTATCTTCACTCAATCTTTTAAGGTCAGAAATTTCTTTACCCCTCTTCATGGCTGTTTGTATTACTTCATACTTCATTAATTCCCAATATTTTCCAAAAGACGTAAATAGTTGAGTTTATCTCTAATTTTCTTGCATAATATCTTTGGCATCCATCTTGAAATTATCATCTTCCAACAGTCTACTGTTGAGTTTCCAATAACTCCGATTTGGTTTATTAACTTCAGATCCATTCATATTTAAAGATAAGAATATAACTTTATGATCAGTAAGAATTGATGGTTCAATGGATACCTTGACTACAGTATTATCTAATAAATTAGAAACCAACCAGATGTCAATTCTTGACTGTCTGGGCATGTCCTTGTTACTCCAAGTGAAGTCCTTTTTTTTAGGATATTTAGATCTCAAAATCTAAAGACATAGATTATTAAACTCAGGAATAACCATGCTGGATCTGTTAGGAGAGGGATATCTGTCAATCAACACATTAGATACAGAATTAAAATCTCCACCTAAGATCATTTTGATATCCTGGAATACACCTATAACTCTATTAATCTCTTCTTCAAATTCTAAAAATAATATCATGTTTGTTGTTGGATGCATAAATATTCTCTAATAAAAATACGTCACTGTTGAAATTCACGGTTAAAATTAACCAACGATTAGAGTGGTGACTCTTACTACTAATGACCTTCCCTTTAAATGCACCTCTTAAAACTGCTACACATGCAGAGTGGTTGTTGCCATATGATAACCAGATATCATTACCCCATTGATTTTCCCAAAAAGCTAAATCGGAAGAACAAGCATGAGTCTCTTGTAGAAAGTAAAAGTCTGCATTAAACTGTTTGCGACACAGGAAAATAGCCTTACATTTGAGTAAATTACGAATACCCCTGACATTAATTGAAAAACGAGATAAAGACAAACTTCAACCAACAACAACCTTGTTTTGCTAATATAAGCTTTCCCTAAGGATATGTAACTTGAAAGGATTTCCATCCCATTATTAACTTCTTGGTGACAGGGGGCAGTATTTTCACGTCCAGATGAAATTCATGCCCAAATTAAACTGCCTGCTACTCATCCCCAGAAGATAAGATATGCATATGATTAGTAGATATGTATAGAAAACACTCCGAAGTCTCTAAAACTGTTTGAATCATGTTTGAGTATAACAGAATTTATTTAGCAGGCGAAACCCCGAGGACAAACCATTCAGATGTATTTTTCTTGAGGTAACTCTCTTTTCAATGTGTTTTCATTGGGAATCCAGATTTCTAAGGGACCTTCTTGCAGTTCCTACCACTTCCACTGGATGTCACCAGTCGTTAGAAATTGGTTGAGGTTTTTCCTTTGTGTAATGAAGAAGTAGCCCTGTTCAGAACGAGGGTCACTTGTAGTGTAGTGTTAGAGGTTCGTGACCAGAAAGCTAGCTACAGTTTGTTTTCCTCCTGTATTGAACACAGATCATCCCGTCTTCCATTTTATTGATTATTTACGTTAAGGACCTAAAGTTGTATTACAAAAGTAGTTTGAAATGTTTTGGCAAAGTTTACAGGTGACTTTTGAGATATTTTGCAGTCACGTTGCGCAAGTTGGAACCAGTGTTTTTATGGATCAAACGCGCCAAATAAATGGACATTTTGGATATATATCGACGGAATTAATCGAACAAAGGGACCATGTGATGTTTATGGGACATAATGGAGTGCCAACAAAAGAAGCTCATCAAAGGTAAAGGCATGAATTATATTTTTATTTCTGTGTTTTGTGTCGCGCCTGCAGGGTTGAAATATGCTTTTCTCTCTTTGTTTACAAAGGTGCTATCCTCAAATTATAGCATTGTTTGCTTTCGCCAAAAAGCCTTTTTGAAATCTGACATGTTGGCTGGATTCACAACAAGTGTAGCTTTAATTTGCTATCTTGCATGTGTGATTTAACGAAAGTTTGATTTTTATAGTAATTTATTTTTATTTGGCGCTCTGCATTTTCACTGGCTTTTGGTGCTAGCGTCCCACATATCCAAGAGGTTATTAACCTCTCCAACAAAAAACAAACAAATACTGGTCGTAAAGTTGCCAAAGTATTCTTACTCTCACAAGGGACATTGTGTATACTTTACAATAAGCAGTTATTTACCCACAATTAATGTTTAGTTTACCAGTTCTCAGGTCAGCCTTTTCTCATTCAAGTGTTTGTACATTTTGTATAATAAAAGACTGCTTTTCACCTGGCAATTAGGCAGTTTTTTTAGGCCTACCAGTTCTGCCCGAGTTTGACTCTGGCTCTCTCTCAAATATTCTGATTTGGCCGCATTTCATTCCCATCGATGATCACTCTTGCACCGACAAAAGAAATGCCGTTTTCCCTGCCTTTTCGAGCTGCAGACACCATCGGCCACAGTTTCTCTCGTGTCACTTTGTCCACTGAGGTTAGATCCTCCGTGAACCTAAATTTTTGCTTGATGAGGAACTCCCAATTCTTCGCTCGCCTCTAGAAAAGATCCCGTGTAGATCTGTTGGTGAACCGGATGATGGTTGTCCTCGGTCTCTTGTCTTGATCCTTGAGTCTTCCCAAACGATGAACGATGTCCACATTTTCCTGAAGTTTGTTTTTTGAGTTGGTAATGACAGCTCCACAGATGTCAACAACTCTGCATTTGATGTTCTCACCCACCTGCTCTGGAATTCAATGGAGACTCAGGTTCCACCTGTGCTGGTATCTCTCTGCTTTATTCACCTTTTGCTCGAGTTCAGCCACCTTTTTTTCATTTTCCTGGCAGATAACTTTCTTCATGTCACTTTGAGGGTTTTCACTTCTCCAAAGATAAAATCAACAGATTTTTTAATCGCTTCAATTTTCATTGTATTCTCCCTAGCCATGACCTCCAAGCCATTTGCCCTTTCATCTATCTTTGCTGTCAAAAGCATTTCAATATTGTTTTGCATCTCAGAAGTGACATACCCTCTTGGTCTCATCCTTTTCCACTGGGGTTTGACTGGAGTGCTGGGGTCGTAAGGTGGGGACTGGAGCTGGGGACTGGAGGGGCACGAGTTGCGAGCATTTTTTTCCATGCTCACCAAATTTTCATCACCCATTGCAGTATTTCCCCCCACAGTTACAATCTGAACAGGAGTACACAAAACGATACCATCTTTTTGCTGTTAATTGTCCATCTGATTTTTCCTTTTCTTTTCTTTTGGTTCTGGTCGCGGAAGTTTCCATGTAGACAAGCTAGTTTGAGCTAGCTAGCTGATGTGGATATCTAGTGTTGTCGCTAACCTACTTGTTTTAGAGATTAATAACTTGCAGAAAGTAATTAATTACTTTGGTAAACAAACTATACCATATTCATACAGGGTTTTATGACCTTAGAAATGACCAAATGTTCATATTTGGGTAAGGAAATCCAATTATTCCTTCAGCTACCAAAAAAATGTATCTGCACTGACTGCCATCTTGCTCATGCCTCCCTGGGTAGAAACACTGTGCTTTCATTGTACCGCCATTCTGATACCCGGCCCACAAGAGGTTCGGGGACTTCGCAAACCAGTAACTTGCCCCCATTAACCGAGCCACTTGTGAACGCTGTTCCCACAGTAAATGCTTGGGGAGGAACACGCCCCCTCCCCAGGCCTCCAGCTAAGACCACGAGGTCTGCTTCTTCTCCTGTGCCGCGGAAGAGTCTGCTTTCACCCCTCTCTCATTCAACCCAGCACGCCGTCCATGCCAAGCCGTCCACAGCTGCCCAGAAGCACCAAGACAGTCAAAAACCAACCTCGAAGCCACATACCTCTGGCCTGGATCCTTTCCATCATGCCACTAAAATTGCAAAGCCATCTCCGCAAAGGATTTTTTTGTGGGAAAAGGACCCGTAGACCTGCGTCTTGTTTTTGTTTCTCCTCGAAACGGGACTTTAAGGACTCCATAGCCAAGTCAAACAACTTTGTTGGCAAAACTGCCTTATCTAAATACATCTGTCTGTCCCTCTCAGGAATCTGGGACAATGTCAGCCAGTGATGGCACCGGGCCACCACCGTTGCCTCCATTATTTTCCCCACAGCCAGGATAGTACAGCGGGACAGATGAGCATAAAATCAGTTGTAGCACAGATTTCGTCAAGAAGCTCTGGCACCATCTTCCCCATCTCTGCAGTCTTATTCAGCTCCTGACCCAAATCCACAAGATACACACCCTCAGCCTGGTACACTTTGTCCAGCTGATCCACCCCAAACTGGCACTATTTATCCAGAAGTATTGTGCTAGGATTAGCCCCCTTGTTAGCCTCTGGAGCTAAGTCATTTGCCAGATTACCATCCATCGGTGGCGTGTAAACAAGCCCCGTTTCCTCCATACATTTTAAATTCATGAACTCACCACAACCTGGTAGCACCAGCCTGGCTGAATAAGGGCAATCCCAGGTCGCCTTTAGCTCATTGGCAAAATTTTAAACAGGGGTAAGCGACACTTCACCCCTCCAGGGACAGGAGGTAAATACCTTCTCCCAAACCTGGAGGAACTCCGTTGCGGGAGAGAATATGGCCAATCTATGACACAGCTCCACCAGAGGGGAATTGACCACCAATGGTTCACTCTACCCCGCCGAATCTAAAGCCGGGGCTTTAGGCTGCCTCAAACTGATGTCATATGATTCACACTCTGAAAACTCTCCAGAGCCAACCAGGGGTACTGTATTATCCCTGGAATTCAGACTCTGAACACTACCAGAGAAACCATAATGTCCATCGATAAAATAAAATTGTGTCCATTGTCCGTAGCTTATGCCTGTCCATACCATAACCCCACCGCCACCATGGGGCACTCGGTTCACAACGTTGACATCAGCAAACAACTCGGCCACATGACGCCATACAAGTTATCTGCCATTTGCTCGGCACAGCTGAAACCAGGATTCATCCGTGTAAAGGCACGGGAATGAAGACCAAACAAACACGTAACAAAAACACAGTGTTGATTAACACATAGGACGAGACCCGTAATCATCTGTGCAATCCACAATGGCACGCAAGCCAAAACACACCGCAGAGGTACTCACACACACCAACGGACATTGTAACAATAATCGACAACAACATGGTGAACAAAGGGCACATACATACAAATTACAATCAGTGGGAATAGGGTCCAGGTGTGCGCAATGAAAGTTCCAAAGGGATCCGTGAGAGTATGCAGCACTCCACAAATCAGGCCTTTATGGTAGAGTGGCCAGACGGAAGCCACTCCTCAGTAACAGGCACATGACAGCCCGCTTGGAGTTTGCCAAAAGGCACCTAAAGGCTCTCAGACCATGAGAAACAAGATGATCTGGTCCGATGAAACAAAGATTGAACTCTTTGGCCAGAAAGCCAAGAGTAGCGTCTGGAGGAAATCTGGCACCATCCCTACGTTGAAGCATGGTGGTGGCAATGTGGAGACAGCATCATGCTGTCGGGAGGGCTTTTCAGTGGCAGAGATCCTTGATGAAAACCTGCACCAAAGCGCTCAGGACCTCAGACTGGGGAAAAGGTTCACCTTCCAACAGGACAACGACCCCAAGATAATGCAAGAGTGGCTTTGGGACAAGTATTTGAATGTCCTTGAGTGGCCCTGCCAGAGCCTGGACTTGAAACCGATCGAACATCTCTGGAGAGTCTTGAAAACAGCTGCGCAGCAACGCTCCCCAGCCAACCTGACAGAGCTTGAGAGAATCTGCAGAGAAGAATGGGAGAAACTCCCTGAATACAGGTGTGCCAAGCTTGTAGTTCTTGGGTGGCAAAATGGCTTAAGGACAACAAAGTCAAGGTATTGGAGAGGCCATCACAAAGCCCTGACCTCAATGCTAAAGAAAATTTGTGGGCAGAACTGAAAATGCGTATGCAAGGAAGGAAGCTTGTGGAAGCCTACCTGACATGTTTGACGGAAGTTAAACAATACAAAGGCAATGCTACGAAATACAAATTGAGTGTATGTAAACGTCTGACCCACTGGAAATGTGATGAAAGAAGTAAAAGCTGAAATGAATCATTCTCTCTAGTATTATTCTGACATTTCACATTCTTAAAATAAAGTGGTGATCCTAACTGACCTAATACTTTTTTTACTAGAAGTAAATGTCAGGAATTGTGAAACTGAGTTTAAAATGTATTTGGCTAAGGTATATGTAAACTTCGACTTCAACTGTGTGTATATATACAGTGGGGCAAAAAAGTATTTAGTGAGCCACCAATTGTGCAAGTTCTCCCACTTAAAAAGATGAGAAAGGCCTGTAATTGTCATCATAGGTACAGTTCAAATATGACAGACAAAATGAGAAAAGAAAATCCATAAAATTACATTGTAGGATTTTTAATGAATTTATTTGCAAATTATGGTGGAAAATAAGTATTTGGTCAATAACGAAAGTTTATTTCAATAGTTATATACTCTTTGTTGGCAATGACAGAGGTCAAACGTCTTCAAGGTTTTCACACACTGTTGCTGGTATTTTGGCCCATTCCTCCATGCAGATCTCCTCTAGAGCAGTGATGTTTTGGGGCTGTTGCTGGGCAACACGGACTTTCAACTCCCTCCAAAGATTTTCTATGGGGTTGAGATCTGGAGACTGGCTAGGCCACTCCAGGACCTTGAAATGCCTTCGTTGCCCGGGCTGTGTGTTTGGATCATTGTCATGCTGAAAGACCCAGCCACGTTTCATCTTCAATGCCCTTGCTGATGGAAGGAGGTTTTCACCCAAAATCTCACGATACATGGCCCCATTCATTCTTTCCTTTACACAGATCAGTCGTCCTGGTCCCTTTGCAGAAAAACAGCCCAAAGCATGATGATTCCACCCCCATGCTTCACAGTAGGTATGGTGTTCTTTGGATGCAACTCAGCAATCTTTGTCCTCCAAACACGACGAGTTGAGTTTTTAGCAAAAAGTTATATTTTGGTTTCATCTGACCATATGACATTCTCCCAATCTTCTTCTGGATCATCCAAATGCTCTCTAGCAAACTTCAGACGGGCCTGGACATGTACTGGCTTAAGCAGGGGGACATGTCTGGGACTGCAGAATTTGAGTCCCTGGTGGCGTAGTGTGTTACTGATTATAGGCTTTGTTACTTTGGTCCCAGCTCTCTGCAGGTCATTCACTAGGTCCCCCAGTGTGGTTCTGGGATTTTTGCTCACCGTTCTTGTGATCATTTTGACCCCACTGTGTGAGATCTTGCGTGGAGCCCCAGATCGAGGGAAATTATCAGTGGTCTTGAATGTCTTCCATCCCAATGTCTGGAGTACCAATCCTCTACGCAACATGGATCGGTACATATATTAATTTACTGTAATGTGATATTTAATTGAATTTTGTGTATAACACTGTATGTGCTTTATTGGGCCAAAGTTGTCCTGTTATTATTAGTGCTCTTTCATGTTTTGGTATTTACTTATTGGAAGAGATTGGGGGGCTATGGAGGGATTATGTGTATTTACGCTCCAAGATGTTTGTCAGCCCTGTGTGTGTGTGCGTTTGCGTGTGTGCGTGTGTCTGTGTGTGTGTGTGTGTGTGTGTGTGTGTGTGTGTGTGTGTGTGTGTGTGTGTGTGTGTGCGCGCGTGTAATCACCAGATAGTACATTCCTAGATGCCCATCCTGAGGGGAGGTAAAAAAAAGAAAAGCACAGGACTTTGATGGGATTAGAGAGACTAAAACACAGGAAGAAAAACGTAGAGGGTTCATTTTCTCCACTGTTAGTGTTCGTTAGACAGAAACTCCAGCACTTCTTTATGCACACGTAAGTTTGTTGACAGAGGAAAATGCATCTTTGGAAGCTAATTAGCTTTTCATTGCAAGCTCACACATTGCAGACTCAGACTGCATCCTGTCTCTGTTAACTTAAGAGCTAACAGAAAAATATATAGAATTGGGCTCCTGAGTGGTGCAATGGTCTAAGACACTGCATTTCAGTGCGAGATGCATCACTTCAGACCCTGGTTTGATTCCAGGCTGTATCACAACCGGCCGTGATTGGGAGCCCCATATGGTGGCGTACAATTGGCCCAGCGTCATCCGGGTTTGGCCAGGGTAGGCTGTCATTGTCAATAAGAATTTGTTCTTTAACTGATTTGCCTAGTTAAATTTTTCAAAAATAAAAGGAGCTCGAGGGGACACTACTATGAGTTTATTCATAGTTGATTTACCCTAATCCAGTGAAGCTAAGATATTATGTTGGAGAGTATATAACATTGATTGTTAAAGAAAAAGGGAATACAAGAAATACTCTGCAATGAGGTGCCAAAACATGCTGGCAGAGGCTTTCATTTCCCTTATTCCCTATTAAGGTCTTGGTCAAATGTGGTACACCAAATATGGAATAGGGTGCCATTTGGTACGCACAGACCCTTCCCTCTGTCAGCTTGTCCAACCTTGGCCAATCTACAAACAGACACTTAAAAGGGACTAAAAGGGACAGTGGTGGTGGTGGTGAGGAGTGAATGCTGTGTTTGGGTTCCTGCTTCCTGTCCCCCAACTGTCTCTTATGGTTGATCTGAATCCCCCACCTGTGGTGCCCACTGGGCTGTAGTTATCAAGGCTCTCTGATGTCTCTCTCAGTTCGGACTACAGAGAGAGCCCACATCCTTTTGAGCATACCACCCCTCTGTAATATTTAAATTAGTTGTGTGTTTGTACATGATAATTAATATGATTCACATGCGACGGTCCAAGCACATATCCAAGCTACAGGCTAAGGTTAAATCGAAACTTGGTTTCCTCTTACCGTAACGGCTCTTCTTTCACCCCAGCTGCCAAACTAACCCTGATTCAAATGACCATCCTACTCATGCTAGATTACGGAGGTAATTTATAGATTGACAGGGAAGGGTACTCTCGAGCAGCTAGAGGTTCTTTACCATTTGGCAATCAGATTTGCCACCAATGCTCCTTATAGGACACATCACTGCATTTTATACTCCTCTGTAAACTGGCCATCTTCAAGACCCACTGGTTAATACATATTCATAAAGCCCTCTTTGGCCTCACTCTAAGGGGGCCAATTTCACGCAATATGTATTGAATTTAAAATAAAATAAATCGTACACATGAAAAATAAAGTTATATTTTCGAGGAAGGTTGAAATTACGGATGTTGAAATCAAAAACAAAAACAATTGAAAGCAAAATGTATAGAATTTTAAACAAAAATAATGACATCAAACGCAAAAACCCCAAAACTTCAAAGCAAATAATGTTAAAGTGAGAGCAAAACTCTATGCCAAATAACAAAAAAATAAGTTTAAAAACGAATTCAAAAATCGTTTTAAGTTAAACTGTCCCAACAGCCAATCCTATTGAATCCATTTTGCCTAAGCTCTGGCCTGCATTTACTACATTTTGGTTACGCTACTAGTATGTTTGCTTTCGAGGTCTGTTTCTTTGCATATACTGCCAGTTTTTTCGAATGCGAGTTTTGGCTTTTCTATTTTTTTTTTTGGTAGACAATGAGTCTCCATTGGTCCACTAGTTTTGTGTTGACGGTTCATTTTAACCCAGTCAATAAACATGATAGACAGGCTTTTTTTCTATTGGCTACTTAACCAGACAGTCTGACGTTACCACTACGCACCAAATCTTTTCCCCTGGGCCGCATGTACTAAACATGGCGAAACAGTTACCAACACCTGTGCCAAATTTTGGGCAACAGGTCATTCATATGTTTACCTAAGTAGTTACATGGTTTGTAAATAAATGTATTAGTTAGACACGCTTCTAAAATCAGTACGTTATTGACCTGTGAGTGACAATTTTGAAGGGGTGGGTATAATTTGTGGAACATTCCAAAAGGAATCTGTTCCAAAAACTTCGTAAAGTAGAAGGTTGCCAAAAAACAACGCATACAAAGTTGCATGATCAATTCACCTAGTTAACTAGCTGTCGAATAGGCATCAACTCACCACATAGCTTATTCTTAATGTTTGCCCATAGGCTACCAGTGAGGGCAGACATTTTTCAGAATAAACGTGGTGAAAACCTTAATGAAATAGCCCACCCCCTACCCGGTATCTTATTCTGCCGCTATACAACTTGTATGCATTGTTTGTTGGCAACCTTGTTATTTACAAAGTTTTTGGAACAGATTCCTGTTGGAACATTCCACAAATTATACCCACCCATTTTGAAGTACGTTATCTTAGTTGGCTGGCTTTGGTGTCAGATTAGCTAGCCAAATGGAATGAATCGCAAGACTGCATGCCTGTAACGTTAGATCGGGTTCAAGTCTGGGCTCTGGATGGGCCACTCATGGACACTCAGACTTGTCCTGTAGTCACTCCTGCGTTGTCTTTGCTGTGTGCTTAGGGTCGTTGTCCTGTTGGAAGGTAAACAATTGCCCCAGTCTGAGGTCCTGAGCTCTCTGGAGCCGGTTTTCATCAAGGTTCTCGCTGTACTTTGCTCTGTTCATCTTTCCTTCAATCCTGACAAGTCTCCAAGTCCGTGCCGCTTAAAAACATCCCCACAGCATGATGTTTCATAGTAGGAATGATGCCAGGTTTTTTCCAGACATTGGAAATTTTTCAGGCATTCATTTTCCAGGCATTCAGGCCAAATTGTTCAATCTTCGTTTCATCAGACCAGAGAATCTAGTTCTCATGGTTTGAGAGTCCTTTAGGTGCTCTTTGGCAAACTCGGGCTGTCATGTGCATTTTACTGAGGAGTGGCTTCCGTCTGGCCACTCTACCATAAAGGCCTGATTAGTGGAGTGCTGCAGAGATGGTTGTCCTTCTGCATGATTCTCCCATCTCCACAAAGGAACTCTGGAGCTCTGTCAGAGTGACCATCGGTTTCTTGGTCACCTCCCTGACCAAGGCCCTTCTCCCCCAGTTGCTCTGTTTGTCAGTACAGCCAGTTCTAGGAAGAGTCTTGGTGGTTCCAAACTTCTTCCATTTAAGAATGATGGAGGACACTGTGTTCTTGGGGACCTTTTGGTACCTTTCCCTAGATCTGTGCCTCGACACAATCCTGTCTCGGAGCTCTATGGACAATTCCTTCGACCTCATGACTTAGTTTTTCCTCTGACATGCACTGTCAACTGTTAGACCTGATATAGACAGGTGTGTGCCTTTCCAAATCACGTCCAATCAATTGAATTCACCACAGGTGGACTCCAATCAAGTTGTAGAAACAGGATGCACCTAAGCTCAAATTCGAGTCTCATAGCAAAGGGTCTGAATACTTATGTAAATATGGTATTTCTGTTTCTTATTTTTAATAATTTTGCAGAAATTTCTGAACCTGTTCGCTTTGTCATTATGGGGTATTGTGTGTACATTTTTAATTTAATACATTTTAGAACAGGGCTGTAACATAACAACATGTGAAAAAGTCAAGAGGTCTGAATACTTTCCAAATGCACTGTATGTATGTTTTGTTGTTTTGGTGACAACTTGACCGACATGTCATTGGCCATAGACCGATGCCCCGGCCCCCAAAAGGCATTTAATACAGGAAGTACACCACCTATTTTCCAATAGTTGTGTGACAAAACAACTCTCCTTCTGCGGCCTCCAACTGCTCTTAAATGCAAGTAAAACTAAATGCATTCTCTTCAACCGATTGCTGCCCACACCTGCCCGCCCGCCCACCCAGCATCACTACTCTGGACGGTTCTGACTTAGAATATGTGGACAACTACAAATACCTAGGTGTCTGGTTAGACTGTAAACTCTCCTTCCAGACTCACATTAAGCATCTCCAATCCAAAATTAAATCTAGAATCGGCTTCCTATTCCGCAACAAAGCATCCTTCACTCATGCTGCCAAACATACCCTTGTAAAACTGACCATCCTACCGATCCTCGACTTCGGCAATGTCATTTACAAAAGAGCCCCCAGCACTACTCAACAAATTGGATGCAGTCTATCACAGTGCCATCCGTTTTGTCACCAAAGCCCCATATTCTATCCACCACTGCAACCTGTACGCTCTCATTGGCTGGCCCTCACTTCATATTCATCGCCAAACCCACTGACTTCAGGTCATCTACACGTCTCTGATAGGTAAGGCCCTGCCTTATCTCAGCTCACTGGTCACCATAGCAGCACCCACCCAGAGCACGTGCTCCAGCATGAATATCTCTCTAGTCACCCCCAAGGCCAATTCCTCATTTGGCCACCTTTCCTTCCAGTTCTCTGCTGCAAATGACTGTAATGAATTGCAAAAATCACTGAAGCTGGAGACTCATATTTCCCTCACTAGCATTAAGCACCAGCTGTCTGAGCAGCTCACAGATCACTGCACCTGTACAGAGCACATCTGTAAATAGCCCATCCAACTATCTCATCCCCATACTGTATTTATTTATTTATCTTGCACCTTTGCACCCCTGTATCTCTACTTGCACATTCATCTTCTGCACATCAATCATCAACCTCTAGTGTCTAATTGGTATATTATAATTACCTCGCCACCATGGCCTATTTATTGCCTGTATATAGATTGACTGTATTACTGACTGTATGTTTTGTTTATTCCATGTGTAACTATGTGTTGTATGTGTCAAACTGCTTTGCTTTATTCTTGGCCAGTTCGCAGTTGTAAATGAGAACTTGTTCTCAACTTACCTACCTGGCTAAATAAAGGTGAAATCATCTTTTTTTAAACAATCACTTAACACCAGAAGAAGGAAACTGAAAACCTGACTCGTCTCATCCAATGTAAGGCCAATGGGCTTTCGCACTGTGGAATGCTCCACCTGATGTGATGGTTTGTATCATGATGATTTAAAAATCTTCATAAGTGGTCAGGTGCGCTGTGGGGAATGTGATTGTGTTTGAGCAAGCACTGACTGTAGGGTAGCACAGGGTGTGCGCTGGCATTCGGACTCGGCACTCATGGTCAAATTTGAAGAACATTTCAAAGGCCTGCTGTTCAGATAACAGTAGTGGCTTGTGCCCCTGACCCATCAGACATTGCTTAACTTTAGGGACAGTGGGTACTGAGTCTGGATGGCTGTACTTCTTGTCCCTCTTCTTCCTCTCCTTATTGTTCACTGTGCACTGCTGCGGCCTTTTCCTCCATTCCGTCTGAAACACACCATTACTGGTGTGTGTTTGTGATAGTGACAATGTGAAAACAATACTGTGTTTATAGTATGTTCTATGGCTTTTGAAAGCAAAGTGAGACAAAAAAAAACAAAGTACTTGGACTATGAGTGAGTAATCCAATAGATTTGACCATTTATAAACTGGTAATCAGAAATTGAACACGTTATCTTGACAACCTTGTTGGTTTATGATCATTCATGTTGACAATTTCAACAACAAGGCCGAGGCTCACCTGCAGTTTCCACATCTTGAACAAAGTCCTGAATGTAGTTTATTATCTGACTCTCTATGGCAGCCCTGGAGGTTCATTTCAGGAGCGATGAGGCTGACTGCGTAGCCAGCATCTGGCTGAATAAGGATAAATTAAATTTAGAAATAAATCTGACACACTCATACAACATAACTAGTAATAAAACAAATTCACTAACTCTGCAATCTTCCCCGGGGAGAAAGATACTTTTGCAGAGATTTGACTGCTTCTGAAGGATGTTCAGGAAGCCGTACAACCTATTTAGAAAGTTTACACTGAAATAATAGGTTTCCAGGCCTTTGTAGTCTTGCCTGGTTCTAGAAGAAGGGTTTATTCTTCTTTTTCCAGAGGCAGCCTGCCTCCGGAAGGGGTTTGGAAAGGACCTGCAAGTAGAAGGGAGAAAATTCACATTGATAAATCTACTTTTGAGTTCATTTCATCTCGAAATTGTAATGGGAAACAACGTAGGTTTGTGGAAAAGAGGTATGCGAGAGTTTCAAGTGTGCGTCACTATGTACCAGAGAGACCATGTCTATTCATCTTTTTGTGACTGCAAATGTGTACCAAACGTAAGAACTACTAACTTTGGATGCATAACAGTTTCAATGCGTGTGTGTGTGTGAGTGAGTCAGCAAGGGAGGTATGATAATGGGAAACGTAATAAATCATTTCCAGATTATTGGCTAAATTGATACATCGTGAAAACAGTGGTTACACCCTATGATGGGTTGGGTATAGACAGCTAAATTAAATATCCTGTATTCTGGGACCATTGATATGCACCTGGCCATCTCCGGGTTACTGGAAGAATGCACCGGTTTCTGGGTCTGTCCCTGCACCTCAGTCTACTGATGATGCCCCTGACCATGAAACTGATGAACCTGAGCTTGCAGATGCGGTGGCACTGGACTTTGACCCTGATTAATAGTCTGGGTCAGCACAGAGATGAGGCTGTGTGCAGCCGAAACCACCTCTGAATACCCTCTCTGCTGAACACAAAGTGAACATCAGCTGGATATAGGGACAAGAGAAAAGCATTAACCGACTTGACCAAATTTGAATATCTCTAGCTTACATAGCCAGCTAGTCCAGAAAATGTTGGTAATTCAGATACAATCAGATATGTATGACTAGTTTGAACGTATGCTTTCCGTAAACCAAGTAGCTGTCCATTAAGGGCAAATGTGATTTCAATCTCATGATGTACAAAACCGGTCAAAGGTTTTAAAACACTTACTCATTCAAGGGTTTTTCTTTATTTTTACTATTTTCTACATTGCAGAATAATAGTGAAGACATCGAAACTATGAAATAACACATATGTAATCATGTAGTAACCATACAATTATAGAGATACTTCAGATAGCCACCCTTTGCATTGATGACAGTTTTGCACACTCTTGGCATTCTCTCAACCAGCTTCATGAGGTAGTCACCTGGAATGCATTTTAATTAAAAGGTGTGCCTTATTAAAAGTTAATTTGTGGAATTTCTATCCTTCTTGATGCGTTTGAGCCAATCAGTTGTGTTGTGACAAGGTAGCGGGGGTATACAGAAGATAGCACTATTTGGTAAAAGACTAAGTCCATATTATGGCATGAACAGCTCAAATAAGCAAAGAGAAAGGACAGTCCATCATTACTTTAAGACACGAAGGTCAGTAAATACGGAACATTTCAAGAAGTGCAGTCGCAACAACCATCAAGCACTATGATGAAACTGGCTCCCATGAGGACCGCCGTCACAGGAATGGAAGACCCAGAGTTACCTCTGCTGCAGAGGATAAGTTCATTAGAGTTACCAGCCTCAGAAATTGCAGCCCAAATAAATGCTTCACAGAGTTCAAGTAACAGACACATCTCTGTTACATCAACTGTTCAGAAGAGACTGTGTGAATCAGGCCTTCATGGTCGAATTGCTGCAATGAAACCAATACTAAAGGACATCAATAAGAAGAAGAGACTTGCTTGGGCCAAGAAACACGAGCAATGGACATCAGACGGTTGGAAATTTGTGCTCTAGGATTTTTGGTTCCAACCCCCATGTCTTTTTGTGGGTAAACGGATGATCTACGCATGTGTAATTCCCACCATAAAGCATGGAGGAGGTGTTATGGTCTGGGGATGCTATGCTGATGCTATGCTGACACTGTCTGTGATTTATTTAGAATTCAAGGCACACTTAACCAGCATGGCTACCACAGCATTCTGCAGCGATATACCATCCCATCTGGCTTGGGCTTAGAGGAACTCTTTTGTTTTTCAACAGGACAATGGCCCAACACACCACCAGGCTGTGTAAGGGCTATTTGACCAATAAGGAGAGTGATGGAGTTGTGAGGACAGATGCTGGGAGACGAGAAGCAAATACAGGGAGTGAATATTTAATAAATAACAAAACAAGGACAGCATCTAGACAGGGGGAACAAAACGGCATTAATGCTGACACGGGGATGACACTGAAGAATAGACAGATATAGGGGAGTACAGGTGAGTCCAATGAAGAGCAGATGCGTGTAACGACGGTGACAGGTGTGTAACGGCTTTCGTCTGGTGGAAGAGAAGCGGACCAAAATGCAGCGTGGTATTTCTGACGATAGAAAACGAACAATACAAAAACATCAAACGGAAAGTGAAAACCTATGCAGCCTATCTGGTGACAATAAACACAGAGACAGGAACAATCACCCACGAAATACTCAAAAATATGGCTGCCTAAATATGGTTCCCAATCAGAGACAATGATAATCACCTGACTCTGATTGAGAACCGCCTCAGGCAGCCATAGACTAATGCTAGACACCCCCAAGACAAAACACACCACAATAAACCCATGTCACACCCTGGCCTAACCAAATAAATGCAGACAAACACAATATACTTCGACCAGGGCGTGACAAGGTGTGCGTAATGATGGGTATCCTGGCGCCCTCGAGTGCCAGGGAGGGGGAAAGGGAGCAGGCATGACAGGAGTGCTGCATCAGATGACCTGGCCTCCACAATTAAATTGAGATGCTTTGGGATGAGTCGGACCACAGAGTGAAGTAAAATTTCATCTGGCTCGCTAGTCAGACAACTTAAGCCAGCCAACTAAACTATGTTGTTTAGTAACGTACTTCAAAATTGTCATGGGTCAATATACACTGAACTAAAATATAAACGTAACATGTAGTGTTAGTCCCATGTTTCATGAGCTGAAATAAAAGATCCCAGAAATGTTCAATACACACAAAAAGCTTATTTCTCTCAAATTGTGCACACATTTCTTTACATCCCTGTTAGTGAGCATTTCTCCTTTGTCAAGATAATCCATCCACTTGACAGGTGTGGCATATCAAGAAGCTGATTAAACAGCATGATCATTACACAGGTGCACCTTGTGTTGGGGACAAAAATAATAGTTATTTATTTTTTATTTAACCTTTATTTAACTAGGCAAGTCAGTTAAGAACAAATTATTATTGAACAATGACGGCCTACCCAGCCCAAACCCTTCCATAACCCGAACAATGGACAGGCATAAACTACGGACAATGAACACAATTGCATTTTACCAATGGCAATTTTAATGCACAAAAATATTGTGACTATATCTATATTTATATAAATTGACTATTTTCCTCATATGAACTGTAACTCAGTAAAATCAATGAAATTGTTACATATTGCATTTATATTTTTGTTCAATATATTAAGTGTATCTTTATACAATATATTTCATGGTATCAGGCAAGATTGGGTCTAGGCTTCAGGTACTGTTATGGGAATAGCTATTTAGGGTTGTCGCTGTTTTATCTCACTCTCTCACATGCACTCACTCACTCACTTATTCTTGGCAAACATACAGACAAACCTTTCACTACGACTGGCTGTGGCTGGCTGTAACGTTACAGGCATGCAGTCGTGCGATGCACTTAATTTCCATTTTGCTAGTTAGTCTGACACCAAAATCAGCCAACTAAACTAACTTACATCAAAATTGTCAGCTAAGGGTCAGTAATGTACAGATTAGAGGTCGACCGATTATGATTTTTCAACGGCGATATCGATACCGATTTTTTATTTATTTATTTATAATAATGACAATTACAACAATTCTCATAGGCAATTTAGTATTGCCAGTGTAACAGTATAGCTTCCGTCCCTCTCCTCGCCCCTACCTGGGCTCGAACCAGGAACACATCGACAACAGCCACCCTCGAAGCATCGTTACCCATCGCTCCACAAAAGCCGCGGCCCTTGCAGAGCAAGGGGAACAACTACTCCAAGTCTCAGAGTGAGTGACGTTAGAAACGCTAACTAGCTAGCCATTTCACATCGGTTATAACAGCCTAATCTCGGGAGTTGATAGGCTTGAAGTCATAAACAGTGCAATGCTTGAAGCATTGCGAAGAGCTGCTGGCAAAAGCACGAAAGTGTTGTTTGAATGAATGCTTACGAGCCTGCTGCTGCCTACCACCACTCAGTCAGATGGATCTATCAAATATCAAATCATAGACTTAATAATAACATAATAACACACACAAATATTAATGACTTAGGTCATTAATATGGTCAAATCCGGAAACTATAATTTCGAAAATAAAACGTTCATTCTTTCAGTGAAATATGGAACCGTTCCGTATTTTATCTAACAGGTGGCATCCATAAGTCTAAATATTCCTGTTACATTGCGCAATCTAAATTTGTTACATTGCACAACCTTCAATGTTATGTCATAATTACGTAAAATTCTGACAAATTAGTTCGCAACGAGCCAGGCAGCCCAAACTGTTGCATATACCCTGACTCCGCGTGCAATGAACGCAAGAGAAGTGACACAATTTCCCTAGTTTAATATTGCCTGCTAACATGAATTTCTTTTCACTAAATATGCAGGTTTAAAAATATATATACTTCTGTGTATTGATTTTAAGAAAGGCATTGATGTTTGTGGTTAGGTACATTTGTGCAACGATTATGCTTTTTTCGCAAATGCGCTTTTGTTAAATTAGCTCCCGTTTGGCGAAGTTGGCTGTCTTTGTTAGGAATAGTCTTCACAGTTCGCAACGAGCCAGGCGGCCCAAACTGCTGCATATACCCTGACTCTGTTGCACAGAACACAAGAGAAGTGACACAATTTCCCCAGTCATGTTAGCAGGCAATATTAACTAAATATGCAGGTTTAAAAATATATACTTGTGTATTGATTTTGAGAAAGGCGTTGATGTTTATGGTTAGGTACACATTGGTGCAAAGACAGTGCTCTTTTCGTGAATGCGCTTGTTAAATCACCCGTTTGGCGAAGTAGGCTATGATTCAATAATAAATTAACAGACACCGCATCGATTATATGCAACTATGCAGATAAACTAGTAATATCATCAACCATGTGTAGTTCACCAGTGATTATGTTAAGATTGATTGTTTTTTATAAGATACGTTTAATGCTAGCTAGCACCTTACCTTGGCTCTTTGCTGCACTGGCATAACAGGTAGTCAGCCTGCCACGCAGTCTCCTCGTGGAGTGCAATGTAATCGGCCATCATCTGTGTCCAAAAATGCAGATTACCAATTGTTATGAAAACTTGAAATCGGCACTAATTAATCGGCCATTCCGATTAATTGGTCGACCTCTAGTACAGATATCACATTTTATTTGCAACCCTCATCCTCTACTTACAACACCCGTTCTGCCAGTCACATTCTGTTAAAGGTACCCAAAGCACACACATCACTGGGTTGCTACTCTTTTCAGTTCGCTGCACATAGCGACTGGAACAAGCTGAAAAAAAAACTCAAACTGGATCGTTTTATCTCCATCTTTACATTAAAAGACTCAATCATGGACACGTTTACTGACACTTGTGGCTGCTTCAAGTGATGTATTGTTGTTTCTACCTTTTTGCCCTTTGTGCTGTTGTCTGTGCCCAACAATGTTTATACCATGTTTGTGCTGCTACCATGTCGTGCTGCTGCCATGTAGTGTTGCTGCCATGCTGTATTGTTGTCTTAGGTCTCTCTTTATGTAGTGTTTTGGTGTCTTTCTTGTCGTGATGTGTGCTTTGTCACTTTAAAAAAAATCCCAGCCCTCGTTCCCGCAGGAGGCATTTTGCCTCTTGGTAGGCCGTCAATGTAAATAAGAATTTGTTATTAACTGACTTTTAACTAACTTGCCTAGCTAAATAAAGTTAAAATAAACTGTAGCATGTTGGTAACTACAATGAAGCATCATAGTTAAGGTGTAGAATAAGATTAGGATAATGATCAGTTGTGCCTATTATGAGTTGACTTGAGTTGATGTATGCAAAATGTAGCTTTCTAACTTTAGCGTTATGGTCTGACTGTGGGGGAAAACAAATAGAGCAGTGCTGCTTTGAGTCAATCTTTGAATTTCTGTGTCTTTGTTAAAGAATCGTCTAGACACAATGTGTGCTTGAAATCTTAAAACAACTTGTGAAGGTGCCGGATGAAGGACGATGCTTTTTTTCGTCATTTGCTTGTATGCTTAATTGAGCATAATTGTCTTTGTTTTACCAGCTACTTCATGGTGAGCTTAATTGGAAATGTTGAGGGTGGGGAGTAGCTATAGCACTCTGAATTAATGAACAGCTATTTTGATTACTGTATGCTCAGAGGTTGCCAATGGTCAATGTGGTTCAGAGATCTGAGTGGCTCTACAAGCCTGTTGATTGCCGTGAAATGACTGTTTGTGCTGAACAGGTAATTGTGGTGGGCAAAGAAAAGTGTTTGTTATTGGTTGCTTCTGTTGCTTTTTATTGACACTGCATACTGTACTGTCATGATAATTCAAGGCATGTGCTGTGCTGTGTTATAGAAGAAAACATTGCCAATGACAAGTCCTTGAGTCATTGAACAGTTTTTTTATTATACCAAATAAGTGAATACCAAATGAAAGTATTAGCTATCCTTGACCCGATTCTTCCAAATGTCCTCTCCTTTTACTGTACAGTATGTGTTTTTCTCATCTTGGACCCTGCCAATCAGTGTACTACATTCAATCCATTTCATATGTGTGAGCATAGTAACAACTGAATTAAAGATGCATGAGATTATTCCCCTCCCCTGTCCAGCCAGGAAGAATGAATAGAGATGATGTTAAGGATATTGACCTTGTTCAACACGGAGTTATTGCACTAGTCCCTCACCTTTGTGTTATAATGCCAACAGAAAGGTCATGCATTAAACATTGAGCATGACTACTTTAATTAGCTGGCTGCTTCCAGTGCCCACCCATTGTCTACATCTCAAATAGCACCCTATTCCCTATATACTGCACTTCTTTTGACCAGAGCCCTGGTCAAAAGTAGTGCACTGCACAATATAGGTAATACGGAGCCATTTGGGGCACAACCATTGTCTATCTGCCCTTTTGTGTGGAGACAGTATCTCACAGACGTGTCCAAACCTTCCAGCCCTCCGGCCAGACGATATGTGAGCCTTTGATATCCTTATTTAGTGCATGTATAACACACCAGAGGACTGGGTGATTCAGAATTGGATTGCGGCCCAAGTTAGTACATTAATTAGCATATGATACTTTGGAATCAGACTTTGCAGTATTCAAAATAGGATACTAGATGTTTTTTGCAATACTTTAATTTGCATTGATTGAATAGGAAGCAACTTAATATCTGTTTCAAAATAGGTATAGTATCTGATTAAGAGAACTATGGAAGGTATTAACTATTATTGGATACTAACTAAAACAACAGTCTCAGGGCAGTTTGTAGGATTTGGTACGTAAAACAGTTCCCTTCATCTAGTATGATATATTACGTTACGTTAGGTTACATTATGAATGGAATAGCGGTTGTACAATATCATACGAATTTAATGACTTAATTCATATATTAGGAGGTTCGTATAGTATTATTAGTATTTTCTTTGAGAAATTGTTGCTTGTTGGGTCATAACAACAATGGAGAATCAGGCGAGAATTTACATTGGTGGATAGAACTGTCAAAAAAGGTTAAGATAATTTATGTAAAAGGTTAGTACAACTAAAACTACAAAGGTTATGACAATTTCGTAGCAGGTTAGGTGAATTGGGTTAAGGTTAGAATAAAGGTTCGCTAAAATACTACAGTGGTCCCTGACACAACTTCAAACGCAACCTTTGGATTGCTAGACGGTCGCGGGTATACGCCCACCCATCCTTTCCGACCATCATCCTTACTTTAGTTTCTGTCAAAAGCAACTAGACCATTAGAATATATCATTCGTCTTGGTGGTGCTCAGAAATACATAATAGTATTTTCGTATGGCTTTGAGACCAGGCTGATTTAGAGGCCTTCTTAAAAATAGTGAAGATTCTATTCCTGGCTGCATAAATGTTGTTATTACCACAGTCAATCAACCATCACACACCATGTTCAATGTTTTCATTAACACCACAGCTGTTCTTACACCAGTGGTCCTGGAGGTATGGAGGTAAGAGCACCACTGACACATATTATAAATATGTAATAATTCAAGTCATACAGTATGTACTGTAGGTCTCTGGCAATAAGTTTATTCAACTTCTCTCATCCATCATTTATGCATGGCTCTCCATTACAGGTTCATTTGAATGGGAAGATAGTATATAGTCCTACATTTCTCTACACTAAAGGTCAGTGATTAAGTAACCCTTCTCCTGAAGGGAGCCCAATTCCCCTTTATGTTAGAGGCTGGGTTGCATCCCAAATGGTACCCTATTCCCTATAATGTGTACTACAGGGCCCATACGCTGGATGTGGAGGGAATGGGACCTCCTAGAATCCTTACATTTGGTGTTAAAGCACACAGCAGTTTTAGTAGTTAGTAGAACTGTTATCATCACTTTTGTGGAGATCAGAAAGATGACCCTTGGTCCCCCCCCCCCCCCCCCACACACACACACATTTTCCAATTCAAACCATTACAACCATTCCCCCCTGTATGCACTGCACAAGGCTTTGGAGGGGATGTCAGTGATTAGTTGGTTTAGCTCAACATGGTAGCATGCCACCTCAGGTGCCAGGGTAGCTGTGCTGTCAGATAACCAGCTGTTGAGTGCATGGAACCAACCTCATCATGATGACGGTCCTGTGGTTCTATGCACCTGGCTGCTGGTGTGGATGGGGTTCATCAAATCAACTCTGGTTTAAAATCTGCATCCCACCCATGGAGGAAGTGTAGGGGGGATTCTGCTGCCTTCATCTCCAGATGGAGAGAGCAACAACTGGCGTTTCATACAAGTGCCAAGTTCCATGAGCACCAGGAAACAGTTGCATTTTCTTTGCCAATATGCCTCACAGTTCAATAAATGGAGATGTAGGACTAGATTGCCTTTCCCTGGCTCCTATTCTTTATTCAACTGGTGCTTCGTATGATCATTCAAAGATTGGTGCAGTTCATCCATGTTTGACCAGTTCAGTGATACAGTACTTTGGTGCTGTGTTTCTCTATCCTTTCTTTCCACAGTCCTATGGAACAAGCCCACACTCAGTCTTATCAGTATTTAACCTGCTCATACTGACTTTCACAGCCCCAAACACTGGTCACCTCCCCATACTACATAGCACCAGCACATTCAGCACCTTGGACAGCAACCCTGCAGCAACGAGCCACTGAAGATGAACAACACACTACTAGACAATGCATGAGATAGCATCCCCAATGCTCCCCGTAATACACATAGCTGCCCCTGGGTTACTTGAATTCTGGTGTGTAACCAGTAACTACACCTAAAACAAAAGAAGAGGGCAGGAACAGAGATATGAGCGCTGCTATAAACATGATAATTCAGCATATAGTTCAGGTGTAGACCTATGCATGTATGTTGCAAAATGACCATTGCTAGAGTTATGCCTGCAATATCAGTCAGCATAAAAGGATGCGAGCATTTGATATACCACACACACATGTACATATCATTTTGCTACCGGCTCCCTTGACCATTCCCACCATTGACTCACCTATTTAAATGCACTCCAATGATGCCTGGAATATAGCTAGCATTTCCCTGAGCTCCTTTTATTAACCTCACAAATCTTCCACTATTCCACCGCATGATCACTTCTGATCATCACCATCTCTCACGGTCAGGGAAGCCGGGATGGAAGGAGATTTACATGCATGCGTCCCAAGTGGCATTTTTATTCCCTACATAGTGCACTACTTTTGAACAGAGCCCTACTGGCCCTGTTTAAAAGTAGTGCACAATAAAAGGAATGTGGTGCTATTTGGGACACAACCCATGTGAGGCAGAAAACAGAAATCTAATGGTATAAAATGATTTGGGACTCAACAGTGATGTTCCCCGAGGAAGAGAATCCATTGCCCTATAGAGCTCAATGACAGGTACCATTAGACATTAGATGGCTACATCAGAAGCTAAGCTGCTCACCATGATACGATTTCATATCCAAAGAACAGAAAGAGTTTGGTCAAGGTCCTTTGTATGACACAAAGATTCAACTAAAAAAAACATCTAATCAGGAATGGGTAATACTTACTTTTAAGGGGTCCTTATTACAGTATAATTACATGTGTAACAAGCATTGTAGTTAACGGTAATAAATGAAAGGTACACTGTAATAACTAACTGGTGGTAAATGCAGTCTGTAATTACAGAGGTGTAACAATGAATGGTTGTTACCATGCTTGTTACAAATGGGCAGGGTTCCGCTAAATTCACCAATTTACTATTGTGTTTCTTCTCAGTTTTATCCAATTCAATAATAACTATCAAAAGGTTGTAATCTCTTGTGGACACTTGCACTGGGTGTCCTGAGATGATATATACTCTAATTACCTACCCGTGAATGCACACTCTTCAAAATATCCACTCAATGTTGTTGGTAGCACTTGCCCCCCAAAAGTGTAGCACCTGGGTTAACTTGGTTGAGTTTACAAAAAGAGATAAGATGTAGGTCAATATCATTGACTGGGGTCTACCATACGGGTGTCATCATCAAGTGAGTGTCATCCCTAAGTGGGAGGATAAACACACAAGTACACCACAGAGTGCATGTCAAATCTGCAATGTAATTACTCGGTGTTACACAGGATTTAGATAGTTCAAATGAAGTGTACCTTGAGGGGTACTTACTTGTCATTAATGTGTACTTAAAGTGCATTCTGAAGGTATTCAGACACCTTCCCGTTAACCACATTTTATTACGTTGCAGGCGTATTCTAAAATTGCTTAAAATAAAAAAATTCCCTCATCAATCTACACACAATACCCCATGATGACAAGCTAAAAACAGTTTTTTTAGAATTGTATACAAATGTATTAAAAATTAAAACCAGAAATACCTTATTTGCATTATTCAGACCCTTTCCTAAGAGACTCGTAATTGAGCTCAGGTGCATCCTGCTGCCATTAATCGTCCTTGAAATGTTTCTACAACTTGATGGAGTCCACCTGTGGTAAATTCAATTGAATGGACATGATTTGGAATGACACACATGTGTCTATATAAGGTCCCACAGTTGACAGTGCATGTAAGAGCAAAAACTAAGCCCTGAGGTCGAAGTAACTGTCCGTAGAGCTCCAAGACATGATTGTGTCGAGGCACAAATCTATGGCAGGGTACCAAAAAGCAGTTTGATGCCAAAACATTGATACCAAATACATATTAAAATAAATATAACTGTGTAAAATAAAATATAAAGGATATTTCATGCTGAAATCCTCATATTAAACATCAATCCTATTCACTAAGTTGATGGTTTATATTTAGTTTAATGTCTTACAGCTTTGACATAATACATTTTATTTTAAAAGCAGCGTATTTAATTATTTAATGTATTTTACATGATGAGGCCAGAGAAAGGGCCAGAGATAGTTGCATACACATGTGACAATCTGAAGTACCCAAAAGGGATACTAGATGTTTTGTGATACATTACATAAAATCCTAAATATCAAAATTCTGGAAGTTTACTGGTAAACTTTGAAAGTTGCAACCCTAATTCTCCCTGCATCTCTCAAATCAGTCATCCCGAGAGTCCAAAGTAATCCCAAGGTTGATTTGTCCCTCCCCCAAGTGTGAGATTCACACACACACACATATTACATAGCATGGGCACAATGCCTTTTTTTGCTCTAAGATGGCTTCTATATTGAATATACAGTTTAAATGCTCTCAGCATGATTGAGCAAATACAAAACTGTTTGATGGAAGGCCTGCTCCATATCTGTCCAGAACCTCACCTTCCTGCATGGGACCAGCTACCACCGGCCTGAAGAGAGACACATGAAACGAGGGGTTAATGCGATAATACGAAGAAAGTAATAATCGATAACAAACCTCTTTTATTCTCCTCAGGACTTTAAATGGCCCTACACACTGCGGACCCAGCTTCCGGCAGGGCAAGCGGAGGGGCAGGTTTCGGGTCGAGAGCCAGACCCTGTCCCCTGGTGCAAACACGGGGGCCTCACTGCGGTGACGGTCAGCGCTCTTCTTCTGCCGTCCACTCGCCTGGCGTAATGACTCCTGGACGGCCCTCCAGGTCTCCTTAGAGCGCTGCACCCACTCCTCCACAGCAGGAGCCTCAGTCTGGCTCTGATGCCATGGTGCCAGGACCGGCTGGTACCCTAACACACACTCAAATGGTGACATGTTAGTAGAGGAGTGGCTTAGTGAGTTCTGGGCCATTTCTGCCCCGGGGATGTA
This sequence comes from Oncorhynchus masou masou, assembly GCF_036934945.1. Taxonomy (NCBI): domain Eukaryota; kingdom Metazoa; phylum Chordata; class Actinopteri; order Salmoniformes; family Salmonidae; genus Oncorhynchus; species Oncorhynchus masou. Next base: position 39,929,334 of record NC_088212.1, read on the forward strand.
TCTCGCCCACTCCCCTGGCCGGTCCTGGCAATACGACCGCAGAAACCTACCCACTTCCTGGTTCACTCTCTCCACTTGCCCATTACTCTCTGGGTGATACCCTGAGTTCAGGCTGACCGAGACCCCCAGACGTTCCATAAATGCCTTCCACACACGGGAGGTAAACTGGGGACCCCGATCAGAAACAATATCCTCGGGCACCGAGGTGCCGGAAGACATGGGTGAAAAGGGCCTCCGCAGTCTGCAGGGCCGTAGGGAGACCGGGCAACGGGATAAGACGGCAGGACTTAGAGAACCGATCCACAACGACCAGGATCGTAGTGTTCCCCTGAGAGGGGGGAAGGTCGGTAAGAAAATCCACCGATAGATGGGTCCACGGCCGTTGTGGAACGGGGAGGGGTTGTAACTTCCCTCGTGACAGGTGCCTAGGAGCCTTACTCTGGGCGCACACCGAACAGGAGGAGACATAGAATCGCACATCCCTCAACAAGGTGGGCCACCAGTACTTCCCCCTAAGACTTCGCACTGTCCTCAAAATACCCGGGTGACCCGACGAGGGTAGACTATGAGCCCATCGAATCAATTGATCAAGAACAGCGAGCGGCATGTACCTATGACCCTCCGGACACTGTGGAGGCACAGGTTCCTCCCTTAGCGCCCGCTCGATGTCCGCGTCCACCTCCCATACTACTGGTGCCACCAGCTTAGCCGCCAGAATGATGGGAGTAGGATCGATGGACCGGTCCTCAGTGTCATAGAGGCGGGACAGCGCGTCGGCCTTAGTGTTGAGGGAACCTGGTCGATACGAGATTGTAAAACGAAATCTGGTGAAATACATGGCCCACCTTGCATGACGAGGATTCAGTCTCCTAGCTGATCGGATGTACTCCAGGTTACGGTGGTCAGTCCAGATGAGGAAAGGGTGCTTAGCCCCCTCAAGCCAGTGTCTCCATACCTTCAGAGCCTTAACCATAGCCAACAACTCCCTGTCCCCCACATCATAATTCCGCTCCGCTGGCCCGAGCTTCTTCGAAAAAAAAACACAGGGGCGAAGCTTCGGTGGCGTACCCGAGTGCTGTGAGAGCACTGCGCCAACCCAGCCTCGGATGCGTCCACCTCTACTATGCACACCAAAGAAGGGTCCGGATGCGCCAACACCGGCGCCTCAGTGAACAGCGCCTTCAACCTACGGAAAGCTCCGTCCACCTCTGCTGACCACTGCAGACGCACCGGCCCCCCCTTCAGCAGTGAGGTAATAGGAGCTGCTACCTGACCAAAACCCCGGATAAACCTCCGGTAGTAATTGGCAAACCCTAAGAACAGCTGCACCTCCTTTACCGTGGTCGGAGTCGGCAAATTACGCACGGTCTTGACGCGGTCACCCTCCATTACCACCCCCGAGCTGGAAATGCGATAACCCAGGAAGGAAACGGATCGTTTGGAAAACTCACATTTCTCCGCCTTCACGTACAGGTCATGCTCCAAGAGTCGCCCAATAACCTTGCGCACCAGAGACACATGCGCGGTGCGTGTAGCGGAGTAGATCAAAATATCATCAATATACACCACCACACCCTGTCCGTGCAGGTCTCTGAGAATCTCGTCAACGAAGGATTGAAAGATAGCTGGAGCATTCTTTAACCCGTACGGCATGACGAGGTACTCATAATGGCCAGATGTGGTACTAAACGTGGTTTTCCACTCATCTCCCTCCCGAATACGCACCAGATTATACGCATTCCTGAGATCCAGTTTCGTGAAGAACTGCGCTCCGTGAAATGATTCCACTGCCGTAGCGATGAGAGGTAGTGGATAACTAAAACTCACTGTGATGGAATTGAGACCTCGATAATCAATACACGGACGCAAACCACCATCCTTTTTCTTCACAAAAAAGAAGGGCCGAATGTATCCCTGTCCCAGAGCTTCCGTGACTTATGTCTCCATAGCCAACGTCTCCTCCTGGGATAAAGGATACACATGACTCCTGGGGAGTGCAGCGTTTACCTGGAGGTTTATCACGCAATCCCCTTGTCGATGGGGTGGTAATTGGGTTGCTTTCTTTTTACCGAAAGCGATAGCCAAATTGGCATACTCAGCGGGAATGCGCACGGTGGAAACCTAGTCGTGACTCTCCACCGTTATCGCACCGATGGAAACTCCAACACACCTGCCTGAACACTCATCAGACCACCCCTGGAGAGTTCCCTGTTTCCACGAAATCGTGGGATTGTGAATAGCCAGCCAGGGAATCCCCAGCACCACCGGAAACGCAGGTGAATCGATAAGGAACAGACTAATCTGCTCCTTATGATTCCGCTGCGTAATCATCTCCAAAGGAATTGTGGCCTCCCTGACCAGCCCTGACCCCAATGGTCGACTATCTAAAGAGTGCACGGGAAAAGGGGGGTCTACTTTTACTAACGGAATCCTCAACCTCTGAGCGAGTCCGCGATCCATAAAGTTCCCAGCTGCGCCTGAATCGACTAGCGCCTTATGCTGGAGAGAGGGAAAACATTTAAGGAAACAAATTAATAAAAACATGTGACCAACAGGAAACTCTGGGAGAGTGTGGTGCTGACTCACCTGGGGTAACCGAGGAGTGTTCTGCCTGCCCTCTCGACTCCTAGAGGAACTCCTCCAGCACCGACCTGAAGTGTGCCCTCTCCGGCCACAACTGGTACAAGAGGAGCCTACTCCTCCAATCTCCCTAGATGCGGCCCCTCCTAGCTCCATCGGGATAGGAGCGGGAGGGTCAGGAGGTGGAACTAACAGGACCCTTTCAGAACGGATCGGCAAGTCTATCAGTTCATCCAGGCTAAGCGTAGTGTCCCGACAAGCCAGCTCTCTGCGGACGTCCACTCTCAGGCTAGACCTGTAATGGTCTATCAGGGCCCTGTCGTTCCACCCTGCTCCAGCGGCCAAGGTCCGGAAATCCAGCGCGAAGTCCTGCGCGCTCATCGTCCCCTGCCTGAGATGGAACAACCTCTCACCCGCCGCTCGGCCCTCCGGAGGGTGATCGAACACGGCCCGGAAACGGCGGGTGAACTCCGGGTAGTTTCCCTTCGCTGAGTCGGGCCCGTTCCAGACAGCATTGGCCCACTCCAGGGCTCTACCCGTAAGGCAAGAGACGAGGACACTCACGCTCTCCTCGTCCGAGGGAGCCGGCCGAACGGTGGCCAGGTAGAGGTCTAGTTGGAGTAGGAATCACTGGCACCCCGCCGCTGCTCCATCGTACTCCCTCGGAGGCGTAATGCGCAGAGCGCTGGGACCGGATTCCGCTGGGGGAGATGGTAGAGTTGCTGGTGGGAGGGTAGGTGGGGTAGTAGGGAGACCACTCCTCTCCCAACGATCCATCCTCTCCATCATTTGATCCATCGCTGATCCGATGCAATGGAGGATGGACGTGTGATGAAGGACTCTCTCCTCCATGGTGGGGAGAGGGGTGGACGCTGCTCCTGCTGACTCCATCTCTGATGGTGCGGGCTTCTGTAACGCTCAATGAGTGAATGTGTGTGGAGTCAGGCGCAGAGAGCAAAGGATGCGGGAAAAACACGCTTTAATGTCCAAAATCAAAAGAACAAAATAGTATTTACCCAACACAGGCGTAACTATTAAAACAAATAGTACCCTTAGGTAAAATACCAGGACAGCGAAAAAACCCAACAATATACTAACACCTCTCACAATTACAGTAGAACAAGCCCGCACAAACAGAAGCGGGCTAAACAAACTTAAATAACCCCACCCTAACAACCAAACAAGGAACAGGTGAAACCTGCAACGACGACCGCCGAGCGCCACCTGAACCAGAAGGGGAGCCAACGTCGGTAATATTTGTGACAATATCACCACAGATGAGACCCTGTGGATGAATGGGCTTTTCAGAAGGTGAATGTGGACTGCTGATGTTGGGTTGCTCTTCTGATGCGAATCTAGTACAATATTCATACAGGCTACAGTCTACGTACACACTATTACAAGAAGCAATTGCACTTCAATTTGAAAATCATATAGTAGATTACCCTTGTAAAGGATTGTCATGTTGATATTTCAACACATAATGGTACCTTTACAATGCATCAAGATATAGGTAGGCAACAAGCAAGGGAGATGTACATAAATGCAGACTTTATCTCAAAGACCAAAAGAAATGTTCAGTTGCTAAAGATTTTGTCGTTGATAGCAAAAGCGGGTGAGATTAACTGGCAAAACATCAACACCCTCAGGACCGGGGTTTAATTTCTAACTTTGTTTAAGAAAAAAAAATGTATGAATGCATGAAGGTAATGCAATTTCACCCAACATATTCCCACAGTATAAAAATGTAATTTCAGAAGGTAGTTCTGCACTCCTTTATTGTGAGGAGATCAATAAAGGTGCCAGCGCAGCTCACTAGCGTGAGGGCAGGCAGGCCCTGTTTACTAAAACGATGGGAACTATTCACAAATACTAGGTATGAGCAGCATTTATGTCATGAATATAGAGCAGGCCTTGAGGCCTGGCATTTGATAAAGGGAGGAAAGCAGGAATGGGAGACCTTCAGAAAACTGTTTAGAGTTGGCACAGCAAAGCACAGCCCTGTGCATCCACCTCACTACAGAAGGTGACCCTCAGATAAGCAGCAATGCCGATAGTGGAGATACAAAAGTGCATCCCAAATGGCACCCTATTCCCTATAGGTCCTGGTCAAACGTAGTGCACTATCTAGGGAACATGGGTCCATTTGGGACGCACAATAGGGGTACAGCAACTGCATACAGATGACCATCTCACGAGAGGTGATTATTGACTCATTAAAATGATTTCATCAAACTACTGGATGAAGGCTATATTTGACTGGCAAAGGCAGATTTATCTTAGAAGATCCTAAATGCCATCCATTAAAAACATAATGAAAGCATTGAGTGTGCATTGAAATGATTGACTTCCAACAGCGGGTAAATATCCTCAGGCCCTGTAACACAATTACTCGGCAGCTGCCAGGCCTCACAACAATGTAAACGCATTTCTGAACAAAAAAAGTAATAAATGAACCTTTTTTTCTCATGAATAATGGAACAACATAAAGAACACTGTTTTCTTTCTGGGATGACAGATTCGATGGAATACTAACTTTGTATTATTCTTGTATGCCTTAGTCACAGTCTCTAATTGTAGTAATATAGTTGTATTGTTTTCAGGGGAAAGTAACTCCCAAACTCCATTTTTCGATCATGTTTGTATGCTGTGAGTTACTCTTTGCACTGCTACAGTACAGTACATAACCCGCAGCAGCTAATGGCACAAGGTATGTGAGAGAGTTGAAAGATTGTTTAGCCCAAAAACAAACAATTCAAATACACTAACAAGAAAACAGGTCTTTATAAACTAAACTGTTTGCAAAGATGAAAAAAGTTTTGCCATTTGAAGACGAAGGGAATATTTGAGACTGTCAACAAGTTCAACATGTTCCGAAGTCTTAGTCATCCTTCATGATTCTTCAGCTCACTCTCACTCTCGCCCAAATGCAGACGAACTCTACAACTATCCGAACGTAAATCATTGAGCATAGATTATATCAGGTTGTTGTGAAGGGCGCTAAACAAAATCAATTCAGTTTTGTGTAATCCTTGAGCACTGGGGCAAATGCTTGTAGCCAGAGCAGTAGAACAGATCTGTATGGTTGCTCTCTCTCCTGAGTCCATACAAATTATATGCTAATGTTCTCTTCACACGTCCATCACAAACTGTATGAATTTGAGAAACTAATCTTGCTTTTATTGGCCTGCCACAAGGAATGTATACATTAGTAGTGGATTACAGGGCCTGGCAACTGTGCAGTACATAGAACTAATGTAGCCTATCACTCGCTGTCTGTATAATTAACTTTTGGAGAAAGTAGCCAAAGCAAGTCCAAAAATGCGTGGTGTTGTAATAACACCATTAGCGATCAGGAGTGAACAAGATCCAGGGAACGACCGTGGAAATAGCATCTGGCTTTAATTGCTCTGGTTGAAAGATCTACAATTTCTCTAAAAAACGAAAATATTTACACTAGTTACTCATGCGTAATGATAATGACTTGGCAATGGCAATCTATTTAACCCATTTGATCCAGTTATGGACACACACACCTTAGTTATACCCTTTATACTATTTAAGCGCCTCAATATCAGAATAGAAAGGTCCTTACGGTTTACGTTGGTTGGTCAAACACAAACCTCAAATTTGAAAGAATCTCTCTCCACCTCGTTAAACACAGCCTCAGCTGTATTGCAAACTTTTTTACACATTCACTTGGACAATCCCTGAGAGCGTGTTGATACTTGTTATGTGGCAGAAACCTTCCTGGTAGACATAAATGAAATAAAAACACATCATAGAAGAAGCAATAGCAGAGCTGGGAGGAAAATATGCACAAAGAAGGCCATCACTAGCTGGCTTCCACCGGTTACGCAACCCTGCACCTTAGAGGCTGCTGCCCTAATGTATATACTGTACATTAACTTGGAATCAATAGCCACTTTAATAATGGAACACTAGTCACTTTAAATAATGTTTACATACTGCTTTACTCATCTCATATCTATACACTGTATTCTATTCTACTGTATTTTAGTCAATGCCACTCTGACATTGCACGTCCTAATATTTATATATTTCTTAATTCCATTCTTTTACTTTTAGATTTTTGTGTATTGTTGTGAATTGTTAGATATTACTGCACTGTTGGAGCTAGGAACACAAGCATTTCTCTACACCTGCTAAATATGTGTATGTGAACAATATGGGGTGGCAGGGTAGCCTAGTGGTTAGAGCATTGGACTAGTAACTGAAAGGTTGCAAGTTCAAATCCCTGAGCTGACAAGCAGTTAACCCACTGTTCCTAGGCCATCATTGAAAATAAGAACTTGTTCTTAACTGACTTACCTAGTTTAGTAAAGGTTTAAAAAATAATAACATTTGATTTGTCTTTTGTGAGGGTGGGGAGCATTTTCATAGATAGGCCTCGAGGGTAGAAGGGTGTGGGCAAACTGCCCGGAGAGGCAGTCAGCATGTTGTATCAGCAGGATTGTTCAATGAATCACACATTGTGCAGTCGCTTAGGTGATAAATACACAAGCGTGAGGTCTAACATACAAGATAGGACTCATTGTTGGTAAGACCTGACCATGTGTTTCATAGGCAGGGCAGGTTGGATGATGGATGGGGCAGCGCAGGGTAATATTTCTTCCACAATCTTTGGTCTAGACATTATGTTGAAAGTGGAGGGTAGAGAGTCCACCCCGGAGGTAGAAGAAAGGTGGGATGCAGAGAGGAGCTCCTGTGGGTTCTAAAGTAATGTCTTTGTTGTATTATCAACTGTTGTCCATCCGTGATTATCTGCGATAGTAAATTAGGTTATTCATGATTACGAGGGTGAAATGCTAGTTCTTGTGTGGTGTGTGTCCAATTGAATTAAACAATAGATAAGGACATAAACATGCTGGGTACATATTGGTTTGAAACATCCCCAGAGAATAGCTCTGCGCAGATACAATCTCACAGTCCATGAGGCAGGAGTATTTCTTTCTCCTCTCCATTCATTCAACTACAGGCTCTACGGCGAAGAAGCTAACACTATAGAAATTCTTTCTACTGAAAGAGCCTTGTAACAAAAACCTGTATCTTTAACGCTGGAAGCCTTAATGGTGAAACTGACACGTCTTTTTGTGATACTACAACGACAAAGAAATTACTGCAAACACTGTTTTTTCCTCTCTGATGTCATTGCATGTACGGTAGAACAGCAGCATATACTGCATATGTTTTTTACCTCTCGACAAAACATTCCGAACCTCCCTATAGGCCCTGGTCAAAAGAAATGCACTACGTAGGAAATAGGTGAGGCCGAGTTCTTGTCTCTTCCTCGCAGAACTAGAAGCAGTAGGACAACCATGGGAGAGGTTTGGGAGAGGTTTTTGCTCCTTGTCCAATTTCCATCCCTCTCACCCATTTGGTGGCAGCTGAGCCATTCAGCTAATCACTTCACAAGCCCCCACTACACCGCCACCTCCAGTAGAAATAGAAACAGCGCAGGAGAGGATGTCAACTCCCATGCAGGTGGAATGACAAGTTTTGACCAGAAAAACTGTTCCTCTCTGTGACTGTTAATGCTGGTGTGGCGGTATCCCCAGCGCTCTCTGTCGGACAGTGACTCTAAACTCTAAAGCAGGTTTTGGCACCACTGTCAACTCAACAAGCAGCACTGCCTGAGCTGCAAAAGAGTAAAAATATCCGGAATATTGCAGCACCTGGGGATGACTCATGTATTGTAGGTAAGGTTGTTAATCAGTTTTTAGGAGTACCGGGAGAGACAATGTATGCTTGTAATCTGATGGTTCTATACTGAACAAAAATATAAACGCAATATGCAACAATTTCAATGATTTTCCTGAGTTACAGTTCATAGGAAAATTAGACCCTAATCTATTGATTTCCCAAATTACCAGAGACGCAGCTGTGAGTGGGCCTAGGAGAGCATAAACTCACCACTTGGGTGCCAGGCCCACCCACTGGGGAACCAGGCCCAGCCAATCAGAAGGAGTTTTTCCACATAAAAGGGATTTATTACAGACAGAAATAATCCTCAGTTTCATCAGCTGTCCGGGTGGCTGGCGTCAGATGATCCCGCAGGTGAAGAAGCCAGATGTGTAGGTCCTGGGCTGGCATGGTTACACGTGGTCTGCGGTTGTGAGGACGGTTGGACATACTGACAAATTCTCTAAAACAATGTTGGTGGTGGCTTATGGTAGAGAAAGGAACATTCAATTCTTTGGCAACAGCTCTGGTGGACATTCCCGCAGTCAGCATGCCACACTCCCTAAAAACTTGAGACATCTGTGGCATTGTGTTGTGTGACAAACACAATGTCACGTTTAAAATGGTATTTTATTGTCCCCAGCACAAGTTGCACCTGTGTAATGATCATTCTGCTTAATCAGCTTCTTGATATGCCAAACCTGTCAGGTGGATGGATTATCTTGGCAAAGGAGAAATGCTCACTAACAGGGATGTAAAAAAAATTGTGCACAGAAGAAATAAGCTTTCGTATGTATGAGACATTTCTGGGATCTTTTATTTCAGCTCAGGAAACAGGGGACTAACACTTTACATTTTGAGTTTATATTTTTGCTCAGCATAGAAATCGGTGAGATAATCCCAAATATTTTGTAGGCAACAGGTGATATTCCCCATTTGGATAATACATTCCATAATCGCATGGGATTTCAGGATTTTCCGGAATTCCTCAATTACAGTTCAGCCAGTCTATTCAACATAATGTACAAAATGCTGTACGTACACAGTAATACTCCTCTTTATGTCTCTATAAACTACAAGCTTGTTATGTCATTTAAGCAACTCTCAACACAGTGTTTGTGAGATACAGCACCCTGGAGTCCTGCTTTGTTGTGAAGTAACTCTGCACATATGAACAAGCTCCTAATGAGTGTTTTGAGAGGGCCCCACTGCTACCTCATGGCACACCATATGAGGCGTTGAGGCTTCCATGGTCTTTCACAGATGCACAGCCTCCCTCTGTGAAACTGCTCAGGCTTTAAAGAAGCAATTAAAACAAGACATCCTCCTGGAGCTTCACAGGGCTTCTCTCTCTCTCTCTCTCCTCGTATGCTGTGAGAGATAAAATGCTACAAAAACGTAGCTCCTTATTTTTCCTATAGTGATACACTATGTAGTGCACTGCTTGGAACTAGTACAGTAGCACAAGCAAATTAGAAATTAAAATAGAAGAGATTAATCTTAATAATGGCACCAGCGCACCACTGACTGTTGCAATGCTGGCATGCCCAGACTCGTTTTTGTCAATTCATTTTGTAAACTCAAATCATTCTGGAAATTCAAATACAAATACAAAAGCTCATGCTGAGGGAACATCCTTAATTATTAAATTGTGATATTTGTCCCCTATGTCATTAAATTGTCCATGGACTCATTGAACTACTACCAATCCAGTGACTTGGGAATAGGTCTATGTATTTTACTTCTGGGCATCGATTACACCTTACTCTCCAAGAATTCAGCAGTCAGACCATTTCTTAAATTAGCTGTAAGTGAAAAGGGCCTTTCTCCAACCAAAATGTTTGTTTGATTGGGAATTATGATGAATTATTTGAATGACTGTCTACAGAAAAGGCTGCCTTTGGCAGAAACGTGACAACTTTTTGTTTATTTAAAAGAAAGATCGCAACTCTGCATCCAGTGTCCTATGAAAGCCATTATTACCGCAGGTAGCACAGCTGGTGGAGGCAGCTGAGAAATGGCTTTGGGACCTGCCCATCTATCACAATCTGGCCCCCTTTTTCATGGGAGAATCCATCACCCGAGATCTGGCCCGGAGTCACTCCCTCACCTTGGTAATTTCAGTTGCTGAGGAAGCTGATACAACAAAAGTTACCTCAATGGAAAAAGTGGGCACTGATGCACTGATTTACTTCCTACGGTGGTGCCTTGTGGTGTCTTTGTGTGGAGTGTTGCATTGGAGATAGCATGGACCTGGGTATAGTGTTGCTGAGCACAAAGGCGCTAAAGAAGAATGCTCTTGTATTGGTCATTAAAAGAGTGACTTGAAGTGTTTATTGTTGACATTGTTATCTGGAGGTACTCTGCCTGTTTAATGTTTGGTTAAAGGTCTGATAACACTAAAGTCTCCCTGTCTCTGTATTTCTCTCCCTCGCTATCTCTCTCCCCCTCTCCCTCGCTATCTCTCTCCCTCAAGAATGAATGCTGCAATGGATAGCTGCTGTTTTACGGGCTCCTGGCCGACATGTAGGCACCCTGCCGAAACTATGTCAGTGAATAAATAATCAGCCTCTACCCTCAGTTCTACTGGCAAATGTATAATCACTGGAAAACAAACTGGATGAGCTCTATTCGAGACTCTCTTATCAACGGGACCTGAAGAACTGTAACATCCTATGTTTCTCGGAGTCGTAGCTGAACAAGGACATTAATCATATCTAGCTGGTTTTTCTATGCAACCTCAAGCCCGTACGGCAGCATCAGGTAAGGTCAGGGGGAGGGGTGTGTCTTTTGTTAACAACAGCTTGTGCACAATCTCTAATATTAAGGAGGTCTCAAGGTTCTGCTCGCCTGAGTTAGAATACTTCATGATAAGCTGTAGAACATTTACCAAAGGAGTTTTCATCAATTACCAGCCAAACTGAGCAATCGGGGGAGAAGGGTCTTGCATCAGGGAAGTGACCAAGAACCCAATGGTCACTCTGACCAAGCCTCAGAGTTCCTCTGTGGAGATGGGAGAACCTTCCAGAAGGACAAGCACCGCTTCAGCACTCCACCATTCAGACCTTTATGGTAGAGGGGCCAGACGAAAGCCACTCCTCAGTAAAAATCTCACGACAGCCCACGTGGAGTTTGCCAAAGGGCACCTACAGGACTCTCAGACGATGAGAAACAAGATTCTCTGGTCTGATGAAACCAACATTAAACTCTTTTGCCTGAATTCCAAGTGTCACCTCTGGAAGAAACCTGGCACCATCCCTACGGTGAAGCATGGTGGTGGCAGCATCATGCTGTGCAAATGTTTTTCAGCGGCAGGGACTGGGAGACAAGTCAGGATTGAGGGGAAAGATGAACGAAGCAAAGTAGAGAGAGATCCTTGATGAAAACCTACTCCAGAGCACTCTGGATCTCAGACTGGTGAGAAGGTTCACCAACCAATAGGACAACAAAAATGAGTACACAGCCAAGACAATGCAGGAGTGGCCTTGGGATAAGTCTCTGAATGTCCTTGAGTGGCCCTGCCAGAGCCTGGACTTTAACCATATCGAACATCTCTGGAGAGACTTGAAAATAGCTGTGCAGCGATGCTCCCCATCCAACCTGACTAAATGGAGAAACTCCCCATATACAGGTGTGCCAAGTTTGTAGCGTCATACCCAAGAAGACTTGAGGCTGTAATCGTTGCCAAAGGTGCTTCAACAATGTACTTAGTAAAGGGTCTGAATACTTATGGAAATGTTATTTTTCAGTTTTATATTTTTATTACATTTGCAAAAATTTAGAAAAACACGTTTTTATTTTGGAATTGTGGAGTTTTGTGTGTAGATTGACGAGGGGGAAATGTTTTATTTTTTTTATTTTTAGAAGAAGGCTGTAACGTAACAAAATATGGAAAAAGTCAAGGGGTCTGAATACTTTCCAAATGCACTTTATGTAGACACTCCGTACATGCAAATACAAAAATGAGCCTTGTGTACCAAAAATGAGCCTTGTGTGCCAGCTGTACTGTTTTTTTGTATCATGAATAGATCAACTTACATTTTTAAACCCTGCAGAACAGTGGCACCAATATGAAACTGTAAAATAAAACTCTTCCCAAGCTTGAAAGCATATAACATGACACCTGAGTTGATTCGCACAGTTGTTCAGCAAATAACTATGTGTTAACACAGATACCCACAGGTGTATTTTCTGAGCCAGTCAATGCTCTTTTACTTTAAAGTAAAGTTTGCTACAAAGATCGATGCTCTGAAAATGAAAGACGTGAACCTCTCTTGTAACAATTCCAATGGTCTTGTTTTGGTTGTCTCTTTTCTCAGTGATTTCTATGACAAAAGAACACAGACACAGGCAGTCAGTTAAATAATACAACCAGTTAAAATATGTTCTGTTTGATAAACAAAACTTTCTGATCTATCCAGCAGTTTACTCTTCTACCCCCTTGAAACATGCGAGATTGTGACTTTTGCTCCTCATACATGTGGCCACCATATTGGCATTACATGGCTCATGTTTCTGGATGATGATCTTTGTGGCTTGCTCTTTATGGATTACTGTATGTGCAGCAATCAACATTCAGTAAGCATTTATTGGATATATTTACAAGCCTCCTTGGAGGCAAACACGAGGAAACAAAGAGACTAGCACAAGGAGAGCCTGTTGGATTCACATCAAATTACTGTATGACTAACAAGCCTGCCAAATGAGGGCATCTCCATATATCGAAAGATCCTGTTGCTTCAGACACTTTTTTATTGAGATAATGAATTACCGGACAGTTATTAACAACATCTGATAAGATTTGAAGAGTGTTGTAAGTGAGAGAATGGTAATGGCTCAGATAATCAAAAAAATCAAATCAAAGATCTGAGCCAGTTAAAAGTTACTGCAGAAATAAATGTAAATAACAAATAATATATGTTAAATACATTGATACTGTGTAAATATGTGGGCCCCAGCGATTTCACGATTGGTACTGCGGTACCTTTTGATGTGATAGTCAACTAATTGAGAAGGAAAGTGGACTGTCCCCTATGATTCAACAAATGACAAGTAATACTTCCAGTGTTTGGTGACAATATCACAATTAGTAAGCGGCTGATGTCTTGATTGCTACTTGAGAGCTTATTGTATGTCTTTGTTATTGGACCTGGGCAACTGGCAGTCGGCAGTCACACTTGAATGAGCGGACTTGAATTTTTGGGGGGTAAAATAAGGCAATCACATATTTAATATTTCATCACCAACTCATAATCTCTCAGTTCCTTTTGCAGGGATGAGGTGGAATTAAAAGCAGGTCTTGTACCATAGCAACAGCAATAGATCTTCATGTGTAATGCTCTACTCTGAGAAAAGCTCAACTAAAAGAGAAATAACAAAGTGTAGGTGGGGGGGGGGATACTGCAAATGATGGAGGGATGGTTCTGGCTAGGAATCCATGAAGTGAAGGTTAATGGGTAAGAGACTGCTGTACCAAACGATCAGATAGGGGGAGAAAATGGAGAGAGAACGATGTTGTATGGTGGGGTGGCTTTCAATGGAATTGAGAGGACATTGCTCTATAATCAAACCCCCTTGTACAGAAAGTTCCAACCATCTAGCATTTGAGTTTGGGACAGATTTAATCGTAAAGAAAGACAAAAAGGAGGCACGCAGACGAAACATTAAAAGCTAGTCCAGAGCGGAGATAGAGGTTAGCGTAAGGTAACAAATTTGGCAGACCAACTTGGCCATAAAATCAGAATCAATATTTGCTAAAAAAAGTGTTAGAGGAAAATGTTGAATGAGTTTTGTAATTGTTAATTTAGTTCAAAGCCTCATTGATATAAAAATGACTTGTAGGGCAATGTAGCGTCCATCTATGACTCTCTACTCTTGACTGTCACCCCGGATGCTTTATGGGCTCTGGTCAAAAGTAGCGCACTATGTAGGGAATAGCGTGCCATTTGCGACGCATCCTATGACTGACTACTGTAACATGACCTCTGCTGTGCACTGCAGATTGGATTGAGAAAAAGTCACACTTGCAGTGTCCGGGAAAGGTGGGGGACTCCACCACCACATTCATTAAGAGTGACGAGTTTCCCTGTGATGGGCTCAGTCTCCAACTGGCTCTATTCTGATTCAGCCCCTCTGCCTCCCTGTTATCATCACCCAGCTTCCGCTGTGTGCGCAGGTGGTTTATGAGCTAACCTGAAATGAACAATCAAGAAAAGATCAAAGCAGGTGAGATTATTTCGCACCCCCTTTCATTTCTCTTATAATGTCAGATGAGCAATTCCTTTGCATATATAAAGTGATTCGCTCGATGTAAGTGTCGATCATTTCCAGATTCTTTTTTTTAGCAATACATCATCTGTGGGCGTAGGGAAATGATGCATAGAGCGAGGGCTTTGTGGAGCAGTGTGAATGGGAGATGAATAGAGGAACATCAAGACCCATTGTCATTCACATAGATTCTATTAGTCAGAAAGGCCACAGAGGGAAGATTGAAATGAATACATGTTGATGTTGCTGTGAAGTATAATAAAAAGTCCCTTCCAACAGACTGATTTTCTTATTCATTCTACCCTGATGCAGATGGTGCCGGCAAGGGGACAGATTTGTGTGTGTGTCAATTGGCATCCTTTTCCCTATAGTGCACTACATTTGACCAGGGAAAGTGAGGAAAGAAATGAAAAGTTCAGGAAAGAAGTATTTTATACCATCACAAGATCTATAATTAATATAGTCTATTATTTGTTAACTAACATTGTGTGTTCATATCTTTCCTCACTTTGCAGCATAATATCATTTAATATCATTAACTGTGTGACATGTTTTTAATTTTTTACATTTATTTAACCTTTATTTACCTAGGAAAGTCAGTTAAGAACAAATTCTTATTTACAATGAATTTCACAAACTACTGTAGTAAGGGAATTAGATCATATTAGTTCAAGGGCTATTTTAGTATATTGTAAGAATTTCAAAGGAACATGGTTATGGAAACAGCAATGCTTTTTCAGGCTTTGCAAACACCAACTACAACTCAAACACTTCCCACTGGGAACACCACATCATTTTATTATCATCATGGATAATTGGGTAATATTTGGTTGAAATGTTGATCAATGAGATTACAACCTATATTCACCCACTCAAAAAGACAGCCAAATGTTAGTTGAATTTCCAATATTATCACTATGCTTTCAACCACCTAAAAGCACAACCAAATTCCAATGGAAAATAAATGGCAGATTTTTAAGTGGTAGTCACCCCAATGTCTTTCACTGCACGTTCAACCATTTAGAAGCACAGCAAAGTTCAAATGGGAATAGTATGTCAGGGATGTGAACAATTTTGTGCACCAAATTTGAGATAAAAAAAGCTTTTTGTGCACATGGATTTCTGTGATCTTTTATTTCAGCTCATGAAACATGGGACTAACACTTTACATGTTGCATTTATATTTTTGTTCTCCACATACTGTAGAGTCCACCCCTACGTTGACAAATTATGTGATACAACGTTGATTCATCCTTTTTGTGCCCAGTGGGTTGTTGCCATGGTTTGGTTGAATGCATTGCATTTATTTTAAATAATTCTCACTTTGTTGACAGATGTTCCAGTTTAGTAACATAATAAGTAAAATGAAAGGCATTTCATTCAAGGTTGTTGTTGAGTCATTGAATTTCTGAACTCATTTGTTGACAGACATTCCAGTTTAGTTACATTAAAAAAATCTAATGCAGGGCATTTAATTGAAGGGCTCTTGTTGAGCCATTGGGTACTGTAGCAGTGTGATGAGTCAGCATATTATGGCAGGTGGATAGATGGCATGCATGTGGCCGTGCACCATGTATTTCTCCTACTCCAACACTCCATGACAGAGGGTTCATCCCAAATGGCACCCTATTCCCTATGTAGTGCACTACTTTTTACCAGAGCTCATATGGGCCCTGACCAAACGTAGTGCACCATATAGGGAATAGGATGGCCTTCGAGACTCAGCCAGAGGCTAGCTAGTGCCTAGGAAACAGCAATGATTGATACTGCTTCACAGTTCCCACATTTCCCATTAGGTCACGCTGGTTTGCACATTAATATAGGAGGTTTGGTTTGTGATGAGAGTCAAGATGAGAGAGATTCAGAGAGAGAACTACTGTACAGAGACAGAATTGAAATTTGTGGGCCTGAACATTAGGTAGGAAGAGTGGATGTGTGGGGGTGAGAAGAGAGATGATGTAAACGTCAACATTGCTCCAGCAGATACATTACAGATGGACACATCTAAGTGCAGGAATAGGCAACTGATGTGGGTGGGGGCCACAAAAAAACGTAACTCATCGTGAGGGGCTGTAGTGGCTTGTGGGTCTGCATATCCACATCTATAGCCCCCCACCTTTTGCACAAAACATTTTAAAGGCCCCCCTCGTGACAGCGAAGAGAAAACAATTGCGTTTTAAAGTTAATTTCCTGCAATTCTACACATTTTCCCATAGAGTGGAGGCAAATGTTTGCAGTTTTTAATATAATAACTGATGATCAATGGGCCCCACGCCGGTCGATAATAAGACCATTCTTACTACAAGTTTAGATAGCTGGCCGCTAGACCAACTTAAAAAATCAATAAATCACTGTCTAACATAGGCTAATTTAGCACAACCACATTTTGAAATTGCACCTTGTGCATTCTATTACTCTAACTCTAATTCCAGTTATTACTGATAGCAAGTGGCGAGCTGGTGGCTGAAATCATTGCCATGTTACATGCAGATCCTAAATTCAATTTCCCTCTGACAGGGACGGACTGGGACAAGAATTCAGCCCTGGTGTTTCATCCACAATGGGCTAGAGTGGATAAAATGCCAGGGACAAATTCTTGTCCGAGTCCGCCCCTGGTGTTCACCCATATGCAAACGGTATTCTTCTTCCTTTGAAGACGTTGAAGTGTAATTGTATGTTCAATTCCATCTTATAGCCAATGACCAGCATGACAACATGAAAGTATCCTGTTTTCATAAGACAATGGTGAGAGCAGGCAGTATGCGAAGTGATTGAAAAATACTGTATATAATTTAGGTCTACATATAAGGTGGACTGAACCCTCTTTACTTTCATGTTGTCATGCTGGTCACCATCTATAATATTGAATTGAACATATAATAATACACATTGACATCGTCAAAGGTAGAAGAATACAGTTTTGCATACTGTATGAGTGAACTGAAAAGATAGACAGGGAACCAGCCAAATACAGTGTGCATCCCAAATGGCACCCTATGGGCCCTGGTCAGAAGTAGTGCACTTTGGGGAATAGGGTGCCATTTGAGGCATAACTATAGGCCTTCCGGCTTCTTCATCTATGCCATAAGTCATCTCTGGAAGGCTGATCTGGGTGACCCTGTTCATTTTTTCCATTGATACAATGGGACTGATTGAATAGACCAAATTGATAGCCACTGGCCATGTGCTAATTCTCTGCCCTCTACCAGTGACAAGGATCTCTCTGCTACTGTGGCTGACCTCCTTTGATGTAATCATTCACAGGCACAGACACACACGCAGGCATACACGCACATATACACCGAACATTTTCTATCAAACGTTATCTAAAGCAACAACCAATGAAACTATACAACAACCTTTACGATACAATCTACAAAAACATTTATGCTAAATCAGTTTGAATAGCTAATTGGGTTGTTTGGATCTCTAAGACGAAATATAAGGAATAAACAAGTAGAGAAACAGATCCTTCACTTTAGAAATGAAACTAAAATATATCTACCAGTGTGTGAAAGAGAATAGGCGAAAAATGTATTGCCTATTGCAGTGTGTTATTGGGTAAATTAAGTGAAATCGACTTTAGCCAGTCCTTTCTCGCTCGAGCAAATAACCTTGAAAGAGATGCAGATCAAATAGTGCTCTTGTTCTTGTTGTAAATCTGCCAGGTCTTCAGAATAACAACACATGAAGACGAGCAACACCCAACTCACCTATTCAATGGACAAATAGCCACTGCACAGAATCATTTCTTGAAGTTACAGAATCCGTAAGGCCTGAGCTGAATGAGTGCAAAATGAGGACACTTGGAGGCTTCCAGAAAGAATAATGGAAGTCACATTTACAAGTTTCATGGTGTTAGGCTGGAGATAAACTATTTCACTTTATGTTTTGCCTTGGCCATAAATCTTGGTGGATTACATAGACAGTGCCTTTCTCTTCCATTTTATCGAACAATACTTCATGCGGAAACACTATTTTGTATGTGGATCAACCTTAGCTACTGGAGAGGGTGGAGTGCTCTTCTGCCTACTTTGCACTCTGCTTGTCTTGGTTAATAAGTGCAGCACTGAAACATTCTGTAGTTCTAGGATTTAAATAGTTGTGTACCATTTTACTACCCTGAGATATTTGTTAATTTAGTATCTTTATCGTATCATTTACAGGTTATTTTCTTGTTGTTTAAGATCAACTATAATCATTTGGCTAATTGTGTTGTGTAGGCCAATCCTTAAACACAGTTTGGAAGGGCGGAGAATTCAGGGTCACACTTTTTTTTAAATTGAACCTTTATTTAACTAGACAAGTCAGTTAAGAACAGATTATTTACAATGACGGACTACCCCGGACGATGCTGTGCCAATTGTGCACCCCCCTATGGGACTCCCAATCATGGCCGGATGTGATACAGCCTGACTTTCTTTGAATAGTACGGATTTTCCATCTGTAGATGGTCTACAGATGGTCATACTGCACATTTCAGAGAATTGTTCCAACCTCATAGTGTGGAAATTTGAAACACATAAAAATAGTGTTTTTGACCTCACTGGGACTTTAATGTGTGCTGGTTTGTGACAGGAATTTCAATAGGGATATTGACTCAGAGCCACCGTAGGTGTCCCCTACACGTTCAAGGCCAACCACAGATAGCATATCATGAATACTATAAAACTGACCAGCCCTTACTAAAAGCAAAATATTTAGAGATGGTCCAAATGCAAATGTACCTCTTGGATTTCAGGGAGATGTCATGTTTCAGGAGAGGCCCCAGATGCAGACAGTGTCGAAGTAACAAAAGTTTATTACTAGAACAAAAGGCAGGCGAAACGACAGTTCAAGGACATGCAGAGGTCAGCAAACCAGTTTGGTGTGACAAGGTACAGATCGGCAGGCAGGTTCGGGGTCTAGGCAGGCAGAATGGTCAAAACTAGAAAACAGGAACTGAAAAAGAGCGGAGCAAGGTGAAAACGCTGGTAGGCTTGACGAACAAATCGAACTGGCAACAGGCAAACAGAGAACACAGGTATAAATACACGGGGGATAATGGGGAAGACGGGCGACACCTGGAAGGGGGTGGAGACAAGCACAAAGACAGGTGAAACAGATCAGGGTTTAACAATAATGACAAACACTGACACTGATTTTCAGTCTCTGTTAAAACATACATTTTGTAAAGAGGTTTGAGTGTAAGTTCGTCAAAATGTTTAATTTATATTGTTGTGATATTGAATTGTTAATGTGTAATGTTATGTCTGGATGGGGATTGTGGGTGAAGCTCTGATGGAGCATGAGATTGTGGGTGGTAGGGGAGAAGGGGGTGGTAGAGGGTCTGTTGTTTGTGTTAGTCCTTTACCTGTAAAGACACAGAAAAGCCAAATAAAAACGAATATACAAAAATAAGTAACTTCTGGTGGCTCCATAGACGTAATAAGAACATCTGTGATGCTCTTTACTGTGATGTGCTTGGCAGATGTGTCCTGAAGATTGAGTATGGGCTGCAGACAGAGGCAGCTGCTCTGCTCTGGACAGGTTCCCTGTCAGCTAAAAGTCAATGCTCACCCAAGTGGAGGAAGTGAACAAAACCTTTGGCCAGGGTCAAGGTTGGGGAAGGCCAAGCAGGTGAATAATCAACCTCAGCCAGTTTCTCATCCTCAGCCCTCTAGCCACCACAGAGGCTTGCCCGTTTTTGGATTGTGGGGGGGCAACTATGATGTGATTCCCAAATGACACCCTGTTTCCTGTATAGTGCAGTACTTTTGACCAAGCACTATGGGCCATGGTTAAAAGTAATGCACTATATAAGGAATAGTGTGCTATTTGGGATGCAATCATTATGTGACTGAATGATGGTGTTGTGCCTGCCTGGTCATGTCAGAATCTGTCTGTTTTTGAAGAGCACCTCAGCGATCGCCCCCTGCAAATGTATGAGCTGTTCATGCACAAAAGTGGGAAGGGATGTTTTATAAGTTAAACATATCCTGCACCTGTCAACAAGATGGGAAATATCTAAGCTTTTCATTCATATATGTCTGGTTCATTAAGTATGTTGAAAGCGCTAACTGTGGAAACCCATGAGGCTGAAAGGCAAGGAAAGCTAGAAAGGTCAGGTTTAGCAGCTAGTCTGACCATGTGAAATGTCAGCAAGACAATCTGATAATTTGTAACCCAGAGGTAGCGGGAAAAATCAAGAGGCCATGTAGGATCTGTAAAAGACCTGGTGCAAATGTCAGACAAATATGGTCTGGGAGGATGGGAACTGCCAGTCATGGTTGATGACAGTGAGCAAACACAGGATGTTCATGTTTTGGTTAATATTTTTTTTAAAGAACACTGGGAAGCCCCTTAGTAAATGATACAAATGTTGTGTTTATTTGTTATATTTATGCATTTACATTTATCTGGTCCCTTTACCCTGTTGGGTTCTCTTGATGCACTGTATTGAAGTCTAGGGTTACAGTAGTTCTATTCTGAAAAGCTTTTATCACTTCTTCTTGCCTGGATTTGGGTTTATTGCACTGTTTCCATGGGGACAGCAGAAAGTTGATGGATGTATCATCACTTTTTTAGTAGTCTTAGCTAAGCTACTTCAAGTAGTTTTTATTGTCTAGCCTGCATTCAGAGTGTAAGAAGACTGTATTCTTTTTAAAATGACATACATAAGGTGTGATGTATGAATTAATTTCATGAAATTTAGGCTCCGGCCAGTGGGGTATGGGCGTATGTTCTAAATTATTGTTTGTGTGTCTGGGCAGCTAAAATCCCAGACCTTTCTTCCCCTGAGCTATGGATTTTGATTCACCATGTACTTACTGTCTGTTGAATTACATCGAATGACTAAAGCGATCCGAATATTTGTGCCTTATCAACTCTCAATAATGATATAACCAAGTCTTAATGAGTCTTTTATTTACTGATTGCATCCATTGAACGGGAGTGAAACATAGTTGATGAATGGTGATTCTTTTCGCTGTACTGTATTAGCAAAGAGGAACCTTTGTACCTTTCAGTAATCGCATTGAGGGTAATTATGTAAATCTGTACCAGACTAATAGTTCAACAGTGTTCTGAATGTTTTTATTGCGCATTAAAAACACATAACCCTCACGCCAGGATGGTAACAGCTCTCTGGCACGTTGATGGAACTCTGTAATAGAAAAACAGCATGAGGGAGTACAAAATTGGTTTAATTCCATATTAATACTAACAGTCATTCTCAAATGTAAAAAAAATTGAAATAAAATACAAATGTATTTGTCACATGAGCCTAATACAACGGATGTAGAGTTTACTGTGAAATTCTTGCTTATAAGCCCTTCCCAACGGTGCAGAGTTTAATAAAATAATACAAGTAAAAAACACAGGTGGAATAAAATACACAAGAATGAAGCCATATACAGTGAGTATCAATACCAGATCAATGTGCAGGGTATGAGGTATTTGAGGTACATACTGTATGCACATAAAATCAGGGTAAAGTGACTAGGCATCGGGATAGATAATAATAAGAGTAAAATAAAGAACAGAGTAGCAGCATCATATGATGATAATGAAAGTTTGTGCGTATATATGTGTATGTGTGCTTGTGTGTGTATGCCTGTGTGTATGTGTTGTGTCGGTATGCAAGTGTGTGTGAATGTGTGTGTGAATGTACGTTTGTAGTGTGTGTGAATGTGCGTCTTTAGTGTATGTAAATGTGTGTGGGTTTTGTGTCAGAGTGTCCGTGTAGTGTGTGTGTAGTGTATATACACAGTGCCTTTGGAAAGTATTCAGACATCTTCCATTTTTACAAATTTTGTTATGCTACAGCCTTATTATAAAATTGATTACATAAAAAATGTCCTCATCAATCTACACACAATACCTCACAATGACAAAGCGAAAACAGGTTTTTAGAAATGTTTGCAAATTTCTAAAAAAAAAACTTTAACTGAAATCTTATTTACATGAGAATTTCTTTGCTATGAGACTCGAAATTGAGCTCAGGTGCATCCTGTTTCCATTGACCATCCTTGAGATGTTTCTACAACTTGATTGTAGTACACCTGTGGTAAATTAAATTGTTTGGACTTGATTTGGAAAGGCACACTGTCTGTATAAGGTTTAACAGTTGACAGTGCATATATAAGCAAAAACCAAGCCTTGAGGTTGAAGGAATTGTCCGTAGCGCTCCGAGACAAGATTGTGTCGAGGCACAGATCTGGTGAAGGGTATCCAAGAACACAATGGCCTCCATTATTCTTAAATAGAAGAAGTTTGGAACCACTAAGACTCTTCCTAGAGCTGGCCACCGAGCCAAACTGAGCAATCGGGGGAAAAGGGCCATGGTAAGGGAGGTGAGCAAGAACCCGATGGTAACTCTGACAGAGTTCCAGAGTTCCTCTGTGGAGACGGGAGAACCTTCCTGAAGGACAACAATCTCTGAAGCTCCCCACCAATCAGGCCTTTATGGTAGATTGGCCAAACGGAAGCCACTGCTCTGTAAAATGCACAACAGCTTGCTTGGAGTTTGCCAAAAGGCTCCTAAAGGAGAAAAGATTCTCTGGTCTGATGAAACCAATATTTAACTCTTAGGTCTGAATGCCAAGCATCACGCCTGGAGGAAACCTGGCACCATCCCTAAGGTGAAGCATGGTGGTGGCAGCATCAAGCTGTGAAGATATTTTTCAGCGGCAGGGACTGGGAGACTAGTCAGGATTGAGGGAAAGATGAACGGACAAAAGGAACACCTAGGTGAGAATGCTATTCATTGACTACAGCTCAGCGTTGAACACCATAGTGCCCTCAAAGCACATCACTAAGCTAAGGACCCTGGAACTAAACACCTCCCTCTGCAACTGGATCCTGGACTTCCTGATGGGCCACCCCCAGGTGGTAAGGATAGGTAACAACACATCCGCCACGCTGATCCTCAACACGGGGGCCCCTCGGGTGTGGGCTCAGTCCACTCCTGTTCTCCCTGTTCACTCATGACTGCACGGCCAGGCACGACTCCAACGCCATCATTAAGTTTGCTGACGACACAACAGTGGGCCTGATCACCAACAATGACGAGATAGCATATAGGGAGGAGGTCAGAGACCTGGCCGTGTGGTGCCAGGACAACAACCTCTCCCTCAACGTGATCAAGACTAAGGAGATGATTGTGGACTACTTGAAAAGGAGCTCCGAGCACTACCTCATTCTCATCGACGGGACTGTAGTGGAGCAGGTTGAGAGCTTCAAGTTCCTTGGTGTCCACATCACCAACAAACTAACATGGTCCAATCACACCCAGACAGTCGTGAAGATGGCAATAAAATATTCCCCCTCAGGAGACTGAAAAGATTTGACATGGCTCCTCAGATCCTCAAAAGTTTTTACAGCTGCATCATCGAGAACATCCTGAATGGTTGCGTCTTTGCCTGGTATGGCACCTGCTCGGCCTCCGACCGCAAGGCACTACAGAGGGTAGTGCGTACTGCCCAGTACATCACTAGGGCCAAGCTTCCTGCCATCCAGGACAACTATACCTGGCAGAGTCAGAGGAATTGTCAAAGATTCCAGCCACCCTAGTCATAGACTGTTCTCTCTGCTACCGCACAGCAAGTGGTACCGGAGCGCCAAGTCTAGGTCCAAGAGGCTTCTAAACAGCTTCTACCCCCGAGCCAAAAGTCTACTGAACATCTAATCATATGGCTACCCAGACTTCTTGCATTGTCACCCCCCCCCCCCCCCATTTTTTACACTGCTGCTGCTCTCTGTTATTATCTATGCATAAACCACTTTAATAACTTTAATACTCTGTATATATTACTTGAAATACCTCGATTGCCGCATTGATTCTGTACCGGTGCCCCCCGTATATTTGTAAGTCGCTCTGGATAAGAGCGTCTGCTAAATGACTTAAATGTAATGTAAATGTATATAGCCTCGCTATTATTATTTTACTGCTGCTCTTTAATTATTTGTTACTTTTATTTCTTTTTTTTCAGTATTTTTCTTTAAACTTTATTGTTGGTTAAGGGCTTGTAAGTAAGCATTTCACTGTAAGGTCTGACGGGCATGTACTCGGTGCATGTGAAAAATAAAATTTAATTTGATTTTGAGATGCACCAAGGAGAAGAAAGTTAAGATATGCTACCATATAGGCCTACCATAGGAGAGTCCTTTGAAAAACACGTTTTGGTTCCAGGTAGAACCCTATTGTGTTCCATGTAGAACCCTTTCCCCAGAGGGTTCTACATGGAACCCAAAAGAGTTCTACCTGGATCCAGAAAGGTTTATCCTATAGGGACAGCCAAATAACACTTTTGCAACCCCTTTTTCTAAGAATGTAGGCTTAAGGCAACAACAAAAAACTTGATATGTAACATCATATTTAATTGGCAATCCACAGTTCAAACAATACCAAAGCTGTCAACCTGCCTCTGTGTGGTATTAAACTGTTGAATTGTCCTTATGAAATGTAACCACTCTCAAACTCATTGACATAGCTATACAGTGCCTTCAGAAAGTATTCACACCCCTTGACTTTTTCCACATTTTGTTGTGTTACAGCCTGAATTTAAAATTGATTGAATTGAGATTTTGTGTCACTTGCCTGCACACAATACCCCATAAAGTCAGTGGAATTACAGTACCAGTCAAACGTTTGGATACACCTACTCATTCAAAAAAAAATATTTTTTTTATTACTTTCTACATTGTAGAACAGTGAAGAAAACTATGAAATAACACATATGGAATCATTTTGTAAACAAAAAAAGTGTTAAACAAATCAAAATATATTTGAAATTTTAGATTCTTCAAAGTAGCCAACCTTTACATTGATGACAGCTTTGCACACTCTTGGCATTCTCTCAACCAGATTCATTCCAACAGTCTTGAAGGAGTTCCTACACGTGCTGAGCACTTGTTGGCTGCTTTTCCTTCACTCTGCAGTCCAACTCATCCCTAACAACCTCTTGGGTTGAGGTTGGGTGATTGTGGAGTCCAGGTCATCCTTCTTGGTCAAATAGCCCTTTCACAGTCTGGAGGTGTGTTTTGGGTCATTGTCCTGTTTAAAAACAAATGATAGTCCCACTAAGCGCAAACCAAATAGGATAGTGAATTGCTGCAGAATGCTGTGGTAGCCATTCTGGTTAACCGTCCCTTGAATTCTAAATAAATCACTGACAGTGTCACCAGCAAAGCCCCCCACACCATCACACCTCCTCCTCCATGCTTCACGATGTGAACCACACATGCGGCGATCATCCATTCACCTACTCTGCGTCTCATAGAGACATGGCGGTTGGACCCAAAAATGTCAAACTTGGACTCATCAGACCAAAGGACAGATTTTCACCAGTATAATGTAAATTGCTCGGGATTCTTGGTGTTCTTTTGTAGTGGTTTCTTTGCAGCAATTCAACCATGAAGGCCTGATTCACGCAGTCTCTCCTGAACAGTTTATGTTGAGATGTGTCTGTTACTAAGACTCCTGAACAGATAATCGAATGGCTATCCAGACAATTTGCATTGCCCCCCCCCCCTTCTAAGCAGCTGCTACTCTCTGTTATTATCTATGCATAGTCACTTTAAAAGCTCTACCTGTATGTAAAATTTACCTCAATTAACTCTGTACAAGAACACCCTGTATATAGCCCCGCTATTTTTATTTACTGCTGCTCTTTAATTATTTGTTATTCTTATCTCTTACTTTTTTTAATGTATTTTCTTAAAACTGCATTGTTGGTTAAGGGCTTGTAAGCATATCACTGTACCTGTTGTATTCAGTGCATGTGACAAATACAATTTGATTTAATTTTGATTGGCTCAAATGCATTAAGAAGGAAAGAAATTCCACAAATTAACTTCTAACAAGGCACACCTATTAGTTGAAATCCATTCCAGGTGACTACCTCATGAAGCTTTTTGAGAGAATGCCAAGAGTATGCAAACCTATCATCAAGGCAAAGGGTGGCTACTTTGAAGAATCTCAAATATAAAATATATTTTGATTTGTTTAACACTTTTTTGGTTACTACATTATATCATATGTGTTATTTCATAGTTTTGATGTCTTCACTATTATTCTACACTGTAGAAAATAGTAAAAAATAAAGAAAAACCTTTGAATGAGTATGTGTTTCCAAACTTTTGACTGGTACTGTTTGTTTTTAGAAATTCTGAAATGTCTTGAAAAAAAGCTGAAATGTCTTGAATCATCCACTCTGTTATGGCAAGCCTAAATATGTCCAATAGTAAAAATGTGCTTTACAAGTCAAATAATAAGTTGCATGGACTAGTTTTTAACATGATTTATAAATGACTACCTTATCCCTGTACCCCACACATACAATTATCTGTAAGGTATCTCAGTCGAGCAGAACATTTCAAACACAAATTCAACCACAAAGTCCAGGGAGATTTGCCAATGCCTTGCAAAGAAGGGCACCAATGGGTAGATGGGAAAAGCAGACATTGAATATCCCTTTGAGCCTGGTGAAGTTATTAATTACGCTTTGGATGGTGTTTAAACACACCCAGTCAATACAATGATACAGGGGTCCTTAGTAACTCAGTTGCTGGGGAGGAAGGAAACTGCTCAGGGATTTTACTAAGAGGCCAATGGTGACTTTAATCAGTGGACACCACTCATTTTATTACAACACATCTGTCATAATTGTTTTCTTTACTAAAGTAGAGGTTTATTATTATTATTATTATTGCTAATGGTACTGCATACGTGTAAACATACATTGTTTTAGCAAGAGATAGCACTTGTATAGCCTAAGAAAGTAGCAGAAATGTGCAGAAAGTAGTTTTGAATGCATTTTATTGAAGGGAAACAATAACAGTCTAACTTTTTTGGCAACATAGTGATATATACCTCCTACTCTTCTAAATCATTGTTCCCTTGTTCCTCCTGGACATCTGAAAAAATCATATCTACGACCTCTTGGGCACTGAAACGTGCTCTCATGGCTTCAGCAAAGAGCGAACTGGGCGGACTGTCGTCTGCAGCACCTCTATAGCCTCTGACTGCATTCCCCATTAGTAAACAATGCTTTCAAGAAATGTTTATTTTGTCTGAGATGTTTATTTTGTCTGAAATTTGGTTTATTTTGTCTGTGAACTTGATCAATGTGTGGAGTTGTGGAGGGGAGATGCTGCATATGCACAATAAAGTTTTAGTTTTGTCTGAGTTCAATAAGTAGCACACATAATCTCAATTTCTACTGTCTGTGTGTGTGTGTGTGTGTGTCTGTGTGTGTGTGCGTGTGTCTTTGTGTTTTTTGTTGTGTGTATATGATTTTATAACTGCCTGGTTAAAAATGACCCTAAGGCAATCTTTGTACCCTGGTGGTGTACAGCTTTCATGGACATATGAACATAGGTGATCTTTCACTTTTTCTAATGTTGCGGTCACTCTAGGAAAAGTCATAACATTTCAATTTGAAAAAATATATAATTTAGGGCACTAAATTAAAACTGCTAAAAATGTGGCAAAGAAATTAACATTATGTCCTGACTACAAAGTGGTATGTTTGGGGCAAATCCAACATTACACATCACTGAATACCACTCTTGTCACGTTCTGACCCTAGTTATTGTGTTAATTGTTTGTTTTAGTTGGTCAGGACGTGAGTTGGGTGGGCATTCTATGTTCCGTGTTTCTAGGTTGGTTTTCTGTGTTTGGCCTAGTATGGTTCTCAATCAGTGGCAGGTGTCGTTAGTTGTCTCTGATTGAGAATCATACTTGGCCGAACACAGAAAACCAACCTAGAAACACAAAACATAGAATGCCCACCCAACTCATATCCTGACCAACTAAAACAAACAATTAGCCTACTCAAACACCCAGCTCAAACAGAGAGGGATGCTATGTTAGATAACTGGCTAAGCTTTTGGTTTTATTAATTTATTGCCATCGGGGCCCACCGGTGAAACTGCTAAACTGCTTACTGTACACTGTACTGCATGATTGTAGCAGGTTAATTAACATGCTAGTTTTAGTAGCTAGCTACTGTATGTTGACTAGGACGTTAAGTGACAACGATATAGGTTGTGCGTAGATGTTAACAGTTATGGTCTGAATGTTTGGCTTAGAAAGTTTTTTTTTCTCGCCTGGTCACAGACAGCTTTTGTATTGTGCACTGAAGTCCACGAGCAAAGTTAAAATGTGAGAGGAGGAGGGGTTATTCAATGCGATTGATAAATGTTTCTTAAATGGAAGCAAACAGAACGAAATAGGGATAAAGATACCTGGATTTGTCCAGTAGAAACTCTCATTTGCAACCGTCGGACTAATGCTTACACCATAGATCAGCAAGATATAGGCAAGATAGTGCAAGGAGGTATTGAATGTGTCTCTGTCTGGATTACTCATTTTTTTCTCTTGACCTGTTGTAGCAACCTCATGACGGGTATGGGGTAAATGGTAGTAGCCTAAACCTATCGATGTTACATCGAGCTGAGTGAATGGAATATGAATGACAGTCATCCAATATGTTATAATAGATAGAAGGCCAGGACCTTAAAGAAAATCCTCCTCCCTCATCTTAAACGGCACTGACCGCCACCGGAATAGAGCTAAGCATAGGCAAAATCCTAGAGGAAAACCCAGTTCAGTCTGCTTTCGAACAGACACTGAGAGACAAATTCACCTTTCAGCAGGACAATAACCTAAAACAGAAATATACACTGGAGAAGCTTACCAACAAGACATTGGAAGTTCCTGAGTAGACTAGTTACAGTTTTGACTTAAATCGGCTTGAAAATCTATGGCAAGACTCTGAAGATATTGTACAACACAGGTGTGCAAAGCTCTTAGAGACTTACCCAGAAGGACTCACATCTGTCATCGCTGCCAAACGAGTTTCTAACAAGTATTGACAGGGGGTGTGAATAATTATGTAAATTAGTTATTTCTGTAAATTTCAACAACAAAAACATTTACTTTGTCATTATGGTTTTGCGAGTAGATGGTTGAGAGAAAATAAATCTATTTAATCCATTTTGAATTCAGGCCAGGCAAAAATTGTGATTTTGCTTCCATCTGTCCATTTTCTGATTTTCCGATATTTTGCAAATATAACTTCCATACTTTCATAAAATGTACAAATAAATCGGCAATAATGTATATAAATACTTGATTTGTATCATTTTATCCCAACTCCGTCAGCAACACCTATCATACATTTAGTTCTTTTTAGCATGTTTCATGTAGAACTTCAACCACTTTTTCTAAAACTCTCCATGTTGAAGCATATTTAATTCAAAAGCTTGTTTTCCGGATCATATTGTTAGCTAGTCCATACATGGCTATATCCTTTGTAGACATAGTGCTTTGTGCTGAAAGATTAGTAGTTTCCTGACATCCGATTGGTTACTGGTATTTAAAGGCCCTTTCCAGAAACCTGATTGGTTAAAACGTGCAACACTTCCTTGCTTGAAAAAATCTTCCGCAAAGAATCCACGTTTAATTCATGCTTTTATTCCACATGTCACAAATAAACCAACTTGTACATGATTTTATTTGCCCTGTGTCTAAACACTGGACTGAATATCACCATAGACTCCACCAACCAGGGATTCTGTAATTCTCATGATAGAATGCGCACACTGTGAAGGTGATCGCGATGCCTTTTGGAGGAGTGTTTACACTTCCTCCAGGCTGCAGGAGTGCTCCAGGGGAGATGTGGCATTTGATATAAATGTAAGGATGGTTCTTCTAGACCACAAACTTTGACCTGGTTATGCAGCTCTAAAGAAAATAAGCAAAGTCCTAGGGATTCCTTCCTTGTGTCTCAGCTCATATCAGAGACATGACAGGAGAATGACAGGTAAATAAAAAGGGAGAGGAGTCCATTATTGTCAGGTGACTTGCTGTGTATAAATAATGTATTTCCTTGCTCCAGCAAATGTATTCAAAGTGAATAAATACGGTGATAGGAAAACATAACTATACAATGAGACTGCCACATAGGCCTACAATGTCATAGGGCTGTAGCCTACTGTGATTACTGAGAAATTAGCTTCACATTAAGTAAATACAGTGCCTTGCGAAAGTATTCAGCCCCCTTGAACTTTGCGACCTTTTGCCACATTTCAGGATTCAAACATAAAGATATAAAACTGTATTTTTTTGTGAAGAATCAACATAATTTTGCACACCCAATTTTTCAGTTTTTGATTTGTTAAAAAAGTTTTAAATATCCAATAAATGTCGTTCCACTTCATGATTGTGTCCCACTTGTTGTTGATTCCTCACAAAAAAATACAGTTTTATATCTTTATGTTTGAAGCCTGAAATGTGGCAAAAGGTTGCAAAGTTCAAGGGGGCCGAATACTTTTGCAAGGCACTGTACATGCTGATATGCTTATATTTACATAGGTTAACATGCTGATATTTAGTCCTGCTGTTATGACTGTAATGTCAACAGACATAATAAGTACTCCCCCCCCCACACTTAAGCTGCAAAGATTCAGAGAGAGCTACAGTCAATGGAGAGTGCTGCAAAGATCATTAGAAGAGCATACACAGATATATACCCAGATACCCAGACATTCAGCAGAGTTGCTGAAGGAGGATGAGGATGCCATCATAGATATTCATGTATCCTTTGATGGCACTTAGCACAAGAGTGGATTCACTTCCAACTACAGGATAGGTGTGTCCATTGGTGCTGGTACCAGCGAGCCCTAGAATATGGAGAAGATCCATCCAGTCACAAAAACCATGGAGGCAATAGAATTTCTGTATTGAGAGGTTGCACAGAAAATGGTTCCCTGTATATCATAGGGTGTCAAATGATAACCTCCTCAAAATAATGTAGCACGGAGGAACCCAGAATGCAAATGAATGTCTGACCTCTGTAATATGGTCGCGATCCCCCAAAATTGTCTTCATGGGCAAAAGCCACGTTGACGCAGCAGCCGGTATGGCAGTAGCCACACTCAATGAGGGAGCCACTGCTATTTCAAATGTGATGGACAAATTGTGGCTTGACAGCACTTTGGTAACACTGGAAGAAATCAGAGAGGAGGATGCGAGGCGTGTTGTAAGAGCTGATGCTGCTTCAATGGAGTGTGCCAAGCGTAGGCGCAGGTCCCATGACAGTCAAGAAAGTAAAGCGGTACCAGCAACAACTCAGAGGGCCTTACATATGGGACAGGCTTAGCTGATTAATGTTCTGCACATTTCAACAGCCATACAAAAGCCTTATATGGGACAAATTGAGCAAAGTGATATGAGAATTAGCCCAAAACTGCAGTATTCAAAGCATATGCTCTATTGCTTGAAGCAAATGTAATTAACATGCTAATGTATTTGTAAAAGGTAGATTTGATGTTTATTTGTCAGCTTAGAAGTGATAAATGAATAAGAGATTAATTAATAAATGTGACATAAATGGTCATATTTATGGAAATGATGTTATAATTCCATTAGCCTATCTTTACCGTCCATTTTCTCAAATTGACATGTTCCCCCGTGCACCAATGACATTTTCTCAGTCTTTAAATGACTCACATTTACATTCTTCCACACACAGGTTCTAAGGTCTTACAGTCAAACTTATACAGAGGCTTTTTTTATATCTTGTGTTGTTTTGATTTTAAGTGTGATATTATCTGTAAATATATGCAAAATATGCATCCGTCATACATTTGAATAGTGTTTTTTTTTTAAATAATTCCATGAAATGACAATATTTTGATAAACTGTCTGTAAAAGTCTGACCATTGAGTCACAATGAAACAAAAACAACCTGTTGTGTTGAAAAACGGATCCTCGTAATATACAAATCTGCGCATATTTTAAGGAGGTTTTGCTTCATTTGCATATTTTAATTTGAACTTGTAATACAAATATCTATTTTATTTATGTATACTTTCCACTGGTAAAGTTTCAGTCTGATGTGAGTAAAGGAAAAAAGTCCAAAATAATACAACAAGATGTGGAATAAGTCAAGCAGTATGAATAATTTCTGAAGGCGCAGTAGATGCAAGGATTGACCATCCAAGGCATGCAAATTATATTTTTAAGCATGGTTTGAGGCTACACAGTGTTTTTTAACATTTATAACGTTTACAAACATTGGAGTAAAATGAGCTTATATGTTGGGTTCTGATGGGGTACGACAGTTGAACTAAGCTGATGAGGCATTTATAACAAGAAAACGTTATACATCCAAGGTGTGATGATGATGGCCCATACTCGGAGTTCTCATCACACCTTTCAATAACAAAAGCAATTAAAGGCCCAGATGAGATGAAAATCAGAGGAAAATAAATCATTGATAAATCCCATTAGAACAGAAGGAGAAGACCCAACTGCACCAAACCTTAGTGAAACAATCAACTCAGAGCCAAAGCATTAAAACCCTGTCCTTAGGTCAGATCATCCAATCGCGAGCCATGAATAACCTTGCTGGAGAAAAAGCAATTATCCAGCAATACTGACAAAAGGCCCAGGCCTCTGACGTCTGAAAGGGCAGGGTGGCACAGGCTGGGCAATGTCTTCTGCTAGGCTTTTGCCTTTGAACAGGGTGGAATTCAAATAAAATCACAAGTCAGGTGTATTCAGGATGCTTTGAATGTTGAATGAACATTCAAAACTTAACAATTTTGTTTGAAGTACTAAAAGTACAAAGCAAGCTAATTGAGGCAATGGGAATTTCAATAGTATTTCCCACAACAACAAAAATATTTGCAACATTGTCCAGGACAGCTTAAAACAAGTAGTTGCACAGGCAAAACTTGGAAGAAGTGGAAAAATAAAATAATTATGGAGAATAACAGTATTGTTTTGCTGACACAAGCACACTACTTACTCTATATTTTAGCCCATTGTAAGCAAATAGATTTGTTCCACTGGCTTACATTAGCTATTGTGAAAGACCAAATACATAAGTTCAGATGTGTGAGAAATGTTACTTGATGGAGGGGACAAAATGGCTGACCTGAGCCTGCATTTTGGCCTATTTTACTTGTTGTTAATTGAGATACACCTACAAAATACATTTTTGTTATTTTGAAACAAATGTTCTGCAATTCTACCTACTGTAACATAATTTATCACCTCTCTTGGGTAGGCTATTTCATGACAATTTCTAAAATCATTTATCATATATTATTTTTATTTATTTTTTAAACATTTAACCCTGTAACAGATTTCTTCCTCTTCGTCTGAGGAGGAGTAGCAAGGATCGGACCAAAGCGCAGCGTGGTACTTGTTCGTGTTATTTATTTAAACTGAACACTATCAAACAAAGAAACAAAAAAGCACAACCGAAACAGCTCCGTCAGGTGCAAAACACACTAAACAGAAAATAATCACCCACGAAACACAGGTGGGAAAAGGCTACCTAAGTATGATACTCAATCAAAGACAACTAACGACACCTGCATCTGATTGAGAACCATACCAGGCCAAACTCAAAACACAACATAGAAAAACGAACATAGACAACCCACTCAGCTCCCACCCTGACCATACTAAAACAAAGACATAACAAAAGAACTAAAGTCAGAACGTGACAAACCCTACCACCCTCGGAGGACAAATATATTTTCATTTTTTTATAGCTTTTTTGCTACACGTAGTACATACATTTTATATATACATTTAACATTTTGCATACACATTTTACATACAAATTTTTACATACTGTCAGGATTTGGCCAGGGTTGTTCCGGGTTTTGGTCACTAGATGCTCCCATTGTGCTTTTTGACCTTATGTTTTTTTTCCCTTGTTCCCCATTATTATTTGCACCTGTGCCTCGTTTCCCCTGATTGTATTTAAACCCTTAGTTTCCCTCAGTTCTGTGCTCTGTGTTTGTATGTTAGCACCCAGCCCTAGTGTTCTGTGTTTTCCTGTCGATTCCGGTGGATGCTCTTGTGGAATTCTGTTTTTGTTTTTGAGTGTCTCTTGAGGCTTTTTGTGCTATTCCTACCACCTTTTGGATTTGCCATTTTTGTATTTAAGGACTTCTCCTTTTTACTTTATTAAATACACCGTCTTAAGTACTGCTGTGTCTGCCTCATCTTCTGGGTTCTGCTGACTATTCGTGGCTCAGTTGGTTAAGTGACTGTTTCTCACTCCGGAGACCCAGGTTCGTAACCGGGTCCTGACACATACATGGTAATTTTATATAAAGCAGTCACATAACAATAATACATTACCATACATAAGCTCTTTAATCCCACCCCTCAACCACTCTCAGCCCATCCCACCTATCACCATAGACAAGCCTCGTTTGGTTTCCATGTGCCATATATTTTTCAATTGTGCTGTGATGTTTTACATAATTTTTAAAACTTTCTAATCGTATAGTATCCACAGATTCTGAGCTAAAGATTAACACCTTTCCGACAAGTATTATTATATTATGTATTGACTGCCAACAGC
Organism: Oncorhynchus masou masou; assembly: GCF_036934945.1. NCBI lineage: Eukaryota > Metazoa > Chordata > Actinopteri > Salmoniformes > Salmonidae > Oncorhynchus > Oncorhynchus masou. The sequence continues at coordinate 39,964,262 of NC_088212.1, forward strand.
TTTCCAAATCACCCAACACTGCTATTTTTAAGATTAATTGTAAGTGCATGCTGTATATATACATATACATTTATTTTTTTAACCAGGTAGGCTAGTTGAGAACAAGTTCTAATTTACAACTGCGACCTGGCCAAGATAAAGCATAGCAGTGTGAACAGACAACAACACCGAGTTACACATGGAGTAAACAATAAACAAGTCAATAACACAGTAGAAAAAAAAGAAAAAAGAGTCTATATACATTGTGTGCAAAAGGCATGAGGAGGTAGGCGAATAATTACAATTTAGCAGATTAACACTGGAGTAATAAATGATCAGATGGTCATGTGCAGGTAAAGATACTGGTGTGCAAAAGAGAACAGTAAATAAATAAAAACAGTATGGGGATGAGGTAGGTAAATTGGGGTCCATTTACCGATGGACTATGTACAGTTGCAGCGATCGGTTAGCTGCTCAGATAGCAGATGTTTAAAGTTGGTGAGGGAGATAAAAGTCTCCAACTTCAACTATTTTTGCAATTTATTCCAGTCACAGGCAGCCTAGAACTGGAAGGAAAGGTGGCCAAATGAGGTGTTGGCTTTAGGGATGATCAGTGAGATACACCTGCTGGAGCGCGTGCTATGGGTGGGTGTTGCCATCGTGACCAGTGAACTGAGATAAGGCGGAGCTTTATCTAGCATGGACTTGTAGATGACCTGGAGCCAGTGGGTCTGGAGACAAATATGTAGCGAGGGCCAGCCGACTAGAGCATACAGGTCGCAGTGGTGGGTGGTATAAGGTGCTTTAGTAACAAAGCGGATGGCACTGTGATAAACTGCATCCAATTTGCTGAGTAGAGTATTGGAAGCCATTTTGTAGATGACATCGCCAAAGTCGAGGATCGGTAGGATAGTCAGTTTTACTAGAGTAAGTTTGGCGGCGTGAGTGAAGGAGGCTTTGTTGCGAAATAGAAAGCCGATTCTAGATTTGATTGGAGATGTTTGATATGAGTCTGGAAGGAGAGTTTACAGTCTAGCCAGACACCTAGGTACTTATAGATGTCCACATATTCTAGGTCGGAACCATCCAGGGTGGTGATGCTAGTCGGGCGTGCGGGTGCAGGCAGCGAACGGTTGAAAAGCATGATTTTAATTTACCTAATTTTGCACACCCAATTTTTCAGTTTTTGATTTGTTAAAAAAGTTTGAAATATCCAATAAATGTCATTCCACTTCATGATTGTGTCCCACTTGTTGATTCTTCACAAAAAAATACAGTTTTATATCTTTATGTTTGAAGCCGGAAATGTGGCAAAAGGTCGCAAAGTTCAAGGGGGCCGAATGCTTTCGCAAGGCACTGTATGCTGAGCACCTGTTGGCTGCTTTTCCTTCACTCTGCGATCCAACTCATCCCAAACCATGTCAATTAGGTTGAGATTGGGTGATTGTGGAGGCCAGGTTATCTGATGCAGCACTCCATCACTCTCCTTCTTGGTCAAATTCCCTTACACAGCCTGGAGGTGTGTTGGGTCATTGTCCTGCTGAAAAACAAATGATAGTCCGAATAAGAACAAACTAGATGGGACAGCATATCGCTGCAGAATGCTGTGGTAGCCCTGCTGGTTAAGTGTGCCTTGAATTCTAAATAAATCACTGACAGTGTCACCAGCAAAGCACCCCCACACCATCGGAGATCATCCGTTCACCTACTCTGTGTCTCACAAAGACACAGCGGTTGGAACCAAAAATCTCAAATTTGGACTCATCAAACCAAAGGACAGATTTCCACCAGTCTAATATCCATTGCTCATGTTTCTTGGCTCAAACAAGTCTCAAATCAAATCAAATTTAATTTGTCAAATACACATGGTTAACAGATGGTATTACAAATGTAGTGAAATGCTTGTGTTTCTAGTTCCAACAGTGCAGCAATATCTAACAAGTGATATTTAACAATTCCACAACAAATACCTAATACACACACATTTTAGTAAAGGAATGGAATAAAAATATATAAATATATGGATGAGCAATGGCAGAACAGCATAGGCTAAGATACAATAGATAGTATAGAATACAGCATATAAATATGAGATGAGTAGTCCAAGATATGTAAACATTATTAAAGTGGCATTATTAAGTGACTAGTGACTATTTATTAATGTGGCCAATGATTTCAAGTCTGTATGTAGGCAGCAGCCTCTCTGTGCCAGTGATGGCTGTTTAGCAGTCTGATGGCCTTGAGACAGAAGCTGTTTTTCAGTCTCTCGGTCCCAGCTTTGATGAACACACGAAAGTGCTGTTTGAATGAATGCTTACGAGCCTGCTGCTGCCTACCACCGCTCAGGCAGACTGCTCTATCAAATCATAGACTTAGTTATAACATAATAACACACAGAAATACGAGCCTTAGGTCATTAATATGGTCGAATAAGGAAACAATTATTTTTTCAGTGAAATACGGAACTGCTCCGTACTTCATCTAAGGGGTGGCATCCATTAGTCTAAATATTCCTGTTACATTGCACAACCTTCAATGTTATGTCATAATTACCTAAAATCCTGTCAAATTAGGCGGCCCAAACTGTTGCATATACACTGACTCTGCGTGCAATGAACGCAAGAGAAGTGACACAATTTCACCTGGTTAATATTGCTTGCTAACCTGGATTTCTTTTAGCAAAACATGCAGGTTTAAAAATATATACTTTTGTGTATTGATTTTAAGAAAGGCATTGATGTTCATGGTTAGGTACACATTGGAGCAACGATACGCACCGCATCGATTATATGCAACGCAGGACACGCTAGATAAACTAGTAATATTATCAACCATGTGTAGTTAACTAGTGATTATGATTGATTGTTTTTTATAAGATAAGTTTAATGCTAGCTAGCAACTTACCTTGGCTTACTGCATTCACGTAACAGGCAGGCTCCTCGTGGAGTGCAATTAGAGGGAGGTGGTTAGAGCGTTGGACTAGTTAACTGTAAGGTTGCAAGATTGAATCCCCCGAGCTGACAAGGTGAAAATCTGTCGATCAGCCCCTGAACGAGGCAGTTAACCCACCGTTCCTAGGCAGTCATTGAAAATAAGAATGTGTTCTTAACTGATTTTCCTAGTTAAATAAAGATTAAATAAAGGTGTATAAAAAATATTTACAAAAAATTATTTCAAAAAAATTGTCTAAATCGGTGTCCAAAAATACCGATATCCGATTGTTATGAAAACTTGAAAATCGGCCCTAATTAATCCGATTAATCGGTCAACCTCTAGTGCAGAAAGCACCACCCTTTGGAGAGCCCTGCGGTTATAGGCGGTGCAGTTGCCATACCAGGCGGTGATTTAGCCCGACAGGATGCTCTCAATTGTGTATCTGTAAAAGTTTGTGAGGGTTTTACGTGACAAGACAAATTTCTTCAGCCTCCTGAGGTTGAAGAGGCGCTGTTGTGCCTTCTTCACTACACTGTCTGTGTGGGTGGACCATTTCAGTTTGTCAGTGATGTGTACATCAAGGAACCTTCTCCACTGCTGTCCCACCGATGTGGATAGAGGGTGCTCCCTCTGCTATTTCCTGAAGTCCAGGGCCACGCAGGCATGGGTGAACAAGGAGTACAGGAGGGGGTTGAGCAAGCACTCTTGTGGGGCCCCAGTGTTGAGGATCAGTGAAGTGGAGACGTTGTTTCCTACCTTCACCACCTGGGAGCGGCCCGTCAGGAAGTCTAGAACCCAATTGCACAGGGCGGGGTTGAGACCCAGGGCCTCAAAGTTAGTGATGCGCTTAGAAGGTACTATGGTCTGAATGCTGAGCTATAGTCAATGAACAGTACTCTTACATAGGTATTCCTCATGTCCAGATGGGACAGGGCAGTGTGCAGTGTGATGGCGATTGAATCGTCTGTAGATCTATTGGGGCAGTAAGCAAATTGAAGTGGGTCTAGGGTGACAGGTAAGGTAGAGGTGATCTCAAAGCACTTCATGATGATAGAAGTCAGTGCTACGGGTTGATAGTCATTTAGTTCAGTTACCTTACTTTGCATTATTGGGTACAGGAAGCATGTTGGCCTCCTTGAAGTATGTGGGGACAGCAGACTTCTTATTATTGATGTCCTTTAGTAGTGGTTTCTTTGCAACGATTCGACCATGAAGGCCTGATTCACGCAGTCTCTTCTGAACAGTTGATTTTGAGATGTCTGTTACTTGAACTCTGTGAAGCATTTATTTGGGCTGCAATTTCTGAGGCTGGTAGCTTTAATGAAGTTATGCTCTGCAGCAGAGGTAACCCTGGGTCTTCCTTTCTTATGGCGGTCCTCATGGGAGCCAGTTTCATCATAGCTCTTTATGTTTTTTGCGACTGCACTTGAAAAAACTTTCAAAGATCTTGAATATTTTTGGATTGACTGACCTTCATGTCTTAAAATAATGGTGGACTGTCATTTCGCTTTGCTTCTTTCAGCTGTTCTTGCCATAATATGGACTTGGTCTTTTGTCAAATAGAGCTATCTATCTTGCTAACTTGTCACAACACAACTGATTGGCTTAAACGCATTAAGAAGGAAAGAAATTCCACAAATGAACTTCTAACAAGGCACTCCTGATAATTTAAATGTATTCAAGGATACTACCTCGTGAAGCTGGTTGAAAGAATGCCAAGAGTGTGCAAAGCTGTCTTCAAGGCAAAGGGTGGCTACTTTGAAGAATCAGAAATATAACATATATTTAGGTTGGTTTAACACTTTTTTGGTTACTAAATTATTCCATATGTGTTATTTCATAGTTTTGATGTCTTCACTAATATTCTACAATGTAGAAAATTATTTTAAAAAATAAAGAAAAACCCTGAAATGAGTAGGTGTGTCCAAACTCTTGACTGGTACAGTATGTGATGGCAGAGTTTGCAAAAACAAATGACCACCCGATTTATATCATTCTACCAGGTAGGCCTACTTCGGAGACAACATTTAATTGGGATAGCCTTAGAAACTGTTTTGGCATGCTAGCTAACTGGCTACACAACACACACGGGTACACACAAACAGGAGTTATTTCTTCAGAAAGTTACAGGAAATACGAATCACTGATGCATTAATTTAATGAATTATGAGAAACTTGTTCAATTTAACCACGGGACAACTAGTTGTTTGAGCTGCATGCTCTTGCTGCACGACAGATTACATTCTGTTCAAACTTGGCTATGAGTGCAGCACATGTATTTGCACGCTGCACACATAGTGACGTGTATGTTGATAGGCTAGGTTTACTGCTGCTATGATTGTCCCTTTTTTCTTTCTCCTCCTCTCCATCAGGCCGACTGTCGTTTTGTCTCCCATATAGACTATAAAGCGTTAACTTACCACATGCCACTATGGCCACCCAGAGTGGCTTGTGCATATTGGCAGCATACTGTATAGCAGGTTGTGTATCAATAAAGGTCTGGTTGTTAAAGTGTAACTGACAGCGTTTTAACTACTTTTCAGACATCAAACCAACAGACAATCATAATATCAGTAAAAAAAAATATCACATTCCCAGTTTATGCTACAAAACCAACTTTATAAGTTTTAAAAATAGATTATATTTGACTCAACATTCTATGACGTACAGAAAGGCACTGTTGGCAGAATAGATGGATGCAGTTAAATGCATGCTTAATATAATTTACCTATACACTTCGTGGAAGTACAAAAAATATTGCTATCAGGTTGTAAATCACAGCTGGCCTGGTACATTGTTTGCTGCCTCCATTCGGAATGCACTTGGTCAGTTTCAATTACTCTATACTTTGGACAAAAACAGACAAATGTAAGTAAGACTGAGAATTTCAATACAATCAATCTAGCAAGGGCAATGATCACAAGTCAGTCATAACGTGGCTAAAAGGCTAGTGTATATATGTATGTAGCACACCAACAACACAGAGTCAAATGTTAGCTAGATAGCTAGCTAGCTAGCTTCTAGGAGGATGTCATGTCAGTGGAATAGTGGGTGAGTGACTGACCTTTCCCCTTTATTTCATTTTTTTTGTGGCTACACCGCTAGAAATGCAGGTGTCATTTGGTTACCTAGCAAGAAATGTGAAATGCTTTGCTAGCTAGCTATGCTAAACTTAAACAATGGTTCTCCAGTTAGCATATCTCGTGCGTTCGCAAATTCACTCTGGAAATCTACTTCGATTTCAGAGCACTCTCATCTGAGTGTGTCAGAGCACAGAATAACTGATGAATTTACAAACGTGCAACACCGGGGCAATATGACCGGTGTCAGAAAACGTAGAAAAAAAGAAATAGTTTGTCACAACCGGTCTAGATAACATGTAAACAGCCTAACCAGCTCTGCTAGGGTTAGTAAAAGGGTCAGAGTGAGGTGTTCTCTCATTTGTGTCTGGAAGTAGTCAGCTAGCAAACTCAATTGGTTTGAGGTCAGGTGATTGTGGAGGCCAGGTCATCTGAACAGAACTCCATCCCTCTCCTTCTTGGTCAAATAGCCCTTACACAGCCTGGAGGTGTGTTTTGGGTCATTGTCCTGTTGAAAAACAAATGATAGTCCCATTAAGCGCAAACCAACTGTGATAGCGAATTGCTGCAGAATGCTGTGGTTGTCATGCTGGTTAAGAGTGCCTTGAATTGTAAATAAATCACTAACAGTCTCACCAGAAAAGCACCCCCACGCCATCACACCTCCTCCTCAATGCTTCACGGTGGGAACCACACATGCATAGATAATCCTTTCACCTACTCTCACAAAGCACGGGGGTTGGACCTAAAATCTCAAATTTGGACTCATCAGACCAAAGTACAGATTTTCACTGGTCAAATGTCCATTTCTCGTGTTTCTTGGTCCAAGCATTTATTTATTATTTGTGTCCTTGAGTAGTTTTGATGTCTTCACTATTTTTCTACAAAGCAGAAAATAGTAAAAATAAAGAAGAACCTTGAAATGAGTAGGTGTGTCCAAACTTTTGACTGGTACTGTATTTGAAGAAATCCATTCAGGTGTATTTTATGGCTTTTGCCTTCTAATGATCTAAAGTTGCACTATTGCAACTGCCTATAAACACACAGTCCAGTTCAACGTGAATGGTGGCAGGCCCTTGTGGCAAATGCTTGTTTGCATAAAGGCTTGCTGTTGCTCTGATTGGCTATGGCGCACCGGTCTGCGTAGACTCCGGTCCAGGATGAGACAGATGTCTTCATTAGGTTTTATTTACTGCAGTGTCTATAAGTTGTCTAAACACACGGCCGCCATAGCAGCATGTGGCAAGTTAACGTTGTATAGTCTATATGAGCTGTTATCAGAGGAGGGGGAAGAGAAAAGGGGAAATCATAGCAGCAGTAGAACTATAATTCATGAAAATAATGTATCAGTGATTCATATTTCCTGTAACTTTCTGAAGAAGTAATGCCTGTTTGTGTGTGCCTGTGTGTGTGTTGTGTAGACAGTTAGCTAGCATGCCAAAACAATAATTTCTAAGGCATTACCAAAAACCTTCCCAATTAAATGTTGACTCCAAAGTAGGCCTACCTGACAGAATCAAGTGGTCATTTGTTTGTTGAGTCAAATAGAACCTGTTTTTAAAACCTCTTATAAAGTTGCTAGAATTTTCACAAATGTCTTAGTATATGTATTTCCCAAACATTTTAAGAATTTATGAAAACGTGTAAATTACCATATCTAAGTGCTCGCTTATGTAAAATGACACTTTTACATGATTCCATATGTAAAAAAAAAATGAAATTCTTCCTGGGGGTGTATATGAAAAGATTGTTATGAGATTTCAAGTTGCTAAAATGCTGTCAGTTCCACATTAAATAAATTGTTTAATCCATTCTGTGAGTTCCGTGGTTGTCACGGCGCCGTGAGGTAGTTTAGGCAGAGAGCTCTGTAAATATTGTACACATTGTAATCCACCTCATTTTCACGCATTGCTATGGGCACAGCCAAACAACTGAAGTAATGGATTCGACTTCTGCTTGAATGGAAAGTTTGCCAGTCAATTATTTGAAGGAGTCAATTTATAGAGTATAAAAGTTAAGTAAACAAGTGTAAATATATAAGTGTAATTGTATATATTATTTCATTTAAGTTCACTAATGTGAGCTAGACCTACTATTAGGCTAGTTATGTTGTGATAATGTTAGTTGTGCCGTGTCAGAGTTAAGGGCCATTTACCAAGCCAATAACTATAATGATAACTATAATGATTAACTTACTATAGGCTAGGTAGCTCAAGACCATTCATGAGGTCTCTAACGCACACTGGTTCAGACCATTCAGTGCTGTTCATTGTCATTGTCCCCTGAATCTGAACTTGCCTAGTTAAATAAAGGTTACATTTTTAAATTGCAAATATATCATAGTCATGGCATACTTTGTCTAAGGGCTATTGAAGATTGATATCCAAATATCCACCGAATATCCAATATAAAACACATTTTATCCTGGTGCTCAAACATCCTGTATTGTTTTATGCCGAAATAACTGAATAGGCCCACAGCCTAGGCCTGATAATGCATCCATTTGAATCAGTTTGGGTCTTTTCTCGACAGTTTAGAAGGTCAGAAAGGTACATTAGCAGGCCTCTGTATTTCGTCAAGATGTAGCCTGGTGTGAAGAAAGGCCCACCACTATTGGAAAACTCCCCACCCTGAATGTTGATGTAGCATGTTTTATATTTCACAAGCAAGAGCAAGCGTACATCTCTTGTCCAATAGCATAGACTCGTAGGTTTTTAAAAAAAAGTAGAAATAAGTGTCAAACTAGTTTTTGTAGTCTGGCTTTTCCTGGGACTCCACAAGATTTAACAGGAATATCCGTGGCAGCGGAGTGGCCTAGTGCATAATTGCAACCTATTTGTTGTGGTAATTGCGCTGTTTGCTCTATTACCTCGACTAACCTGTGCCCTAGCACATTGACTCTGTACCGGTACCCCCTGTACATAGCCTCACTACTGCTATTTTACAGCTGCTCTTTAATTATTTGTTATTTACATTTTTTACTTATCTATTTTTTACTAAACACTTATTATTCTTAAAATGGAATTGTTGGTTAAGGGCTTGTAAGTAAGCACTGTAAGGCCCTGTTATATTCACCGCATGTGACAAATAACATTTTATTTTATTTGATAACCTGTTAGTTCATATGCCTTGCCAACCTAATATATATGCCTAAGGCCGAGACAATAAGAAGACACAGTGGCAGAATAAATTCAACCACACCTTTGTTTCATCACAAAACCGGAGAGCAACATATGTCAGGTGAAGTCCACAAACCATATTGCATGTAACAAACAGTTACCTGACCTACAGCATGGTCAAGCAAGTTAATGCTTCAGACATTTTCGGACTAATAAACAACAATTGATTTAGAACCAAGTCGCAAAGAAAACAGGAGCTGCCTCTACTATTTCAGTACCATTTCAACATCATCAAATCACCTATGCTTAGTCTAATACAGTGACAACTAAGATACCAAAATGATTTAGTCCAATCAACTTCAGCAAAAAAATGTTTGTGTGTAAGTAGAAAAACATGTTGATTCATCCTACTTTTAAGGAAACACCAACACCATCCTCTCTTTCATGACTGTCATAAAATACACGCTTTTAGTTTTTCTTGTCCTAGGCTACCTGGCTAAAATGCTTGCTGGCTAGCCTAACTTCCGTTAATGGGCAACGATGCACCAGGCCAGCTAGTTAACATTAGCCTACTACATCTAGTAACACATTGAACTTCCATCCTCTCTGGCCAGTTGCACAATGTATGAATGTATGGTTATATCAGAATCGCTATAATCATTGGCCAGTGCAGAGAAGTAAGTAAAACCACACGTCCAAATCCCTATCTCCATCCATGGATAATTTAGGAAAAGGACCATTTTAACTAGCTAGCTAGCTAGCTAGCCACCGGAGGACGACAGAACAAGATGCAACAATTCATTTTTTTCTGTAAATTACGTGTGCTTTTGATGTGATTGAGGGGGGGAGCCAAATCCAAACTAGCTTGCCTTGACATTTTTATTTTTTTGGTGCACAAGGACCATTCACAGCTCAGTAAGTTTAGTTCAAAGCTGATTGGCTATTATTATTTGTTTTAATTATCAAGGGAAGCCAAATGCTCTCTGGATTCCCTTGCATTCAATGCTATGGGCGGCAACAATGTCATACTCTTTTTTACCAGACAGCATCAGACAGATGGCCTACACATGCTGAGACAAAGAAGTGCTGTTTCGATTGCTCGGATGCTTTCTCTGGGGAGACATATTCAGCCTCTTGTGATTTGAAGGAAAATTATGAAACAGAGAGTTGAAAGATACATTATTTAATGTTTTTGTTGATCTAAATTTGTCTTGGCATCCATGAATACACACCACTGGTACGCAGCTCAAAAAGCTACCATATTGTTTTTTAGGGACAACAAATGTATCTTACCTAGGCTAGAACAACACAATGTTACGAAGAATGTTGTTGTTATTTTCAAGTTAGTGCAAAACTCTAGTCTAGGCTGTAAATTGCTGTGAATAGCCTGTCATTTGAATAACCGCTCAAAAGCCTGGCGTTTTGAATGCATAGGAATTTTGAAATAACTGCATCTGGCCAGCCTGATTGGGAAGCCATTTGGGTCCGTTATGGGGTTTTCTTGGCAGTCCACAAGGTCCAGGCACATTATCAGGCCAGTAATATGGTGTATTTTGTGAAGATGTCTCGGCTAACAGAAACATGGCAATGCAGGGATTTCTAGTGGGGCACATATGAATTATGATAATGCCGAGTTGAGGAGGAAGTTGTATCCATAGTTTCGGCATTTGGCTTCCGTGTTTAAAAAGCTTTAAAAAATGAAGTGGATAGTTTTAGGTGTTTTATGACAATTTTTTATCAACTTCGTATTTTCTTAGCTAATTATGCTCTGATCGTATATACTGTATATTGACCTACGGAGGTGTAGGACTGGCAAGTCAGTTATTTTACAAACTGAGCTGAGAAGCTAGCTAACTGTTTTTATTTGAAAAACAAGAGATGGCTTGGAGATGCTTGAAGATGGCAGAGAATCACTAATGTTTTTTCCCCTGTGATTAATGACCTTCATGTGCCTTAAGCTTAGCGACTGCATGGCTTCCCCCCAGGTGGGTGCTACATGTTTTTCATAGGAGTTTACGAAGGAGTCTACGTCTGGGGATGGCAAGAGGTGACCTGACTACTAAGTTGTTTCTCCCCTAGATATGACCATCATTTCCCCCCTGCTCAACCCCTCACCCGGGCCTCGGACGGAAGAGACGTGGACGACGCAGGTGAGGAAGGAGCGCATGGAGTATGGATCGGACACGAGATGTGACCTGTTGGACTTGCACGTCTGTGGATCACCTTGGAAGAATTTCCGGCCAGAATTGTCAATAGGCTAACTGAAATATCTGTTGTTTTAAGAGCGTCTTTGAGATTCTTGCTGTAATGAAAAGCGCTATACCAAAGCGCTATCTATTATTATTATTATTATTATTATTATTATTCTCCTTTCATGAATGTATTCATAACTAAATAATAATTGAAGCTTTTTAAATTATTAATAAAAATAAAGTGTAAAATGAATACAACCGGCTATGCTAGCGGAGGTTCATAGGTTAATTTAATATAGTAAATTAACTTCATGCATATTCCTTGTCATAATCGTTAGTCTCTAATTACTTACAACTGTTCCACTTTGTATCTCCACCACCCACGCCACATTCGCACCGCGCTTGTCAGTGCTTTCCTTATATTGAAAATGAATGGGAAGGGATTGTTTCACAGCACGGTACCCCCTGTAGTCTATACGTGCCATAAGGATTTTGGAGATTTTCGAAGTAAAAAAGCGCCAAACTCTTAAGTCAACAAGGGCTAGATGTTTTGCCTTTTTTTAAACAAGTAATAAGGCGTATCCCACCAGGACATCTGAATTGGCATATCCGAAAGAGGAAAAACAAAAACACATTTTCATTGGCTGTCATAAGTCTATCACATATATTTAGCATAAAGGATGTTTTAAATAAAGGAAGATAATGATGTCTCTTCCTTCAGCCAATATGATAATGGATTGGATCATGACTAGTTCTATTCAACAAATGCATGCAGGTTTATGAGGCATTATAAGGTTTTAAGGATACAGTCAAGTAAATGAGCCTAGCTGCATGACACCAATGGTGAGAGAGACAGTAGAAAACATAAAAGAAAAAAGTCTCTGAGCTAAAATGTTTGTTTTTTTTACAATATTGATTTTGGGCATAATAAAAGTTGGAAATTCAAACTTTTCAGATTGTAAAATAAATATTCAATGCAAAAGCATACTAATTATTTTGAATATATACAACTGTCCTGTATAGGCTACCTGAACCTGCATGACATGAGCCGGATAGAAAGTTGTGCATTAAAACCAGTCTATTAACGCTAAATAATACAGTCAGTCCACCCACAAAACATTAGCTTACTAGGGATTGTTTCATTTTGCAGTGCACTACACAGGAGGTTGGTGGCACCTTAATTGGGGAGAACGGGCTCATGGTAATGGCTGGAGCGGAATAAATGGAATGGTATCAAATACGTCAAACACAAGGTTTCCATGTATTCAATGTCATTCCATTTGCACCGTTCCAGCAGCCTCCACTGGTGTAGCATCTATAGCTAGGCTAGGGGTTAGGTTTAGAGTTAAGGTTGGGGTGACATTTACAAATCAAAATCAAATCAAATCAAATTTATTTGTCACACACACATGGTTAGCAGATGTTAATGCGAGTGTAGCGAAATGCTTGTGCTTCTAGTTCCGACAATGCAGTAATAACCAACGAGTAATCTAACCTAACAATTCCAAAACTGCTACCTTATACACACAAGTGTAAAGGGATAAAGAATATGTACATAAAGATATATGAATGAGTGATGGTACAGAACGGCATAGGAAAGATGCAGTAGATGGTATCGAGTACAGTATATACATATGAGATGAGTAATGTAGGGTATGTAGGGTAAGTGGCATATTTTAAAGTGGCTCGTGATACATGTATTAAATAAAGATGCAGTAGATGTAGGGTATGTAAACATTATATTAAGTAGCATTGTTTAAAGTGGCTAGTGATATATTTTACATCAATTTCCATCAATTCCCATTATTAAAGTGGCTGGAGTTGAGTCAGTGTGTTGGCAGCAGCCACTCAATGTTAGTGGAGGCTGTTTAACAGTCTGATGGCCTTGAGATAGAAGCTGTTTTTCAGTCTCTCGGTTAGGAGTTAGGTTAATAAAGGGTTAGGGTTAGGTGAAGGATTAACTAAAAGGGTTAAGGTTAGGGTTAGGGGAAGGGTTAGCTAACATGCTAAGTAGTTGCAAAGTAGCTAAAATGTAGTAAATTATTGAAAAGTTGCTCAAATGCTAAAGTTGTCCATGATAAGATTTGAACTCGCAACCTTTAGGTTGCCAGACTTTTGCGTTATAGGTATCGACCCCGACCAACCACCCTGCTTTTGTTTTTGCCTTAAGTAACTATCTGTCTTATGTAACCATACCAAAAGTAACATATCATACTAAATGAAGTGTCCTGGATTAACATACAGAATAATACGAAATGCTCTGAGACCAGTGGTGTTAACCCTTCACGTCTAAAGAGCGATTAGAGAACCATAGAGCATTAAGTAGGACGGAGAAGCCAATTTAACCCCCCCTCTCATGTAAAAGCTGTAGTAAATCTTACAGTTAATTAACAGAACCTCAATTTACTGCTCTTATCTTTATTGATTATATTAACCAATAGGGGTGCTAAAAACTCATTAAGGGTATGGATTTTCATTAGCAACCTTATCATTGCTTGAAAAGTGCCTATTTAGCACATGGGGATATATCAAACCAAGCAGTGAGTTTGGTTTTGAAAGGTAATTATTAGTCATTGCTGTCCATCTTATCTTCCTTCAAGACCTCTGATTTTGGTTAAGTGATTATTTGAGATAGATTAGTAGGGTCTAGTAGGGAAGAACAGAACTGGTATGCCCATATATTGTGTTAAACATGCTTCTGTTTAACCTGAAATTAATTAAAGATGTGACAATATACTTTTAAATTCTATTTGTTATTAAATGAGATAGGCGAGGATGACAGCTGTCCCTACTTGAATGTCAGATTTTTTTATGAAGTGCGATGATTGTTTTTGATTGTATTTATGACCGAGATAAAGCAATACAAGTACAGTGTATAAGCAGTATGAGCATTACAGATCTTAGTAGTGCTGGTGTCTAATTTCAAAAGTTATTTTGCCCCGTCACCATAGAAACAGCTACAGTGTGTTAGAGTGTTAGAACTACAGCATTATGGTTCACCTGTTGGAATGACAGGTGTGTGTGTGAGTGACTGTATATCCCAAGCTTGTACACAAGTGTTGGGACGATTACAAACACTATGAATAATGAAATAAAACGTGCACAGGGCTCCCGAGTGGCGCAGCGGTCTAAGACACTGCATCTCAGTGCAAGAGGTGTCGCTACAGTCCCCACTTCGAATGCAGGCTGTATCACATCTGGCTGTGATTGGGAGTCCCATAGAGCAGTGCACAATTGGCCCAGCTTCGTCCGGGTTTGGCCGGTGTAGGCTGTCATTGTAAATAAGAATTTGTTTTTAACTGACTTGCCTAGTAATTTTTTTCTTTTACATATTCTGCTCCCGTGAGCTAGAATTGAACCTACAATACAGACAAATGCATTCATCTGTTAGAAGGCATTCCAACATCTGCCAAAGAAATGCATCATAACTCACCTAAAAGAAAATGAAGGCAAATAACCTCAAAGTTGTTTTCAAGAGTGCCAGTCAGTGTGTTTGAGTCTTATTGTATGTTTACAGCTTGACCCTTAAAGCAAGGTGCAATGAAAAACTCCCACAACATTGAGAAACGACTCAGGGGGAGATGTGTTGTGGTAGTTGTTTATGGCAATAGATGCCTAGGCCGTTATAAATTAATTATGAATCTGCACGGGCCATTCACTACAGTTGACGCTACAGATGTAGGATCTTAATTTGATCACCCTGTTGCAGGAGAACAATGTAGGAAATATTTAACTTGTAGTGTATTTGATGTTTAAAAAGCATTCTGATGTCTGTAATTTCTGCTTTGAAATTCCTGTCTCAATTGTCCCTTACAAAAAAATGTTATCAACCCCTACAAAAATGTCCATTAATTATAATCTACATAATAATTACTATTGTCTCTTGCTGCAGGATTATTTTCCTGCTGTAGAAAACTGGCTCAAATTAAGATCCTACATCTGTAACGCTTGTTTTCTGTTGGAATCTTGCACCAATAAATACATTTTCAGATAGTTGGTTCCTTTGGAGATTGAGGCCATTAATCCACGAGGACAGTTACTGCAACTCCCATTAGTAGGACGGGCTGTTGAGATTGCATTATGGTTGCAGAATTCTGGCAATTTTCCCCAAATTCTGAAGTTTTCCAGAAATCCTGTTTGGAGGTTTCTAGATTTCCTGATTTCTTTCTGATTCAAGGAATTACACAATCAGGATTTCTGGTAACAGTTAGCTTTTAAGAATACATAATATAATCTGTATGTCATACCAGGAGCCCTGACCTAATTATTTGCATACATCCACCCCTATGGCCGATGAATATCAACCCAATTAGGCAGCAACGTTATGACTGAGCAAACACTAGTAATGGCATCAAAATATGCCCTACTGTAGCTACATGCTCTACAAAAGCACAGTTACCTATGCTTCGGTATTATATTATAACTACATTTATATATTATATATAACAATTTATTCAAAATTCTATAGTGCTTTTTATCATCTTGATTTACAGACAATTGAATGTTGAAAGTTTTGAGGGTTTACAATGATTGGCATGGTTTTATTTCAAAGTCCTGATATGCCTACTGCATGTATGTGTCACCGGTCAACAACAACAGCCCATGAAAAGTCAAGTAGTAAGTGATAACGGGGAGGAAGTGTGTATTACATCCAGATGGTCAGTAAAAGGTGATAAGAAACGGGCAAAGAGCAATCTAGATCAAGAGAAAACAGCACTGGAGAATGAGAAAGGGAGGATGCAGCTGGCAATCTGAGCCATGAAATTTCACAAAATAATACCCAGAGAATTCTCCCCAGTTAACTCACAGGATGAATTGCGCTATACCATTGAAGTCGGAAGTTTCATACACTTAAGTTGGAGTCATTAAGACTAGTTTTCAACCAAGTAATTATTCCAGCAATTGTTCACAGACAGATTATTTCACTTATAATTCACTGTATCACAATTCCAGTGGGTCAGAAGTTTACATACAATAAGTTCACTGTGCCTTTAAACAGCTTGGAAAATTCCAGAAAATGATGTGATGTCATGGCTTTAGAAGCTTCTGATAGGCTAATTGACATCATTTGAGGTGTACCTGTGGATGTATTTCAAGGCCTACCTTCAAACTCAGTGCCTCTTTGCTTGACATCATGGGAAAACGAAACAAAATCAAGCCACGACCTCAGGAAAAAAATGTAGACCTCCACAAGTCTGGTTCATCCTTGGGAGCAATTTCCAAATGCCTGAAGGTACCACATTCATCTGTACAAACAATAGTATGCAAGTATAAACAACATGGGACCATGCAACCATCATACCGCTCAGGAAGGAGACGCATTCTGTCTCTTAGAGATGAACGTACTTTGGTGCGAAAAGTGCAAATCAATCCCAGAACAACAGAAAAGGGCCTTGTGAAGATGTTGGAGGAAACGGGTACAAAAGTATCTATATCCACAGTGAAACGAGTCCTATATCAATATAACCTGAAAGGCCGCTCAGCAAGGAAGAAGCCACTGCTCCAAAACCGTTATAAAAAAAGCCAGACTACGGTTTGCAACTGCACATGGGGACAAAGATCGTACTTTTTGGAGAAATGTCCTCTGGTCTGATGAAACAAAAATAGAACTGTTTGGCCATAATGACCATCGTTATGTTTGGAAGAAAAAGGGGGAAGAAGAACACCATCCCAACCGTGTAGCACGGGGGTGGCAGCATCATGTTGTGGGGGTGCTTTGGATATATTGAAGCAACATCTCAAGACATCAGTCAGGAAGTTAAAGCTTGGTCACAAATGGGTCTTCCAAATGGATAATGACCCCAAGCATACTTCAAACGTTGTGGCAAAATGGCTTAAGGACAACAAAGTCAAGGTACTGGAGTAGCCATCACAAAGCCGTGACCTCAAACCTATAGAAAATGTGTGTGCAGAACTGAAAAAGCGTGTGCGAGCAAGAAGGCCTACTAACCTGACTCAGTTACACCAGCTTTGTCAGGAGGAATGGGCCAAAATTGGGCCAAAATCCAGGAATGGGCCAAAACTTATTATGGGAAGCTTATGGAAGGCTACCTGAAAAGTTTGTCCCAAGTTAAACAATTTAAAGGCAATGCTACCAAATACTAATTGTGTGTACGTCAACTTCTGACCCACTGTAAATGTGATGAAAGAAATAAAAGCTGAAATGAATCATTCTCTCTACTATTTTTCTGACATTTCACATTCTTAAAATAAAGAGGTGATCCTAACTGACCTAAGAAAGGGAATTTTACTAGGATTAAATGTCAGGAATTGTGAAAAACGGAGTTTAAATGTATTTAGGTAAGGTGTATGTAAAACTTCCGACTTCAACTGTATATATTACTTTGTCCCAAGTACCTGTAGAGCAATTTACAGCAATTGTCAATTGTTTGACAAAGGATGTGCTGCTGACAGCATACAATTCAGCAGATGATGCAGTCAAGCGGAGCTGAGAAGACCTGAAACGGCACAGATGGAGTTGACAAACCTTAGCTAACCACAGCTGTGTGAGAGAGGCTAACGAGTGTAGAGCTGTAAGTACTTCCTTCGAGAGGAGGAGGCATTTTCTAAAATCCTGGTTAAGTTGACTGGCTAAGCCGGAGAAGCCAGAAAGCAGCTCTTGAAGCAACTCCAGTTGGAGTCAGTAGATTATCCCATTTCTAATAGTCATTGTAGAAGAAACACTGCATCATTCATTCTTACGTACAGTATTTGCTCTCCCAAAAGTTTGAGAACTCAATTTTCAGCTTTCAGAAAGTAACAACTTTTTTTTAGCAAGCATGCACAACGTCAGTGCCATTCCCTTGACCATTAAATAAGGACACTGGCTTCCCCGTCCAATGCAATCTCCCACTGTATTTATACTGTAGCTACAACACTACAACAATTGAACACCATATGTTGAGTTGAGGATGCCAAAAACATGATCTATTCCTAGACATTTTAATTGAAATATCCATCTTAACAGTAATAACTGCATCAAGCCCAAGGTTTTCTTACAGATGCCAAGCCAGTGCATGTGTTCATATGGATATGTGCATTTGATCTCCATAGAAACAGCCATGATTAATAGTACATTTTTGGGGGAAATACTGTATTTTGGGAGAATGCATACATTCATCTTACTGTGTTCCAACTACTCTAATGTGAGCATATATTTAATGGGTCCACACACACAAATATGTTTTATAAAGCTTCCCTAATATTTAATGTTTCAGTATTTTCACTACATCCGGGATAGCATACACGTTTCAGCTTAACATCCTACTTCAGTCTGCCTTCTTCCATGTCAACAGATACAAGACATCATGCATTGGCTATACCACCACCTGAAAAACAATTGAGGACCTACAATTATGAGTATTAATCATGTTCATCATGATTTATTACTGAAAAAATGATATTGGAATAACGTTAGCACAGCATTTCAGCATGAACTTGATTTGGGATTTAGTTCCATATATAAAAATTGATAAGTAGAGTGGAGAGCAAATCATGCTTAATTATATTACACTTTCTATTACATGCTGTATGTCCCAAATGGCACCCTATTCCCTATTTAGTGAAGTACGTTTAGCCATAGGCCTATGGATCTTGGTCAAAATAGGGAATAGGGTGCCATTCGGGACGCATCTCATGTCATGAATAACCTTTCTTTGCGGGTGAGTGAAAAAATATATATATCTTCAAACTAGGAGAAACTTAAATGAGATGCCTGAATTAAATGTTTCCCTGTCAAGTAATGATGTACTAATATCCCTGCAAGAGGGTTGACAAAAGTATGCTTATATTGAAAAGACAAGGCATGTTTTAATTTAAGTGTCATTGCAGAGCTGGTCAGTAGGGGCCCAGACCATTCACTATAGTTTCATTCATGTCTACCTCTTACACAGAGGCAACGTCCCAAATGGAACCTTAATCCTTATGTAGTGCGATACTTTGAGCAGGGCCCATAGCACTCTGTGGTCTAAATTAGTGCGCTTTGTGGAATAAGGTGCTATTTGGGACTCACACCATCTCTCAGTGACTTATCTGGCAAGCCATAGGGGAGAAGGTTTAAATGCTTGACAATTGCATAATGCCCAGCTTCGTGTATTTGTGTTTTATATATTTTACTGCAGTGGGCTAAATCGGGGAGTGTTTCTTGGTAGTTTTAAACAAATCTACTCTGAAAAAAGTATACACCTCATTCTCATGGTTATGTTTTTTTTTAAAAAGAACATTTGCACCATGTCAGATATAAAGTTGAAATGTATTCAGTTTTGTGTTTACTCTTTATATACAGTACATCACAGATGACTGAAATATAACGCAACTGCTTGCCATAGAAACACTCAATTAAAATAATAATAAATCATGTTTATTAATTATGAAAAATATGAATAACGTTCCACCCATGAGGCCACAAGGGGGTGATTTGTTCATTTGACAGCAGGAAAGGGGTCCACTCTATCAATGCTCTCTGATTTGGAAAAATGGAATTAACTACTAAAAGTTGGCTTCATTCAGTTAAGATATTTTAAATTGCTTGAATAATCATATTTGAGCATTAGGTCAGATGGGGACAGTTAATTTTCCAATATTTTCTATTTATTTGAATAGCTCTTGATTGGTGATTTGAGCTTTAGCCGTCTGCTGATTTTGAGAAACTGTAAACACATTACAGTTTCTGTCTTCCTCCTAACTTGGTACACAATTAGTCATCAGTCTCTATTCAGACACAGCCATCTTGACTTTATTTCTCGTTCCCGTTGACAACCATAACAGCTGCACTGGGCCAGCTTCCTGCCAAAACAGTACAAGGCTTGGGGAAGACAAGCTCTTTTACTAAGAAAAGATACCAACAGGGATCCAACAAATATTGTAACTCATGTCCATTAGATAAAACATGTCCATGACTGTAATTGTAAGTAGCAGCATCAGTAGTATAAAAGAAGTAGATGTACTGAAGTAATAAATAATTATTTGATGGCATTACGCCAAGGCATCTCTAATGCATTCTATTTCTATATAACAAGCCATGCAAAACAACAGCTTTCAGTGACTTAACTGAGTGGGCTTGAGAATCACCTTGTTTCAACATTGTACTTATAATTGGTTTGCTTAAGTACTTCGTTTAGACTGAGAAAGTGGAATATGATGACCTCTAAGCTGTAACGGCGTTCTTCGTTTGTCGCAAGAAAGTCGGACCGAAATGCAGCGTGTTGGTTACTCATGTCTTTAATGAAACAAATGACGATACATGAAATAACTTATAAATACAAAAACAACAAACGGAACGTGAAAAAACCTATACAGCCTGTTTTCTTTTCTTTTTATAAAAATTAATTTATTATCATCAATACCATTCATTCTTTACAACTCATAATTTACATACATACTCAAATAATGGTATTTTTAATTAAACTAAATAAATTAAACTAAACATAAACCCCAAACAAAACCTCAGGGGAGCATCTTCCCTCCCCGTCACCCTACAAAATACCTTCCCCTATCTCCCTGTCCCTAATCTATCCTCTTACAAATCTTAATGACACCCAGCCCTAAACCCCCCTTCCACCTCTCCCGAGCAGCATGCTGCCCCCACTTCCTCTCCTCCCTCTTCATCCTCCCCCTCAAATCTCCTTCCACTCTCCTCACTATCCCTTCCACCCCCCAATCTCTCCCTGTCTTCTCCATGTTCAGCCTTGCTTCCCACAGCCCCCGTTTAAAGAGACTCATGAGAAGCCAGAGCAGAAACCTGTCCCTATCCGTCCCTCTCACTCTCCCTACACCCCTCTCTAACCTGGCCCACGTCAATACAAAATCCCCCTTTACCAAACCTAACAACACCCGTGCCCTAGCCCATACTACTCCGGCAAAGGCACAGTCCCAAAAGACATGACGCACAGTCTCCTCCCTGCCACAAGAGGATCTTGGACAGGTGGGGGATTGCACTAAACTATACCGGTACAAGATGGAACGTACCAGCAAACACTTATGAAGGCTCAACCAATTCAGGTCCTTGAGCCTGTTGTCCAGACCCCTCACCTGCACTCCCTCCCAGACCACTTCCGAGATGCCTACTACAGGCGCCGGACTCTCTGCCTTTCTGACCTCCTCGTACAGGTGCCTATGATCTAAACCTACTTGGGCAACTTCAACCTCTGGGTGCGCACGCAGCCACTTGGCCGCATGACCAAAGTGCTACGGCAGCTGTTCCGCCCGAGGACCCGTGTTAGACCACACCATTATGCTTCTCGCCTGATACGAGAAAAATACCCGCAGAAGGTAACCGGACGGGTGTATCACTGGCTGAGCAAGCTCCGTTAACAAGAAAGAAACAAAAATTGTGTCCAGCTTGAGGGGGAAATGTGGTACCCCCCTACCTCCCTCCCCGATGGGACAGATCATGCGTGCCCTGGCGACCCACCACAGATAACACTGCTACTCCTACTGCCCTCTCTTCGTCCGCCCACGTGTTCTCGCACACCCCGAGAGCTTCTGGTCAGCGGGGTGGTGGCACCGGGATCCTCATCTCTCCCAAGTGGTCATTCTCTCTTTCTCCCCTTACCCATCTGTCTATCGCCTCCTTTGAATTCCATGCTGTCACAGTTACCAGCCCTTTCAAGCTTAACATCCTTATCATTTATCGCCCTCCAGGTTCCCTCGGAGAGTTCATCAATGAGCTTGATGCCTTGATAAGCTCCTTTCCTGAGGACGGCTCACCTCTCACAGTCCTGGGCGACTTTAACCTCCCCACGTATACCTTTGACTCATTCCTCTCTGCCTCCTTCTTTCCACTCCTCTCCTCTTTTGACCTCACCCTCTCACCTTCCCCCCCTACTCACAAGGCAGGCAATACGCTCGACCTCATCTTTACTAGATGCTGTTCTTCCACTAACCTCATTGCAACTCCCCTCCAAGTCTCCGACCACTACCTTGTATCCTTTTCCCTCTCGCTCTCATCCAACACTTCCCACACTGCCCCTACTCGGATGGTATCGCGCCGTCCCAACCTTCGCTCTCTCTCTCCCCCGCTACTCTCTCCTCTTCCATCCTATCATCTCTTCCCTCTGCTCATACCTTCTCCAACCTATCTCCTGATTCTGCCTCCTCAACCCTCCTCTCTTCCCTTTCTGCATCCTTTGACTCTCTATGTCCCCTATCCTCCAGGCCGGCTCGGTCCTCCCCTCCCGCTCCGTGGCTCGACGACTCATTGCGAGCTCACAGAACAGAGCTCCGGGCAGCCGAGCGGAAATGGAGGAAAACTCGCCTCCCCTGCGGACCTGGCATCCTTTCACTCCCTCCTCTCTACATTTTCCTCCTCTGTCTCTGCTGCTAAAGCCACTTTCTACCACTCTAAATTCCAAGCATCTGCCTCTAACCCTAGGAAGCTCTTTGCCACCTTCTCCTCCCTCCTGAATCCTCCTCCCCTCCCCCCTCCTCCCTCTCTGCAGATGACTTCGTCAACCATTTTGAAAAGAAGGTCGACGACATCCGATCCTCGTTTGCTAAGTCAAACGACACCGCTGGTTCTGCTCACACTGCCCTACCCTGTGCTCTGACCTCTTTCTCCCCTCTCTCTCCAGATGAAATCTCGCTTCTTGTGACGGCCGGCCGCCCAACAACCTGCCCGCTTGACCCTATCCCCTCCTCTCTTCTCCAGACCATTTCCGGAGACCTTCTCCCTTACCTCACCTCGCTCATCAACTCATCCCTGACCGCTGGCTACGTCCCTTCCGTCTTCAAGAGAGCGAGAGTTGCACCCCTTCTGAAAAAACCTACACTCGATCCTTCCGATGTCAACAACTACAGACCAGTATCCCTTCTTTCTTTTCTCTCCAAAACTCTTGAACGTGCCGTCCTTGGCCAGCTCTCCCGCTATCTCTCTCAGAATGACCTTCTTGATCCAAATCAGTCAGGTTTCAAGACTAGTCATTCAACTGAGACTGCTCTTCTCTGTATCACGGAGGCGCTCCGCACTGCTAAAGCTAACTCTCTCTCCTCTGCTCTCATCCTTCTAGACCTATCGGCTGCCTTCGATACTGTGAACCATCAGATCCTCCTCTCCACCCTCTCCGAGTTGGGCATCTCCGGTGCGGCCCACGCTTGGATTGCGTCCTACCTGACAGGTCGCTCCTACCAGGTGGCGTGGCGAGAATCTGTCTCCTCGCCACGCGCTCTCACCACTGGTGTCCCCCAGGGCTCTGTTCTAGGCCCTCTCCTATTCTCGCTATACACCAAGTCACTTGGCTCTGTCATAACCTCACATGGTCTCTCCTATCATTGCTATGCAGACGACACACAATTAATCTTCTCCTTTCCCCCTTCTGATGACCAGGTGGCGAATCGCATCTCTGCATGTCTGGCAGACATATCAGTGTGGATGACGGATCACCACCTCAAGCTGAACCTCGGCAAGACGGAGCTGCTCTTCCTCCCGGGGAAGGACTGCCCGTTCCATGATCTCGCCATCACGGTTGACAACTCCATTGTGTCCTCCTCCCAGAGCGCTAAGAACCTTGGCGTGATCCTGGACAACACCCTGTCGTTCTCAACCAACATCATGGCGGTGGCCCGTTCCTGTAGGTTCATGCTCTACAACATCCGCAGAGTACGACCCTGCCTCACACAGGAAGCGGCGCAGGTCCTAATCCAGGCACTTGTCATCTCCCGTCTGGATTACTGCAACTCGCTGTTGGCTGGGCTCCCTGCCTGTGCCATTAAACCCCTACAACTCATCCAGAACGCCGCAGCCCGTCTGGTGTTCAACCTTCCCAAGTTCTCTCACGTCACCCCGCTCCTCCGCTCTCTCCACTGGCTTCCAGTGGAAGCTCGCATCCGCTACAAGACCATGGTGCTTGCCTACGGAGCTGTGGGGGGAACGGCACCGCAGTACCTCCAGGCTCTGATCAGGCCCTACACCCAAACAAGGGCACTGCGTTCATCCACCTCTGGCCTGCTCGCCTCCCTACCACTGAGGAAGTACAGTTCCCGCTCAGCCCAGTCAAAACTGTTCGCTGCTCTGGCCCCCCAATGGTGGAACAAACTCCCTCACGACGCCAGGACAGCGGAGTCAATCACCACCTTCCGGAGACACCTGAAACCCCACCTCTTCAAGGAATACCTAGGATAGGATAAGTAATCCTTCTCACCCCCCCCCTTAAATGATTTAGATGCACTATTGTAAAGTGGCTGTTCCACTGGATGTCAGAAGGTGAATTCACCAATTTGTAAGTCGCTCTGGATAAGAGCGTCTGCTAAATGACTTAAATGTAAATGTAATACCTGCCACTCCACATAAACTGAAACACAAGCTTCACTAGAGGCCTTCTCAGACAAGCCGGCAATGGGTAGATGTATGCCAAATACAAAAGCGACGGCAACACATCCACCTTTAGGACCAGGACTTTGCCCATAAAAGACAAATACCTAGCTTTCCACATTGCTAGCTTCCTCTGTACCACTGCAATACCCATGTTCCAGTTTAGCGTCGCAGAGCCGGAGGTCTCAAAATGGACCCCGAGAATCCTCAGGGCCCCCTCACAAAGAGATAACCCCCCAGGCACATCCGTTCTACCGCGCCATCTTCCGAAAAACTTGACGGAAGACTTTGCATGGTTCAGAACTGCTCCCGACGCTCGAGTGAATTCCCCAAAGATGGCAAGGGACCTTGTCAGGCACGAGTCCTTGCACAACAACAAGGAAGTGTCGTCGGCGTACTGCGTCATCTTAACACGCAGTCCACCACTTCCAGGGATCAGCAGACCTTCCACCCCTGTGTCTGCCCTAATGGCAGCCCCAGAGGCTCCATGTACAGAACGAAGAGGAGAGCCGAGAGTGGGCACCCCTGCCTGACCCCAGACGAGAGGTCAAAAACGTCACCCAAGTGACTATTTACACTAACTCGGCACCCCGCTCCGACATATAATGTACGAATCCATCCTATAAACTTCTCCCCAAATCCTAATCTACCTAACACTCTGAATAAAAAGGATCTATTCACGCGATCAAAGGCTTTCGCCTGATCTAGCGCTGCTACCATAAAAGGCAGTCCTATATCTTCAACCCAAGCGATGGAGTCCCTGATTAACTGTAGGTTCCATCTAATAGAGCGACCCTCTACCCCGCACATCTGATCCTCATGAACGACGTAGGGAAGGGCTGTGCGTAACCGGTCTGCTAAAACCTTTGCAAGTAGCTTGTAATCTACACACAGCATGGTCAACGGCCGCCAGTTGCCAAGGTCAGTTACTTCCCCCTTCTTATATAAAAGTGACAGCACACCAACAGCCATTGATCCCCCTGGGACCCCCGTCTCAAGGATGGCCTTCAAGACTTCGAGGACCACTGGTCCAAGTATACCCCAAAACTTGAGATAAAACTCAGCCGGCAGCCCATCCATCCCAGGCACCTTCCCTTTTCCCATCCTCCTAAGAGCGCTCTCAACCTCTTCTAGTGAAATCTGGGCCTCCATCACTTCTCTAATGTCCTCCGGCAACCGCCTGGACAAGTGTTCTAAAAACACATTTCCCTGCTCTACATCTATTTCCCTTTCCTTAAATAAACCTTGGAAGTTATCAGTTGTCACCCTGACCATATCCTCTGGTTCTCTAACTATACTACCATTTTCTTCCCTAACACCATGCATTACCTTCCTACTCTGTCTTGCCCTAACCAACTTAAAGAACATAACAGAACAAGTCTCATTATGTTCTAGAAAGCCGCTATGCGCACGCTCCAGGAAAGCTCGAGCCTTCCGCTCCTGCAACTCCCTGAGCTGCGCCTTTAGGGTTGAGGATCTCTCCCAGTCAAACGACCCGCCGAGGTTGCCTGCCTCGTATTCGAGTTCAATTAACCTTTGGATACGATCCACCTCCTTCCTCTCCTCCCTTTTTTTCCTCTTGCAATACCCTATTATAAAAGCCCTAATCCTCACCTTAACTAATTCCCACCACTCTAACACCCCCTCGCACATGGACCGGAGACCCTCAAGCCTCATAAAGAAAACATAAAACCCGTCAACAAAAACCTGCTCCTCCAGCACATCCCGATCTAGCTTCCAGTACCCCTTACTAAAGAGGCAGACTGGCGACCCCACCTGCAGGAGCACCCCATCGTGATCCGAAAAGAAAACAGGCAACAGCCGCCCAGACAACTTTCCCAAAGACCTGGGTACAAAAATATAATCAAGCCTCCGCTCAACCCCCCTGGAGTTACGCCATGTAGGACCGTCCATTTTCGGAGTAGTGTGTATACCACCATCTACCAGACCATGGCAAGCCATTAGCCTAGCAATGGCGCCTGCACTGTTATCCCCCCCTCTTCCTAAATCTGTATTAAAACCCCCCCTATCACTAATTTCCTATTTGTGACACACAGGGGTGTCAGACAGTCCACCATCTCCTTCCTGTCTGCCACCACCTGTGGCCCATACACCACCACTAATCTAAATTTACAATCCCTTATCGTGACATCCACCCCTATAACCCTCCCCTGCATTAACACAAATGAATCCTCCACTTTTACCTCCCTGTGCCCACACAAAATTCCTACCCCCGATGAGGGCACCCCCCACACCCCAAACCGACTCCCCCTTGTCCCACTCCCTCTTAAATCTACTAACATCCCCTCCATCCCTCAGGTGAACCTCCTGTAAAAAACAAAAATCAAAACCCACACCCTCCAAATAACTAAAAACCACCCTCCTCTTAACAATATCTCTTAAACCCCTTACATTTAAACTAACAAAAGTAAAATTAGACTCCATGAAAAAAATAAAACATGTAATACACACAAATTCTAAACTCAGACAGAAAAAAAAAACAAGAGACTCACCCGATGCTCCCCTGCTCCATATCTACCGGTGAGAACACCATCCGTAATCCCAACATCCCCCCCACTTCCTCCATCACACCATCCCAGGATGCTGGAATAGTGTTTGGCTTCGGGGTGCCCTGCAGCCTGGGTCTACCCCCACAATCCTCCCCCTCCCCAGTGTTGCAGCTGGTTTGGAAAAAAATTGGGGAGGCTGAGTCCCCAAACAAAAAACTCCCCACCTCCTCCTGTACCCAGTCCTGAGTCTTGTTAGGTGTGTCCCCACCCAAATGAAGTTGAGAGTCTTGGGAAACCAGCAGCAACCCAGAGGTTTCTCCCACCCCCATCACTCTCTTGGCCATCCCCTCCCCCTCACTGTCGGCCAATCGCACCCTCCTCTTCATTCTCTTCTTTGGTGATGGCGGCAGTGGAGAGATACCACCCCCCCCCCGCCTGCTCCTCCACCATACCCCTCATCTCTTCCACCATGTCACTTTCCCCCCAGTCCACTTTCTCTTCCACCGTCTCCTTCTCCACCACTCCTCCCTCGCTTTCTTCTCTCTCATGCTCCTCCACTCGGTTGCCTTCTTCCACCGCTTTTCCTGGTTCTCCTACTCCCGTGCCTTCCATTTCCTTCTCTCGTCCATCCGCCGCTTCTTGCTCCTCTTCCTTCCTTGTGGCCTTCCCCTCTGGACTTGTATTCTTGTCATGAGGCGTGTTTCCTTCCCCTCCTCTTCTTCCCCCATCCCCCGCTCCTGCTCCCCCCCCAGCCACAGACGCATATGACCTCTGACGGGCCGGGCACCCCCGCCACAGGTGTGCTGACGAGCCACACCCATGGCATGTCTTAGGCTTGTCACAATCCCTCGCCTCGAGATCCTCAGATCCACAAAATCTGCATTTTCTCATGCTGCACGAGGCGAAAATGTGACCATAGGCCATACAGCGCCTGCAAAATGGGGGCTGACGTGCATAAAACAATGTCCCCCTGTCAGCCCCAAGGGAGAACATAGCAGGAGGATGGAGGTAGCCACCATGTCCCTTTGGGTCCTCCCTGAGGAGGGCCTGGAAGCCTCTCCTCCCATTCCAAAACCCAAGGGAGTCTTTGAGGTGCCTAGCTGAGGACGTTATCCATGTATCTCCCCAGAAAAGCCCTCACCTCTTCATCCTTAACGTAAGGGTTGTACATGTTAACAGTTACAACCCTAAAGTTATTCTTCGCCAGACTTGATATTTCGTAGTGGCACATCGGCCTCTCACCTCCCACTGCTCTTGCCCTTCTCAGGATATCATCATGTTTTTCTTCCGTATATAGCGCGACGTCGTATGCTCCCTCCAATGAGTTGCCTTGGAAACAAAACACGTCCTTCACCGTCAGCTTTAGAATCCCCATCAATATAATCCTTCCAAAAGATTCTCGTCCTAAAGGCTCCAACTCCTTTTCCTTCCAAGCAAAACAAATCGTGTTAGCCAGCCCAATCCCAGGGACCGACCGTGATGATGTATTTAGCACCATCTCCGCAAGGAGAATGGCGCTCGTACTCTTCTTCTTCCAATACAAAAAAAATAAAATCCAAAAGTGACCGAAACTGTCTGGTGAACACTACACAGAGACAGGAACAATCACCCACAAAATACAAAGTGAAACCCAGGCTACCTAAATACGGTTCCCAATCAGAGACAACGAGAATCACCTGACTCTGATTGAGAACCGCCTCAGGCAGCCAAACCTATGCAACACACACCCCTAATCAGCCACAATCCCAATAACTAAAAAACCCCACTAAGAAATACAACAAACAATAAACCCATGCCACACCCTGGCCTGACCAACTAATAAACTAAAACACAAAATACTAAGACCAAGGCATCTCCCTCTTTCTGTACATCTTACTTTATTTTTAGAAAATATAGGCAGGGATGAGTTTCCTTATTTATTAACTATTTATTTATTTAAAGTTTTACCCCTTTTTCTCCCCAATTCCATGGTATTGGAATACTATCTTGCCTCATCGCTACAGCTCCTGTATGTACGGGAGGGACGAAGGTTGAAGGTCATGCGTCCTCCAATATACAATCAAGCCGCACTGCTTCTTAACACAGTGTGCATCCAACCTGGAAACCAGCCGCACCAATGTGTTGGAGGAAACACCGTGCACCTGGCAACCTTGGTCAGCGCGCACTGCGCCTGGCCCGCCACAGGAGTTGCTGGTGCGTGATGAGACAAGGGCATCCCTACTGGCCAAGTCCTCCCTAACCCGGATGAGGCTAGGCCAGACCGGTTGCGACAGAGCCTGGGCGTGAACCCAGGGTCTCTGATGGTGCAGCTGGCGCTCAAGTACAGCACCCTTAAACACTGCGCCACCCGGGAGGCCCCCTTATTTGTTAATCTTGGTTGTCTGTATTCCCTGCAGTTCTGTACTTTAGCTGACTTTCAAAGAGAAGTGCATGCAGAAACCCACTATCGGGTTCAAAGAGCAGAGAGTTTCAGCTCACATTTGGCATTGTTTGAAAGAATGTATTCAAATGTCTTTCTGTTCGTTCCTATTATTAATTCCTGTTGTATTTTTCTCTTGCCGTACTATTTGTGATTGTACTTCTAATTTCAAGTAGTAGAATCTGCTCTTTTAATAAGCTTTACATATCAGCCTCACAGCCTTCGTCAGATGTGGAGGATTTTTAAAGAGTAGATGTTTAAATACTGATGTTACACATAATCAAGAAGACCATTATGTATTGACTGCTATATGGAGAACCATCTTGGGAACAAGGTTGTGGGAAACGTTCAAACACAACCCGCACACAGCATAGCACAGCACAGCACAGCACAGCACAGCACAGCACAACACAACACAACACTAATACTGCATGATGCCTCTAATCTCTTTATGGCAGACACGCCAGAGCTCTTGGCTGATGATCACAGAATGGCAGGTACTTTACACAGATTGGCATGTCAGATAAGCTCAGAGATAGCAGCAGTTTGATTGATAATTGCTCAGAGATACTTGTGAAGAATGGAAATGTGACAGAAAGGGTATGACAACCTCTTATAGCATACACCTAAAAATGCAGATAATGACAATAAGGGTTATGCACAGTGACTAAAATGTGGTTGTGGGATCTGTGTGGAATTTGCCAGATTTTGGGCCAGTTTCCCTGACACATATAAAGCCTAGTAATGGACCTAAAAACATAATATCTATTCAAAATGTTCTCTCTTTTTGGCTTCATTCCTGCTACTTTTCTATTCCGTCACTTGAACATTTATGATATGGGGAAATATAATATTCATGGTCTCTTTGCAAGTGACCTTCGCCTAGGCCTACAGTATGTCTGTTTTAACAGAAAGCAGACCACTCTTTACAGCAAGCCAGATTTTTTTATCCGGTCATAGAGGGAGAGAGCAATAGGTTTCATCTACCATTTTATGAAGCACTGCAGGATCTTCTTATAAAATTAATCTACCCCACTCAACTCTGCTGCTCATAAAATGCCCATTGATTTATTGAACTTGCACATAAACCTCTTGAAATCACTATTCCATACAATTACCAGTAAAAGTAAGGAAATGAAAAGTACACTGCACCAGTTTAGTATGATGATCTAAAGTTTTAATACAGTCTACCCAAATTAAAACTTTCCAAATCTTCTATTTGTTTCAGTAATAAAGAATAAAAACCTAATATACCTATACATTGATTCATGATACATTCCCACATAACACCTCTTTCCTTAAATGTTAACTGGGGATTCTGTAATATATTTCTCCTGTCAGGTTGTTAAAAATCTCTATTTTACATTCTTTTAAATGCACCACATATTTTGTTGAGCCTATAGGATTATTATAAAATGTATTGCAGTGCAGTTCCAGGATAAGACCTAATTTTGAGGTCATGAGCAGCTGTAATTGTATCATAATACATATAGTCATTTGAGACCTCATATAGCCATGAAGATCTTATATTACCCATCAAACAAGACACACACATACACACACACAGCTCCTCATTGACTCGCTGCTTTTCATATACAGTAATTGGGCAGGAATTGCTGTACTTCATAGTTGAAGCGGGAAATGCCCAATCAAATATTCATGATCCCACATTTCTCTGAAAAAAAATCCATACCACCGTGGGGCCTCACTTCACTTCACTGTGTGTGTGTGTGTGTGTGTGTGTGTGTGTGTGTGTGTGTGTGTGTGTGTGTGTGTGTGTGTGTGTGTGTGTGTGTGTGTGTGTGTGTGTGTGTGTGTGTGTGTGTGTGTGTGTGTGTGTGTGCCTGCCTCTTTGTGTATAGGATAGAGAGAAAGACTAGCAAAAAAGAGACCACCAAGGCTAGCACCAAGGCTATTATTTGCATATTTGTGATTTCCCTTTGTCCTGCCTTTCCTTCAGCATCAGATAAGCCTCCATGATTGAGTTTGGTATTTGTATTTAGTGTTCAGTATGCATAGACTAGAAAATGACCAGAGCCCCTACTTGAACTTGTTGTACCTCAGTCCCTTTTCTTTGTTGATTGTACATTATTTATCTCTGGTGGAGATCCCAAATCCCAAATGTACATAAGGTAAAAATAGAACAAAACCTGAGCTTGATTCAGAATACATTTGAAAGTATATGGTACATGCTTGTGTCATGGGTAATTAATATGATTATTTAATATTGTACCGTGTTAATGATTATCAGTGAGAGGGTAGGGTAAAAGCTAGGGTTAAGGTTAGAGGTCGACCGATTAGTCGGGAATGGACGATTAATTAGGGCCGATTTCAAGTTTTCATAACAATCGGTAATCGGCATTTTTGGACACCTATCATGTCCGATTACATTGCACTCCACGAGGAGACATCTTGTGAGATTGCAAAGAGCCAAATCAAATTACAGAAATACTCATCATAAACATTGATGAAAGATACAAGTGTTATACATAGGATTAAAGATAAACTTCTTGTTAATCCAGCCGCTGTGTTAGATTTCAAAAAGGCTTTACGGCGAAAGCAAACCATACTATTATCTGAGGATAGCACCCCATCAAACAAACACAGACAATCATATTTCATCCCGCGAGGCGCGACACAAAACTCAGAAATAACGATATAATTCATGCCTTACCTTTTTGAAGATCTTCTTTTGTTGGCACTCCAATATGTCCTATAAACATCACAAATGGTCCTTTTTGTTTGTTTAATTCCGTCGTTATATCTCCAAAATGTCCATTTATTTGGCGCATTTGATCCAGAAAAACACCGGTTCCAACTCGCGCAACATGACTACAAAAGATCTAATAAGTTACTTGTAATCTTTGTCCAAACATTTCAAACAACTTTCCTAATACAACTTTAGGTATTTTTTAACGTAAATAATCGCTAAAATTTAAGGCGGGATAAACTGTGTTCAATACTGGAGGAAAACAAAGTGGAGCAAGCTTTCAGGTCACGCGCCTCTAACAAACAGTACACTTCACTTGACCCTCGTTCTGAACAGGGCTACTTCTTCATTTCACAAAGGAAAAACATCAACCAATTTCTAAAGACTGTTGACATCCAGTGGAAGCGATAGGAACTGCACGCCAGGTGCCTTAGAACTCTAGATTCCCATTAAAAACCCATTGAAAAGCGAGTGAAAGAAATCCTGGTTGGTTTATCCTCTGGGTTTTGCCTGCCAAATAAGTTCTGTTAAACTCACAGACATCATTCCAACAGTTTTAGAAACTTCAGAGTGGTTTCTATCCACATGTACTAATAATATGCATATCCTAGCTTCTGGGCCTGAGTAACAGGCAGTTTACTTTGGGCACACTTTTCATCTGGACGTGAAAATACTGCCCCCTAGCCTAGAGATTTTAAACATTAGCTTTTTTACATGGCACGTATTGCACTTTTACTTTCTTCTCCAACACTTTGTTTTTGCATTATTTAAACCAAATTGAACATGTTTCATTATTTATTTGAGACTAAGTTGATTTTATTCATCTATTATATTAAGTTAAAATAAGTGTTCATTGATCATTCGGTATTGTTGTAATTGTCAATATTACAAATATGTATAAAAATTGGCCGATTAATCGGTATCAGCTTCTTTTGGTCCTCCAATAATCGGTATCGGTATTGAAAAATCATAATCTGTCGACCTCTAGTTAATAAGATTACCGTTGTATGTGCATTGTAATTACAACAATACAATAGTTACACTGTACTCCATAGACTTACTAAATAGTTATAACAACTTGAGATCAAATTAATATCATAATAAGCACATACAGTGCCTGTCAAAACTTTGGACGCAGCTTCTCATTCAAGGGTTTTCCTTTATTTTTAACATGTTTCTACATTAAAACTATGAAAGAAAGTGAAAGTGTTAAAGAAATGAAAGTATATTTTATATTTGAGTTTCTTCAAATAGCCACCCTTTTCCTTGATGACAGCTTTGCACACTCTTGGCATTCTGTCAACCAGCTTCATGAGGTCAGTCAATCTGGACAATTTCAAGAACTTTAAACGTTTCTTCAAGTGCAGTCGCAAAAACCATCAAGTGCTATGATGAAATTGTCTCTCAATGAGGACCACCACAGGAATGGAAGACCCAGAGTTACCTCTGCTTCAGAGGATAAGGTCACTAGAGTTACCAGCCTCAGAAATTGCAGCCCAAATAAAAGCTTCATAGAGTTCAAGTAACAGACACATCTCAACAACAACTGTTCAGAGGAAACTGCGTGAATCAGGCCTTCGTGGCCGAATTGCTTGCAAAGAAACCCTACTAAAGGAGACCAATTAAAAGCAGACTTGCTTAGGCCAAGAAACACAAGCAATGGACATTAGACCGGTGGAAATTTGTTCTTTGGTCTGATGAGTCCAAATTTGAGATGTTTGGTTCCAACCACCGTGAGACGCAGAGTAGGTGAATGGATGATCTCCGCATGTGTGGTTCTCACCGTGATGCATGGAGGAGGAGGTGTGATGGTGTGGGGGTGCTTTGCTAGCGATATTGTCTGTGATTTATTTAGAATTCAAGGCACACTTAACTAGCATGGCTACCACAGCATTCTGCAGCGATGCGCCATCCCATCTGGTTTGCACTTAGTCGGACTATGATCTGTTTTTCAACAGGACAATGACCCAACACACCTCCAGGCTGTATAAGGACTATTTGGCCAAGGAGAGTGATGGAGTGCTGCATCAGATGACCTGGCCTCCACAATCACCCGACTTCAACCCAATTGAGATTGTTTTGGAAGAGTTGGACCGCAGAGTGAATGAAAAGCAGCCAACAAGTGCTCAGCATATGTGGGAACTCCTTCAAGACTGAAAAGCATTTCAGGTGAAGCTGGTTGAGAGAATGCCAAGCTGTCTGTCATCAAGCGTGCAAAGCTATCATCAAGGCAAAGGACGGCTACTTTGAAGAATCTAAAATCTAAAAGATATTTTGACTTGTTAAACAAATCAAATGTATTATTTCATAGTCTCTTCTTTGCTCTTCTTCTACACTACAATGTAGAAAATAGTTTAAAAAATAAAGAAAAACCCTTGAATGAGTAGGTGTGTCCAAACATTTGACTGGTACTGTTTATCTATTATACAGACTCCATATATGGGAATAAATTAGATAACTCATCAACATGTAACTCGCCTGCGTCCCAAATGGCACCCTATTACCAATATAGGTCATTATCAATAAAACATCACAATACAGTGCAGGGCGTTCAATTTTTTTCTTCTGGGGAAAGGAAACCTCCAGCTCTATTACAACCACTGACAAGTATGTGCTGTTTTCAAGGGATTGTTAAATGCATTATAACTACTTGGTTTTAATATCATCACCTCTTGAAGAGCATCTTCAGAACTACACAATTCCAATTATTCCTTATTTAGCATCATCAGAGTTATTATGGCCATTAACTGCATGCTTTTAAAGATCAGCAAACATCAATTGATCATGTAATTTCAGATACATGAGGTTAGCCTATCCATTTGCCATATAATTAGCTTGCTAAGCAAGTAACTTGTCATTTAGTTTGCTTCATCAGAGATGAGGCTTTTGGAAAGAGCTTGACATCGGCAAGTCCTCATCCTGTTAAAGTTGTCAGTCGGACTTCTGTCATCAAGCAAATCAAACAATATTTGAATTTAGCAATCTAGTTTATCCCCTGAAAGTTAGCTTGTTAATTAGCCATTATTGATGTGATCTATTATTACCTAGCCAGCCCATTTAATGTGGTCTATCAATCAAGCTATCCTGTCTGTCGGCAGCAATCGTGATTAAACACTTAAACCTGTCTAGGACAGGCGTTCCGCTAGCGGAACCCCACCTCAACATTCCGCTGAAAAGGCAGTGCACGAAATTCAAAAATATTTTTAATAAATGTAACTTTCACACATTAACAAGTTCAATACAGCAAATGAAAGATAAACATCTTGTTAATCTACCCATGGTATCCTATTTCAAAAATGATTTACAGCAAAAGCAACATATATGATTATGTTAGGTCATAGTCAAGTCGCAAAAACACACACAGCCATTTTCCAGCGAAAGAGAGGAGTCACAAAAAGCAGAAATATAGATAAAATGAATCACTAACCTTTGATGATCTTCATCAGATGACAGTCATATGACATCATGTTACACAATACATGTAACTTTGCTAGGTAGGTTTACGTTGGTTGGAGAGAAAAAGTACATTAGCCGGTCTACTGACCACTATGTTTAGCCAACTGTACAAAGTTTCTACCGATAGCTTGCAAAGTAAACATTATCATCTAACAGTATATTGGCAAATGCATCCTTCTGCTGCTTGACAGGGAAATTAAGCTAAACCACTCATACTTGTCAGGTGTAGTTCCCTTATGTTATATTACTCAAATATCCAATTAATGGTGGCAAATATTGAGCGATAACGTAAGGCTACCATCACGTATCTGAAATGACATGATCAATTGATGTTTACTGATCATGAAATGCATGCAGTTACTTGCTATATATATTATCCATTCTAGGGAGTTTTTTCTAGCCACCATGCTTCTACACCTGCATTGCTTGCTGTTTGGGGTTTTAGGCTGGGTTTCTGTACAGCACTTTGAGATATCAGCTGATGTACGAAGGGCTATATAAATACATTTGATTTGATTTTGATTTGATTTGATATACAAAATGCACATTTGAAATCTGTCCACAAATAGAATATATTTTATATTTACTTTATTTTTGTCACATCCTGATCTATTTCACCTGTCTTTGTGCTGATCTCCACCCCCCTCCATGTGTCACCTATCTTCCCCATTCCCCCTAGTGTATTTATACCTGGGTTCTCTGTTTGTCTGTTGCCAATTCATTTTGTTCTTCAAGCCTACCAGCGTTTTTCACCTTGCTTCTGTCTTTTTGTAGTTCCTGTTTTCTAGTTTTCCCAGTTTTGACCGTTTCTGCCTGTCTTGACCCTGAGCCTAACTGCCGTTCTATACCTTGTCACGGCACCCTGGATTATTGACCTCTGCCTGCCCTGACCCCAAGACTGCCTGCCGTTCTGGACCTTTTGGACTCTGATCTGGATTACTAACTTTGACCTGCCGTTTTGCATGCCCCTGTTCTAGTATTAAACTTTGTTACTTCGACACAGTCTGAATCTGGGTTTTCTACTGAAATGTTGTAATTTGATTTTAGGTACCTTAACTTTTGAAAGTAAATTCTTCAGATACATTTTTTTAAACTTTTAATGTTATTTTATGTTTCTTCAGAGAAAATATATGTGTAGTGATGTCCTATGTTTTGTATTGTAATTGGAAATGTTATAAGGGAAAAAATAAAATAAAACTCGGATAGAGCTAAATATGAGCAATTGTTTTGCATGGTATAATTGGAAATGTATAGCTCTGACTATCCTCTTCAAGAGGTGATTATATTACAACCCAGTAGTTTACATTTATTAAACAATCCTTTGAAAACAGCACACAGTTGTCAATAGTTTTAGTGGAGCTGTGACATTTTATTGATAACGACCTATAGTGCACTACTTATGGGTAGTGTAATATATTGGGAATAGGGTGTCATTTTTGGA
The DNA here is from genome assembly GCF_036934945.1 of Oncorhynchus masou masou. NCBI lineage: Eukaryota > Metazoa > Chordata > Actinopteri > Salmoniformes > Salmonidae > Oncorhynchus > Oncorhynchus masou. The sequence goes on from NC_088212.1 coordinate 40,001,408, forward strand.
TGTACACAAAGTGAATTTAATGTGAAGAAGCCAAACCACTGGGATAAAAGTCCAGCATCATTCTACTGCTATGGCACATGCTTATTCATTTATTATTGAATCACCTTTTCACCTTTTTCTTTGTGAAAAGCATTTGAAACTCCTGGAGAGTCCCAATAAATGTGTGCTTGATCAAAAGACGTATGGAGATAGAAAAGAGTGCAAAATAATATAACATGCAGTCAAGTTCTGGAGATAGTGTGTATGATACAATATTGATATAGATGGTATAAAAAACTATGGAGAATATAATATCACCTGCAGTAAAGGGGAATCTACAGGAGTGAACTGCAACAAAATGATGGTCTGTAGGAAAGGAAAGAAAGTGTTTATTCTTTTGAGTAATGAACATGAGTCCAACAGAATGCAATGCAGCACTACAGAGTATCATCCTAGTTCATCCATTCCTCCTTTTGATCAAGGTAGGTTTAGTGAAATAAGTTTAAGTCTCCCCACAAGACAACTGCAAAAGAACAGAATGGAGCTGGCTGTTCTGCCCTATCAAGTTTAGAGACACATTACCTAAGCACTTACATACAGGGAAACAGCTGTTGTAGCAATCCCTGGAGCTGCAGAGCAGGAGCAGAGTTTTCAGAAAGCGCCCATGTGGCCCCTGTGACACATCATGCAAATCCAAATAGATGCCCACGACTTTATAGGGAAAATTAATGTGAATAACACAGAATTTTGAGGAGACTGTTCAAAAACACCACATGGCACCATATGCTTGTTGAGTACAGAGCCAAAATATGGTTTCAAAATGTTAACACAGTAATACTTGTGAGGAAGAGTTTTATTAAAGGTGTACAAGGCACTAGACAGACATTGTTAAATGCCCATAGATCCTAAACTAATATGAATTTGACTGAAACTGGTGTTTCCACTAGAACTGTCACTATCAATACAAATTGATCTTGTAACCTCAATTTCATTTTTCAGGTTTCATCAGACTATGCTCTCATTTTGGAGAAGACAATGTATTATACTGTATAATAAGTTGATATCTCATGTGTTACCAAATCCCTGATTCAGAGATGCAACATAGGGACAGAAACAGTTCCAAAATGGCAATACTATTTAATTTGAAATTGCAAAAATTGTGACAAGTTTACCTGCCTGGTTTTCTTGGGAAAAGGAATATACCAAGACATTTGCTGACTTAGATCTAACACAAAGCAAACCACCAATGCTTCTAGAATGTTTACCCAAACAATTGGGACACTTTTTGAACAGGAACTTCTACCCCAAAAATATAATCAGAATTAATGTAAAAACTGATCAAACCTTTTTTTAAATCACTTACACAGCACAAATTAACATCAATCAAATTGGGGAGGAGTGATGTTTACAAAAGACAATCTGTTTTGATGAATACTTCAGAATCAATTTCAACCAACAACGGTTAGAGCAGCGGCGTCCTGTGATTCGACAATGGATGGCAGCATGGTGCTCTGCTCCACAGCTGAATGGAGACGCTAAATGCTGCATGCAATTACCCAGTGTAAAGCACTCATGACTCCCTCCTAATTATAAACCCCAGTGAATAATCACAACCCATTGCAACTGATTGTGCAACTCTTCAGCTAAAAACTGTTGGGAGTTGCAGCTTATAGCCAGAATGGCAATTCAGCCTCTGTCTAATTCAACGATGTTCATTATACACTGAGTGCACAAAACATTAGGAACACCTGCTCTTCCATGGCATAGCCTGACCAGGTGAATCCAAGTGAAATCTATGATCCCTTATTGATGTCACTTGTTAAATCCACTTCAATCAGTGTAGATGATGGGGAGGAGACAGGTTGAAGAATAATTGTTAAGTCTTGAGACAATTATGACATGGATTGTGTATACAGTACCAGTCAAAAGTTTGGACCCACCTACTCATTCCAGGGTTTTTCTTTATTCTTAATATTTTCTACATTGTAGAATAATAGTGAAGAAATCATAACTATTAAATAACGCATATGGAATCATGTATTAATCAGAAAAGTGTTTAACAAATCCAAATATATCTTCTTCTTCAAAGTAGCCACCATTTGCCTTGACGACAGCACACTCTTGGCATGCTCTCAAAACCCTTCACCTGGAATGCTTTTCCAAAAGTCTTAAAGGAAAACCCACATATGCTTTTTTCTATCATTTCTGTTTTGTTCCCTTCTGATTCTTTCCAAGTGAAAATATTTTCTCCATATTAAGGAAAAACTCAAACGTTTCTCGATGTATTTATGTTTGGTTCCCTTTGTTCGATACATGAAAACACCTTGAGCATTTTATGAACCTTTTATCAATATTGCAAGATCTGCATGTTTGAATGATCCAAATACCAATAAAACCAGGGACAACATTGTTGGATCACACATGGAAAGTTGTGGAGCGCGGTGTCTCATATGAAGATATTGACCTATAAACTAGAATGGAGGAATTCATCAGAATTATACTCTAGGCAATAAGGTCAATGGCAAAGTATTACTATACATGTTGTCTCCTATTTAGATCCTTGTGTGTTTCACCTATAGATAGACAGGAAATAGGTTTATGTATTATGTCTTGTTGCCCAGCATTGTATTGAGTCCTGTGCTTTACTGGGGTGGATGTGAGTTAACCTCTGACCCTACAGGCTGATGAATTCTTAACACGATAAAGGAATGAGTTTAGGTGTTCTTTCTTCTACCAAGAAGGACTGAGAATATAGTGGACTTTGACCTTTTTTTTGTCCATTTCGCAGAGAGTGCATAGAGTACAGCAAGGACACTATATAGAAGGGGTTTTAAACGTTGCTGTACAACATTAAATGTAACATTCTCTCCAACACAGTCTGTTTGTTGAAGAAATGAATACACTGGATCTTGCATGTCGTCTTTGATTAGTCAATTCCAATGCAGGCTATGGCTGGTAACAGTCGGTCTGATTATGCTGCTTGTCCTCCATTAGGGCCAATCACCTGGCCACCTACTCATTATCAGAGAACCAGGGTTCTGACCACGGTAAACATCTCCAACATACAGTTGAAGTCTGACGTTTACATACACTTTAGCCAAATACATTTAAACTCAGTTTTTCACAATTCCGGAAATTTAATCCTAGTAGAAATTCCCTGTTTTAGGTCAGTTAGGATCACCACTTTATTTTAAGAATGTGAAATGTCTGAATAATAGTAGACAGAATGATTTATTTCAGCTTTTATTTATTTCATCACATTCCCAATGAGTCAGATTTTTACATACACTCAATTAGTATTTGGTAGCATTGCCTTGAAATTGTTTAACTTGGGTCAAACGTTTCGGGTAGCCTTCCACAAGCTTCCCACAATAAGTTGTGTGAATTTTGGCCCATTCCTCATGACAAAGCTGGCGTAACTGAGTCAGGTTTGTAGGTCTCCTTGCTCGCACACGCTTTTTCAATTCTGCCCACAAATCTATAGGATTGAGGTCAGGGCTTTGTGACGGCCACTCCAATACATTGACTTTGTTGTCCTTAAGCCATTTTGCCACAACTTTGGAAGTATGCTTGGGGTCATTGTCCATTTGGAAGACCATTTGAGAACAAGCTTTATCTTCCTGACTGATGTCTTGAGATGTTGCCTCAATATATCCACGTAAATATATCCTCATGATGCCATCTATTTTGTGAAGGGCACCAGTTGCTCCTGCAGCAAAGCACCCCCACAACATGATGCTGCCACCCATGTGCTTCACGGGATGGTGTTCTTCAGCTTGCAAGCATCCCCCTTTTTCCTCCAAACATAGCGATGGTCATTATGGCCAAAGAGTTCTATTTTTGTTTCATCAGACTAGAGGACATTTCTCCAAAAAGTACGATCTTTGTCCCCATGTGCAGTTGCAAACCGTAGTCTGGCTTTTTTATGGCGGTTTTAGAGCAGTGGCTTCTTCCTCGCTGAGCGGCCTTTCAGGTTATGTCGATATAGGACTCGTTTTACTGTGGATATAGATACCTACCTGTTTCCTCCAGCATCTTCACAAGGTCCTTTGCTGTTGTTCTGGGATTGATTTGCACTTTTCGCACCAAAGTACGTTCATCTCTAGGAGACAGAACACGTCTCCTTCCTGAGCGGTATGACGGCTGCATGGTTCCATGGTGTTTATACTTGTGTACTATTGTTTGTACAGATGAACGTGGTACCTTCAGGTGTTTAGAAATTGCTCCCAGGGATGAACCATACTTGTGGAGGTCTACAATTGTTTTTCTGAGGTCTTGGCTGATTTCCTTTGATTTTCCCATGAAAAGCAAAGAGGCACTGAGTTTGAAGGTAGGCCTTGAAATACATCCACAGGTACACCTCCAATTGACTCAAATGATGTCAATTAGCCTATCAGAAGGTTCTAAAGCCATGACATAATTTTCTGGAATTTTCCAAGCTGTTTAAAGGCACAGTCAATTTAGTGTATGTTAACTTCTGACCCACTGGAATTGTGGTACAGTGGAATATAAGTGAAAAATCTGTCTGTAAACAATTGTTGGAATAATTACTTGTGTCATGCACAAAGTAGATGTCTTAACCGACTTGCCAAAACTATAGTTTGTTAACAAGAAATTTGTGGAGTGGTTGAAAAACGAGTTTTAATGACTCCAAACTAAGTGTATGTAAACTTCCGACTTCAACTGTATGACCAGCCAGCTTTATTCATTAATTCACTAATTAATCAATTGATTCATTCTGTAAAGCACTTTGTGACAACTACATATGTAAAAAGGACTTTATAAAATCTATGATTGATTAATTGATTGATTCTTCCTTCTTTGCCCTCCTTCATCCCTTTCCCTCATTTCCTACAGTATATCCATCGAACTGCACCCTCCTTGGTTCCTTTGGAGTTTTTGGGGCAACAATAATGCAATAGATATTCGGACAAATATTTAGGCCTAATGCTCTCACCCTGTGGTCACTTTAACTAGCTAGGAGAAAGCTAGCCAGAATATTACAGTGGAATGTTGCAGTATGTAAAGGGTATGTTTTGATGTTACATATCATACACACTCAAACTGCCATACTTCCAAACCCCCAATAGATCGCAGCCATGGGGCGTGATACACTTAGAAGTAGCATGCACACTTGGAGAAGAGTACAGCAACTTATCTTATTTCGGAAGAAGAATACAGTGCCGTGTATGGTTTGGGTTAGTAAGTGCCGGAAATACTGTACATGGGTGGTGTTTCGTGGATCACAATGAACAAAGGTGCCATTTATTGTTGGATCATTTGATGACTTGTTTTCAGACATGTCAACTTGTAGTATTTGGAGTTTTACATGTATCCCTCAGGTGGCCAAGTTGACCTATTAAGAAATGTCATTGGTTTGTTGAGAAAAAGTTTAAGATCTTTTGTAGGCCGATGCGGAATTTGATACAGAAAATAATCACTGCCACTTGGTGAGGTTAGCAAAGGGCTAGCATGTGCTAGGTTATCTGATAGGACCAGCTGGAATGGAGTATTCTATCATGTGACACTACGACAACGATTTGAATGAGTTGATGCTTAAACGTAACCTTGAACTTAAACTTCTTCTAATGTTCACAAGTATGGGCCCACTGTGTTCTCAACTTAGCAATTGGGCAATTACGGTGTTATCTATTGTATTCCAGATTCCTCAGAATTACATGTGTATCATACTTATTAACGTAGGTACATGTTTTGCTTTGCTTCCCCACGTTCTTAAAGGAATATTTAAAATAGGATTGATGTTAAAGCAGACAGTTGTCTCTGGTATATTATACTACTATAAATAAACAAAGTATACATAATATACTATACAGTATTAATATTGAATGGTAAACATATCTTATCTTATGCTGTGGTTATAATTTCTATTTTGTGCTTTGGTTTAGTTAGCATGCCCTAGTAAATTACATTTCCTGACAGATATTTAATTAGCATTATAATTCCCATCATATACATTATTTTAATGTTTTGACATTATTTTACACGAATTCAGGCAATGTGTAAAACCAAGTAGTGTACTTGACACTACTTGATATGACAAAGTTACACAAAATGGCAGGAAAATGATCCATATTACCCTATGCAATCTGCAATGATGTTACCAGGAAGAGAAAATAAATGCTGCTACTTGATCCTTGAACCTTTTCAAGGTTACCCTATTGATCCTGCTTGAAAAGACAGACAAAACATATTTCTATATCCTTTAGTGAGTAATAATCATTCTGGAAAGTAGAGAAAATACCATACAGTATACTTACCAAAAACGGTAGGTGGTATCTATTGAGAATGGTACAAATTATTGTCTTCATCTGAAAAGTCTGAGCCACACATCATTTACTTGATTTAATTTACATGGACTAGACTCCAAACAAAAACCGACAATAGGGACATCCTGTGAAATAGGCCTAAATGCAGTATTCTCAGACCAGACAAAGGCATACATTAAACAAAAAACCAACAGGTGTTATTCAGAAAGATAAAGGAGAACCAATTTGGAGGATTGGATACTAAGAGAGGGAAGGCTTAGAGGGATAGCAGGGGATAGAAACAAAGAGAATATGTACAAACGAAGTAAATTGATGAAGCCAAAGAGAAGGTTTTCTCTTCATTTGTATTGATATAAGTAGAACGTTTTATCTTTCCTGGTATTGATATAAGTAGGTGTCACTGACTGACCCGGGTTATGATGTTCTTATGTCCTGTCTTTCTGTGCTTGTCCTCAGCTTGTCACATCACACCCAAGGAGAGCAGTAAACCTTCACTGATGAATTAATTATAAACAGACTTCCCATGGGTTCGCTCTCCATAGTCCATACACTACTGAAAAAGAACCCTGCAAAATCATTCTAGGGGACTGGCCTTCAGTATGATCAGTGTGAAAGCCAGAGAAATATCAGTGGACAATGAGGTGGAAACTTTAAAGGAGATTGATGTGTTTCCTGTGAATTTCTTTCCTATAAAGACAAAACTTTACTGCACATTTATTTGACCACACCAGCAGCAACAATAGCAACATTTGTAAAAAGCAAGAATAGTTGTTTTTTCCAACTATTGAAATGCTGCTCAACTTGAACTTAATTCCATTATACTATGAGTAGCATATTTACATGTTATTGTTGGATAAGTATAGTGCATGCTCATCATATTATGGCAATACATCTGAAGAGTGCTCTTTACCAAGATCCAAGACCCACATCCAAAGCAACAAGTCCAGCACAGAGTAAGAAATAATTAAATAATGCATGCTTTTTTCCAATTTCACAGGCTTGCAAAGGAATACTAAATGTCAGCATTTTAGTCAAGTAGCCAAATAATTACAGCTGCACTGAGAGTAGCAGGGGTCCAAGTTTGGTCTCACAGAAACAAAACAACAACACAGAGATCACCGCCTCGCCTCACCTGACTAGGTGGCCTCGCTCACTAAAGATACAAGGTACCAGTCCTGGGACAAACACTACAGGAATATGTAAACTGTGTTGTGCTGCTCTGTGCACCACAGATTTCCCAATGTGTAGCTACTTATGTACAGTACGCAATGGATTTCTGTGTGATTTATATAGGCTGTGTGGGTTTTTTGTGGAGCCCAACACTGGTGTGTGTGTCTATTATATCAACAGTCTCATGAGCTAGCTGTTGACATTAAATTAGTTACGCAGAAGAGCTCATGGAAAAGAATTGCATGTGCGTGTAACATTCAGCTAAACTTGTGGAATGCTCTCAAACTCTTAACACTTCATGGGTAGCATGAAAATACCCTGCTCAGTGGTTACTATAATGTCTATGCCCTTATGGCCACATGAGCAAGTAGAGGGGCGGCTTGCAACACACACACACAGGATTGCATCCCAAATGGCACCCTATTCCCTACATAAATCACTACTTTTGATCAGAGCCCTATGGGCCCTGGTCAAAAGAAGGGAACAATATAGAGAATAGGGTGTCATTTGGAACGAAGCCATACAAAGCTCTCCTCTCAACTCGATAAGGCAAATCGGGAGGGTTTTGATCTCTATCTTATCTGGTCTGGCAGTGCAGTCTTGGGATTCTGTTTGAAGTGGTGCTGTGCCACTCTAATAGTAAAGTAATTATTGTCGCCGAAAGCCACGAATGGCCTTGAAAGGGCTTTCACTTGGCGTATCTTAATCACAGATGCACACCCACAATGCTGCCAACACCTGTACGGTCCAGGATCAGCCCTTCTCAATGCCCACTATCTATCAGATAATGCCGCGTCAAGATAATAATCAAACATTTAATCAACCAGGTCTTCTATGGAAATGGGTGATTAAATGATGCAGATAAGTACGTAGGCGTTGTAGGAGCCATTGAAATTAGATGGAAGACATCACTAAGAGAGGGAGGGTTCTCACTTTGGAACCAAAATTGGAGCAGCCCACATAAGAAAATACTACAGTTTACTATAGAATACTATAGTATTTACTAGTGGTGTAAAGTACTTCAGTAAAAATACTTTAAAGTACTACTGAAGTAGTTTTTTGGGGTATCTGTACTTTACCTTACGAATTATTTACTCCATACATTTTCCCTGACACCCAAAAGTACTTGTTATGTGATGAATGCTTAGCAGGACAGGAAAATGGTCCAATTCACGCACTTATCAAGAGAACACATGGTCATCTCTACTACCTCTGATCTGGCAGACTTACTAAATATAAATGCATTGTTTGTATATAATGGCTGTGTTGGAGTGTACCCCTGATGATCCGTACATTTTAAAAACAAGAAAATCTGCTTTGCTTAATATAAGGAATTTGAAGTTAGTTATACTTTCACATTTGATACTTAAGTATATTTTAGCAATTACATTTACTTTATATACTTAAGCATATTTACAACCAAATACTTTTAGACTTTTATTCAAGAAGTATTTTACAAGGTGACTTTCACTTTTACCTGAGTAACTTTCTATTAAGGTATCTATACTTTTACTCAAGTATGACAATTAGGTACCTTTTCCACCACTGGTACTTACTATATAATTCTGGAGTAAACTGTAGTAAACTGTAGTATAGCGTAGAATACTATACTCCACGCCTCGATCATGTAGTGCTTACTGCAGAATGTTGTAGTATATTGTAGAATACTATAATACACATTGCACTTTCCCTTGATCATGTGCAGTACTTACTATAGAATTTTCTACTATACTGTATAATACTATACTCTACACTATAGTAACTGTCAATCGTGCAGTGCTTACTATAGACTAGAGGTCGACCGATTAATCGGAATGGCTGATTAATTAGGGCCGATTTCCAGTTTTCATAACAATCGGAAATTGGTATTTTTGGGAGCCGATTTGCCGATTTTTGTTTTATTTTTTATCATTATTATTTTTCATACCCTTATTTAACTAGGCAAGTCAGTTAAGAACACATTCTTATTTTCAATGACGGCCTAGGAACGGTGGGTTAACTGCCTCGTTCAGGGGCAGAACGACAGATTTTCACCTTGTCAGCTCGGGGTATCCATTCTTGCAAACTTACAGTTAACTAGTCGAACGCAATAACGACCTGCCTCTCTCTCGTTGCACTCCACAAGGAGACTGCCTCTTATGCGAATGCAGTAAGCCAAGGTAAGTTGCTAGCTAGCATTAAACTTATCTTATAAAAAACAATCAATCATAATCACTAGTTAACTACACATGGTTGATGATATTACTAGATATTATCTAGCGTGTCCTGCGTTACATACAATCTGACTGAGCATGCAAGCATACACGTATCTAAGTATCTGACTGAGCGGTGGTAGGTAGAAGCAGGCGCGTAAACATTAATTCAAACAGCACTTCAGTGTGTTTTGCCAGCAGCTCTTCGTTGTGCGTCAAGCATTGCGCTGTTTATGACTTCAAGCCTATCAACTCCCGAGATGAGGCTGGTGTAACCAAAGTGAAATGGCTAGCTAGTTAGCACGCGCTAATAGTGTTTCAAACATCACTCACTCTGAGCCTTCTAGTAGTTGTTCCCCTTGCTCTGCATGGGTAACGCTGCTTCGATGGTGGCTGTTGTCGTTGTGTTGCTGGTTCGAGCCCAGGGAGGAGCGAGGAGAAGGACGGAAGCTATACTGTTACACTGGCAATACTAAAGTGCCTATAAGAACATCCAATAGTTAAAGGTTAATGAAATACAAATGGTATAGAGGGAAATAGTCCTATAATTCCTATAATAACTACAACCTAAAACTTCTTACCTGGGAATATTGAAGACTCATGTTAAAAGGAACCACCAGCTTTCATATGTTCTCATGTTCTGAGCAAGGAACTGAAACATTAGCTTTCTTACATAGCACATATTGCAATTTTACTTTCTTCTCCAACACTTTGTTTTTGCATTACTTAAACCAAATTGAACATGTTTCATTATTTACTTGAGGCTAAATTGATTTTATTGATGTATTATATTAAGTTAAAATAAGTGTTCATTCAGTATTGTTGTAATTGTCATTATTACAAATACATTTTTAAAAATCGGCCGATTAATTGGTATCGGCTTTTTTGGTCCTCCAATAATTGGTATCGGTGTCGGCGTTGAAAAGTCATAATCGGTCGACCTCTACTATATACTTCTGTAAGATACTATACTACAGTACATACCATAGTATCCCTCGATCACGTAGAACTTGCTTAAAAAATGTTTAGATCGATTGGTCTGATAGCTAGCTCTGTCGATGCTGTTTTGATTTGAAAGTGCTATCCATGAGGAGCTCACGGATGGGCTTTCTTCTGAGAATCCCCCTTGATCGTGTAGTGCCTAATATAGAATGTTGTAGTATACTATAGAATACTACTCTCCACACTGTCGTATCCCTTGATTGATTTTTCTTGACTATTTAAAAAAAACATAAATGTGTATACAATGCATTTATAAATTTGTCCAGAATGAATAGCAAAACATGTTTTACATTTATTTTCATTGTGGTTCTAGTTCAAACATCAAACATTTCACATTTACAGCTAACCCACATAAAAAATAATATAGTATATTATGGTCTAAATAGTGTAGTATTACTATATTTATATACTGTAGTATTCACTGAAGTATTTTTTGCAGACTTTACTACAGTATTCACTGTAGTGTTTTGCGGACATGACTGTAATATACCATAATATTCACTGTAGTATTTTTACTGACTTTCCTGTAGTGTTCACACTAGGTAGCCTAGAGTAAAGACATTTGGGCCAGTAACCGAAATGTTGTTGGTTCGAATCACTGACTAGGTAAGAAATCTGTCCATCTACCTTTGAGCATGGCACTTAACCCTAATTTGCTCTAGATAAGAGGGTCTGCTAAAAATGACAAAACAAATTCACTGTAGTGTTTTGGCGGACATGACTGTAGTTTACTATAGTATTCACTCGTGTTTTCGCGGGCATGATTGTAGTACACTGTAGTATTTACTGTAGTGTTTTTGTGGACATGACTGTAGTATGATATAGTATTCACTGTAGTGTTTTGCGGATATTACTGTAGTATACTATATTATTCGCTATAATGTTTTTGCTGATATTACTGTAGTATACTATAGTATTCACTGAAGTGTTTTTGCAGACATGACTGTAGCATACTATAGTATTAACTGTAGTGTTTTTGCAGACTTTACAGTAGTATACTATAGTATTCACTGAATTGTTTCTGTGGGCATTACTGTAGTATACTATAGTATTTAATGTAGTGTTTTTAAGGACATAGTATATTGTAGTAACACCTGCTGATTAGGGTTAGCTAAAATGGCTCTACTACCAGACTACGCCAATTACTGTTTATTGAGGGTAACACCTCAACCAGAACATAAGACACACAGGATCGTGACAGGCCACCTATTGAGTTGGGTCAACAGTTCTGAGCAATACAACGGACCAGACACCTTTGCAATTGAATTGAATTGTTTTTATTTTTAATTGTAACATCTAAACGTTAGACACAGGTTCTAGGACCAATTAGGGGAAACAGTGCAGAAGCAGATATAAAGAACAAGCTAAATGTATTAAAGCTTAGAGGATTGGGTTTGCTTGTTTGACACAGATATACCAAAAACAGTGACAAACAATACTGTACTTCTGATGGTGTCAGACCCTAATCTGTTTCACCTGTCTTTGTGCTTGGCTCCACCCCCATCCAGGTGTCGCCCATCTTCCCCATTACACACTGTGTATTTATACCTGTATTCTCCTTTTGTCTGTTACCAGTTCATTTTGTTCGTGAAACCTACCAGCGTTTGTTCCCCTGCTCCTGCCTGTTTCTCGCACCTGTTTTCTAGTCCTTCCCGGGTTTGATCGTTCTGCCTGCCCTGACCATGAGCCTGCCTGCCGTTCTGTACCTTGCCCCACCTAACTGAATTATTGACCCCTACCTGCGTTTGACCTGCCGTTTGCCTGTCCCTGTTTTAGAAATAAACGTTTGTTTCTTCGAAACTGTTTGCATCTGGGTCATACCTGAAACGTGATAGATGGTAGGAAAGAGATAACAGTTAACCACCGCATTTACATAAATAGATATTTTAGAAATACAAATTATTTCATTTAAATACAGTCACCTTATTGGAGGGAACTGCCAATAAACTGCCTGGATCTCAAACCAGCGAAGCCTCTCCAAACAAACCAACCGAAAACAAAAGGACATTATTGCAGTGACTTCACATAACGAACATCTTGAATATTGTCACACATGAATAAACTCACTGATGGTCAAACTAAACACACCATTCAGAATAATCGACCACACTCCAAACATTTCTTCAAGACAGCATGGTCACAAAATGGTTGCGAACAGAAATAAACCAACAGCAACGACACCGTACAGCCTATACACACAAAGAACCTTCCAGGTACAAAACTCTCACTTGAACATGACCACAGGGTGCTTTTATGCCTTTCCTTCATGCCCTCCCATAACAAGGGTGCCCATGGAAACACCGACCAAAACTTTGGTTCACTTAAAATGATTCAGCTACAAGATTGGAACTGATTGAGGTTTAGGTGAGGGTTATGGTGATGCCCATCTACTGTGGGACTCTAGTTAAAGAGCAGGCAGAGGCAAGGATGCAGTTCAGTATAAGAGTAATGGAGATGATACAGGGAATGATGACATGTGACTTGTCTTGAATTGAGACTTGGTTTGCTTTGCATGGAATATGGTGTATCTAAAAGGAGACACAGAAAGGTGCAAATAATAATGGGCAATAAAAGCAATGAACATACATAATTAATCGGCTATTAATGGAAACAATCAATGACAAATGCAATAAGCATATAAATGGGTAAAGCTATGCATAAATATAGCAGCAGTACTGTACAGTAGAGTCAAAATCAAATCAAATCAAATTTTATTTGTCACATACACATGGTTAGCAGATGTTAATGCGAGTGTAGCGAAATGCTTGTGCTTCTAGTTCCGACAATGCAGTAATAACCAACAAGTAATCTAACTAACAATTCCTAAACTACTGTCTTATACACAGTGTAAGGGGATAAAGAATATGTACATAAGGATATATGAATGAGTGATGGTACAGAGCAGCATAGGCAAGATACATTAGATGGTATCGAGTACAGTATATACATATGAGATGAGTATGTAAACAAAGTGGCATAGTTAAAGTGGCTAGTGATACATGTATTACATAAGGATGCAGTCGATGATATAGAGTACAGTATATACGTATGCATATGAGATGAATAATGTAGGGTAAGTAACATTATATAAGGTAGCATTGTTTAAAGTGGCTAGTGATATATTTACATCATTTCCCATCAATTCCCATTATTAAAGTGGCTGGAGTTGAGTCAGTGTCAGTGTGTTGGCAGCAGCCCCCCAATGTTAGTGGTGGCTGTTTAACAGTCTGATGGCCTTGAGATAGAAGCTGTTTTTCAGTCTCTCGGTCCCAGCTTTTATGCACCTGTACTGACCTCGCCTTCTGGATGATAGCGGGGTGAACAGGCAGTGGCTCGGGTGGTTGATGTCCTTGATGATCTTTATGGCCTTCCTGTAACATCGGGTGGTGTAGGTGTCCTGGAGGGCAGGTAGTTTGCCACCGGTGATGCGTTGTGCAGACCTCAATACCCTCTGGAGAGCCTTACGGTTGAGGGCGGAGCAGTTGCCGTACCAGGCGGTGATACAGCCCGCCAGGATGCTCTCGATTGTGCATCTGTAGAAGTTTGTGAGTGCTTTTGGTGACAAGCCGAATTTCGTCAGCCTCCTGAGGTTGAAGAGGCGCTGCTGCGCCTTCTTTACTATGCTGTCTGTGTGAGTGGACCAATTCAGTTTGTCTGTGATGTGTATGCCGAGGAACTTAAAACTTGCTACTCTCTCCACTACTGTTCCATCGATGTGGATAGGGGGGTGTTCCCTCTGCTGTTTCCTGAAGTCCACAATCATCTCCTTAGTTTTGTTGACGTTGAGTGTGAGGTTATTATCCTGACACCACACTCCGAGGGCCCTCACCTCCTCCCTGTAGGCCGTCTCGTCGTTGTTGGTAATCAAGCCTACCACTGTTGTGTCGTCCGCAAACTTGATGATTGAGTTGGAGGCGTGCGTGGCCACGCAGTCGTGGGTGAATAGGGAGTACAGGAGAGGGCTCAGAACGCACCCTTGTGGGGCCCCAGTGTTGCGGATCAGCGGGGAGGAGATGTTGTTGCCTACCCTCACCACCTGGGGGCGGCCCGTCAGGAAGTCCAGTACCCAGTTGCACAGGGCGGGGTCGAGACCCAGGGTCTCGAGCTTGATGATGAGTTTGGAGGGTACTATGGTGTTAAATGCTGAGCTGTAGTCAATGAACAGCATTCTCACATAGGTATTCCTCTTGTCCAGATGGGTTAGGGCAGTGTGCAGTGTGGTTGAGATTGCATCGTCTGTGGACCTATTTGGGCGGTAAGCAAATTGGAGTGGGTCTAGGGTATCAGGTAGGGTGGAGGTGATATGGTCCTTGACTAGTCTCTCAAAGCACTTCATGATGACGGAAGTGAGTGCTACGGGGCGGTGGTCGTTTAGCTCAGTTACCTTAGCTTTCTTGGGAACAGGAACAATGGTGGCCCTCTTGAAGCATGTGGGAACAGCAGACTGGTATAGGGATTGATTGAATATGTCCGTAAACACACCAGCCAGCTGGTCTGCGCATGCTCTGAGGGCGCGGCTGGGGATGCCGTCCGGGCCTGCAGCCTTGTGAGGGTTAACACGTTTAAATGTTTTACTCACCTCGGCTGCAGTGAAGGGGAGACCGCATGTTTCCGTTGCAGGCCGTGTCAGTGGCACTGTATTGTCCTCAAAGCGGGCAAAAAAGTTATTTAGTATGCCTGGGAGCAAGACATCCTGGTCCGTGACTGGGCTGGATTTCTTCCTGTAGTCCGTGATTGACTGTAGACCCTGCCACATGCCTCTTGTGTCTGAGCCGTTGAATTGAGATTCTATTTTGTCTCTGTACTGACGCTTAGCTTGTTTGATAGCCTTACGGAGGGAATAGCTGCACTGTTTGTATCCAGTCATGTTACCAGACACCTTGCCCTGATTAAAAGCAGTGGTTCGCGCTTTCAGTTTCACGCGAACGCTGCCATCAATCCACGGTTTCTGGTTAGGGAATGTTTTAATCGTTGCTATGGGAACGACATCTTCAACGCACGTTCTAATGAACTCGCACACCGAATCAGCGTATTCGTCAATGTTGTTATCTGACGCAATATGAAACATGTCCCAGTCCACGTGATGGAAGCAGTCTTGGAGTGTGGAGTCAGCTTGGTCGGACCAGCGTTGGACAGACCTCAGCGTGGGAGCTTCTTGTTTTAGTTTTTGTCTGTAGGCAGGTATCAGCAAAATGGAGTCGTGGTCAGCTTTTCCGAAAGGGGGGCAGGGCAGGGCCTTATATGCGTCGCGGAAGTTAGAGTAACAGTGAGCCAAGGTTTTTCCACCCCTGGTTGCGCAATCGATATGCTGATAAAATTTAGGGAGTCTTGTTTTCAGATTAGCCTTGTTAAAATCCCCAGCAACAATGAATGCAGCCTCCGGATAAATGGTTTCCAGTTTGCAAAGAGTTAAATAAAGTTCGTTCAGAGCCATCGATGTGTCTGCTTGGGGGGATATATACGGCTGTGATTATAATCGAAGAGAATTCTCTTGGTAGATAATGCGGTCTACATTTGATTGTGAGGAATTCTAAATCAGGTGAACAGAAGGATTTGAGTTCCTGTATGTTTCTTTCATCGCATCATGCCTCGTTAGCCATAAGGCATACGCCCCCACCCCTCTTCTTACCAGAAAGGTGTTTGTTTCTGTCGGCGCGATGCGTGGAGAAACCCGTTGGCTGCACCTCTTCGGATAGCGTCTCTCCAGTGAGCCATGTTTCCGTGAAGCACAGAACGTTACAGTCTCTGATGTCCCTCTGGAATGCTACCCTTGCTCGGATTTCATCAACCTTGTTGTCAAGAGACTGGACATTGGCAAGAAGAATGCTAGGAAGTGGGGCACGATGTGCCCGTCTCCATAGTCTGACCAGAAGACCGCCTCGTTTCCCTCTTTTTCGGAGTCGTTTTTTTGGGTCGCTGCATGCGATCCATTCCGTTGTCCTGTTAGTAAGGCAGAACACAGGATCCGCGTCGCGAAAAACATATTCTTGGTCGTACTGATGGTGAGTTGACGCTGATCTTATATACAGTAGTTCTTCTCGACTGTATGTAATGAAACCTAAGATGACCTGGGGTACTAATGTAAGAAATAACACGTAAAAAAAAACAAAAAACTGCATAGTTTCCTAGGAACGCGAAGCGAGGCGGCCATCCCTGTCGGCGCCGGAAGTGTTATATGAGAGTGGAGTAGAGTTCAGTACAGTAGACAGTAGTGCACACTAGAGTTGAATACGTTATAATGTACTGAACTATACTCAACTTGCTGTAATGTACTCTACTGTACTGTACTGAACTCTACTGTACTCTACTGAGCTGTAGAGTATGTCCAAATTTGTTTGTGACATATAGACGTCTATGATTGGTCCAGATTTGGTCTTGTCCCGACCAACCAAATTTGGGTTTGTTTGGGGGCAGAGCTCATTTTGTTTGGCATACATTTGAAGTGAAAAATCAGACACTCAGCACAATTCCGTTACCATTGAATTGCCCATAAGTAGACCAATGTTAGAAAAATATATGGGTAAATATATGGGTAAAGAACACCATACTTTACTGCAGCTGACTGGGAGCATGCTCTCACATGGCCTACATCAGGGGAAGATTAAAGCCATGCGTCATCTGTATCTTGAATTTATAAACTGTTAACGCTTCATGTATATGGCATGCAGAGACGTTCACTTTTTAAATGCATCAATTAATGATGCAAGAAATGGGGGACTTCTGAGAATATGCGACAAGAATAGACCCATGTCTCTAAAGTATTGATGATGGATAAAAAGTCATACAGGATATATCTGAGAGCAAAAAGCAGCAGCAGGTAGCCTAGTGGTTAGAGCGTTGGACTAGTAACCGAAAGTGGACTAGTAACCGAAAGGTTGCAAGATTGAATCCCAGAGTTGACAATGTAAAAAGCTGTCATTGAAAATAAGAATTTGTTCTTAACTGACTTGCCTAGTTAAATAAAAACAAGGATGATAGTCTACATTTGAAAAAATGGAATATTGAAAAATGTGTCTACAACAGCACAGTGAAAGCCTATGCTGTGTTCTTTTCAAATCCATTTCTCAGTGAATGGCTACTCCTTATCTTCAACATACTGTAATAATATACAGTTTGTGTTTACACCTGAGCTTATGGCTGTCTGTCATGTTTGTTGATTGTTTAATTCAGTTTGCAAGAGCCCACGCATAGGCAAACATATTGACCCGTCACTGCTCCTCACCTTTGAGCATTCCCAGTCGAGACAGATTGTCTCTTGCATGTTGTATTGATGTTGTTTATGTATATTGTGCGTTTCTATGTTTTTTTTATTAGTGGCAAACTGTCTACAGAATATAAACTGAAGCTGACCAAATTTCAGAGAGTGTTTGCTGAAACGTTAAACGTCAACTTGAACTTCTACTCCACAGTAGATGGGTGACACAATCTACGCCTACTGGTGAGAAAAATAGGTGGGTAAGCACTGATTCACAGTTCGCGGTGAATAAATTAAAGCTTGCCATATTTTCATTGTATTTTTCCATCAATGTTTGCACCAGCTGTTTGCAACACACTTCTGATCATGTCATCTCTGATTATGTGTCAACTGTAGAGGTTGCCAAGCCCAGCATGTGCTGTATTATTCATAGCAGGGTATTCATTGTCAGGATTTTGTTGGCTCGCAATAAAACGATTTGAACATTGGACACTCATATAGGCCTACCGGGGAGAAAATATTGTATATCGTAATACAAAAATAAAAAATGAACAGCTGTAAACGATGAATCATACTTATCACTCATGTTCAGAGAAATAATCCACTGTATCATAGAACAGAATCAGGTTTTTAATAGAACACGCAATCCTCACATTGAAGTAGCTGTAGTTGAATTCCAGTTCTCCTTCATACTCTTTCTTTCTCTTTCTCTGTTACACTCACCTCTTTATTGAGTTGTTGCCTCCAATGGGCTTTTCAGAGTGATTAGGGATGATTTACAATAGCTGGTCCTGGGTGCTAAAGCAATGCTACAGAGTCACTCTAGTTAAGCTGCCTTTGTATAGGCTCCATTAGTGGACTTTAGTAATTAAAGTCGGGCACAGGGATTTCTGATGCTAACGTTATATAAATATTGTTGTTTCTGTTGTTGTTACTTTTGTTATTGTTGCTGTTGTTTTTATAATACATGTGAATGTTTAGAGACATTCACTCCAACAACTTTATGTTGTGGACATGCTCATAAAGCATATTTTGCCTTCTCAACAGGCCCCTTGTTTTGTGGGTGTATAAAGTGTAAGATGCTTTACTATTTGTTAAACAAATCAAATCAAATGTGATTCATCACACCGAATACACACCGAATACAACAGGTGTGAAATCAGTGTGTCAATGTGCGGAGGCACCGGTGCCGATGTAATGGAGGTAATATGTGCATGTAGGTAGAGTTATTGAAGTGACTATGCATAGATAATAACAGAGAGCACCAGCAGTGTAGAAAGGGGGAGGGGGGGGGGGCAATGCAAATAGTCTGGATAGCCATTTGATTACCTGTTCAGGAGTCTTCTGGCATGGGGGTAGAAGCTGTTTAGAAGCCTCTTGGACCTAGACTTAGGCGTCGCCTCTGGATGAGCATTTTCCTGTCTGCTTATGGCGGAATACAGCTCATGAGTGTGGTTTTAGTGCCAACATCGGTCTGTGGTGGTATGTAGACAGCTACGAAAAATACAGATGAAAACTCTCTAGGTTGATAGTGCGGTCTACAGCTTATCATGATGTAGTCTACCTCAGGCAATATATATGCACAGTCCCCCACCCCATGTCTTACCATAGGCTGCTGTTCTGTCCTGCCGATAGAGTGTATAACCTGGCAGCAGTATGTTCTTAATGTCGTCTTTCAGCCACTACTCTGTGAACCATAAGATATTGAAACATTTTATGTCACGTTGGTAGGATATACATGCTTTTAGTTCATCCCATTCATTTTTCCAGCGATTGAATGTTAGCTAGCAGGACGGAAGGCAAAGGCAGATTAGCCACAACAACTCTTAGTCTAATCGGAGGTGAGTCATCGCAGTTTACGGAAAAAGCAAACCATGCAATAATCTGTGACTGCCCTCAGAAAAATAATCAAATTAGCTGCCATGTTGGAGTCAACAGAAACCAGAAATTACATGATAAATATTAATTTATCTTTGATGATCTTCATCAGAATCCACTCCCAGGAATCCTAGTTCCACAATAAATGCTTGATTTGTTCGATAATGTCCGATTTATGTCTAAGTAGCTTCTTTTGTTAGCGTTAGGTACACACATCCAAACGTGCATTACTTCGGACAAAAACTTCAAAAAGTTATATTACAGGTCAAAGAAACATTTCAAACTAAGTATATAATCAATCATTAGGATGTTTTTATCATAAATATTCAATAAAGTTCCAACTGGAGAATTCCTTTGTGTCTAGAGGAGCAACTGCAAGTCGATATCATGTGGAATGAGCGTGACCAGGAAAGGGCTCTCTGCCAGTAACCTGACTCATTCAGCTCTTATTCAGTCCCACCACACAGTAGAAGCCTCATTCAAGTTTCTAAAGACGGTTGACATCTAGTGGAATCCCTAGCAACTTCATTCATATCCCAATGTGAATTCAATAGGGCCTGGGTTGAAAATATACCAACCTCAGATTTCTCACTTCCTGTTTGGATTTCTTCTCAGGTTTTTGCCTGTCATATTAATTTTGTTAGACTCACAGACATCATTCAAACAGTTTTAGAAACTTCAGAGTGTTTTCTATCCAATACTAATAATAATATACATATATTAGC
Organism: Oncorhynchus masou masou; assembly: GCF_036934945.1. Classification (NCBI taxonomy): domain Eukaryota; kingdom Metazoa; phylum Chordata; class Actinopteri; order Salmoniformes; family Salmonidae; genus Oncorhynchus; species Oncorhynchus masou. The sequence continues at coordinate 40,021,836 of NC_088212.1, forward strand.
AACTGAGACTGAGGAGCAGGCTGTTTACTCTGGGCACCTTTCATCCAAGTTACTCAATACTGCCCCTGCAGCCAAAAGAAGTTAATAAAAAGGTAACCCATCAAGCACAACCGAAGGAACACTGTGTTGCCATGAATAAAGGAACATTGGAAAGTGAAATACAGGCCGGAATTCAACAGCAGCAATGTGGCAATTTCATAAAGCATGCACTGTTGAGACACTGGGCCCGGGTTGATCAAAGCTTCATTTTTTCACCCTCCATTTAACTCTGCAACATACTAATTATAGCAAAATTAGAAAACAGAACCAGGAGTATAAATTAATGCAAATGGTCATACCCCCGGGGAGCAGGGGGAGTAGAGAGCCAGCCAAGGAGAGCCAGGGCCGCCATTCATGCTATACTACTTACTGTTTCTTTGCTGCCCTCCCCCACTGACGTATGCAGAATACATCTGAAAGCATGTATTTTAAAGTCACCCCCCTCTCTTTCAGTAAAAAAACAAAAAAACAAAACAAAACAAAAACAATCAGGAATAACACATCCCAACTTCAAAACCTGGTGAACCTGAGCAGATCAAGCGAGCCAGAGAGAGAGAGCGGTGAGAGTGAGGTGTAGCACAGTGTTGAACATCGTATTTGCCTACAGACTTCCCCTTAACATAGGGTGCCTGTGTAAGTTTTAAAAAATGATCTGTTTAGCACATGACAGGCTTCATCAATCAGGAGTGAGGGCTGTAAGGAGAGACAGCCATATGATCAAACAGGTGGTGTCTGGCTGAGGCCTTCCTTCCGACCCAGGAACACAGTCTCCCCAGTCAGGTACGTAGCGTTGCACACAAACATCTGACAGCCCCCTCAACCCGCTACCAACCCAACTGGGAACTACAGCTCTCATTTAGCAAAGTAGGAAGGCTCTTGAAATATTAATAGAATAAAATAAGATTACTCAATATAAGTACTACAGTCAAACATACGGTGCGGTGCGCGTGCCGAGGTCCAATCCGGCCCATGGTGGTTTAAGTAAGAAATATATATATATATATATATATATATATATATATATATATATATATATATATATATATATATATATATATATTTAGATGAAAATACTTAAAAATTACTAAAAACAAATTATACTGGACCTATATTCATACTGTACAGTTTCTTGACTGTCCAGCTTACTAATAATCACTGTGCACAGTCAATGGACCTACATTCATACATTTTCTTGACTGTCTAGCTCTTTAATAATCACTAGACGGCCAGGGATATATTTTCGGCTAATTTTGACGACAAGGAAGTATAACCTTGTTTGAAGACCGAATGCACCCCTGGTATATGTCATTCATTTAGAATGTTCAACTTGCGAAACAACAGTATTCATCAGTATATGGAAAATGATGACATGCCAAATCAATATGTACCGTACACCTTCTGTGTGCACTCAAATTACTTGTTGTCTTACTCCCACCTTTGAGAGACGATAGCTTGAGAACAAAAGGAAAAACAGGAATTGACTACCATGCAGCATTTCTAATGAACAGAAATATATAATTTAACCTCTCCGTGATATGGACATTTCAGAGATATTCAGCAAAGGATTTTCAGCTACTGTACACTACAGTAGCCTCCTGCACAACTTCTACCCTGCTCTCTCCTCCCACCTGCTCACTTCCTTCTACTGAAGGGGAAGAGGCAGGGCTAACATGAGAAAATATAAAGCCACTGGGAGAGAAGAGTTCTCTATGGAAGGTTGAATTATGAACCTGTGTTTCATCTGCAGCAGAATGCCCACCATCAACCCCTTCAACCCTGTCATAGCTGCTGAGAGACAAGTGTGTGCTCTACTCTGCTCTAGATCCAGCCAAAAGAGGCCGGGATCGATCTCCCAAACGCAACATTGCAGCTGCGGCGCAAACCACACTCCCTCCCAACTCCAAGCATCTTTCAGAATACCAATTTTGAAGCCCTTGTCTTTTTCAATGGATGCACAAGTCTGTAACCTGCCTGCCACAAATTGGATCAGAATCAATTGAGGTTTTCTCCCTCCTGGCAGTGCCTGCAGCCTCTTATTTCAGTGCAATGACTGTGAGTCCGAGGGAGGAACAGAAAGAAAGCAACATCTGGAGGGGGATTTGTTCCTGCTTTTAACTCTCTTTCCTCCCAGTGCAACCCACTATTGAAGAAGATTACTACAGAGCTCCTCAATAACTCCCATACAGCACACTGGGGCTGCCCATCTGTCTGCTCGCCTCGCCTGCCACTGTTTTATCAGTATATTTGGATTGTCTAATTTTTCTTACATCTATTACTCTGCCTCTCTGTCTGTCTACCTTGCTGCCTTTCACAAGTCCTAGAAATAGCACACATACATAGCACTCTAATTTTAATAAACCTGTTGTGGGTGTGTCCAGGCTTGGCCCCTCACTGGCCAATCAGAATGTGCTCCATGGCTAAATATGTGGTTGCTTCAAGTTGTGTATTTACGGTAGTTTATGTATTGCCTTGGAATCAACTCCAATTCCAATGTTAGTCCGTTATAGTTTGTTAAACAGCTTACACAAACGAAATAACAGCATCTTGACCGAACCCATCTTTGCTAAATATGTTAACTTGAACCTGTTTGCAGTACACATTGTTGTAAGTAATTGCATGGCTTCAATGGGGAAATACTGTATATACTGTACATACTGTAGCATTTGCACTGATATAGAGGCTAGGCCTACTGTAAATTGCATTATGGCTGAGCATTGACATGACAAATGTTGTCAATAAGCAAGATTAAATAAATGCTTGATTAGGCCTAAACAGAGAGCGAATAATTAGAATAAAATTCGAAACAAAACAAAACATGTTTTAAATAGGCTATGTCTAACTACACTTAGACACCATAAAAGATTCCCGTGGGCATATAATATTAACACAATGCAGACTATGGAGGGTTTTACGCACATTTCACAGTAGCTGAACAAAGATCTAATATAAAGAGAAATGGAGAATGTCCACCCACCGTTATACTGCTCCAAAATATAAGGTTTTATATAAATATTGGAACCATCTTAAAGATCGCATTCACACTAGAAGTTGCATTGTATGCTTGCCACAAACGTTCTCACTATGAAACCAGGGCAGTGAATAATTACTGCCTTAACGCCAGCCGCCGAAAATAGAACCAATAATGTTCAACTATTCTCCAGACAACTATATTGTGGCAATTATTGGACAAAGTGAACGTACCCATTGAAGGTAGTGCTTTCCTGCAGTCAAATGACCAAGTGGCTTCATGGATGGAATGTTGTTAATATTTTTCATAATTTCATAATTCATAAAAACGTTATGTTTCACTGTCAAACGGTTGTATATTTCGGTCTTCTGTGATGTACAGTTAATTCGGAAAGTATTCAGACCCTTTACTTTTTCCACATTTTGTTACGTTACAGCCTTATTCTAAAATTGCTTAAATTGTTTTTCCCCCCTCATTAATCTACATCTACCCATAATGACGAAGCAAAAACAGGTTTGTAGAAATGTTTGCAAATTTATGAAAAATGTCAAACTTAAATGTTACATTTACATAGGTATTTAGACCCATTACTCAGTACTTTGTTGAAGCACCTTTGACAGTGATTACAGCCTTGAGTCTTCTTGGGTATGACGCTACAAGCTTGGCACACCTGTTTCTCCCATTCTTCTCAGCAGATCCTCTCAAGCTCTGTCAGGTTCAATGGTTCAATGGGGAGCGTCACTGCATAAGTCCGGGCTCTGGCTTGGCCACTCATGGAAATTCAGAGGCTTGTCCCGAAGACATTCCTACATTGTCTTGACTATGTGCTTAGGGTTGTTATCCTGTTGGACGGTGAACCTTTGCCGCCAGTCTGAGGTCCTGAGCGCTGAGCAGGTTTTCATCAAGGATCTCTGTACTTTGCTCCGTTCATCTTTCCCTCGATCCTGACTAATCTCCCAGTCCCTGCCACTGAAAAACATCCCCACAGCATGATGCTGCCACCACCATGCTTCACCGTAAGGATGGTGCCAGGTTTCCTCCAGATGTGACGCTTAGCATTCAGGCCAAAGAGTTCAATCTTGGTTTCATCAGACCATAGAATCTTGTTTCTCATGGTCTGAGAGTCTTTAGGTGTCTTTTGGCAAACTGCAAGCGGGCCATCATGTGCCTTTTTACTGAGAAGTGGCTTCCGTCTGGCCACTCTACTATAATTGGTGGAGTGCTGCAGAGATGGCTGTCCTTCTGGAAGGTTCTCCCATCTCCACAGAGGAACTCTGGAGCTCTGTCAGAGTGACCATCGGGTTCTTGGTCACCTCCCTGACCAAGGCCCTTCTTCCCCGATTGCTCCGTTTATTTGGGAGGCCAGCTCTAGGGAGAGTCTTGGTGGTTCCAAACTTCTTCCATTTAAGAATGATGGAAGTCAATGTGTTCTTGGGGAACTTCAATGCTGCAGAAATGTTTTGGTACCCTTCCCCAGATCTGTGCCTCGACACAATCCTGTCTCGGAGCTCTACGGACAATTCCTTCCACCTCTTTGGCTTGGTTTTTGCTCTGACATGCACTGTCCACTGTGGGATCTTATATAGACAGGTGTGTTCCTTTTCAAATCATGTCCAATCAATTGAATTTACCACAGGTGGACTCCAATTAAGTTGGAGAAACATCTCAAAGATGATCAATGAAAAACAGGATGCAGCTGAGCTCAATTTCGAGTCTCATAGCAAAAGGTCTGAATATTTATGTCAATATGGTATTTCGGTTTTTAAGATTTTATGCATTTGCAAAAAACAATAACTTTGTCATTATGGGGTATTGTGTGTAGATTGATGAGGATTATATATTTTTTAAATTAATTTTATGATAAGTCTTTAACGTAACAAGATGTTGAAAAAGTCTTGGCGTCTGACTTTCCGAATGCACTGTATATAACGTGAAATATTGGGATGCAAACTCAAAATGTCATACATTTCAACTCTATCTGGCATGGTACAGGTGTCTTCTTTTTTAAAAGACCATTACCATGTGTGTGAGGTGTATACTTTTGTTCCAAAGTAGATTTTTTTTAAGACTACCAAGAAACACTCTGTGTGACCCTGATTTAGCCCACTGCAGAAATTAATTAAGATTTAGCATCACCATCAATATATTGATGAGTCCTTTTGCTTTGAGATTAGACTCTTTATGTGTAAAGAAAACCCCTTAGAAATATAATTATGGTGCTATCTGAAACTCAACAGGTGGGACATTAAAAAACATCATTAATTTTGCCATAAATCACCTACAATCATGAATCCTATATAGGCCTATTTAATTGATTTGTAAAAACACGAGAAACATGAACACACTAGATATAAATAAGTCTCACCAGATCAAAGTCCTTTGATCCCATTGTTTTGTTTAATTTAGTGTCTGACGAGAACTTGTGCTGGGGCCCAGAGGAGAAAAAGAACATCTTTTCATTTAATCTAGAAGCAGCTGAGTCATTTTTCAATGCGGGTGACATTTCAAAGCTATCTCCCTCAAAGTTCCAAGTTCAGCCATCAACTCTTGCCCTTATGAAGAGAGATGGGGTGACAATTAGTTGAAAATGTCACCTAGTCCTCCAATACCAGCTGTGTACATTTGTCTTGAGACGTTCGATGGGAGACAACGTTCCTTAGCTAAATGGCACATGCAGTGAATGGGGGAACTGCACTGACAGTGCCTTATATTCTACTATACCTACCATTCAAGCTTATTCAACCATCCAGTGAGGGCCTGGCAAGCACGCGACCAAAGCAAGCCAACCAAACATTTAAGCCGTGCCATTTGTTCTTAATCCATGCAACATGTATTTGCTCTTCAAAGAGAGGAAGGCTGTAGACATTTTGATCCACATCTCTATTGACATACTGTAGGTCTAACTAGTGAAAAAATTATATGTTGAAAGAAAATCCTTTTAAGAGGTTTATTTTCTTTCTAGGCTAATATTTTAAATCAATAAACAAATACAGACGTAGACAAAAACAATAGACGTCTTTACATTTACATACTTTTCAACGAACATTAATGACATCACACTCACATACCCACATGTTCCCACCATATCAAAACCCAATGTTGTATCCAGTGCTTGTAAGACTACCCCATATGACTTCAGATTGTGTTATGCTGTTCCTGTCTGTAGCCTGATTTTTCTTTCTATATTTAAATAATAAAGCATTTGATTCTTCCATGTTCTTAAGGCTGGAGTATCATTGGACCACCAGTAGTTAAGTAATAGCTTCGTAAAATATAAGTGCCGAAAATAATATTGTCCAACCCACTGGTGTAGATTCTAACCATGACATAATAAAAACATAATTAACAAACATCTCCAGTAGCTCCAATTCCAAATAACAACAAGCCCACAGTAAATAGTTGCCCTTCAAGGCTGTTCAAATCCTCAATCCAACAATTAAAGTGAAGCCCAAAATGACCTTGTGTCAGGATTCGAAGGCAACTTCCGGGTATTTCTAGAAAACCAAGGCTGGGATTTAATCAAAGGCACGTTGTTGACAAGCGCACTGCACTTGGCAATTAAACGTAATTTACGATTGAGACAACATCTGCAGCTTTTACCGCGAATGTCGGGAAAACAGACTCTAAAGTGCACATTAGACTGAATCTCAGCCCACCACCCAGATATGTGGCTTAGGCTAGCGAGCACTAGCAAAGGAGGAATATAAAAAGAGACACTGCAGTACAGTTTAACATTTAACTGCCATATAGGATTTATGGTCTTCCAAACGATAATAATGATCACAAATAATCTGGGAATATGATGTGACAAGGATGTGTCAAAACAACTGCACTTGTCGAACCTTCCATAATTCTTCTCCATAACACTTCTGACTGAGGTTATGTCTCAAAAGGCACACTATTCCCTTTATAGTGCATTACTTTTGACCATAGAGCGCTGGCCAAAACTAGTCCACTATATAGGGAAAAGGTTGTCATTTGAGATGCCGCCTATATCTGCTTTCGGACGGACCTGCAGTATTGTTGTTTTTCCTAAGCTGAATCCGTCAGTGATAACCAAATTGTATTCTGAGCTGTGTTCTCAGAGGACATGTGGGTACAGGATTGCATTCATGAGTAGTGAGTGGTCTGTGTCACAAATGGTACCCTATTCCCTATGTAGTGCACTACTTTTGATCTGGGCCTTTTGGACTCAGTAGTGCACTATTTAGGGAATAGGGTATCATTTGGGACGTATTGTGGTGTAAGTGAACACACGTTCATGCATACTATCCTTTCAAATGTGTCTGCAGCAGCATCTGATCTCCTCCAAGAATGAGACAGGGGGAATGTTCCCCACTGTTTGGTTTATGGATTGCATTCTGAAATATTGTTATCCCTTGTTTTATTTTAGCATAACCCTGCCGCCACCAGCACATATGAGTGGATTGCGTTTCGAAATAGCATTGTTTTCTGTTTGTGGTGTAGCATTACCTCTGTTCTGTGAATACAAAGATAAGGTGTTTGAATAGTTTTGTAAATTCTGGGGCCAAAGTCATAGTCTCACTACAGCAAAATGGTTGGTCCTGCCTCTACTCAGTGAAAATGTAATTCCCTAGCAGTCCAATCCAGTAATAAAGTAATATCTAATCAGATATGCATCTTCACATGCAAGACTCTATTAAATGCATTTGAGAATTCCCCACTGTATAGAATAACGGCTTTACGAATAATTGCTTCATTTCTAACATATTTAATAAATATATTTAGTTGAATAGCATGGTTCCTCTTGATTAATGGGCACATTAGGATGGCTCTCTTTCCCACTTGATCCCCAGGCAGCAGGGCCGTGCACTGAACTTTGGGGGGAGCAGGTGTTCAAAATAAAAAAACGGCAGCTCCCCCCAAAAAATAAGTAATTAATAACTCACAATTCATAATGTACCACTGCCTCTGTTGCCAAAATGTCAACATATATAAGCCTATATATTTGCTGAAGCAACACTCACTCATTACACATTGTAAGCAAGCTAGTGCCACTTACTCCTAGGCCTCGAAATTATGCTAGATGATTGACGGAAAGAAAGGCTATCAGCTGATCAGAGTGAATGATGATGCAAATATGCTAGCTAGCTAGCTGTGCTGTCCAAACAACAAATTTTACATGATTTTAGTTTGTTCTGCTGCTGACAACTGCCTCTGTCTCAGAGTGTGCAAAGCTGTCATCAAGGCATAGGTTGGCTACTTGGAAGAATCTAAAATATATTTAGATTTGTTAAACTTTTTTGGTTACTAGATGGTTTCATATGTGTAATGTCATAGTTTTGATGTCTCCACTATTACTATCCATAGTATAAACTTGCAAAAATAAAGAAAAACCCTTCAATAAGTAAAAACACCAGTCTCAACGTCAACAATGGAGAGGCAACTCCGGGATGCTGGCCTTCTAGGTAGAGTTCCTCTGTCCAGTGTCTGTGTTTTTTACCATCTTAATCTTTTATTTTTATTGGCCAGCCTGAGATATAGCTTTTTCTTTGCAACTCTGCCTAGAAGGCCAGCATCCCGGAGTCGCCTCGTCACTCTTGACGTTGAGACTGGCGTTTTGCAGGCACTATTTAATGAAGCTGCCAGTTGAGGACTTGTGAGGCGTCTGTTTCTCAAACTAGACACTCTAATGTATTTGTTCTTTTGCTCAGTTGTACACCGGGGCCTCCCACTCCTCTTTCTATTCTGGTTAGAGCCAGTTTGCGCTGTTCTGTAAAGGGAGTAGTACACAGCGTTGTACGAGATCTTCAGGTTCTGGGCAATTTCTCACATGGACTAGCCTTCATTTCTCAGAACAAGAATAGACTGACGAGTTGCAAAAGAAAGGTCTTTGTTTCTGGCCATTTTGAACCTGTAATCGAACCCACAAATGCTGATGCTCCAGATACTCATCACAGAAGGCCAGTTTAATTTCTTCTTTAATCAATAGTTTTCAGCTGTGCTAACATAATTGCAAAAGGGTTTTCTAATGATCAGTTAGCCTTTTAAAATGATAAACGTGGATTAGCTAACACAAAATGCCATTGGGACACAGGTGTGATGATTGCTGATAATGGGCCTCTGTACGCATATGCAGATATTCCATAAAAAATCAGCAGTTTCCAGCTACAATATTAATTTACCACATTAACAATGTCTACAAAGTATTTCTGATCAATTTGATGTTATTTTAATAGACAAAAAAATTGCATTTCTTTCTAAAACAAGGACATTTCTAAGTGACCCCAAACCTTTGAACACTAGTGTTTATATACGCTAGTGTTTATATACAGTGCAGTGAAAAAGTATTTGCCTACTTTTCTGTATTTTTGCATATTTTTGATACTGTATTGAATATTATCAGATCTTCAACCAAAACCTAATATTAGATAACCGGAACCCGAGTTTACAAATATATTTAAAAAAAGGATACTTATTTTATTTATTTCATTAACAAAGTTATGCAACAACCAATTCCCAGGTCTGAAAAAAGTTATTGCGCCCTTACACTCAATAACTGGTTGTGCCACCTTTGGCTGCAATGACTGCAACCAAATGCTTTCTTTAGTTGTTGATCAGTTTCTCACATCGCTGTGGAAGAATTTTGTCTCAGTCTTGCATGCAGAACTGCTTTAACTCAGCGACATTTGTGGGTTTTCAAGCATGATCAGATTCAATCAAATCTGTCATTCTGCCCCTGAATAAGGCAGTTAACCCATTGTTCCTAAACCGTCATTGAAAATAAGAATTTGTTCTTAACTGACTTGCCTAGTTAAATAAAGGTAAAACTTTTTTTTTAAACATAAATGTTTTTTTTTTTAAATGAACTGCTCGTTTCAAGTCCTGCCACAACATCTCAATTGGGATTAGGTTTGGACTTTGACTACGCCATTCCAAAACTTCAAATGTGTTGCTTTTTAGCAATTTTCATGTGGACTTGATTGTTTGTTTTGGATCATTGTCTTGCTACATGACCCTGTTGCACTTTAGCTTCAGCTAATAGACTGATGGCTTGACATTCTGTATAATTATGCCCTACTAATACACTTTATGTTAGTGTTTCCTTAATTTTGGCAGTTACCTGAAGTTAGACAAGCTAGCTACTCTAACTTGATTGACAGCCTGCTTCTTGGTAGCTACAGTAGTTATGAGGCTGGGAAGCCAAATTCATAAAATTGCTATCACATCAGTGAATGCACTGTTGCTATTTTCTTGCACGCAGGGATATATGAATGAACAAACAATGAATGTCACAAAATTTGAAACATTTCCCAGACCCTTTCCAAGTTCTCATTTCACAAGCAGCTGCTGCTGGGGAGGGATCAGGAGCAGGGAACTGAAAACTGGGAAGTTAGATGGTCTATAAACACCCTTTGGAAGGAGGGTTACAGGGATTTTTCTCCCAGGTAATTTATCTGAAGTCAGGCTAAATTGGATGGAAGCTTTATGCACCCTCAGAATGTATCTAAGTGCAAAACAAACTATGGGGAAGTCAATTTACTTAAGAATTAGAGCATTAAAACCAAGCAACCCAGAATTAATTAAAGGGATACATTGTTAAAATAATTCAGTCGGATGAACTTCTGGATACTATTTTATGTCTCTGCTTCCAGTATGAAGAAAGTTAGCAGTGGCTCATGAAAAAGCTCTAACTAGCATTAGCACAGTAACTATACTATATCTATATCTATGGTAACAGCTGTGATTTTGCTAACGCTAGTTACAGTGCATTCAAAAAGTATTCAGACCCCTTGACTATTTCCACTTTGTTACATAACAGCCTTATTCTAAAATGTATTAAATTATTTTTGGACCCACCAAGACTCTTCCTAGAGCTGGCTGCCCGGCTAAACTGAGCAATTGGGGGAGATTGGCCTTGGTCAGAGAGGTGACCAAGAACCCGATGGTCACTCTGACAGAGCTCCAGAGTTCCTCTGTGGAGATGGGAGAACCTTCCAGAAGGACAACCATATCTGCAACCCTTCACCAATCAGGCCTTTATGGTAGAGTGGCCTGACGGAAGCCACTCTACCATAAAAGGCACATGATATCCCTCTTGGAGTTTGACAGAAGTCACCTAAAGATTCTCTGGTCTGATGAAACCAAGATTGAACTCATTGGCCTGAATGCCAAGCATCACGACTGGAGGAAACCTGGCACCATCCCTATGGTGAAGCATGGTCGTAGCAGCATCATGCTGTGGGGATGATTTTCAGCATCGGGGACTGAGAGACTAGTCAGGATCGAGGCAAAGATGAACGGAGCAAAGTACAGAGAGATCATTGATCAAAACCTGCTCCAGAGCACTCAGGACCTCAGACTGCGGCAAAGGTTCACCTTCCAACAGGACAATGACCTTAAGCACACAGACAACACAGGAGTGGCTTCAGGACAAGTCTCTGAATATCCTTGAGTGGCCCAGCCAGAGCCCAGACTTTCTAAAAACCTGTTTTTGCTCAGTCATTATGGGGTATTGTTTGTAGATTGATGGGGAAAAAACAATCTTATACATTTTTTAATAAGGCTGTGACGTAACAAAATGTGGAAAAATTTAAAGGGTCGGAATACTTTCCGAATGGACTGTAAACATGTTTGTGAGAGTCTCACCTTTCCACAGAAGGGGTCATACCAGTGTGTAGCCAAAACTGTTCGGAAGCTACAGACAGAAGTCTGCAGATTGGCTGTACCAACTTCAGAAGAGTCCCAAGAAGCTTGTGAGGGTCGTAGAGAAAAACGGAGAACACCAACGTGTTTGTGAGAGTCTCATCATTATAGTTTACTCAAGACACATTATCCTCACACATATTTTAGATGCTTTTCACTGACAGATGCAACTCAATCGGCTAGACATATTGTAACCTGCTGCCCAAATTGTGGCCTTCCCAAATAGGCATGAGCCTACACTCTTGTGATTTGAAACAATCCACAGATATTTTTTTTAAAGAAGCCATTGATCCTCTGTCGCAAAATCAATCTCTCTGGTGTAGTATTTTGAATGTTTCTATTTAGACAGGAGTAATTATATAATTTGGGAAAAGCATCTATTTACTTTAGGGCAGGTTTTCCCAAACTGGGGTACACATATCCCCACAGGGGTATGCACAATGCAGTCGGGGGTACACCAAATAAAAATGTGATTCACATTTTTACAAAAAAGATATATATATATATATATATATAGATATATATATATATATATGCCCCCTTACCTGGGAAAGCCCCGAACAACAGACAGGAACATTGGACCATCAAAGAGGCGCAAATATGATGAGAACTACATTGATTTGGGGTTCACTTATATTGGGAGTAGTGCCTTTCCTCAGCCACAGTGTGTTGCAAAAGTACTATCTCACAACTCGATGAAACCTTCATTCTTGCACAGATATTTAGAAACAAAACATGCCAATTAGAAAAATAAAGCACGGGAGTTTTTTGAGCGAGAATTAAGATGACATTCGAGTAGTAAAACATGTATAAATATATATATAATAAATAAGAAGGGTCTCAAAGTGTATTATATATTTTTTTTTAATTTTACCTTTATTTATGGCCTAGGAACAGTGGGTTAAGTGCCTGTTCAGGAGCAGAATGACCTTGTCAGCTAAGGGGATTGAACTTGCAACCTTCCGGTTACTAGTCCAACGCTCTAACCACTAGGCTACCCTGCCTCCCCCATGCTGCCACCCCCATGGTGAGGTACCAAGTGGCTAGGTCAGGCAAGCCCCATACTATTGTGGATGACTTCATTCTTCCTGCTGCCGCGGATATGGTGGGGACAATGCTGGGGGAAAAGTAAAAAAAAACTATACAAACAATGCCTTCATCAAACAACACTATTTCACGACGCATTAGTGACATGGAAGGAGATGTTTTGAAACAATTACTGCTTTGCATACAAGCCAGGGAATTTTATGCATTACAGCTGGATGAGTCAACAGAAGTTGCGGGCCTAGTACATCTCCTGGTATATGTCCATTACGTTTATGGGGGGTCAATTAAGGAAGACATCCTCTGATATTTTTTCTCACCTGAATAATCTTAATCTAGGATTACAGGGACTCTCCGCAACTATATTCAATGTGCGGGACGAAATTGAGGCTATCATTGAGAAGTTGGAGCTCTTCTCTGTTTGCATTAACAAGGACAAAACACAGGTCTTTCCATTATTGTATGATTTTTTTGTGTGCAAATGAACTCAAGTTTACGTACAATGTCAAATGTAATATAACGAAGCACCTGAGTGAATTGGGTACGCAATTACTTTTTGTGCTATGAAGTACCAGGAACGAGATCTGAACCTTGTCTTAGGGGCCAAACTGAACGATAATTTATAGCGAATGCTATCTGGCTACGGGATACTCCTTTCTCGTTTAAAAAGTCTCACCTTGTGACCCGTTCAAAACATCTGTAGTTTTTTATGTTGACTAGGTGGTGGATCTTTGCTATAAAATATCTCAGTAGCCTTTGTGTTGTGGCTCTCAACGAATCACCGAAGAGACTGTGATTCGTCGACAAGCCATCGCTATTAAAGATTTAGTTTAAGTATAACTCTGACTTGTGTGATAAGTTTGTCTCTCCTCATTTGATAATACAGTAATTAACCACCACACAGGATCTACAGTCAATCACAGACTACAAAAAGAAAACCAGCGCCACTGTTCATCGACTATTGGCTCAGCATTTAACACCATAGTACCCTCCAAACTCCTCATTAAGCTCAAGACCCTGGGTCTTGACCCGGCCCTGTGCAACTGGGTACTGGAATTTCTGACGAGCCGCCCCCAGGTGGTGAGGGTAGGAAACAATATCTTCACCCCGCTGATCCTCAACACTGGGGCCCCACAAGGGTGCATTCTCAGCCCTCTCTTGTACTCCCTGTTCACCTATGACTGCGTGGCCATGCTCGCCTCCAACTCAATCATCAAATTTGCAGACGACACTACAGTAGTAGGCTTGATTACCAACAACTACGAGACGGCCTACAGACGGCCTCACAGGCTTGATTACCAACAACTACGAGACGGCCTACAGACGGCCTCACACAGACAGCATGGTGAAGAAGGCGCAGCAGCGCCTCTTCAACCTCAGGAGGAAATTCGACTTGTTATCAAAAACACTCACAAATTTCTACAGATGCACAATCGAGAGCATACTGTCGGGCTATATCACCGCCTGGTACGGCAACTGCTCCGCCCACAACCGTAAGGCTCTCCAGAGGGTAGTGAGGTCTGCACAACGCATCACCGGGGGCAAACTACCTGCCCTCCAAGACACCTACAGCACCCGATGTCACAGGAAGCCCAAAAAGATCATCAAGGACAACAACCACCGAGCCACTGTTCACCCCGCTATCGTCCAGAAGGCGAGATCAGTACAGGTACATCAAAGCTGGGACCGAGAGACTGAAAAACAGCTTCTCTCTCAAGACTATCAGACTGTTAAACAGACATCACTAACATTGAGTGCGTGCTGCCAACATACTGACTCAAATCTCTAGCCACTTTAATAATTACAAATTGGATGTAATAAATGTATCACTAGTCACTTTAAACAATGACAATTTATATAATGTTTACATACCCTACATTACTCATCTCATATGTATATACTGAACTCTATACCATCTACCGCATCTTGCCTATGCAGTTCAGCCATCGCTCATCCATATATTTATATATACACCGGTACATATTCCTATTCATTCATTATACACACACAATTTTAAGGTAGTTGTTGTGGAATTGTTAGATTACTTGTTAGATATTACTGCACTGTCAGAACAAGAAGCACAAGCATTTTGCTACACTCGCGTTAACATCTGCTAACCATGTGTATGTGACCAATAAAATTTGATTTGATTTGAGTGGATTTTCGGCCTTCACTAGCATGAAAACGAAATACAGGCACAGACTGTGTGTGGGAAATGATTTAAGACTGAGACTCTCTCCAATACAACCCAACATTGCAGAGTTATGTGCATCCTTTCAAGCTCACGCTTCTCATTAACCTGTGGTGAGTTATTCACAATTTTCGATGAACAAGTAACATTTTATACGTAAGAAGGCAAAATTATTGATTCCCATTATATTATTATTTGTGCCATGGTCCTATAAGAGCTCTTTGTCACTTCCCACAAGCCGGCTTGTGACAAAAACTCACACTCATTCTTATGTTTAATAAATGTATTGTATAGTGTGTGTTGGCAGGCTTACAATGATGGCAAAAAACAACATTTGAGAGTGCGCTGATCCTGGTGCTAGAGGGAGTACGCAGCTGAATATTGAAGGTTTGTAAGGGTACGGGAATATAAATAGTTTGTGAATCCCTGCTTTAGGGGAAGCCAGCATCCTATCAGTGCAATGTGCATCCGCCAACATTCCTTTCCAGTATGCAAGAGCAGTGGCGACCCGTCATTCAGTGCAGGTAGGGTAAAGTCCCACCAGTTTTGAGTCCCACCTGTTGAGCCCCACCTGTTGTTTCTTGTGCCCGTTTTGCATGTTATTTTGGCATTAATACGTGTCACATATAATAGTTTGCAAACAATGTAAAAAAATATATATAATTGAGTTAATAAAGCCACATACAAACATTGTCTCTTTTTTGCTTTCTTGAGTAAGGCAGCTCAAAAATGCAGTTGTTTCAGCCTATCTCAGTGCCTTCTGTGGTGGTGGGGCAGCCAGCAGAAAATCCAGAGCATAGTGGTTGGCAATGTTCTCTAGTTGCTCCGTGATTAGCTCAGTGTTCTGTCACTCATGGGAACACTACGTCACAGCAAAATCTACGGGTAGAGCTCGAAAATTCAAGTCCCTCGGGGGCTGCCATAGAATTACATGAAAAGTGCCCATCCAATAAAGATCAAGGTCATTGGTCAGATAAAATATCGCCAAATCATGTTATATCTACCGTAGCTTTGATTAGACTGATCATGTCAACGTCATACTTTCAAAATCTTAGCTAGCAAGCGAGCAGTCATCCTCATGAATCGAGTCGATAATCTACTGACAAATTATAGATAAAACCTATCTGTGCTCATTGGCAATTGGAGTCAGAAGTTTGCATAAACTTAAGTTGTAGTCATTAAAACTAGTTTTTAAACCACCACAAATTTCTTAACAAACTATTGTTTTGGCAAGTCTGTTAGGACATCTACTTTGTGCATGACAAGTCATTTTTCCAACAATTGTTTACAGACAGATTATTTCACCTATAATTCACTGTGTCACAATTCCAGTGGGTCAGAAGTTTACATACACTAAGTTGACTGTGCCTTTAAACAGCTTGGAAAATTCCAGAAAATTATGTCATGGCTTTAAAAGCTTCTGATAGGCTAATTGACATCATTTGAGTCAATTGGAGGTGTACCTGTGGATGTATTTCAAGGCCTACCTTCAAAATTAGTCCCTCTTTGCTTGACATGGGAAAATCAAAATAAATCAAACAGGACCTCAGAAAAACAATTGTAGACCTCCACAAGTCTGGTTCATCCTTGGGAGACATTTCCAAACGCCTGAAGGTACCACGTTCATCTGTACAAACAATAGTACTCAAGTATAAACACCATGGGACCACGCAGCCGTCATACCGCTCAGGAAGGAGACGTGTTCTGTCTCCTAGAGATGAACGTACTTTGGTGTAAAAAGTGCAAATCAATCCCAGAACAGCAGCAAAAGACCTTGTGAAGATACTGGAGGAAACAGGTACAAAAGTATCCATATCCACAATAAAACGAGTCCTATATCTGCATAACATGAAAGGCCGGTCAGCAAAGAAGAAGCCACTGCTCCAAAACCGGAATAAAAAAGCCAGACTACGTATTGCACTGCACATGTGGACAAAGATCATACTTTTTGGAGGAATGTCTTCTGGTCTGATGAAACAAAAATAGAACTGTTAGCTATAATGACCATCGTTTTGTATGAAGAAAAAAGGGGGAGGCTTGCAAGCTGAAGAACACCATCCCAAACGTGTAGCACGGGGGTGGCAGCATCATGTTGTGGGGGTGCTTTGCTGCAGGAGGGACTGGTGCCCTTCACAAAATAGATGGCATCACGAGATAGGACAATTATGTGGATATATATCAAGATATCAGCCAGGAAGTTAAAGCTTGGTCGCAAATGTGTCTTCCAAATGGACAATGTCCCCAAGCATACTTCCAAAGTTGTGGCAAAATGGCTTAAGGACAACAAAGTGAAGGTTTTGGAGTGGCCATCACAAAGCCCTGACCTCAATCCTATAGAAAATCTTTGGGCAGAGCTGAAAAAGCACGTGCAAGCAAGTAGGTCTACAAACCTGACTCAGTTACACCAGCTCTGTCAGGAGGAATGGGCCAAAATTCACCCAACTTATTGTGGGAAGCTTGTGGAAGGCAACCCCAAACGTTTGACCCAAGTTAAGCAATTTAAAGGCTATGCTACCAAATACTAATTGCATGTATGTAAACTTCTGACCCACTGGGAATGTGATGGAGAAACAGCTGAAATAAATCATTCTCTCTACTATTATTCTGACATTTCACATTCTTAAAATAAAATGGTGATCCTAACTGACCTGAAACAGGGAATTTTTACTTGGATTAAATTTCAGAATTTGTGAAAAACTGAGTTTAAAACTGACTGATGAATTTACTGGGTTAAATGAGGCCTCTCCTCCTGTTACACCTGTGACTATATCCCCCGCACATCCTGCAAAGGTCGAGGTGTTTTTCCTCATAATCCTGGACTATCGGACCACCATCTTATTATGTTTGCAATCGCAATAAATAATCTATTCAGACCCCAACCAAGGATGTACTATAAATTCTCGGACAACCTAAAGATTCCTAGATGCCCTTCCAGACTCCCTCCACCTACCCAAGAATGTCGGAGTACAAAAATCGGTTAACCACCTAACTGAGGATCTAAATTTAACCTTGCGTGATACCGTAGATGCAGTCGGACACCTAAAAACATTTGTCACAAGACATTTGCTCCCTGGTACACAGAAAATACCAGAGCCCTGGAGCAAGCTTCCAGAAAATTGGAATGGAAATGGTACTCCCACCAAACTGTAAGTCTTCCAACTCGCTTGGAAAGACAGTAGTGTGCATTATCAAAGGGCCCTCACTGCTGCTCGATCATCCTATTTTTCTAACTATTGAGGAGAATAAGAACAATCCAAAATGTATTTTTGATGCTGTGGCAAAGCTTACTAAAAAGCTGTGTTCAACAAGAGAGGATAGCATTCATGAACATTCGTGATACATTCATGAACTTCTTAGATGAAAAGATCATGATCATTAGAAAGCAAATTACGGACTCGTTTTTGAATCTGCATATTTCTCCAAAAGAATGTGGATGTGCCTGCCCTTGATCTGTCATTTTGCCTGCCCCCTGTTCTAGTAATAAACTTGTGTTACTTCGACACAGTCTGCATCTGGATCTTCTCCTGAAACCTGATAGTACGAACTGGCCATGACTGACCCAGGAGACTCAGACCAGCTCCACAATGTTTTCTCCCTGCAAAGAGCCACCATTGGAAGACACGAGGAGTTACTTAAATGTCTTATGGAGGGACTCCATACCTTGGCAGAACGCCATGACCAGGCGTTCGATACAGTACTGGAGCAATTTCGCGGGTTCCCCACTGGACAGTGGGTCAACACCCATAATTTTCCAGCCTACCCCAGTGTCCCGAGAACCCGCTTACCTCCTCTGGAGCGCTACGATGAAAATTCTGGAACCTGCCGGGCTTTTCTCTCCCAGTGCTCCCTCATTTTCGAGCTGCAGCCTTCTTCGTTCCGCTTGGTCCACTCGAAGATAGCGTACATCATAACGCTGATGTCCAGAGGGGCACTCGTCTGGGCCACAACGGTGTGGGAGCAACATCTGTCTCAGTCTGGAGGAGTTTGTGGAGGAAGTTGGGAAAGTGTTTGATTCTCCGTTGTCCGGGAGAGAGGCTGCTCGTCAGCTGATTCAGCTGCGTTAAGACTCCCGTAGTGTGGCAGACTATGCAGTGGATTTTCGAACGTTGGTGTCTGAGTGTGCCTGGAACCCTGAAGCATTGTTCAATATGTTCCTGCACGGAATATCGAAGGAAGAAAAGGACGAGCTTGCATCCCGAGAACTACTGACGAATCTCGACTCGCTCATTGCCTTGACCATTCGGATCGATGGGCGACTACAGGAGCGAAAGAAGGAGAGCGGTACGATTTCACTCACTCGCCCAAGGCTTCCACCTCGCCTCTGAGACATCCTGGAAGTCCCCGACAGCTAAGTTGTGGCTACATGAGTTTCCCCGAGAGTCTCTGAAGTCTGCCAATTCACCTCTTCCCGAGCCAATGCAACTAGGCAGAGCTAGGCTGTCCCCAGCCAAATGGCTATACAGGTCTAACACGAAAAGTTGCCTGTATTGCGGGACTAGGGGTAATTTCATGACCACCTGTCCACTAAAAGACCAGGCTCACCGATAGGAGCAAGTACTCTGGTGGGCCATATGGAGAACTTTCATTGCCTGAAGTCAGCACAGCCTGCCCGGGACATCTTCCTGGGGTCTCGGAAGGTGCCCCGGACCTCAACGCCATTCCCGCTCAGTACCAGGACCCCCGGGAGGTGTTCAGTGAGGTCTGGGCCACTTCGCTTCTGCCGCACCGACCCTATGACTGTGGGATCGACCGTCTCTCAGGCACCACTCCACCCTGGGGATGACTGTACTCTCTGTAGGGTCTGGAGACCAAGGCTATGGAGACCAATATCAAAGACTCTCCTATTTTTCCAAATTAATTGAGGAAAATAAGAACAATCCAAAATGTATTTTTGATACTGTCACAAAGCTAACTAAAAAGCAGCATTCCCAAGAGAGGATGGCTTTCACGTCAGCAGTGATAAATTCATGAACTTCTTAGAGGATAAGATCATGATCATTAGAAAGCAAATTACGGGTTCCTATTTAAATCTGTGTATTCCTCCAAAGCTCAGTTGTTTACTGGACCCTATTCCAACTAAACTACCAAAAGAGTTGCTTCCTGTGCTTGGCCCCCGTATGTTTAACATAATAAACGGCTCTCTATCCACCGGATGTGTAGCAAACTCACTAAAAGTGGCAATAATAAAGCCTCTCTTGAAAAATCCAAACCTTGACACAGAAAATATAAAAAACTATCGGGCCTATATCAAATCTCCGAATCCTCTCAAAAAAAATTTGAGAAAGCTCTTTCGCATCTACTCACTGCCTTCCTGAAGACAAAGAATGTATTTGAAATGCTTCAGCCTAGTTTTAGACCCCTTCATAGCACTGAGACTGCACTTGTGAAGGTGGTAAATGACCTTTTAAGGGCGTCAGACTGAGGCTTTGTATCTGTCCTTGTGCTCCTAGACCTTAGTGCTGCTTTTGATACTATCGATCACCACATTCTTTTGGGGAGATTGGAAACCAAAATTGGTCTACAAGGACAAGTTTTGGCCTGGTTTTGTTCTTATTTGTCGGAAAGATATCAGTTTGTCTCTGTGGATGGTTTGTCCTCTGACAAATCAACTGTAAATTTTGGTGTTCTTCAAGGTTCTGTTTTAGGACCACTATTGTTTTCATTGTATATTTTACCACTTGGTGATGTCATTCAGAAATATAATGTTAACTTTCACTGCTATGCGGATGACACACAGCTGTACATTTCGATGAAACATGGTGAAGCCCCAAAATTGCCCTTGCTGGAAGCCTGTGTTTCAGACATAAGGAAATGGATGGCTGCAAATGTTATACAAAACAGAGATACTTCTTCTAGGTCCCAAAAAACAAAGAGATCTTCTGTTGAATCTAACAATTAATCTTGATGGTTGTACAGTCATCTCAAATAAAACTGTGAAGGACCTTGGCGTTACTCTGCAACATGATCTTTCTTTTGACGAACATATCAAGACTGTTTCAAGGACAGCTTTTTTCCATCTATGTAACATTGCAAAAATCAGAAACCTTCTGTCCAAAAATTATGCAGAAGAATTAATCCATGCTTTTGTCACTTCTAGGTTAGACTACTGCAATGCTCTACTTCCGGACACCCGGTTAAAGCATTAAATAAACTTCAGTTAGTGCTAAACACGGCTGATAGGATCTTGACTAGAACCAACAAATGTGATCATATTACTCCAGTGCTGCCTCAGGACTACCTGGGCTGATGACTCCTTGCTGTCCCCAGTCCACCTAGCCGTGCTGCTGCTCCAGTTCAAACTGTTCTGCCTGTGGCTATGAAACCATGACCTGTTCACCAGACGTGCTACCTGTCCCAGACCTGCTGTTTTCAACTCTCTAGAGACAGCAGGAGCGGTAGAGATACTCTTAATGATTGGCTATGAAAAGCCTTCGTTCCTCTCCAGGGGGCGGTCGAAGCTGGACCGATGAAACGCCTACCACCTGGTGTGGATACGGGAAGGGGACTTGTGGAAGACTGCCTTCAACACGGCAAGCGGTCACTATGAGTTCCGTTCATGTGGTCCCCAGCTGCTGACCGGGCGTTCCAGGATCTCAAACACCGTTTCACCACAGCTCCCATCTTGGTTCATCTTGATCTGTCTCACCAGTTTGTGGTGGAGGCCGAGTGGGGGCTGTCCTGTCCCAGCGTTCTGCCCTGGACCTCAAGTTACATCCCTGCACCTTCTTCTCCCATCGCTTCAACGCCATGGAGAGGAACTATGATGTGGGGATTTGTGAGCTTCTCACGGTGAAGATGGCGTTGGAGGAATGGAGGCACTGGCTGGAGAGGGCAGAACATCCGTTCATTGTGTGGACAGACCACAAGAACCTGGAATATCTCCGCACCACCAACCTTATCAATTCCAGGAAAGCTAGGTGGGCCCTGCTTTTCACCCAGTTCAACTTCTCCCTCTCCTACTGACCGGGATCCAAGAATGTCAAGCTGTATGCGCTGTCACGTTGCTATACCCCAGCGGCTACACCCACGGAACCCAAGACCATCCTTCCCACCTCGTGCCTGGCGACGGCACTCAGCTGGGGAATAGGGAAGCAGTTCCATGAGGCACAGCGTTCCCAGCCGTACCCCGGGGGGCCCAGATAACCTGATGTTTGTTCCTGACGCTGTTTGCTCCTTGGTCCTGAAGAGAGCCAACTCCTCCAAGCTTGCCTGCCACTCGGGCTCCCGTTGGACCCTGGTCTTTTTGCGACCACGCTTTTGGTGGCCTACCATGGTTCAAGACTCCCCAGCAAGCTCTGGCGGGTCTCCTGCAACCTGTACCTATTCCTCACCATCCCTGGTCTTACATTTCCCTGAACTTCACGGGTCTCCCCTGTCTGTTGGCAACATCGCCATCCTGACAGTAGTGGACCGATTTTCCAAAGCCGCCCACTTCATTCCTCTCCCCAAGCTACCCTCTGCCAAAGAGACGACCCAAGCTCATGATGTAGCACTTCTTCCGGATCCATGGACTCCCAGTGGACATGGTCTCCAACCGGGGTCCTCAGTTCTCATCCTGGTTCTGGAAGGCGTTCTGCACACTCATTGGGTTGTCGACCAGCCTGTCCTCCGGGTTCCACGCCCAGTCCAACGGACAGTTGGAGCGAGCCAATCAAGACCTGGAGACGACTCTTCGCTGCCTGGTTTCCGCCACCATCATCACCTGGATCCAGCAACTAGTGTGGGTTGAATATGCCCGCAACACCCTTCCTTGCTCTGCCACGGGTCTCTCACCATTTGATTGTTCCCTGGGTTATCAGAACACACTCTTCCCGGAGCAAGATTAAGAGGTCGGCATACCCTCGCCCCAGATGTTTGTCCGCTGCTGTCTTCGTACCTGGAAGAGAGT
The DNA here is from genome assembly GCF_036934945.1 of Oncorhynchus masou masou. Taxonomy (NCBI): domain Eukaryota; kingdom Metazoa; phylum Chordata; class Actinopteri; order Salmoniformes; family Salmonidae; genus Oncorhynchus; species Oncorhynchus masou. Next base: position 40,044,633 of record NC_088212.1, read on the forward strand.
CCGGTCAAATAAAACTATGGATCTCGGCTTTACTCTGAACACCGGTCTCTCTTTTGACGAAGATATCAAGAATATTTCAAAGACAGCTTTTTTTTACATCATCGTAACATTGCAAAAATCATAAATGTTTTGTCCAAAAATGATGCAGAAAAGCTAATCCATGCTTTTGTGATTTCTAGATTAGACTACTGCAATGTTCTACTCTCTGGCTACCCGGATAAAACCCTAAATAAACTTCAGTTATTGCTAAACAAGGCTGCTAGAATCATGACTTGAACAAAAAAAATGCATCATATTACCCCAGTGCTCGTCTCTCTACACTGGCTTCCTGTTAAGGCTAGGGCTGACTTCAAGGTTTTACTGCTAACCTACAAAGCATTACATGGACTTGCTCCGACCTATCTCTCGGATTTTGTCCTGTCGTATATTCCTACACGTACACTACGGTCACAAGACAAAGGCCTCCATATTTTCCCAATAATTTCTAAGCAAACAGCTGGAGGCAGGGCTTTCTCCTACAGAGCTCCATTTTTATGAAATGGTCTACCTATCCATGTGAGAGATGCAGACTCGGTATCGACCTTTAAATCATTACTGAACACTCATCTCTTTAGTAGGTTATATGATTGAGTGTAGTCTGGCCTAGGGGTGCGAAGGTGAACGGCCCTTGTTGTCTCTGCCTGGCCGGCTCAACCCTCTCTCCACTGGGTTTCTCTGACTCTGACCATATTACGGGGGCTATATTCAGCCTTGTCTCAGGGTAGTAAATTGGTGGTCTGTTGATATCCCTCTAGTGGTGTGGGGGCTGTGCTTTGGCAAAGTGGGTGGGGTTATGTCCTGCCTGGTTGGCCCTGTCCGATGGTATCGTCGGATGGGGCCACAGTGTCCCCCCGACCCACCCCTGTCTCAGTCTCCAGTATCTATGTTGCAAGTCTATTATATATGTTATATCTGGTGTTATTCTCCTGTCTTATCTGGTGTCCTGTGTGAATTGACGTATTCTCCCTCTAATACTCTCTCCCTTTCCTCCCGGAGAACCTGAACCCTATGATCATGCCCCAGGACTACCTGGCCTGATGATTCCTTGCTGTCCCCATATTCACCGGATGTGATATTTTGTCCCGGGCCTTCTGTTTTCGACTCTCTCTCTCTACTGCACCTGCTGTATCGACCTCTGAATGCTGTGCTATGAAAAGCCAACAAACATTTACTCCTGAGGTACTGAACTTTTACACCCTCTACAACCACTGATCATTATTTGACCCTGCTGGTTATCTATGAATGTTTGAACATCTTGAAGAACAATCTGGCCTTACATAGCCATGTACTCTTACAATCTCCACCCGGCACAGCCAGAAGAGGACTGGCCACCCCCTCAGAGCCTGGTTCATCTCTAGGTTTCTTCCTAGGTTCCTGGCTTTCTAGGGAGTTTTTCCTAGCCACCATGCTTCTACATCTGCATTGCTTGCTGTTTGGGGTTTTAGCCTGGGTTTCTGTATAAGTAGTCTCAAATTAAATAAAATTGTATTTGTCACATACACATGGTTAGCAGATGTCAATGTGAGTGTAGCGAAATGTTTGTGCTTCTAGTTCCGATAATGCAGTAATAACCAACGAGTAATCTAACCTAACAATTCCACAACTACTACCTTATACACACCCATAAGTGTAAGGGGATAATAATATGTACATAAAGATATATGAATGAGTGAAGGTACAGAACGGCATAGGCAAGATGCAGTAGATGGTATCGAGTACAGTATATACATATGAGATGAGTAATGTAGGGTATGTAAACATAAAAGTGGCATAGTTTAAGTGGCTAGTGATACATGTATTACATAAAGATGGCAAGATGCAGTAGATGATAGAGTACAGTATATATATATATACACATGAGATGAGTAATGTAGAGTATGTAAACATTATATTAAGTGTCATTGTTTAAATTGGCTAGTGCTACATCTTTTTACATCAATTTCCATTATTAAAGTGAGCTGGAGTTGAGTCAGTATGTTGGCAGCAGCCACTCAATGTTAGTGGTGGTTGTTTAACAGTCTGATGGCCTTGAGATAGAAGCTGATTTTCAGTCTCTCGGTACCTGCTTTGATGCACCTGTACTGACCTCGTCTTCTGGACGACAGCGGGGTGAACAGGCAGTGGCTCGGGTGGTTGTTGTCCTTGATGATCTTTTTGGCCTTCCTGTGACATCGGGTGGTGTAGGTGTCCTGGAGGGCAGGTAGTTTGCCCCCGGTGATGTGTTGTGCAGACCTCACTACCCTCTGGAGAGCCTTACGGTTGTGGGCAAGCAGTTGCCGTACCAGGCGTTGATACAGCCCGACAGGATGCTCTCGATTGTGGATCTGTAGAAGAATGTGAGTGCTTTTGGTGACAAGCCGAATTCCTTCAGCTTCCTGAGGTTGAAGAGGAGCTGCTGTGCCTTCTTCACAGCGCTGTCTGTGTGGGTGGACCAATTCAGTTTGTGTGTGATGTGTACGCCGAGGAACTTAAAACTTACTACCCTCTCCACTACTATCCCGTCGATGAGTATAGGGGGGTGCTCCCTCTGCTGTTTCCTGAAGTCCACAATCATCTCCTTTGTTTTGTTGACGTTGAGTGTGAGGTTATTTTCCTGACACCACACTCCGAGGGCCCTCACCTCCTCCCTGTAGGCCGTCTTGTCGTTGTTGGTAATCAAGCCTACCACTGTAGTGTAATCGGCAAACTTGATGATTGAGTTGGAGGCGTGCATGGCCACGCAGTTGCAGGTGAATAGGGAGTACAGGAGAGTGCTCAGAATGCACCCTTGTGGGGCCCCAGTGTTGCGGATCAGCGGGATGGAGATGTTGTTACCTACCCTCACCACCTGGGGGCGGCCCGTCAGGAAGTCCAGTACCCAGTTGCACAGGGCGGGGTCGAGACCCAGGGTCCCGCGCTTGATGACGAGTTTGGAGGTTACTATGGTGTTAAATGCTGAGCTGTAGTCGATGAACAGCATTCTCACATAGGTATTCCTCTTGTCCAGATGGGTTAGGGCAGTGTGCAGTGTGGTTGTGATTGCGTCGTCTGTGGACCTATTGGGGTGGTAAGCAAATTGGAGTGGGTCTAGGGTGTCAAGTAGGGTGGAGGTGATATGGTCCTTGACTAGTCTCTCAAAGCACTTCATGATGACGGAAGTGAGTGCTACGGGGCGGTAGTTGTTTACCTCAGTTACCTTAGCTTTCTTGGGAACAGGAACAATGGTGGCCCTCTTGAAGCATGTGGGAACAGCAGACTGGGATAAGGATTGATTGAATATGTCAGTAAACACACCAGCCAGCTGGTCTGCGCATGCTCTGAGGACGCAGCTGGGGATGCCGTCTGGGCTTGCAGTCCTGCGAGGGTTAACACGTTTAAATGTTTTACTCACATCGGCTGCAGTGAAGGAGAGTCTGCAGGTTTTGGTAGCGGGCCATGTCAGTGGCACGCTGTGTAATACTCCCTTCATAGAACAGCGCAAACTGGCCCTAACCAGAATAGAAAGAGGAGTGGGAGGCCTCGGTGCACAACTGATCAAGAGGACAAGTACATTAGAGTGTCTTGTTTGAGAAAAAGACGCCTCACAAGTCCTCAACTGGCAGCTTCATTAAATAGTACCTGCAAAACAACAGTGAAGAGGCGACTCCGAGATGCTGGCCTTCTAGGCAGAGTTCCTCTGTCCAGTGTCTGTGTTCTTTAGCCCATCTTAATCTTTTGTTTTTATTGGCCAGTCTGAGATATGGCTTTTTCTTTGCAACTCTGCCTGGAAGGTCAGCATCCCGGAGTTGCCTCTTCACTGTTGACGTAGACACTGGTGTTTACTGGTACTATTTAATGAAGCTGCCAGTTGAGGACTGGTGAGGCGTCTGTTAGCTAACACAATGTGCCATTGGAATACAGGAGTGATGGTTGATGATAATGGGCCTCTGTACGCCTATGTAGATATTCCATTAAAAATCAGTCGTTTTCAGCTACAATAGACATTTACAACATTAACAATGTCTACACGTTATTTCTGATCAATATAATGTTAATTTAATGGACAAAAAAATGATTTTCTTTCAAAAACAAATGATCACAAACTTTTGAACGGTAGTGTACATTTGATCGATTGATTGATTCAAGACAACTGTGAACTCCGACTGGGAAAATACATTTTGAACGGTCATCCAAATCGGAATACCAAGTCGGGAACTCAGGACTCTTTATAGAGCTCCGACCTGAAAATCACTGATGTCATGATTCTACCTTGTTCTTTTTCAGAGTTCCAGTTGTCTTGAAAGCACAATAAATCCAGAGAATGCCAGACTTTGATGACAAAATTTGCCCACCATGGACTGCTGCGCAACCTTCCTGTTCAAGTGAGCACAGCACAACAAGGTCAGTTCAACAAGGTCAGTTCAAAAATGTCTTGTATGCTGCCGCATAAATGATGTAATATGCCAGGGAGATACAGTGGGGCAAAAAAGTATTTCGTCAGCCACCAATTGTGCAAGTTCTCCCACTTAAAAAGATGAGAGAGGCCTGTAATTTTCATCATAGGTACACTTCAACTATGACAGACAAAATGAGAAAAAAAATCCAGAAAATCACATTGTAGGATTTTTAATGAATTTATTTGCAAATTATGGTGGAAAAAAGTATCCCCCTGCTTAAGCCAGTACATGTCCAGGCCCATCTGAAGTTTGCTAGAGAGCATTTGGATGATCCAGAAGAAGATTGGGAGAATGTCATATGATCAGATGAAACCAAAATTAAACTTTTTGGTAAAAACTCAACTCGTCATGTTTGGAGGACAAAGAATGCTGAGTTGCATCCGAAGAACACCATACCTACTGTGAAGCATGGGGGTGGAAACATCATGCTTTGGGGCTGTTTTTCTGCAAAGGGACCAGGAAGACTGATCCGTGTAAAGGAAAGAATGAATGGGGCCATGTATCGTGAGATTTTGAGTGAAAACCTCCTTCCATCAGCAAGGACATTGAAGATGAAGCACACCGCCCGGGCAACGAAGGAGTGGCTTCGTAAGAAGCATTTCAAGGTCTTGGAGTGGCCTCGCCAGTCTCCAGATCTTAACTCCATAGAAACTCTTTGGGGGGAGTTGAAAGTCCGTGTTGCCCAGCAACAGCCCCAAAACATCACTGCTCTAGAGGAGCCAAAATACCAGCAACAGTGTGTGAAAACCTTGTGAAGACTTATAGAAAACGTTTGACCTCTGTCATTGCCAACAAAGGGTATATAACAAAGTATTGAGATAAACTTTTGGTATTGACCAAATACTTATTTTCCACCATAATTTGCAAATAAATTCATTAAAAATCCTGCACTGTGATTTTCTGGATTTTTTTCTCATTTTGTCTGTCATAAGTTGAAGTGTACCTATGATGAAAATTACAGGCCTCTCTCATATTTTTAAGTGGGAGAACTTGCACAAACTAAACATGTTTTTGCCCAACTGTATGTATATTATAGCTAAGAAAATAATATTAAGTGTATGTTGTGTAGTAAGCTCTTCGTAGCCCATGTACCTTTCCCCCCCATTTTTTTATCCTACGGTTCAAACTTGGTGTACATGGAGAATACTGTAAGGGCGCATGTTCTGAATTCTGTCGCTGTACATTTCAAAAGTGCTGAACAAATAGTTATATTGACTAGGGCCGTCCTAGCTCGCTCATTAATGTCTTAATCAAAATAACGGATTGCCCCTTATCTGCTTGTCATCCCCTTATGCCATAGTTTGTACATCTCAATTGTCAGTAGAAACCACAAAAATTGCCACTGTGCACGAAGCTCAAACCAGAGATCTGTATTTAATGATGAGATGCTCATGTCTCCGCCCTAACAATGGGAGTCATTGTCCCAAAGGTGGGAAGGCAGGCAACAAGCTTAGGCCTGCATATTATGCCCATAGAAACACATTGGGCTTATTCTGGACAGATTTTGTCGAGAGTGAGCCCTCTCACTCCACCTCTTCCTCTCTTCTGAAACTCTCACTGGAGCTAGCATCCGAGTGAGTGAAACAGCGCCCCTATGTCTTACTATATGTCATGCCATACTCTTTTGGTCCAGACAACATCAGATACATGGTCTACACATACTGAGACAGAGGGGCGCTGTTTCACTCGCTCAGATGCTTTATCTGAGATTTATGCCTCTTTCTGTCGGCGAGCGTCTCAGTCAAATAAATTATAACTATTTCAATATTTTATTTGGACAGGCAAGGAGATACGGTAGGGAGGCCCCCCAAGATCCACCCATAGCACCATCCCTGTCCCAGAGTATCCCTTTAAACTCAGATGGAGTTACCCCAGACCTGGATTGAGAGCTCGTTGTGTATGTGCAGATCCCCTGTCACCCAACAATATTCCTGTCCTCAATCACTGCACTAATGATCCATTATGTAGCTGCTATAAGTCACAGTCACTCTAAACATAACCTCCAACACTAACAAATGATTTGATCAACCGAGTGTAGAACACTCCATTATCTGAAAACAGAGATTCATGTACGGTATTTCATTAGATGTACTGTACTGTATGTCTAATAGTTACACAAGAGCACAAAAAAAGTAATAGCCGTAAACTATGAAACTATATAATAACATTTTAATTCACTGAACTTAAGTGAGGGAAAACCAGCTGTGCCCTTCAGCACAACAACTCCATGGGCATACGGTTATCATGGTGTTTTGACATTAACTCAGTATAATGTCATAAAGCTAATAAACAAAAAATGTAAACGTCAGAGTTGACATTATTAGCATTAAAACAACATTTTGACAGCTTCTACTTTGCCAGCAAGAAAATCCATCAACGAGTAAAAACAGCAGTTGCATTTTGATGGCCACGTGGGAAATCTGCGTCGAGCAGTGATTCCCCTGACTCAGTTCTAATGAGAGGCCTGTTCAACTCTAAACTGAGCTTGATCTACATAACCGTTTGTAAACTGAAGTTGTTTTTTTATGTGATTTCGTATTCCTTAGCCAAATAGACGACAGTTTTCCTGATCTACGTATTGATTTATGTCTGGGGTGCGAAGGTTAATTAAATATGAATAGTAAGGCAGGAACATAATATTGAGCATGGAAGACAGGGAAAGGAGAGGAGTCAGTAGGGAATGAATATCTGTCACCAAATGAACAGGGATGGGGGACGATCTGCACACAGGAGGCTGCTGAGGGGAGGACAGCTTATAATATTGGCTGGAATAGAGTGAATGGAATGATATCAAACACGTATTCCGTTCCAGCCATTATTATGAGCCCATACTCCCCAATTAAGGTGCCACCAACCTCCTATGTATCTGCAGTAAGGCACTTGGGCTCAATTCAAGGTTTTGTTATGCATCTGTAATGTGGTGGTACGGTTCCCATGGACTAACAGGGGGATAGGAGGAGACATTTCACAGAAACACTTCCAGACACCTGACACCTAGTTTGAATTCCAAATGGCACCCTATTCCCTACATAGTGCACTATATAGGGAATAGGGTAACATTTGGGACACATCCCTAGCTTTAGACAGCAGAGTTAGCAGGAATAATTCATTTCCCCAAAGGAAACCTCCAAACAATTCATTCAAACCCCATTTTAAATTAGTCATATATCAGTGTCAAAAGCCTAATTTATTCTCCCTACTCCTTAAAAACAAATATAAGTCAACATCGAATCAGTAAATTGTATTTTCAACACCTGCCATTTTGAAGATTAAGACTAAGTTCCTTTCAGCATGGGTATTTAAAGGTCTGTGGTTTCTAACTATTGCACAGAATTTAATATGAAAATAACAGCCTCTGCCCGTCCACACCCCGAGGACTATCCTTATCAGCCACGTGAGGTCTGAGACATCAACCAGATTTTGAGTCTCTGAAATTACAGCACGTTTGTTTTTACTACTGCCCTCAGCAGTCTGTGATAAAAGGGGACTAGCCAGACAGTGACGGATATTTATGTTGAAAGTAAATTTCAGCTTTAAGCTGTCTTGCATATTCTATGACTTATAACAGACAAATGGACACTTCAATTCAAGTGAGATCTGATGGCCGAGATAAGTATCGCTGTTTGGAAAGAAAATCTAGAAAATGGCTTTCTTCTCATATCAGTGAGAATTCCCCATGAGTAAAAGATATAATAGCAAAACCTTGTGAAGTTATTTTTACATGTTTTGCAAAAAAATAAAAATGCAAACACTGCACATCTGTCACTCCAGGCAGGCTAAAGCAAATGCTCAAAGTATTTGAAAGATTTCAAATATATTTGAACCCAGGTCTAGTAAAAACAAAACATCCCTAACTCATACTGTAGGTAGGGTACTTTGACCGAGAGAGTCCAGAGTGACCCCACATGGTTTCTAGTCTGTACAGAGGTATTGGTACATAATGCTTCCGCCAGAATAAAAACCAATCCCCTCATGGCAGGTGAAAAATGACCTATCAATATTGTACCAATGCGGAACATTCAACAGAAGAGGGATCATGACAAGTTTAAATATGGCCCGCAGCCGCCTTTCTTCAGCTTTCGGAAGGTTATGGCTCCTGACTCCTATAAAACCCTCCACTGCTCACCAGCCAGCCAACCTTCTGCTGCATTTGTTGTTCATCTTCTCATCGTCTGGCGCCCTAAAAGACCAAAGCTGCGTGCGTCTGAAATGGCACCCTATTCTCTATTTAATGCACTACTTTTGATCAGAGCCCTATGGCCATTGTCAAGAAATACGTATATAGGGAATAGGGTGCCATTTGGGATGCAGCCCCAACAAGTCCCTGTGCTTCCATCTTATTCATCAGCAACACCAGAGACGATCATGCTGAGCAAAGTAATACAGCCATGAGTGCTGCTGATTCACCTGAGAAGATTCACTGGCTGCCGGTATTGATCCCTCGCCCGGGCCTGTGCCCAAGAATATAATTTCCACCATCACCAGACAGCAGGAGGAGGATACCAGGGTGGCTTGCTGGAAACAGACAGGGAACACTTGATTAGGAGATAAAGCACAACACTCTGGGATCCAGTGAGTAACTAGGGATTTAGATTTAATGGAAACAATGCAAACTTGTAGGTAAAGAGAATGGAAATGGAAGTAAACAGAGAGGAAGTTGACTTCTCAGGATAAGACCCAGATGGAGACAACTAGAGTAACAGATGTTTATTGAGTCAAACAGGAGCCAGGCAAAAGACAGGTCAAAGGCAGGCAGAGGTCCCTTATCCAGGCAGAGTCAATAAGGTACAGAACAGCAGGCAGGCTCTGGGTCAGGGTTGGCAGAATGGTCAGAAGCGGGGAAACAAAGAAACAGAACTTGAGAAAGCAGGGAGACAGGAAACGTGCTGGTAAGACCTGACAAGACATGACAAACTGGCAACAGACAAACAGAGAGCACAGGTATAAATACCCTGGGGATAATGATGAAGATGGGGGATAATGATGAAGATGGGCGACACCTGGAGGGGGTGGAGACAAGCACAAAGACAGGTGAAACAGATCAGGGTGTGACAGGGAAGCAGTGAAGGCTGTAAGTACAACATGAACACTGCCATAAGTTTAATAACTATCAGACCCTTTTTTTCCATTTTTGCCTAAAATGAAATTCCCAAATCTAACTGCCTGTAGCTCAGGACCTGAAGCAAGGATATGCATATTCTTGATATCATTTGAAAGGAAACACTTTGAAGTTTGTGGAAATGTGGACTTAATGTAGGAGAATATAACACATTAGATCTGGTAAAAGATAATACAAACCAAAAAAACTGTTTTAAAATTGTAAACATTTTTATCTTCATCTTTAAAATGCAAGAGAATGTATTGTTGCAGTTTGGGTGCAATTGTGATTTTGTCCACTAAATGGCAGCAGTGTGTGTGCAACGTTTCAGATTGATCCAGTGAAGCATTTCAATACTGGACAATATAACTCTGACCAAATGTGGCGAATTGGTCAATTGATACATTTTCAAGTGCATAACTATAGAGAACATACAAAAATGATATGGTAATACAAAATGTAAGTGTACACACTCCCAGGAGTGTCATACATTATGGATCATTAGCTTATATACTAACTTTCCCACATCTAGATGACCGCGCAGGGTGGGTGTGGTGCCAGATAAAGCAGGGGTCTACCTTTGACTATAAAGTTCCTACCTTTGAATATAAAAATGTATTTTATCAAACAAAACTATGCCACATTTTATCTCTGGGACACTCAGGATGACAAATCAGAGCAAGATTACATTACTGAATGTAAGTACATTATTTACCTTCAGAGGTGAAAGTATCAAATCAGTTGCCATGATAAACGTTTTTGTTGTTGTTGCGCACTCTCCTCAAAAAATAGCATGGTATTTATTCACTGTAATAGCTACTGTTAATTGGACACTGCAGTTAGATTAACAAGAATGTAAGCTTTCTGCCCATATAAGACATGTCTATGTCCTGGGAAATGCACTTGTTACTTACAATGTCATGCTAATCACATTAGCGCACATTAGCTCAACCGTCTCGGTGGAGGGACACCGATCCCGTAGAGGTTATTAAGTTTGAGTTGAGTTCAATTTTCCACCCACTTACAGTTTTCCTCATAGCTCAAAGCAGTGTATGAACTTATCATGACAGTGTTTTAACTGTGAACCTCCACTCTCTGGTTAATACACTAAATCAAGCTTGTTGCTCTTCACATTGAGAGCCAGGGTTATTTTTATGGCCAATTGCCCAATAAGTCCAGATAAGAAAGCTATAGGCAATCTTCTCCCTAATCTATTTTACTGAGAGGAGACTTTGAATGCCTCAGGATACAATTACAACCAGGGAGAGTTAGAGTCAAGCATATGGATAGACTTAACATAGACTATTGTATAGAATGTGTATAACTGGGATGTATGGAATATTGAAAGTACTGTTCCCTTGTTCTGCACTTGGAAAAAAAGGTGCTATCGGGAACCAATACAGTGCATTGCGAAAGTATTCACCCCCCCATTGGCATTTTTCTTATTTTGTTGCCTTACAACCTGGAATTAAGATATTTTTTTTGGGGGGGGGGGTGCAACTTTTGATTTACACAACATGCCTACCACTTTGAAGATGCAAAATATGTTTTTATTGTGAAACAAACAAGAAATATGACAAAAATAAATCAAACTTGAGCTTGCATAACTATTCACCCCCCCCCCCCCCCCCAAAAAAAAAATTCAATACCTTGTAGAGCCTCCTTTTGCAGCAATTACAGCTGCAAGTCTCTTGGGGTATGTCTCTATGACTAGGCCATTCCAAGACATTTAAATGTTTCCCCTTAAACCACTCGAGCATTGCTTTAGCAGTATGCTTAGGGTCATTGTTCTACTGGAAGGTGAACCTCCGTCCCAGTCTCAAATCTCTGGAAGACTGAAACAGGTTTCCCTCAAGAATTTCTCTGTATTTAGCACCATCCATCATTCCTTCAATTCTGACCAGCTTCCCAGTCCTTGCCGATGAAAAACATCCCCACAGCATGATGCTACCATGCTTCACTGTGAAGATGGTGTTCTCGGGGTGATGAGAGGTGTTGGGTTTGTGCCAGACATAGCATTTTCCTTGATGGACAAAAAGCTTAATTAAGCCTCATCTGACCAGTGGGTTTTCATGGGTTTGCCCTCTCTTGGCAGGTTTGTTGTGGTGCCACTACTCCATAATTTTGTCCCTGACCTGTTTGGAGAGCTCCTTGGTCTTCATGGTGCCCCTTGCTGTCACGGCTTTCGTCTGTAGAAGGAGGAGCGGACCAAAATGCAGCGTGGTTGTTATTCATTTTATTTTAATAAAGAAACTATACACGATAAACTAACAAAATAACAAACGTGCGAAAACCGAAAACAGCCCTATCTGGTGCAAAACACGGAGACAGGAACAATCACCAACAAACACACAGTGAAACCCAGGCTACCTAAATATGGTTCCCAATCAGAGACAATGACTAACACCTGCCTCTGATTGAGAACCATATCAGGCCAGACATAGAAATAGACAAACAAGACATCCAACATAGAATGCCCACTCAGATCACACCCTGACCAACCAAAACATTGAAACATACAAATAAACTATGGTCTGGGTGTGACAGTACCCCCCCTCCAAGGTGCGGACTCCGGCCGCAAAACCTGAACCTATCGGGGAGGGTCTGGGTGGGCATCTGTCCGCGGTGGCGGCTCCGGTGCTGGACGTGGCCCCCACTTCACCGTTGTCCTCCCCCACCTTGTCCGCTTCTGTGACCTCCTAGCCACGGCAACCCTACTAAATAACACGGGACAGAGGGGCAGCTTGGGACAGAGGGGCAGCTCGGGACAGAGGGGCAGCTCGCGACAGAGGGGCAGCTGGGGACAGAGGGGCTCTTCAGACTCCGGCAGCAGCGCCGGACAGGCGGGAGACTCCGGCAGCACAGGAGAGGAGGAAGGCTCTGTCAGATCCTGGCTGACTGGCGGATCTGAAAGAATCTGGCTGACTGGCGGATCTGGAAGAGTCTGGCAGACTGACGGTTCCGGCAGATCCTGGCTGACTGGCGGATCTGGAAGAGTCTGGCAGACTGACGGTTCCGGCAGATCCTGGCTGACTGGCGGATCTGGAAGAGTCTGGTTGACTGGCAGATCTGGAAGAGTCTGGTTGACTGGCAGATCTGGAAGAGTCTGGTTGACTGGCGGATCTGGAAGAGTCTGGCTGACTGGCAGATCTGGAAGGGTCTGGTTGACTGGCAGATCTGGAAGAGTCTGGCTGACTGGGAGGACGAAGGCTCGGGCAGCGCTGAACAGGCGGGAGACTCCGGCAGCGCAGGAGAGGAGAAAGGCTCCGGTAGCGCTGGAGAGGCGAGACACACTGTAGGCCTGATGCGTGGTTCTGGCACTGGTGGTACTGGGCCAAGGACACGCACAGGAAGCCTGGTGCGAAGAGCTGCTACCGGAGGACTGATGTGTGGAGGTGGCACTGGATAGACCAGACCGTGCAGGCGCACTGGAGCTCTTGAGCACCGAGCCTGCCCAACCTTCCCTGGTTGAATACTCCCGGTCGCTCTGCCAGTGCGGCAAGGTGGAATAGCCCGCACTGGGCTATGCAGGCGAACCGGGGACACCGAGCTTAAGGCTGGTGCCATGTAAGCCGGCCCAAGGAGACGCACTGGGGACCAGATGCGTAGAGCCGGCTTCATAGCATTTGGCTTGACGCTCAACATAGCCCGGCCGATACGTGGAGCTGGAATAGAACGCACCGGGCTATGCACCCGCACTGGAGACACCGTGTGCACCACAGCATAGCACTGTGCCTGCCCGGTCTCTCTAGCCCCCCGGTAACCACAGGAAGTTGGCGCAGGTCTCCTACCTAGCGTCGCCATACTCCCTGTGAGCCACCCCCCAATACATTTTTGGGGCTGACTCTCAGGCTTCCATCCGCGTCGCCGCGCTGCCTCCTCATACCAACGCCTCTCAGCTCTCACCGCCTCTAGTTTTTCTTTGGGGTGGCGATATTCTCCAGGCTAATCCAGGGTCCTTCTCCAAACAATTCGTCCTCCCATGTCCATTCCTCTTTATGTTGCTCCTGCTGTTGCTTTTGCCTGTTACCACGCCGCTTGGTCCTGTTGTGGTGGGTGATTCTGTCACGGCTTTCGTTGTGGGAAGGAGGAGCGGACCAAAATGCAGCGTAGTTTAATCGTTTATAGTTTCCTTAGTAAATAAAATGAATCACAACTACGCTGCATTTTGGTCCGCTCCTCCTTCCCACAACGAAAGACGTGGCACTTGCTTAGTGGTGTTTCAGACTATGGGGCCTTTCAGAACAGGTGCATATATACTGAGATCATGTGACAGATCATGTGACACTTAGATTGCACACAGGTGGACTTTATTTAATTAATTATGTGACTTCTGAAGGTATGTGGTTGCACCATATCATATTTAGGGGCTTCATAGCAAAGGGGGTGAAAACAGATGCATGCACCACTTTTCTGTTTTTAAAAATTATTCTTGAATTTTTTGAAACAAGTTATTTTTTAAACTTCACTTCACCAATTTGGACTATTTTGTGTATGTCCATTACATGAAATCCAAATAAAAATCCATTTAAATTACAGGTTGTAATGCAACAGGTTGTAATGCAACAAAAACACCAAGGGAGTGAATACTTTTGCAAGGCACTGTAAAGGTTCTTTGGCTGTCCCTATAGGATAACACTTTTATGAACCCATTTTGGTTTATTCTTTGGTTTCAGGTAGAACCCCTTTGGGTTCCATGCAATGCATCGAACCCAAATGCATAGAACTCAAAAGAGTTCTTCCTGGAACCAAAAATAATTTTCCTATGGTGAAAGCCAAAGAACCATTGTGGAACCTTTTTTTCTAACAGTGTTTATCTACAGGCAGACTACTTCCTACTGACCTCTTGCCAGGTTCCCCTCTCAATAGAGAGTCTGCACAACGCATCACCGGGGGCAAACTACCTGCCCTCCGGGACACCTACACCACCCGATGTTACAGGAAGGCCATAAAGATCATCAAGGACAACAACCACCCGAGCCACTGCCTGTTCACCCCGCTATCATCCAGAAGGCGAGGTCAGTACAGGTGCATCAAAGCTGGGACCGAGAGACTGAAAAACAGCTTCTATCTCAAGGCCATCAGGCTGTTAAACAGCCACCACCAACATTGAGTGGCTGCTGCCAACACACTGACTCAACTCCAGCCACTTTAATAATGGGACTTGATGGGAAATGATGTAAAATATATCACTAGCCACTTTAAACAATGCTACCTAATATAATGTTTACATACCCTACACTATTCATCTCATATGTATACGTATATACTGTACTCTATATCATCTACTGCATCTTTATGTAATACATGTATCACTAGCCACTTTAACTATGCCACTTTGTTTATATACTCATCTCATATGCATATACTGTACTCGATACCATCTACTGTATCTTGCCTATGTTGCTCTGTACCATCACTCATTCATATATCTTTATGTACAAATTCTTTATCCCCTTACACTTGTGTGTATAAGACAGTAGTTTTGGAATTGTTAGTTAGATTACTTGTTGGTTATTACTGCATTGTCGGAACTAGAAGCACAAGCATTTCGCTACACTCGCATTAACATCTGCTAACCATGTGTATGTGACAAATAAAATTTGATTTGATTTGATTTAGAGGATTCTAACAACAAGGGTCTGTTCCTGGTTCAATAAATAAATATAGCTCATTCAGGAAGGGAATGCAACAACAAACTATTGAATCTTTCATGTTCACATGATTTCTTTGACTATCAAACTATGAGTAATATATTTATGCGTTGTGATCTACATTCTTGTAACTGAAATGTTACAAACATGTTGTAATTATCCAGTTTATTTCAGATGGAGTTTGAGGAGTTGGAAGGAGATGGGTAAATGGGGAGGCATCATTTTAAATTAAAGCTTGAAATTGAACTGAGCTTTCCCGTTTTTCTGCCTTCAAGAGACATCTTCAACATCAAGGTACTCTGAACACTTCCTCAAGATATACATTATAACTACTGCTCTTCAGCACTGTCATAATCTGTATGCTTTGAATACTTTCTCTGTGACAACAAACCACAGCAACAACCTGTCTTACAGTGTTGCATTGATGTAAGAGTACATTTTCAACAGCACATTAGCATTCCATCTTGAGTGAGGAGATTTAGCACTGACAGTTCTCAAAATAAAACATGAGGGTTTGTGTGAGTTGGTAAGATGGAGGGTCTACTGGTTCTCCACTCCTGGCTCTCCAGGGCCCTATTTCTGCCTATCGATCAAGCTCAGTGGGTGAAAACATTCCTGAAAACCTGAAACTTCTACGGAAGTCACAATGCAGATCCATACTCATTGCTACATACAGAATGGTGCAGAACTGTGTGTCTCAACAGCACGGGAAACCGACCTACTCACTGAAGATCTCAGAAGAAGTCATGTGGAGAAGAGAATGACGTTAAAGGAACTAACACTACCAAGTCATGTGGTCAAGAGAATGAAGATAAAGGAATCCAGAAGGCATGCACTTTATCTGACAGTACACATTGGAACAGGAATGGGAGTTAATGACAATGTAATCCTCTTCAACACCCTGCTACATCCCTCCACCATAACAAAGACTTCTTCACTAATGTCCTCTGGCACATGAAAAGAAAGCCTTGCATACTGCACATTAAACTTCCTGATGTAAACATTTGAAGCTCCAAACATCATCAAATACAGAGTATCTAATATCGTCTCCCATTCTAGCTTTCTGGTAGCTTGCAGTTGATGTCTTAATAATAAACAGAGAGATACTGTATCTCTGATGAGACTGAATGGTGTATAATGGAGCAAGGATGTGTTTAGGTGTAACAAGTACAACTGTTCAGAATAATCCCACCAACACAATACACCAATGAAATGGAATACATTTATATGCAAAAAGGCAACTTGTGGAAGCTAAATAGACAGCAGGTAATAGATAATAAGAGCATCTTAAATACAAAAGACCTGTTAGTTCGCTATCTATATTGTCAAACACAGGGTGCCCCAAATGGCACCCTATTCCCTACTATTTTTGACCAGGACCCAATAGGGAATGCTGGGCCATTTGGGAAACATTCAGTAGCAGTAGTTCCTATCTCAAGGTTAATATGTAAAAAAATATATATATATGATCATGCACTGTTTTAATGTGATGCCATTAGAATATTCATATAAATAACCTTTCACAACTATAAAAGTTTTTCCAGGAGATGTTTTACATCCAGACCCTAATTCATGTATTATTCAGTAGTGTTCTATTATGTTTTACCTGTAAGGTTTATGTGTAGGGCCATGCCTTTTGGGGCAGTTTTTGTTGCTGCAGGTAGAAAATCCCAGGAATACTCTCCATTGAATACAGGCGGTAAACAGCAACAACTCTCATCAAATATACAGTACCTTCGGAAAGTATTCAGACCCCTTGACTTTTTCAACATGTTGTTATGTTACAGACTTATTCTAACTTGATTAAATAAAACATTTTGCTCGGCAATCTACACACAATACCCTATAATGACAAAGCAAAGACATGTTTTTAGACATTTGTGCAAATTTATTAAAAATAAAGAAAAATAAATACTTTATTTACATAAGTACTCAGACCCTTTGCTATGAGACACACAATTGAGCTCAGGTGCAACCTGTTTCCATTGATAATCCTTGAGATGTTTCTAAAACTTGATTGGAGTCCACCTGTGGTAAATTCAATTGATTGGACATGATTTGGAAAGGCACACAACTGTCTACATAAGGTCTCACAGTTGACAGTGCATGTCAGAGCAAAAACCAAGCCATTAGGTTGAAGGAATTGTCCATAGAGCTCCGACGCAGCATTGTGTCGAGGCACAGATCTGGGGAAGGGTACCAAAACATTTCTGCAGCATTGAAGGTCCCCAAGAACACAGTGGCCTCCATCATTCTTAAATGGAAGAAGTTTGGAACCACCAGGACTCTTCCTAAAGCTGGCCACCTGGCCAAACTGAGCAATCGGGGAGAAGGGCCTTGGTCAGGGAAGTGACCAAGAACCCTCTGTGGAAATTGGAGAACCTTCCAGAAGGACAACCATCTCTGCAGCACTCAACCAATCAGGCCTTTATAGTAGAGTGGCCAGATTGAAGCCATCCTCAGTAAATGGCACATGACTGCCCACTTGGAATTTGCCAAAAGGCACCTAAAGATTCTCAGACAATGACAAACAAGATTCTCTGGTCTGATGAAACCAAGATGAAACTCTTTGGCCTGAATGCCAAGTGTCACGTCTGGAGGAAATCAGGCACCATCCCTACTGTGAAGCATGGTGGTGGAAGCATCATGCTGTGGGGATGTTTTTCAACAGCAGGGACTGGGAGACTAGTCAGGGTCTAGGCAAAGATGAACGGAGCAAAGTACAGAGAGATCCTTGATAAAAACCTGCTCCAGAGCACTCAGGACCTCAGACTGGGGCGAAGGTTAACCTTCCAACAAGACAATGACCCTAAGCACACAGCTAAGATAATGCAGGACTGGCTTCTTTCTTTAATGAGTCCGACGCAAAGGATAAACTGCTTTGTCGAGACACTGAGAAAAAGTGGGAGGAGGCCTTGGTGAAAATTTGCCGAAAAGTAGGTAAACCACCACTTCCCTCTGTATTATTGGCCAACGTGAAATCATTGGAAAACATACTGGACAATCTACAACTAAGACTATCTTACCAACAGGACATTAAAAACGGTAATATCTTATGTTCCACCGAGACTTGGCTGAATGACGACACTGATAATATAGAGCTGGCTGGCTTCTCCGTGTTTCGGCAGGACAGCAGCTACATCTGGTAAGATGAGGGGCGGGGGTGTGTGTCAATTTGTCAATAACTGCTGGTGTGCGATGTCTAATATTAATGAAGTCTCAAGGCCTGAGTAAGAATACCTCATGATAATCTGTAGACCACATTATCTACCAAGAGAGTGCTCATCTATATTATTCGGGGCCATCCATTTACCACCACAAAATGATGCTGGCGCAAAGACCGCACTCAACGAGCTGCATAAGGCCATAAGAAAACAAGAAAATGCTCATCCAGAAGCAGTTATCCTAGTGGCTGTGGACTTTAATGCAGGCAAACTTAAATCTGTTTTACCAAATTTCTACCAGTATGTCACATGTGCAATCAGAGGCGAAAAAACTCGAGACCACCTTTAGTCCACAGACAGAGCCACATAAAAAAACTCTCTCTGGTCCTCCATTTGACAATTCTGAACATATTTCTATCCTCCTGATTCCTGATTACATGCAAAAACTAAAGCAGGAAGTACTAGTGACTAGCTCAATATGGAAGTGGTCAGATGACACGGCTGCTACGCTACAGGACTGTTTTGCTAGCACAATCAGTCAACAGCTTCATCAGTAAGTGCATCGACAACGTCGTCCCCACAGTGACAGTATGTACATTTTCCACCCAGAAGCCATGAATTACAGGCAAATTCCACACCGAGCTAAAGGCCAGAGCTGCCACTTTCAAAGAGCGGGACACTAATCCGGACGATTATAAGAAATCCCACTATGCCCTCAGACAAAGCATCAATACAGGACTAAGATTGAATCCTACTACACCGGCTCTGACGCTTGTCAAATGTCACAGGGCTTGAAAACTATTACGGACAACAAAGGGAAACCCAGCCGTGAGCTGCCCAGTGACGCGAGCCTACCAGACGAGCTAAATGCCTTTTATGATCGCTTCAAGGCAAGCAACACTGAAGCATGCATGAGAGACCAACTGTTAAGGACGACTATGTGATCACGCTCTCTGTAGCAGACGTGAGCAAAACTTTAAAACAGGTGAATGTTCACAAAGCCGTGGGGCCAGACAGATTACCAGGACGTGTACTCAAAGCATGCATGGACCAACTGGCAAGTATCTTCACTGACATTTTCAACCTCTTCCTGGCCGAGTCTGTAATACCTACAGTGCCTTGCGAAAGTATTCGGCCCCCTTGAACTTTGCGACCTTTTGCCACATTTCAGGCTTCAAACATAAAGATATAAAACTGTATTTTTTTGTGAAGAATCAACAACTAGTGGGACACAATCATGAAGTGGAACGACATTTATTGGATATTTCAAACTTTTTTAACAAATCAAAAACTGAAAAATTGGGCGTGCAAAATTATTCAGCCCCTTTACTTTCAGTGCAGCAAACTCTCTCCAGAAGTTCAGTGAGGATCTCTGAATGATCCAATGTTGACCTAAATGACTAATGATGATAAATACAATCCACTTGTGTGTAATCAAGTCTCCGTATGAATGCACCTGCACTGTGATAGTCTCAGAGGTCCGTTAAAAGCGCAGAGAGCATCATGAAGAACAAGGAACACACCAGGCAGGTCCGAGATACTGTTGTGAAGAAGTTTAAAGCCGGATTTGGATACAAAAAGATTTCCCAAGCTTTAAACATCCCAAGGAGCACTGTGCAAGCGATAATATTGAAATGGAAGGAGTATCAGACCACTGCAAATCTACGAAGACCTGGCCGTCCCTCTAAACTTTCAGCTCATACAAGGAGAAGACTGATCAGAGATGCAGCCAAGAGGCCCATGATCACTCTGGATGAACTGCAGAGAT
Organism: Oncorhynchus masou masou; assembly: GCF_036934945.1. Taxonomy (NCBI): domain Eukaryota; kingdom Metazoa; phylum Chordata; class Actinopteri; order Salmoniformes; family Salmonidae; genus Oncorhynchus; species Oncorhynchus masou. The sequence continues at coordinate 40,064,771 of NC_088212.1, forward strand.
CTACAGCTGAGGTGGGGGACTCTGTCCATAGGACAACAATCAGTCGTATATTGCACAAATCTGGCCTTTATGGAAGAGTGGCAAGAAGAAAGCCATTTCTTAAAGATATCCATAAAAAGTGTCATTTAAAGTTTGCCACAAGCCACCTGGGAGACACACCAAACATGTGGAAGAAGGTCCTCTGGTCAGATGAAACCATATTTGAACTTTTTGGCAACAATGCAAAACGTTATGTTTGGCGTAAAAGCAACACAGCTCATCACCCTGACCATACCATCCCCACTGTCAAACATGGTGAAAATACAGTTTTATATCTTTATGTTTGAAGCCTGAAATGTGGCAAAAGGTCGCAAAGTTCAAGGGGGCCGAATACTTTCGCAAGGCACTGTATATTGCCCCCCTTGTGTTACTTTTTTCATTGATTAGATATATTCTTTTATTTATTTTTTTATTTAGTCAAAATGTATCAACTCTATTTCTTGAGGGGGAGGCCCCGGTGCACAACTGAGCAAGAGGACAAGTACATTAGAGTGTCTAGTTTGAGAAACAGACGTCTCACAAGTTCTCAACTGGCAGCTTCATTAAATAGTACCCGCAAAACACCAGTCTCAACGTCAAGAAGAGGCGACTCCGGGATGCTGGCCTTCTAGGCAGGGTTCCTCTGTCCAGTTTCTGTGTTCTTTTGCCCATCTTAATCTTTTGTTTTTATTGGCCAGTCTGAGACATGGCTTTTTGTTTGCAACTCTGTGTCGACCTTCGCCTCTCGCAAGTCCGGTCGGGAGTTGCAGCGAAGAGACAAGACTGTAACTACCACTTGGATACCACAAAATTGTGGAGAAAAAGGGATATATATATATATATATACAGTGAAGGAAAAAAATATTTGATCCCCTGCTGATTTTGTACGTTTGCCCACTGACAAAGAAATGATCCGTCTATAATTTTAATGGTAGGTTTGAACAGTGAGAGACAGAATAACATAAAAACAATCCAGAAAAAAGCATGTCAAAAATGTTATAAATTGATTTGCATTTTAATAAGGGAAATATGTATTTGACCCCCTCTCAATCAGAAAGATTTCTGGCTCCCAGGTGTCTTTTATACAGGTAACAAACTGAGATTAGGAGCACACTCTTAAAGGGAGTGCTCCTAATCTCAGCTTGTTGCCTGTATAAAAGACACCTGTCCACAGAAGCAATCAATCAATCAGATTCCAAACTCTCCACCATGGGCAAGACCAAATAGCTCTCCAAGGATGTCAGGGACAAGATTGTAGACCTACACAAGGCTGGAATGGGCTACAAGACCATGAGAACGGTGAGGAATCAGCCCAGAACTACACAGGAGGATCTTGTCAATGATCTCAAGGCAGCTGGGATCATAGTCACCAAGAAAACAATTGGTAACACACTACGCCGTGAAGGACTGAAATCCTGCAGCGCCTGCAAGGTCCCCCTGCTAAAGAAAGCACATATACTGTACATGCCCGTCTGAGGTTTGCCAATGAACATCTGAATGATTCAGAGGACAACTGGGTGAAAGTGTTGTGGTCAGATGAGACCAAAATGGAGCTCTTTGGCATCAGCTCATCTCACCGTGTTTGGAGGAGGAAGAATGCCTCCTTATGACCCCAAGAACACGATCCCCACCATCAAACGTGGAGGTGGAAACATTATGCTTTGGGTTGTTTTTCTGCTAAGGGGACAGGAAAACTTCACCGCATCAAAGGGACGGTGTACGGGGCATGTGCCGTCGAACCTCCTTCCCTCAGCCAGGGCATTGAAAATGGGTCGTGGATGGGTATGCCAGCATGACAATGACCCAAAACACACAGCCAAGGCAAACAAGGAGTGGCTCAAGAAGCACATTAAGGTCCTGGAGTGGCCTAGCCAGTCTCCAGACCTTAATCCCAAAGAAAATCTGTGGAGGGAGCTGAAGGTTCGAGTTGCCAAACGTCTGCCTCGAAACCTTAATGACTTGGAGAAGATCTGCACAGAGGAGTGGGACAAAATCCATCCTGAGATGTGTACAAACCTGTTGGCCAACTACAAGAAACGTCTGACCTCTGTGATTGCCAACAAGGGTTTTGCCACCAAGTACTAAGCCATGTTTTGCAGAGGGGTCAAATACTTATTTCCCTCATTAAAATGCATATCAATTTCTAACATTTTTGACATGCGTTTTTTTGGATTTTTTGTTGTTATTCTGTCTCTCACTGTTCAAATAAACCTACCATTAAAATAATAGACTGATAATTTCTTTGTCAGTGGGCAAACGTACAAAATCAGCAGGGGATCAAATACTTTTTTCCCTCACTGTATATATACATTTATTTTATTTCACCTTTATTTAACCAGGTAGAATAGTTGAGAATAAGTTCTCATTTGCAACTGCGACCTGGCCAAGATAAAGCAAAGCAGTTCGACACACACAACAACACAGAGTTACACATGGAATAAATAAACATACAGTCAATAATACGGTGGAAAAATCTATATACAGCATGTGCAAATGAGGTAGGATAAGAGAGGTAAGGCAGTAAATAGGCTATGGTGGCAAATTAATTACAATATAGCAATTAAACACTGGAATGGTAGGATGTGCAGTAGATGAATGTGCAAGTTGAGATACTGGGGTGCAAAGGAGCAAGATAAATAAATAAGTAAATACAGTATGGGGATGAGGTAGATTGGATGGCCTATTTACAGATGAGCTATGTACAGGTGCAGTGATCTGTAAGCTGCTCTGACAGTTGGTGCTTAAAGCTAGTGAGGGAGGTAAGAGTCTCCAGCTTCAGAGATTTTTGCAGTTCGTTCCAGTCATTGGCTGCAGAGAACTGGAAGGAGAGGCGGCCAAAGGAAGAATTGGCTTTGAAGGTGACCCGTGAGATATACAGTGGGGAGAACAAGTATTTGAAACACTGCTGATTTTGCAGGTTTTCCTACTTTCAAAGCATGTAGAGGTCTGTAATTTTTATCATAGGTACACGTCCGGCTCTCACAGACCTGCTAGGTTTTCTTTAAGAAGCCCTCCTGTTCCCCACTCATTACCTGTATTAACTGCACCTGTTTGAACTCGATGCTTTTCTGCAAAGGGGACAGGATGACTGCACCGTATTGAGGGGAGGATGGATGGGGCCATGTATCGCGAGATCTTGGCCAACAACCTCCTTCCCTCAGCAAGAGCATTGAAGATGGGTCGTGGCTGGGTCTTCCAGCATGACAACGACCCAGAACACACAGCTAGGGCAACTAAGGAGTGACTCCATAAGAAGCAACTCAAGGTCCTGGAGTGGCCTAGCCAGTCTCCAGACCTGAACCAAATAGAAAATATTTGGTGGGAGCTGAAAGTCCGTATTGCCCAGCGACAGCCCCGAAACCTAAAGGAACTGGAGAAGGTCTGTATGCAGGAGTGGGCCAAAATCCCTGCTGCATTGTGTCGAAACCTGGTCAAGAACTACAGGAAACGTATGATCTCTGTAATTGCAAACAAAGATTTCTGTACCAAATGTTAAGTTCTGCTTTTCTGATGTATCAAATACTTATGTCATGCAATAAAATGCAAATTAATTACTTAAAAATCATAATGTGATTTTCTAGATTTTTGTTTTAGATTCTGTCTCTCACAGTTTAAGTGTACCTATGATAAAAATTACAGACCTCTACATGCTTTGTAAGTAGGAAAACCTGCAAAATCTGCAGTGTATCAATTACTTGTTCTCCCCACTGTACAGTGCCTTGCGAAAGTATTCGGCAACCCTTGAACTTTGCGACCTTTTTCCACATTTCAGGCTTCAAACATAAAGATATAAAACTGTATTTTTTGTGAAGAATCAACAACAAGTGGGACACAATCATGAAGTGGAACGACATTTATTGGATATTTCAAACTTTTTTAACAAATCAAAAACTGAAAAATTGGGCGTGCAAAATTAGTGGGACACAATCATGAAGTGGAACGACATTTATTGGATATTTCAAACTTTTTTAACAAATCAAAAACTGAAAAATTGGGCGTGCAAAATTATTCAGCCCCTTAAGTTAATACTTTGTAGCGCCACCTTTTGCTGCGATTACAGCTGTAAGTCGCTTGGGGTATGTCTCTATCAGTTTTGCACATCGAGAGACTGACATTTTTTCCCATTCCTCCTTGCAAAACAGCTCGAGCTCAGTGAGGTTGGATGGAGAGCATTTGTGAACAGTAGTTTTCAGTTCTTTCCACAGATTCTGGATTGAATTCAGGTCTGGACTTTAACTTGGCCATTCTAACACCTGGATATGTTTATTTTTGAACCATTCCATTGTAGATTTTGCTTTATGTTTTGGATCATTGTCTTGTTGGAAGACAAATCTCCGTCCCAGTCTCAGGTCTTTTGCAGACTCCATCAGGTTTTCTTCCAGAATGGTCCTGTATTTGGCTCCATCCATCTTCCCATCAATTTTAACCATCTTCCCTGTCCCTGCTGAAGAAAAGCAGGCCCAAACCATGATGCTGCCACCGCCATCTTTGACAGTGGGGATGGTATGGTCAGGGTGATGAGCTGTGTTGCTTTTACGCCAAACATAACGTTTTGCATTGTTGCCAAAAAGTTCAATTTTGGTTTCATCTGACCAGAGGACCTTCTTCCACATGTTTGGTGTGTCTCCCAGGTGGCTTGTGGCAAACTTTAAATGACACTTTTTATGGATATCTTTAAGAAATGGCTTTCTTCTTGCCACTCTTCCATAAAGGCCAGATTTGTGCAATATACGACTGATTGTTGTCCTATGGAAAGAGTCTCCCACCTCAGCTTTAGATATCTGCAGTTCATCCAGAGTGATCAGGGGCCTCTTGGCTGCATCTCTGATCAGTCTTCTCCTTGTGTGAGCTGAAAGTTTAGAGGGACGGCCAGGTCTTGGTAGATTTGCAGTGGTCTGATACTCCTTCCATTTCAATATTATCGCTTGCACAGTGCTCCTTGGGATGTTTAAAGCTTGGGAAATCTTTTTGTATCCAAATCCGGCTTTAAACTTCTTCACAACAGTATCTCGGACCTGCCTGGTGTGTTCCTTGTTCTTCATGATGCTCTCTGCGCTTTTAACGGACCTCTGAGACTATCACAGTGCAAGTGCCTTTATACAGAGACTTGATTACACACAGGTGGATTGTATTTATCATCATTAGTCATTTAGGTCAACATTGGATCATTCAGAGATCCTCACTGAACTTCTGGAGAGAGTTTGCTGCACTGAAAGTAAAGGGGCTGAATAATTTTGCACGCCCAATTTTTCAGTTTTTGATTTGTTAAAAAAGTTTGAAATATCCAATAAATGTCGTTCCACTTCATGATTGTGTCCCACTAGTTGTTGATTCTTCACAAAAAAATACAGTTTTATATCTTTATGTTTGAAGCCTGAAATGTGGCAAAAGGTCGCAAAGTTCAAGGGGGGCGAATACTTTCGCAAGGCACTGTACCTGCTGGCGCACGTGCTACAGGGGGGTGCTGCTATGGTGACCAGTAAGCTGAGATAAGGCAGGTCTTTAACTAGCAGAGACTTGTAGATGACCTGGAGCCAGTGGGTTTGGCGACGAGTATGAAGCGAGGGCCAGCCAACGAGAGCATACAGGTCGCAGTGGTGAGTAGTATATGGGGCTTTGGGGACAAAACGGATAGCACTGTGAAAGACTGCATCCAATTTGTTGAGTAGAGTGTTGGAGGATATTTTGTAAATGACATCACCGAAGTCGAGGATTGGTAGGATGGTCAGTTTTACGAGGGTATGTTTGGCAGCATGAGGGAAGGATGCTTTGTTGCGAAATAGGAAGCCAAATCTAGATTCAAGACACAGTTGAAGTCAGAAGTTTACATACAACTTAGCCAAATACATTTAAACAGTTTTTCACAATTCCTGACATTTAATCCTGGTAAAAAATTGCCTGTCTTAGGTCAGTTAGCATCACCAATTTATTTTAAGAATGTGAAATGTCAGAATAATAGTAGAGAGAATTATTTATTTCAGCTTGTATTTCTTTCATCTCATTCCCAGTGGGTCAGAAGTTTAAATACACTCAATTAGTATTTGGTTTCATTGCCTTTAAATTGTTTAACTTGGGTCAAACATTTCAGGTAGCCTTCCACCGGCTTCCCACAATAAGTTGGGTGAATTTTGGCCCTTTCTTCCTGACAGAGCTGGTGTAACGAGTCAGGTTTGTAGGCCTCCTTGCTCGCACACGCTTTTTCAATGATCCCCACAAATGTTCTATGGGATTGAAGTCAGGGCTTTGTGATGGCCACTCCAATACCTTGACTTTGTTGTCCTTAAGCCATTTTAACACAACTATGAAAGCATGGTCATAGTGGATAATGCAGAGCCTCCCAAGTGGATAGTGGATTATGCAGGACCTCCTGGGGTGGCAGGTAGCCTAGTGGTTAGAGTCACAGAAAGGTTTCAAGATCGAATCCCTGAGCTGAAAAGGTAAAAATCAGTCGTTCTACCCCTGAACAAGGCAGTTGACCCACTGTACCTAGGCCGTCATTCAAAATAAGAATGTTTTCTTGTGTGTTAACTGACTTGCCTTGTTAAATAAAGGTGAAATAAAAAAAAATATTTAAATAATCTTAACTGAGCTGCCTAGTGAAATAAATAAAAAAAATGCTTGGGGTCATTGTCCATTTGGAAGACCCATTTGCAACCAAGCTTTAACTTCCTGACTGATGTCTTGAGATGTTGCTTCCACATCCACATCATTTCCCTCCTCATAATGACATCTATTTTGTGAATTGCACTAGTCCCTCCTGCAGCAAAGCACCCCCACAACATGACGTACTTCACAGTTGGGATGGTGTTCTTCGGCTTGCAAGCCTCCCCCTTTTTCCTCCAAACATCAGACCAGAGGACATTTCTCAAAAATGTACTATCTTTGTCCCCATGTGCTGTTGCAAAGCGTAGTCTGGCTTTTTTTATGGCGGTTTTGGAGTAGTGGCTTCTTCCTTGCGGAGTGGCCTTTCAGGTTATGTCAATATAGATATCGTTTTACTGTGGATATAGATACTTTTGTTCTGGGATTGATTTGCACTTTTTGCACCAAAGTACGTTCATCTCTAAGAGACAGAACACGTCTGAGCTGTTGCGTGGTCCCATGGTGTTCATACTTGCATACTATTGTTTGTACAGATGAACGAGGTACTTTCAGGCGTTTGGAAATTGCTCCGAAGGATGAACTAGACTTGTGGAGGTCTACAATTTTTTTCTGAAGTATTAGCTGATTTCTTTTGATTTTCCCATGATGTCAAGTAAAGAGGGACTAAGTTTGAAGGTAGGCCTTGAAATACATTCCCAGATACACCTCCAATTAACTCAAATTATGTCAATAAGCTTATCAGAAGCTTCTAAAGCAATTAAATATTTTTTCTGGAATTTTCCAAGTTGTTTAAAGACACAGTCAACTTAGTGTATGTAAACTTCTGACCCACTGGAATTGTGATACAGTGAATTATAAGTGAAATAATCTGTACACAATTGTTGGAAAAATTACTTGTATCATGCACAAAGTAGATGTCCTAACTAGAGGTCGACCGATTTCATAACAATCGGAAATCTGTATTTTTGCAGATTTGTATTTATTTTTATTTTTTAATACCTTTATTTAACTAGGCAAGTCAGTTAAAGAACACATTCTTATTTTCAATGACGGCCTAGGAACCGTAGGTTAACTGCCTCGTTCAGGGGCAGAACGACAGATTTTCACCTTGTCAGCTCGGGGGATCCAGTCTTGCAACCTTACAGTTAACTAGTCCAGCGCAATAACGACCTGCCTCTCTCTCATTGCACTCCACAAGGAGATTGTCTGTTACGCGAATGCAGTAAGCCAAGGTAAGTAGCTAGCTAGCATTAAACTTATCTTATAAAAAACAATCAATCATAATTACTAGTTAACTACACATGGTTGATGATATTACTAGATATTATCTAGCGTGTCCTGCGTTGCATATAATCTGACTGAGCATACAAGCATACAAGTATCTAAGTATCTGACTGAGCGGTGGTAGGCAGAAGCAGGCGCGTAAACATTCATTCAAACAGAACTTTAGTGCGTTTTGCCAGCAGCTCTTCGTTGTGCGTCAAGCATTGCGCTGTTTATGACTTCAAGCCTATCAACTCCAGAGATGAGGCTGGTGTAACCGAAGTGAAATGGCTAGCTAGTTAGCTCGTGCCAATAGCGTTTCAAACGTCACTCGCTCTGAGCCTTCTCGTAGTTGTTCCCCTTGCTCTGCATGGGTAACACTGCTTCGAGGGTGGCTGTTGTTGTTGTGTTGCTGGTTCAAGCCCAGGGCGGAGCGAGGAAAGGGACGGAAGCTATACTGTTACACTGGCAATACTAAAGTGCCTATAAGAACATCTAATAGTCAAAGCTTAATGAAATACAAATTGTATAGAGGGAAATAGTCCTATAATTCCTATAATAACTACAACCTAAAACTTCTTACCTGGGAATATTGAAGACTCATGTTAAAAGGAACCACCAGCTTTTATATGTTCTCATGTTCTGAGCAAGGAACTGAAACGTTAGCTTTCTTACATAGCACATATTGCACTTTTACTTTCTTCTCCAACACTTTGTTTTTGCATTATTTAAACCAAATTGAACATGTTTCATTATTTACTTGAGGCTAAATTGCTTTTATTGATGTATTACATAAAGTTAAAATAAGTGTTCATTCAGTATTGTTGTAATTGTCATTATTACAAATAAATAAATTTGTCCTCCAATAATCGGTATCGGTATCGGCGTTGAAAAATCCTAACCGACTTGCCAAAACTATAGTTTGCTAACAAGAAATTTGTGGAGTGGTTGAAAAACAAGTTTTAATGAGGCACCTAAGTGTATGTAAACTTCCAACTTCAACTGTACATATAAATATGAGGAACAAAATGTGGACAATGCTAGAAATACCTGTAAAAGCACAGTGCCTCAAAAAGTGCACCAAAAAGCATGGTACTAATTATGTGACATGAGCAGTGTTTTACTCGATTTTCCATGGCAGAAATTAAAACACAAAACAGACCTAACTGTTTGGTCTTTTAAAAACCTGTTATATGTCAAATATTGTGTGCTATAGCTTGGAAAATACAGAAATGTCTCTGGATGACAACATAAAGATCCTTCTTTCCAACTTTAGGGCTGTTTTCCTCAACAAATGAAATCCACTTTGTGTTTTGCTTCCTTGCCACGATACTTCTAGGTATTGCGATATTGGTAATGTCTCAACCCTAAACCTGTCAACAAGTCTCTGCGTCAATATCCACAAACAGAGTGCCTGCATCCTAAATGGCACCCATAGGCTTATAGGGCTCTAGTCAACAGTAGTGTACTATCGAGGGAATAGGGAGCCTTTTGGGATGCACAGTTAGTTGGCATCTTTTCACTCATGATGTTACTGCGAACCCTCATTTACCGGTTATTCAAGGTTGAGGAGGAAGATGTGTGGTTGGTTGGTGTGGTGGTGACCATATGAAGGCTGTGATATTAAACGATCAGAGACAAAGTGCGAAATCAAACAAAGTTTTGCTTATCAGTCTAATTAACCTATCTTGAGCGAGACTGCATCTCTAAATCACCTCCCATCTGTTGGAGCTGTGTCGCTGCCATTACTGCCTCTCCTCTCCACCCCCGTCTCAGCAGATATGCCAGCAATCAATCAGAATGTGCTGCTCACACACACACGCGTAGGCACACACACCCATGCAAGGAAGCACACATGCAGAAAAGAACACACACACAAACACACACACTCTCTCACTCTAACTCTCTCAATTAGACTACACACCACACATCCTCACTACCATAAATCACCAACAGGACACAGCTCCACAACGTAGCACAGTCCACACCTCATTATTTTAATACATACCTGTACATCTGCCATGGTCTTCACAATGATTTGAGGTACACTGTCTCAACCTGTTTGGATGTTTAATAGACCTAGTGTCACGCCTGCTCCCACTCTCCCTCTCTGGCGCTCGAGGGTGCCAAGCTACCTTTCATTACGCACACCTGTCACCATCATTACGCGCATCAGCGCTCATTGGACTACTTCACGTTTTGATTGCCACTCGAGATGAGGCTGGTGTAACCGAAGTGAAATGGCTAGCTAGTTAGCTCGCGCTAATAGCGTTTCAAACGTCACTCGCTCTGAGCCTTCTAGTAGTTGTTCCCCTTGCTCTGCATGGGTAACACTGCTTCGGGGGTGGCTCTTGTTGTTGGGTTCGCTGGGTCGAGCCCAGGGAGGAGCGAGGAGAGGGACAGAAAGTATACTGTTACACTGGCAATACTAAAGTGCCTATAAGAACATCTATTAGTCAAAGGTTAATGAAATACAAATGGAATGTGCTGCTCACACACACACGCGTAGGCACACACACCCATGCAAGGAAGCACACATGCAGAAAAGAACACACACACAAACACACACACTCTCTCGCTCTAACTCTCTCAATTAGACTACACACCATACATCCTCACTACCATAAATCACCAACAGGACACAGCTCCACAACGTAGCACAGTCCACACCTCATTATTTTAATACATACCTGTACATCTGCCATGGTCTTCACAATGATTTGAGGTACACCGTCTCAACCTGTTTGGATGTTTAATAGACCTAGTGTCATGCCTGCTCCCACTCTCCCTCTCTGGCGCTCGAGGGTGCCAGGCTGCCTTTCATTACGCACACCTGTCACCATCATTACGTGCATCAGCGCTCATTGGACTCCTTCACGTTTTGATTGCCTCCCCTATAACTGTCTGTTTCTTCTGTTTCATCCCCGTGTCAGCATTATTGTGGATTCCATTTACCCTGTCCAGACGCTGTCCATATTCTGTTCCTGTCAGTGGGTATTAAATGTTCACTCGCTGTACCTGCTTCACGTCTCCAGCGTCAATCCTTACAGAATTCTGAAAACACTATACGAAGCATCAGGGAGGTTTTTGTTTTGTTGGTGACGTCGCCAATGGAAGCGGGGGTGCCTCAGCTGGCTCGTCGGGCTTTCATGCTTTAGCTGGTTTGAAAGGTTTCTTTCCCCGGTTGGGTCGGCAGGCTCCCATCCCATGTCTTGCGTCAGCTGGCTAGTTGGGCTCCTACGCCTCAGCTGGCTCATCAGGCTCCCATCCCACGTCATGCCTCAGCCGGCCAATCAGGCTCCCACGCCTAAGCTGGCTTGTCAGGCTGCCACGCCTCAGCTGGATTGTCAGGCTCCCACGCTTTTCCACAGCTCCCATGCCTCGGCCAGCCCGTCAGGCTTGCCCAGGTGGGACCCAGGGTGGCGCCCCTGGGGGGAGGGGTACTGTCACGCCTGCTCCCGCTCTCCTTCTCTGGCACTCGAGGGCACCAGGCTGCCTTTAATTACACACACCTGTCACCGTCATTACACGCACCGGCGCTCATTGGACTCACCTGGACTCCTTCGCGTTTTGATTGCCTTCCTCTGTGTCATCCCCATGTCAGCATTATTGTGGTTTCTGTTTACCCTGTCCAGACGCTGTCCATATTCTGTTCCTGTCCGTGGTTAAATGTTCACTCCCTGTACCTGCTTCTCATCTCCATCGTCGATTCTTACACCAAGCCATATTTTGTCATGTAGTAACTAGAGCACCGAGGACTAGAGTGTTCTGAGAGATAAGGAATATACTGTCAGTCAGGGATCCCCGATTATGGTCGGGGGACCGAAAACATAGTTATAAATAATTTGTACACTGCAAAGTGACCACAAGATGATAGTACTTTTTTTTATGTCAGAGCAATAGGAACAACAGGGCTATTCTCAGGACCAGAGATGGACTCTCTCTTTCCCACAGTATGTCCTAGCAGCACATCACCCCTGATTACAAGATCCTCGTTCTAACCTACAAAGCCCTTGGACTCTGAGTCCCACCCCCCCTCACTATGTCATCCCCAGGTTGAAGCTTCCGCAACAGGGCCTTCTCTAGGTTTTCTCCTAGGTTCTGGAACTCCCTCCCTCCAGCCATCCATGACTCAGAGTCCATCACTGTCTTTCAGTCCCTCCGAACCCCCCCCCCCCCCCCAACCACCACCCACCACCACCACACACACATGCACACTCACACACAAGCAAAGAAATACACTCCTCACTTCATGGTACTGAGCAGCACCTAACCCAAACCCTTACCCGAGCCCTTACGCTAAACCGGGTTCATATCCAAATCCCAGCCCTCCCCATGCACTGATACATCACATTATTTTTACGCTCTATTTATTATTATTATTATTACCATCTGTGTCCCGGATCCCTCCTGAACTGTTATTATGCACACCTGGTCCCTATTCCCATTCATTAGTAATTGTATAAGTGTTCCCTTTGTTCACCATTGTCCTGTCGATTATTGTTACAAGTTCCGTTGGTCGCGTGAGTACCTGTGCTGTGTTGTTTTGGCTTTCATACCGCGTGGATTGCACAGATGATTACGGGTCTCATCCCGTGTGGTATCATTGTGCGCTTGTGTTATTTATTAGATGTACTCCTCGCTCTTTTGTTTGGTTTTCAACCCTGTGTTTTGTATACGTGTTTGCTTGGTCTTTGTCCCCGTGCCTATTACACATTCCTGTGCCTGTCTCCTGATCCCTTTATACCGACGTGACAATCTGTGTCTAATAAGAGAAGGTTGGTAACATTGCTGCCCTTGACACAGCCAAAGTAATAAAAAAATGTTAAGGCCCATTTGTTACTGTAATTGAGTATCAATGGTGTGGTGGGGAGTCAGTGTGTCCCCCAAATCAAGCTGGTCTCAGAGCAAAACATTATATTTTACTCAAATCCGTGTCACTCCATTTAGTATGATATGTTACTATATGTTAGGTTACAATAAAGACCATAACATCCACAGGTGGACTACAACTAAACTCACACACTGGAGCAGAACGCTTCAGAGATAACGGATGTTGAAGGTATTGCAATAGTGTAACAGTTCCACCCTCTACAAGTAGGATTGGGTTTTGGAGGAATGCAAATACCTGTGAGAAATTCCTTGGTAACACAGCCAGTACCCCACAGAGCACAGCATGTGGGTTCTCTCTCCTCTCCTCTGCTCTGTTCTCACCTCCTCCAGCCCATGCTGTGAATCCTGGGGGTGGACACCAACAAGCTTTCACAGTCTCACTGCAGAATTAGACATTCGTCCACATTCTTCAAATGTCAAATTTCAAAGTTGCACCAAACCTCAAATTTCAAACCTCAAAGAAACAATACTCCGAGCCGCAGCTCCATACTACTTGTTAAACAAGGAGAATTGACACTATATACTTGTTGTTAGGGTGGGATTGGCATGGGGGATATGTGGATGACTTTAACCACTTCTTTGGATTCATCATGTCTTACTCATTGGTTGAAAAAGGTTTGGTCCAAATCGGATGTTAGGTACTATAATTATTACATATTATATGAATCCTATCAAATAAAATTGCCAATTTGGGTGCAATCAATAAGCTTAATTTCTCAGAGATCAAATTATATTTCAACAAAGTAAGGCTTCTGGAATGCTTAACTGTTTCTAACTACAGAAACGATTTCAGAACAATCTGTAATAGTGGATGTCATGGCTTGTTTAAATGACATGGCACAACCCTGGAGTCAATGTGAATGCAACGCTTGATGCTTGGTTCCTCCTGCCACCACTTCCACAGATGTTAGGTATGAATTAAGGCCCTTAGACAGTTGTCATGGCAGCACGGTAGACGCTAGTTAGCAGACAGATTGTGGTGTGAGTGCAGCTCGATCAGGGTTGAAATAACAGTGAAATAACAGAAATACTGATCATCTCCCACAAATGCACCCTAAACATGATGTTACAGCAGATTTCAGTGCAGAATCTCTGGCTCTTGCAGATGTTGCCCATATGGCTGTAAGGGCTTTATTTAACTAATAGTCCTGTTTACATCCTCATCTATATTTATGAAGTGTCTGGTGAAATCTGCTGCCATTAGAAGGAGGAAAAACAGTGACTGGCATGTACAGTGGTCCTTCCTTTAAAAGTTTCGATCTTATGCCGTGACCGTTTGTGTAATGGTTTTTTTCTGGGGAAAGAGAGGCGGACCAAAAAGCAGCGTGGTTAGTTTTGTACATATTTAATAAAGATGAGAGTACAACAATCTACAAAACAAGAAATGTGAAAAAAAACAAAACAGTCCTTTCTGGTGCCACAAACACAAAGACAGGAACAATCACCCACAAAACCCAACACAAAACAGGCTACCTAAATATGGTTCCCAATCAGAGACAATGACTAACACCTGCCTCTGATTGAGAACCATATCAGGCCAAACATAGAATTAGACAAACCAGACACACAACATAGAATGCCCACCCAGCTCACGTCCTGACCAACACTAAAACAAGGAAAACACACACGAATGATGGTCAGAACGTGACAGTTTGTGGAATATTGTGATAAACTGCGTCATTCTGTCATTGCACCACACTATGCACAAGGGGGAGTTAGAACACTGATCTATCGGTAGTCTAAACTGTTGCACAAATTGATTTTCTTTTCGTAAATTAATGGAGGTGTGAATGTTTCACTCCTAGAGGTCTCTCTTCTCTGGCACAAGCGTCCTGAGGCACAAAAAAAATAGCTGGCGGTGGTCATGGAGTTGAGAGAGAACTTTGGTAAATACAATAGCGCAATTACACTTGACATGTTGACTGACGATTTTCGAAAAATAGACATGGTGGGCTGTTGGTTTCTCTCCCTCTAAAACCAGAAGAAAAAAATTCTAAATAACAAAATAGCTTTATTTACCACAGTGTGAAAGATTGATAGTCCCTCTATATAAAGTCAGTTTCTGAAACACAAAGTCCTTCTTTGCGGATGTGAAGAAAAAAACAGAATGAAAGAGATTCCAGCAAGGATTTGTCAGCATAAATCTGAGTGACTAACTCATTCGTGGCTTTGGATCAAAATAAATAATTACCAACATTCTTTCTGATAGTCTTTAACAAAGAATCCAAGATAATCTGCTCAAGTTGTGACTGTTGAATTATTTGTAACATTGTGGTTACAACGAAGAAAGTAAATAATCTGGTGTGTTGTAAACTTGTCATTATTCCTTATTTTACATTTTTTTAAAGATTTTATTTGATCTTTTTAGAGAATACAAAACATGCACATACAAACGATAACTACATCACACCTGCCCAGACCCACCTGCTCACACCACCATCTCCAGCTCCGGCATCACTCGCCTAAACTGCACCATTTTGTTACTCTCTGTCGCCCACACACTTTAAACATTTGGATAATAAAGCATTTAAAGGCTGACATTGGTTGATTTTAATCATTCTGACAGCCATATTTCTAACTCCACCAGTAACTTCTGGACTTTTTAACATTCCCAGAAGAGATGTATTATTATAACCTAATGAAAAATGAACCTGGTAATCTAATTTAATTTACTGCAGGCCTAAGACCTATGGGTTTAACCTTCTGAATGAATGATTATATTGAAGATAGACAAACATTCACAACTCCATTAATTTACAAAAGGACAGTCAAATTGCTCGGCTAGGGGAGATAAATCCCCCAATTTGTGCCACAGTTTAGACTAACGATAGATGCTGCGGTCAGTCAGAGTTGAGTCCTTTTGTAAAGTGTAGCCTAATGGCAAAATAAGGGCAAACTTGCAATGTATTTGATGCTTACGTAATCTAAGGTTTTACAATTCTAACTCAATATCACAAACCAGATTTGCCCTGACAAAAAATGCATCGACCCTTATAAATATATACATTTATTATAATCCATATAATAATTGCTAAAGACAATCAGAAATAATGTGTCTATGTGCATTATAATTTAGCCAATTTAATATATTCGTTTAGGCTTTGTCAGGATTTGGCCAGGGTTGTTCCGGGTTTTGGTCACTAGATGCCCCCATTGTGCTTTTTGACCTTATGTTTTTTCCCTTGTTCCCCATTATTATTTGCACCTGTGCCTCATTTCCCCTGATTGTATTTAAACCCTTAGTTTCCCTCAGTTCTGTGCTCTGTGTTTGTATGTTAGCACCCAGCCCTAGTGTTCTGTGTATTCTTGTCGATTCCGGTGGATGCTCTTGTGGAATTCTGTTTTTGTTTTTGAGGATCTCTTGAGGCTTTTTTGTGCTATTCCTACCACCTTTTGGATTTGCCATTTTTGTATTTAAGGACTTCTCCTTTTTACTTTATTAAATACACCGTCTTAAGTACTGCTGTGTCTGCCTCATCTTCTGGGTTCTGCTGACTATTCGTGGCTCAGTTGGTTAAGTGACTGTTTCTCACTCCGGAGACCCAGGTTCGTAACCGGGTCCTGACAGGCTTGACCTATTTAGTAGGCTATTTCGCAGCATAAAGCTATCTATGTCAGCATTATTTTTTTATTTAACCAGGCAAGTCAGTTAAGAACAAATTCATATTTTCAATGATGGCCTAGGAACAGTGGGTTAACTGCCTTGTTCAGGAGTAGAACGACAGATTTTTACCTTGTCAGATCAGGGATTCAATCTAGCAACCTTTCGGTTATTGGCCCAACGCTCTAACCACTAGGCTACCTGCCGCCTCAGCATAAAGCTGACACTCACTCATTTGTCGCTTTGGATCAAAATAAATAAGTACCAACAATCTTTCTGACATTTTATGACCAAGTTAATCTGCTCATGTTGTGTGTGTTCAATTATTTCAGACATTGTGGTTACAATGAAGAATGTAAACGAAATAAATCAAACAAATCATATTCATAATGAATAATCAGATGTGTGTTGCAAGCTTGTCATTTTTCACCCACATGCACTTTCAACATTTGGATAATAAAGCATTTAATGTATGACATTGGTTGACTTTAACTCTACCCATAACTTTTTGACTTTTTAACATTCCCAGAAGGTATGGATTATTATAACCTAATAAAAAAGGAACCAGGTAATCTAATTTAATTTACTGCAGAACTAAGACCTATGGGTTTATCCTTCTGAATTATTATATTGAAAATAGACTGAAACATTCATACCTCCATTAATTTATGAAAGAATAGTTTAATAGATCGGCTCGGTGTGAAAAATCCCCCCCAACTTGCATTGTATTCGATGCTTAAGTATTCCAAACCTCATACAACCGCAAAATGTCAGATAAAGCGTATACTGTACAGTATATGTTCATCAACATCTTTATGCTTTCGTTCCTAAAATAATGATAAAAAAGACTCTGAAAATGTAGATGTTTATTTTAACTACTGTACATCTCAGCTACATTTTAGTTGCACTTACCACCAGCACCACGACCACGGGTAAAAACTTGTTTAAATGATCAATGTATTTGATGCATTGTTGTATCGTCAGTGTCTAAAGACAAAACGTTGATAGCCTTCACCTGTTCCGCTTTGCTTGTAGGCTTGGCAGAGTTACGGATGAATGTTTTCAGTTGATGCCAAACAAGTTCGGCCAGGTTTAAATCAGAGAGAGAAGTAGAGAGAATTAAAAAATATTTGTAGATATACTGTAGGCCTAACGAGTCTTACTAGTGTTGAGTAATGTGCTGTTACAAGTGTTGTAGGTCTATTTACTCTGCTGGCGTTTTGACCCAGTTTATGCCCTCATTTGCGATGCAAAACAGGGCAGAAGTGTGTTTTGGGTGATTGTCTGCATTTGTAGACAAAAAATGACATTAGCCTAACAGCCAACATTAGGTAAAAATAATTTAAATATATATGTAAATAGGCCTAAACATAACAAAATATTGCTATAATCCTACCTTGAAAGAAACAATGTAGTCCCAGAAACAACTCTCTGAAACAGGGTCCAGCATATCTCTTGATGATTTCTTCCTCAAAGAACTCTTGAGGCATGATACGTGAACAAGGAGGCAGCAGTGAATTATTGTGGAACACAGAGCAGTCCGTGAGGTGTAGGCTATAATATTTTATGTAACTTTAGCTTTTATAAATAGCTCATCAAAAATCAAATATGGGCCTGGTCCCTGGCGAGAAATTGCCCCCCAAATGGTTGAGATTCGGCTTGCTTGATTTTCTTCATTTTTTCTGTAGCAATTTTGAGCAAATTGCTCAAGGGCCACGGTTGATTCGTCCATGAAGATGACGTCATTGAATGTTTCGCCAGCTTTGGGCCTGAAGCACGCAAAGTTCTTTGTTTCTCAGACGAATCATTGGGTCAAAACTACAGAACAGTAGAAAACAAGAGAACACACATGTTTAATGTTCAAAATATATATTAAATATATATATGTACATATATATACCACTACCATTCAAAAGTTTGTGGTCACTTAGAAATGTCCTTGTTTTTGAAAGAAAAACACATTTTTTGTCCATTAAAATAACTTCAAATTGATCAGAAATAAAGTGTAGACAGTGTTAATGTTGTAAATGACTGTTTGAAATGGAATATCTACATAGGCATACAGAGGCCGGTTATCAGCAACCATCACTACTGTGTTCCAATGGCACGTTGTGTTAGCTAATTTATGTTAGGTAAATTTATCATTTTAAAAGGCAAATGGCTCATTAAAAAAACATTTTGCAATTATGTTAGCACCGCTGAAAAACGTTGTTCTGATTAAAGAAGCAATAAAACCTTCTTTAGACTAGTTGAGTAACTGGAGCATCAGCGTTTGTGGGTTCGATTAGAGGCTCAAAATGGCCAGAAACAAATAACTTTCTTCTAAAACTCATCAGTCTTTTCTTGCTCTGAGAAAGGAATGCTATTCCATGCGAGAAATTGCCAAGAAACTGAAGATCTCCCTTCACAGAACAGAGCAAACTGGCCCTAACCAGAATAGAAAGAGGAGTGGGAGGCTCCGATGCACAACTGAGCAAGAGGACAAGTACATTAGAGTGTCTAGTTTGAGAAACAGACGCCTCACGTCCACAACTGGCAGCTTCATTAAATAGTACCCGCAAAACACCAGTCTCAACGTCAACAGTGAAGAGGTGACTCCGGGATGCTGGCCTTCTAGGCAGAGTTCTTCTGTCCAGTGTCTGTGTTATTTTGCCCATCTTAATCTTTTGTTTTTATTGGCCAGTCTGAGATAAGGCTTTTTCTTTGCAACTCTGCCTAAACGACCAGCATCCCGGAGTCGCCTCCTCACTGTTGACATTGAGACTGGTGTTTTTCTGGTACTATTTAATGAAGCTGCCAGTTGAGGACTTGTGAGGCATCTGTTTCTCAAGACTCTTCCTAGAGCTGGCCACCCGGGCCAAACTGAGCAATCAGGAGAAAAGGGCCTTGGTCAGGGGTGTAACCAAGAACCCGAGGGTCACTCTGACAGAGCACTAGAGTTGCTCTGTGGAGATGGGAGAACCTTCCAGAATGACAACCATCTCTGCAGCACTCCACCAATCAGACCTTTATGGTATAGTGGCCAGACGGAAGCCACTAATCAGTAAAAGGCACATGACAGCCCGCTTGGAGTTTGCCAAAAAGCACCTAAAGACTCTGAGACCATGAACAACCAGATTTTCTGGTCTGATGAAACCAAGATTGAACTCTTTGGCCTAAATGCCAAGCGTCATGTCTGGAGGACACATGGCACCATCCCTACAATGAAGCATCCCTACCATCTCTACAGTGGTGCTGGCAGTATCATGCTGTGGGGATGTTTTTCAGTGGCAGAGACTGGGAGACTAGTCAGGATTGAGGCAAAGATGAATGGAGTCATGTACAGAAAGATCCTTGATGAAAACCTGCTCCAGAGTGCTTCAGGACCTCTGACTGGGGCTAAAGGTTCACTTTCCAACAGGACAATGACCCTAAGCACACAGCCATTACAACGCAGGACTGGCTTTGGGACATGTCTCTGAATGTCCTTGAGTGGCCCAGCCAGAGCCCAGACTCGAACCCGATCTAGCATTTCTGGAGAGACCTGAAAATAGCTGTGCAGCAATGCTCCTCATCCAACCTGAAAGGACTTGAGAGGATCCACAGAGAAGAATGGAAGAAAAATGCCCAAATACAGGTGTGCCAAGCTTGTAGCAACATACCCAAGAAGATTCAAAGCTGTAATTGCTGACAAAGGTATTTCAATAAAGTACTAAGTAAAGGGTCTGAAAGCTTATGTAAATGTGATATTTTCGGGGATTTTTATAAAATAGCAAAAATGTCTAAAAACCTGTTTTTCCTTTGTCATTATATGGTATTGTGTGTAGATTGATGAGGGAAAAACACAATTTAATGCATTTTAGAATAAGGCTGTAACATAACAAAATGTGGGAAAAGTCAAGGGGTCTGAATACTTTCTGAAGTAACTGTGTGTATATATATATATATATATATATATATATATATATATACACAGTACCAGTCAAACGTTTGGCACACCTACTGATTCCATGGTTTTTCATTATTCTACATTGTAGAATAATAGCGAAAACATCAAAACTATGCAATAACACATGGAATCGTGTAGTAACCAAAAAAGTGTTAAACAAATCAAAATATATTTTATATTTGAGATTCTTCAAAGTAGCCACTTTGCCTTGATTACAGCTTTGCACACTTGGCATTCTCTCAACCAGCTTCATGAGGAATATTTTTCCAACAGTCTTGAAGGAGTTCCCACATATGCTGAGCACAGCCTTTCCATAAGTCCACTCAAGCTTCTTCAAATGTCTTCTTACTGTGATTAGAGCGATGTTGATGTTGTTCCATGATGCCAGCAGATTCCAGAAGGCCTTTGCTGATCGCTCATTATCTTCATCCATCAGTGATTTGATGGCTTGAAAGAGTTACTGGAAATGGAATACAATGTAAAAATGTGCAGCAGACAGTAAAGGCAAGCAGTAGATTCATTAAAACATTATTTTTAGCATTATTAGGCCTACTGTACCTGTTCATTTTCCTGGGCTTTCGCGTTCTGCGTAACACAGGCATCTGATGATAGTGTTTGCGAAATAGCACTGTCTGTAATTGTTCATTACATTGGAATACAAAAGAAGCCATCCACCCATGGTGTATTGACTAGCCTAAAATTTGGGTCTGGAAGTGTTAGGATTATTTTGCTCTTCACTCGCAGTCACTTAGTAGTCTACAGTAGGCCGACTCCCGTCTGGTCACGTTGTACAGCGCCATATTTTCCTAATGGAAACGCTGAGGCCTAAAGTACATAGGCTACTGTAAAATGTATTAAAATAGAAACACCATAATATTAATCAAATGAATTAAGCAATTTTTCTAAAAACGAATCACATTTAGTCTGTAACAAAAAAAAAATTAAAGTCTCTAGTACAGCCAATATTAAAAACAGTCAAATACATTCCTGAATTCAATTGCTTTCGCTGACATGTTGCGGTTTATTCATTGTTTATTCATTTATTCAAGGCTACCTTTGTGATTTTTTGTTTAATAACTAAAATGCTTGGCTGTATTTTAAGACATGGGTGACTTGTATGCCTTGCCAATAGGTAAGTTACGCTAAAACAGCTACAGTAAACAGGACTCTTAGGTTTACAGCTCAATGTCATTTCAATAACTTAGCTTCTCAAAGATGCCCTCTGGTGGTCCAACTAGTACTAACTAGCATTAATGGCAAGAATGGCTGACAGTTAAATAGCGTGCCATAGAATTCTGCAGCACCCCGCAAGCTGTGCTGCAGTACGACACAACTTTTAAAGGAAGAACCATTGTAGGAGCAAAAGTTGTAATTGCTTTCTGATATTCTCAATATAGTGCACTACTTTTTACCAAGGCCTATATGTGTGATGATATGAACTGCATATCCAGCATTACAAACAGGCAATTTTTCTTTCATTAGTTCCCCATTCTTGGACTAAATTGTTGGTACGGAATCATAAATAATCCGTTTTGACTGGAGCAGGCTCCTCCTTCCTGTGATATACTGCCCATAGAAATACATAGAATCAATCAGCCAAAATGATGTGGACTGAGGGGCCCCCTTGCCCCCTTAAATCAAGCTGCTGCCACCAATGTCACAATCGCTTGACATTGGAGCAGAATGAATGGGGGGACTGTTCGTCCTTTATACCTGTCAGTGTTGCCATGTCACAAAGATTAATTGCACCTAAAATTCATTAGCACTAGGCCCTACCCCTTATCAAACAGTCACAAGTCTATGAGTCAACAGTTCAGCACATAACATAAAATTAAGTGAAATCCAATAAGCTACGGAACAACAAAGATGAATCTTCAGTCAGACGCTTGTCAGATAAAAATGATTTCATACATAAGTCCATGTCTTAGCCTAGTGAGAAATAAAACCTCACACTCATATTCTTGCCAGACGAAATAAGTAATGAGCAAAGGTCAGTTCATAAGAGGACAAAACATTTTCATCATAAGTATGACCTCCATAAACCATCCCTGTGATCCGGTTGACTGTGGGTATGTGCCTATAGGCCCAGGTCGAAAGTAGTGCATTAAATAGGGAATAGGGTCCATTTCAGATGCAGACTGTGGGAGAGCATACTGCACCAGCCACTGTAAAACTCTTAACTGTGTGTTTTCAGGGAATACAGATAGAAAATCCCATGCAATATTTTCGCTAACCATTCCTTCAATTCTTTCACTCTTATTGTTGGAGTTTAAAGTAGCAAAGTGCATGCCCCACCCATCTGAGGATCTGTCTTTTTAAGTAATCTATTTCCTGTGAATTTGAAGTAGCCTAAACATGAGAAAGTTGATTTGGTGTCTCTAACTTGAACGGTTCAAGAGTTACTGATGGTGAGTTGTTTTATGCAAATGTATGAACATCTATATAGATATAGTTGATAAAAGTTAAGAATTTGAATTCAGGATAGCCTGAACTTGAGAAAGTTGGTTTGGTGTACAGTGGGGCAAAAAAGTATTTAGTCAGCCACCAATTGTGCAAGTTCTCCCTCTTAAAAAGATGAGAGAGGCCTGCAATTTTCATCATAGGTACACTTCAACTATGACAGACAAAATGAGAAAAACAAATCCAGAAATCACATTGTAGGATTTGTTATGAATTTATTTGCAAATGATGGTGGAAAATAAGTATTTGGTCACCTACAAACAAGCAAGATTTCTGGCTCTCACAGACATGTAACTTCTTCTTTAAGAGGCTCTCTGTCCTCCACTTACCTGTATTAATGTCACCTGTTTGAACTTGTTATCAGTATAAAAGACACCTGTCCACAACCTCAAACAGTCACACTCCAAACTCCACTAATCCTGCAGTGCCAGACGTGACCCCTGCTTAATAAGCCAGTACATGTCCAGGCCCGTCTGAAGTTTTGCTAGAGAGCTTTTGGATGATCCAGAAGAAGATTGGGAGAATGTCATATGGTCAGATGAAACCAAAATATAATTTTCTGGTAAAAACTCAACTTGTGTTTGGAGGACAAAGAATGCTGAGTTGCATCCAAAGAACACCATACCTACTGTGAAGCATGGGGGTAGAAACATCATGCTTTGGGGCTGTGGAAGAACTTGCACAATTGGTGGCTGACTAAATACTTTTTTGCCCCACTGTATAGTTGATAAAGATCATTAAAAAAATTGAAGTTAGGATAGCCTGAATGTCTTATAGCTTAATTGGCCAAGGAGCCGGACCCTTTTAAAGAGATACCACTATATTACTGTGGTTTTAATTCAAACCAATTCTTTTTTTCTGAAAAATGTTTATTTTCTATTGTTCAATTATCTATTTTCTCCTTGACAGTGGCAGCTCTACCCTTTAGCTCAGTGCAAATGTTGCCTGTAATCCATGGCTTCTGGTTGGGGTATGTACGTACAGTCATTGTGGGGATGACGGTCCATAATGCACTTATTGATAAAGCCAGTGACTGATGTGGTGTACTCCTCAATGCCATCGGAAGAATCCCGGAACATGTTCCAGTCTGTGCTAGTAAAACAGTCCTGTAGTTTAGCATCGGCTTCATCTGACCACTTATTTTTATAGACCAAGTCACTGATGCTTCCTGCTTTAATTTTTGTTTGTAAGCAGGAATCAGGAGGATGGAGTTATGGTCAGATTTGCCAAATGGAGGGTGAGGGAGAGCTTTGTACGCGTCTTTCCACTGTCTTCTTCTCTTCTTGCAGAGTACGGAGCATAGCCTCAATTGCTTGGCTCAATATGCAAGTCGTTGACGGAGAGAAGCTCAAAGGGTGCACTGGTAGTGATAGAACCCATGGGTGCTTTCTCTGGAACACAGGGACGATTTCTGTGGTAGTTTTTCTGTGGTACTGTTCTGGACCCAGACCCAATTACACATAGTCTCCTGGTCTGATGTTGGTTAAGGACAGCCCCTAGACCCTCATTGGAAGCATCAGTGTATATCACAAACGGTAAGTCACAGTCTGGGTATGCTAGTATGGGTGGGTTGGTTAGCATGTCCACCAACTTTGCTACGATGGCTCTGTGTACAGCCGTCCACTGAACTGGTGTCTTAAGATGCTGTTGTTCATTGCTAACCTTTTTTGGCTTGGGGTTTTCCTCTGGTTGATTTGGGCTTGGCAGTTATACCCTTTTCTTCTGATGGACATTGTAGCAGCTCAAATAGGGGTTTGGCCATCCTGGAGAAATCTTGGATAAAGAACCTGTTGTAGCCAAAGAATCCCAGCAGTGTTCTGACCTCTCCAACTGTCTGTGGCTCCATGTCTTTTAGCCGCAACACAGCTTACAAGTCTTTTGGGTCGATTTGTACTCCCTCACTGCATACAATGTACCTCACTTGGCGTCTGAAGACTTCACACTTTTCCGTCCGCAGTTTGATACTGTGCTTCCTCATCTGACCAAGCACTCTTCTCAGGTCTTCCACATGTTCACTGAATGTCTTGGAATAGTAGAGAACATCATCCAGATATGGAGAACAGCCGTCATCTCTCATGTCCTCTAGAACTCCTTACATACACCTCTGGAAAGCGGACGGGGTGTTGGTCAAACCAAAGGGGATGCGGACCAACTCATATAGCCCCCAGGGGGTGCTGAATGGGATGGTTTGTCTTGAGCTTTCATCCACAAAGCGTTATGATGGTAAGCGCTGCCTTAGTCAAGTATCGAGAACCATCTGTATCCCCCTAGGTTATCCATTAGGTCTTGTATCCGTGGCAACGGATGGCGGTCACGAATGGTCTTGCGATTCAGCTCCCTGAAGTAGACACATAACGGCAGGCTGCTGTCCTTTTTGCGCATGCAGACCACCGGGATGAATATGGAGATGTGGATCTTTTGACCCTGCCTCTCTCCAGTAGGTTTTGGACATATTCTTTCACCTCTTTGTATAGAGGTTTCAGAATGGAGTTGTAACTTTTCTGGACAGGCGTGTGATCCTTCAAGTTGAAGGATTAAGGTTAAGCTTAAGGTTCAGAATATAGACAATATTTCCATCTTCATGCGCGAACACATCAGATTCTTCATACAGCATTCTTAGGACTATTTTCTGTTCAACTTCCTGTAGATGTTCTAAGTCAACAGGTGGGTGCCTGTTGACTCCTCCCTCCAGGCCAGGCTCTGATTCTACATTTTGCCTCAGCTATTTGACTTGTAGGAATGGTAAGTTCTTTCTTTCCCACTTTTACCAGACAGCTCAGATCAATTTCTTCATGGGCCATCACTTTAATGGCAGAGACCATGGTTTCAATAGCTTTTTCTTTTGCATTCATCACCTCACTCAGCAGTGCACTGAGATTGACACCATTAGTCTGTTCACTGTTTTCTCTGATGAGTTCCTATATGACATTAAAGCCTAGTACTGAACAGTCTACACTTCTCTGACTAACTAGCATAGGCACATGTATGGCCATTTTCCCATGTTTACTACTTAGAAGCTCCAGGGACACTTCAATCTAGCCATCAAGGGGAGAGTAGTTTGCTGCAGTCATGTGGAGCTGGCCTTCAGTTAACAAAGTCTGGCAAAGCATTCTCTACCCAGGCCCTCCCTACAATGCTATCCTTTGCCCCAGTGTCTAACAACATCTCAACTTTGACTCCATAACATAGGCATGAGACCATACATATATTGCCAATAAGCTGTGCAACGCGTTTCACCTTTGGTGTCTTAAGCTGAGTGTGTGTTGATGTTCCTGTGTGTGGGCATGTAGCTGGTTTCTCTGTCTTCACGCAGTTGATTTGGAGCAGGGCCGTTTTGTCTGCAGCAGTCACTGTCTGTCCCTCGCCAGCAAACTGGACCCGTTTCCCGATGTCTGTCTCATTAGGCAGCCGACAGCTCTGTGTCCTTCTTGTCCACAACGGAAGCAGTGAGGGCAGCTTTCAATTTGACATTTACCCTTAGTGTGGGCCCTGTCTGTCGTCGTTGCTTTGGATGGTGGTGAAGAAGCATATCTCGGTGCCTCTCATTTCGGTGCTCTGGGGGAATAGGTGATAGGCATATGCAGCTCTGCTACAGTAAGACCATCTTTGTTTGTTCACATGTCCCTGAAAGTATCAGGCTTGATTACTCTCAGAACATTTCTGACTACCTCTGACTTAGGATATTTCTCTCAGAGGCCGTCATCAATTTATTTACATATACTACTGTAAGTAAAATCAGAAACAGAATCAGAGATTTGGCCACCATGTATATTAATAAGGATACGCCCCTTTCCCCCCCATTTTTGCCTAAAATGACATACCCAAATCTAACTGCCTGTAGCTCAGGCCCTGAAACAAGGATATGCATATTCTTGGTACCATTTGAAAGGAAACACTTTGAAGTTTGTGGAAAGGAATGTAGGAGAATATAACACAATAGATCTGGTGAAAGATAATACAAAGACAAAACCAACCAGTCTTTTGTATTTTTTTGTACCATCATCTTGGAAATGCAAGAGAAAGGCGATAATGGCAACTAGATGGCAGCAGTGTATGTGCAAAGTTTTAGACGGATCCAATGAACCATTGTCTTTCTGTTCAATATGATGTATCAAGACTGCCCAAATGTGGCTAATTTGTTTATTAATAACTTTTCATGTTCAAAATTGTACATTCTCCTCAAACAATAGCATGGTATTATTTCACTGTAATTGCTACTGTAAATTGGACAGTGCAGTTAGATTAACAAGAATTTAAGATTTCTGCCAATATCAGACATGTCTATATCCTGGGAAATGTTCTTGTTCCTTACAACCTCATGCTAATCACATTAGCGTATGTTAGCTCAACCGTCCCACGGACGGGACACCGATCCCGAAGATGTTTAATTCTCTACGGGGAAACAGTGCTGCTACATCAGTAACCCTCATCAACCCAGATACCTGTTCTGCAACCAGGGGTGTTGCATGTGCTGACCCATTGCTCACAGTGTCTTTGGTTGTTGATGCGTTGCTGGTCTCGGTCAGTGTAGTGTCATTATCTGTGACTGATAATAGTTAATCAAGTTGATCATGCAGGTGAAGTAGGCAGGACAAGCCCTCGCCCTCCAGCTTCAGTATCTCCTCGCCCTTGATGTAGTCAATGATGTAGTCAAAAAGTTCTTGTTCGTTGGACTCAGATGCCTCTGGAATGTCTCTTTCGCTCTCGTGGTCGAGTGCCACTGATAGTGTGTGCAGCTGGCTTCCATTCATTGATGATAACTGTTTCTGAAGATCCCAAATAATCTTGTGGCGCCATCATTACTGGATGTCTCAATACGCTCTCTTGTGACTCTCGAAATTGTCCCTGTAACCTCAGCTTTCTGGATAACTCTCGAAGCCTTCGCAGCTCTGACGTCCGTATCACCCAGTTGTAGGGTCAGAAATTCACCAGATGGTGGTGCTATCCCGGACGAGCCCCCAAAATGTTACCGGCCTCGGTCTGTAGCTGAGGTGGATTGTTATAGTAAAAAATAACGGTTTATTTACGTCTGCAAAGTTCGGGCGCTTTCTTATGCTGAAAAATGTTTTTATTCTCTTGTTCAATTGTCTATTTTCTTGTTCGAACTTTTATGAATGTATTTCCCATCCACATCAAACAAGTGCACACTTTAAATTACACAACATAAAAGCCATTTACCTGAAGCAGAATTACAAAAATATTCCACAAATTACCCTGTCTTACTGTAGGATTTCACATGAAAACCAAAATGTATTTCCCATTCATACAATAGAAACACTTATACTGTATCTGAAGACAGAAATAAATACATGTTTTTCTACATACCACTACCAATATAGAAAACTGACAACAATACATTCAGCTTTAAGATAGTGGCACTTCCGTAAAATCGACTCTCTCTCATGCACCAGCACTGTATGCACTAAAAGCCCACCCTCCAGACTGAGCGTGCGTGGCCAGTTTACCAGCTCATGAGCACAAATTTACACAAAACCAATAGCATGTAAAACAAACTCAGAAATCACTAATAAATTGTTTCTTTGTAAAATCTCCTAGACAAAATCCAGTACAAGTAAGCTACTCAGTAAACATAGTCTCTGTGACTCGTAAATCGTTTTTGTACCTCAGCTAGCATCTAGCGAACATATACTCTCACTCATTGAAAATCACTTTCTTCTCTCACTCAGTTTGATACACAAACCCTTTTCTAACGTCATAATACCTTGACAAAGTTGTTAAATAGCATGTTATTACATATTCTTTCGATATTAGAACGTTCGGAAGTTCTGTTACATACCTGTAATAGTAAAAAGAACGGACACAAGTTTACGTCTGCAAAGTTCTGCCACTTTATTTATTCTGAAGAATGGTGCTCGCACTTGGCCAGAACTTGCTGTTTCTCCTACTACCACAGTACAACAGCACCATCTATTGACCTGATGGACTACTGTCATACCTCCTAACTTTTTGTCTAATTTCTTTGGAAAGTGGTCAAAATTTCTGTTGTTTATAAAAGGTTTTAGAAAATGTTGATGTGGTTACTAAAACAGCTGTAACTTTTTATCTGAATAAGATATTTTTGTTCCACGGGCAGATATGAAAAGCAGGGAAGTAGATCAAGATGTCATACACTAACCTTTTGTCTAAAAGACACTATTTGATGTGTTTTTCCAGTCTCCCTACATCATTATGAGTGATGAAAGGGTGTTTCAGACATAATTATGCACTATTGCTATAATTTTTAATGTTCACGTCCGGAGAATTCAACCAATGACGTCTTTGGTTGATTGAGTCTGTTGTCTGATCTAAAAATGAATGGAGTCATGTTTTGTTGCAATTATTGTGGCCTTTGTGTTTCACCGATTGCATGATCACGTGATCACGGGAGTAGATATGGTTGTGGTAATGGAAGAACTTGAGGTTTTGGTCAGTAGTTGTGTGGTTGTGGTCAGGAGTTGTGGTGAGTGGTTGTGGACAGGGGGTTATGGTCAGTAATTGTTTTGTTATGGTCAATAGTTATGTGGTCAGTAGTTATGTGGTTGTGGTCAGTAGTTGTGTGGTACAGTAGTTGTATGCTCAATATTTGTGTGGTTGTGGACAGGAGTTATGGGCAGTAGTTGTGCAGTTGTGGTCAGTAATGGTCAGGAGTGTTGTAGTTGTGGTTTAGTAGTTGTGTGGTTATGGTCAGTAGCTGTGGTCAGTAGTTGTGGTGAGTATTTTTGTGGTTGTGGTCATTAGTTGTGCAGTTCTGTAGTTGTATGCTCAATATTTGTATGGTTGTGGTCAGTAGTTGTGTTGTTGTGGTCAGTAGTGGTGGTGGGTAGTTATGGTCAGTGATTGTGTTCAGTAGTTGTGTGGTTGTGGTCAGTAGCTATGGTTAGTAGTTCTGTGGTCAGCAGTTGTGTGGTTGCGGTCATAAGTTGTGTGGTTTTGCTCAGTAGTTGTGGTCAGCTGTTGTGTGGTTGTGGTCAGCAGTTGTGTGATTGTGGTCAGTAAATATGTGGTCAGAAGTTGTGTGGTTGTGGTCAGTAGTTGTGGTCAGTAGTGGTGTGGTTGTGGTCAGGAGTTGTGATGAGTGGTTGTGGACAGGGGGTTATGGTCAGTAGTTGTATTGTTGTGGTCAGTAGTTGTGTGGTTCAGTAGTTGTGTGGTTATGGTCAGTAGTTGTGTGGTTCAGTAGTTGTGTGGTTATGGTCAGTAGTTGTGGTCAGTGGTTTTGCTCAGAAGT
Source organism: Oncorhynchus masou masou (assembly GCF_036934945.1). Lineage (NCBI taxonomy): Eukaryota > Metazoa > Chordata > Actinopteri > Salmoniformes > Salmonidae > Oncorhynchus > Oncorhynchus masou. The sequence continues at coordinate 40,094,765 of NC_088212.1, forward strand.
TGTGGTCAGTAGTTGTGGTCAGTAGTTTTGGTAAATAGTTATGTGTAAATAGTTATGTGGTTTTGATCAGTCATTTTGTTAAGAAGTTGTGTGGTTTGATAGTTGTGGTCAGTAGTTGTGTGGTTGTGGTAGGTAGTAGTCAGTAGTGGTCAGGAGTGTTGTAGTTGTGGTCAGTAGTTGTGTGGTTGTGGTCAGTAGTAGTCAGTAGTGGTCAGGAGTGTTGTAGTGGTGGTTTAGTAGTTGTGGTCAGTAGCTGTGTGGTTATGGTCAGTAGTAGTCAGTAGTGGTCAGGAGTGTTGTAGTGGTGGTTTAGTAGTTGTGGTCAGTAGCTGTGTGGTTATGGTCAGTAGCTGTGGTCAGTAGTTTTGTGGTTGTGGTCATTTGTTGTGCAGTTCTGTAGTTATGGTCAGTAGTGGTCAGTAGTTGTGGTCAGTAGTTGTGGACAGTAGTGTTGTGGCTGTGGTCAGTAGTTGTGGTCAGTAGTTGTGTGGTTGTGGTCACTAGTTGTGGTCAGTAGTGGTTAGTAATTTTGTTGAGTAGTTGTGTGGTTCATTAGTTGTGGTAAGTAGTTGTGTGATTGTGGTCAGTAGTTGTAGTTTAGTAATTGTGGTCAGTAGTTGTGTGGTTGTGGTCAGTAGTTGTGGTCAGTAGTTGTGTGGTTGTGGTCATTACTTGTGTGGTTCAGTAGTTATGTGGTCAGTAGTTCTGTGGTTATGGTCAGTAGTTTTGGTCAGTGTTTCGACCACAGTTGTTGCAGGTGAAAACTGAAAGAAGTGTGATGAGAAGTGATCAGGTAAAATATAAAGCAAGTGAACGGAGACAGCTTTGCCCTATCCAATAAGAGCAGCAGGATCAATGTACACCCCACCCTTCTCTGTACAGACAGGGAAACTAGCCAGTTGAGGTATTTAGAGCACAGGGCATGATCCTGAGAAAGAGGACGAAGGTAGTGAGCATTAGAAAATGTCTCTGTTGTTCCAGGTTGTCCGGACCGAGGAAGCATTAGAAATCTTCTCTGTGTCATTCGGGGTCATGCCATAATGCACTGTAATTATTTTGGTAGATACACTATATACACAAAAGTATGTGGACCTCCCTTCAAATTAGTGGATTCAGCTATTCAGCCACATCCGTTGCTGACAGGTGTATAAAATCGAGCACGCCGCCATGCAAACTCCATAGACAAACATTGGTAGTAGAAGGGCCATACTGAAGAGCTCAGTGACTTTCTGCCCTTCTAGAGCTGCCCTGGTCATCTGCAAGTGCTGTTATTGTGAAGTGGAAACATCTAGGAGCAACAGCAGTTCAGCCTCAAAGTGGTAGGCCACACAAGCTCACAGAATGGGACCGCCGAGTGCTGAATCATGTAGCATGTAAAAATCACCCGTCATCGGTTGCAACACTTACTACCGAATTCCGAACTGCCTTTGGAAGCAACATCAGCACAATAACTGTTTGTCGGGAGATTCATGAAATTAGGTTTCCATGGCCGAGCAGCCGCACACACACAAGTATAAGATCCCCATGCACAATGCCAAGCATCGGCTGGAGTGGTGTAGAGCTCGCCGCCATTGGACTCTGGAGCAGTGGCAACGTATTCTCTGGAGTGATGAATCACGCTTCACCATCTCTGGGTCTTGCGGATGCCAAGATAGCGCTACCTGCCCCAATGAATAGTGCCAACTGTAAAGTTTGTTGGAGGGGGAATAATGGTCTGGGGCTATTTTTTATGTTTTGGGCTAGGCCCCTTAGTTCCAGTAAATGGAAATCTTAACGCTACAGCATACAATGCCATTGTAGACGATAGGGTGCTTTCAACTTTGTGGCAACAGTGTGGGGAAGGCCCCTTCTTGTTTCAGCATGACAATGCCCCTGTGCACAAAGCGAGGTCCATACAGAAATGGTTTGTCGAGATCGGTGTGGAAAAACTTGACTGGCCTGCACAGAGCCCTGACCTTAGCCCTATCGAACACCTTTGGGTTGAATTGGAGCGCCGACTGCGAGCCAGGCCTAATCACCCAAAATCAGAGGCCAACCTCACTAATGCTCTTGTGGCTGAATGGAAGCAAGTCCCCGCAGCAATGTTCCAACATCTAGTGAAAAGCCTTCCCAGAAGAATGGAGGCTGTTACAGCAGAAAAGAGGAGACCAACTCCATATTAATGCCCATGATTTTGGAATGAGAATTCATTTTTGCTGTTGTGCTAGCTGTTAGGTCCAAAACAGATTCACAAATCATGGGAATTTGTCGAGCTATGAAGATGTCTCCCTCTGAGGCATGTGTTGCTTGGCAACCACCCTGCAGTTGCCTTGGCAACCCTGCTCCCTCCATGGCTAAAACCAGTGTGAAAAACATGCTAACAAACGTTTGTGCTATGAACCTAAATAAATACTGTACTCTGACGCACAAAACTTCTTTGCTAGATTCATGATAGTGGTTAGACAAAGCAAGGAGGGAGTTCCATCCCTTTATGTACATTTATTAAAATATGCAAATACACCTGGTGTATTTATGCAAATTAGGCACATCATTGTCTTTATTTTAACACAAAATGTTTTATGTGCTATAATTCAGTCAATATCTAATGGATAATGAAAATTCAAAAAATTCTTCATCCATTGTCCAACTCTTTTATTTATTCGATTTTTTAAAATTTAAATACAATTTCATTACCGTTGCTACATTAAAGTGCTTCCCAGACTGCTGCTCCTATGTATCATTCCATTTCTCCAAATGTCAAATTTTGAAGTCAAAGGTTAAATTTAGGCACTCATTCCAAATGGTTAAGGTAAGGTTTAAAGTTTGGGATAGGGTTAAAACCAAAAAACAGTGTCCACAATTGGGATTGAATGCAAACTTCTGATCAAGAGTCAAGGGATTACCACCACCCTTATCCACAATGCCTTAGCTCAACCCAAGCCAACTTGATGGTAATAGCTCTCACTGTTGCCCCTAGTGGCCGGTTTTGAAGGCATTTCCTGACGTCCTCAGGACATGGATAAACGTGAACGTGAACTCAAGTCTAAGATGCTTTTTATGACAGTTTTACATCCAATACACAACAGAGGAGGTTACCTATATGATGTGCTTAATGAAATATGATATTAGAAGCTCTATTCACACAACAACTCCAAATCTGACAATTATCATCCAGGACATTATTTGACAGAACATTGAGTTAAGCATGCAAATGTTCTATAAACAGAGGGTTGGCTATGTCATCTTGGTTCAGATTAATACCGGGTGTCACTGTGACTATTATGGAATTTTGGGTAACGATCAATTATCATGCAAATAGCTTTGGTTATAATTGTCATTTTAGTTGAAACATGTTTTGCACTTGAAATGCATCTTTGAAAATTAACTATGATATACCTAATGAATACAACACAGCATTGGTGACAACACTGTCTCAAAAATGAATGGTTCTGACCATTTGAAAATTACGCTTCTCCGTCCAACCATGCTGTTCCGCTTGTAAAATTGTTACCAACTTTCCCCACTTCATGTAAAAATGAAAAACTGATTTTGGGTAAACTATATCTACTTAAATATAAAGTTGGATCCCCCTACTCCTAAAATGTGTATTAAGGCGATTATGACTATACATTTTTTTAGTTTGAGGTTATTGTCCATAATTGTAGATTACATGATAATTGTGCCAGCCCTAATCATGGCAACACATAGCAAATTAGTCCTGCGGTCATCACTGCTGCAGGAAGAGAAAGAAAAAAGAGAGTGAGAGACCTGGAGAAAGATGAGGAGAAGCATGACATAATGGACTACGTCTGCCCTCTACTGGTGACTGGTATCTTGAGACAATTTACCTGATGAGCCATAGGGGTATACTGCAAAGCAGAATTAATGAGTTAGCCAAATAACTTTGATAAACAATAAAAAATAACTACTGATATTCCGGTTCATTAAGAAAGCTAACCTTCAATATGTGTTTTTGGTTGTAGAGTCAATTAGTCCATTTCAAGATTATTTTTCCAAAAAATAAAATGTTATTTCAAAATATTTACGCAAGTTAGCTGGCTAAATCATTGAACCTATTTTGTAGTAAACCCCTCTGGGCTGAGTCTGAAGCAATAGCAACACAGGATTATCAAATAGGGCCTACAGGATCCAGCTATGTATTAAACTCATTGCATTTATAACTGTACAGCAGAGCTGTGTAACATACCAAATGCATTACGAAAAAGGTTTTGTAACTGACAACCGTGGACCCCAGGAAGAGTAGCTGCTGCTTCTGCAAAAGATGGGGATTCAAATAAGCAAATAATAAACAAATAAACCGGCTACTCAGTCAATTTAAAAGTCAAAGTACTTCAGCAGAAGAAAGACAAAAACTTATTTCAAACTGTTCTTGACTTTTAAAACAAGGTCCCTTTGATCAGGAAATTGCATTACAAAGGCCTTTTACAGATTTTTAATTCACAACCTCCATAATGAGCTTATGAATTATGAGTTTTCCAGAGGAAATAATGGATTTGTATGCAGAACGAGCAGGCGGAATGACAGCAGCTATAAATGAAAAACATGACTTATGCAGTCACACTCACCCATTATGGAAATGTCATGTCAGTTTTTTCCTCTCAGACGTTAATGTTCTTAACTGTAAGACGTTAAATGGGTCATTCCACCAATTCGGTGCCCTTTGAGAAGTGTAACTTGGTTAAAAAAAGAAAAAAAAAAGAAAAAAGATTTCACATAATTTTTTACATTGTCATAAAGAGCACATGTTCAACTTAACATAAAACACGTTTTCTCATCCCGAGGTTAAATAAAAAAATGACTATAGTAAAGTGCCTATTAATTGTGAACTCTGAGCGGTTGTTTTGGACCCAGTACCGGGTCAGGCGAGAATTGGGGGTACACATAATTTGAAAGCTACAGCCCCTGTCTTTTTGGAAATCAAACTAAAAATCTTACTGCTGGCAATGTTATAAGAATCTCCCCACCCTGGTGGTTATTGCAGAACAATGCATGTCCATCTCCATCCACATTACCTTGTATGCATTCTCCACATGTGCCAGTTAATATATCTCACTCGTTTACAATAGGAAAAAGAGATGTCATGTGATCTCCTACCGATATCTAGCGGACCAACTGGGAATCAGACAGGGGATATATTTACATCAATGGCTCGGTGGAGACGCCCCCTTTCTCCTCATATTTACATTATTCCTGTAAGACGAAAAATGACATTGCACAAGACCTGTGCTTTTAAAATGGCTGTGTTCCTATGGGAATTTTCACATGTTTAGAGTGACACCTCGAAGAGTGCCTTTTGCGTCCTATTGAGATTTTAGGTATAACTTGTGAAGTGTTGGGGGATAAAAGATTTGAAAATAGAGGTTTGACATAAAATATGCCACCAATTACTGTTCCAAAGTTATTTTCTTTCATTTTTAAGGAAATCATTTTGGAACAGTAATTGGTGGCATACTTTATGTCAAACCTATATTTTCACATCTCTTATTCCCCAACACTTCACAAGTTATACCTAAAATATAAATAGGATGCAAAAGGCACTCTTCGAGGAATGACCCAAATGCAATCTATTTCCGGTGTGGGCAAACAGTAATCATACAAATAATCATACAATTTTACTTAAGCGGTATGCTTTTATGGCTACTCATTTTCCAATAAGCATAAGGATAACGTGCAGTATAAGATTTCAAACCCATGTTAGTTTGCAGTTATAAATCGTGGATGTAGAACAGTGAAAGTACTCGGCTATAATGCACCTGACTACATCCATGGATGTATTTAAGTGCATAGAAAATCATCCAGTCAGGTCACACTGACTTAAAATACAGTCAAATCTGTCAACTCCATTCCGTTCAATTCCGACTACTTTATTTGTCCCCTTGGGGCAATTCCATTAGGGCTATAATGGTGCTTCTGATGCATACAAAAGAGACAGTGTCTGTTCCATTTCATCTTTCATAGACATATTTAGTATTCACTTCCTTAGCCAATGCAGGCCTATCTCAGTGTTTTGCCCAACAGTCTATTTTTGAGATGCAAAGAGAGAGCACTCACAACAAGGCCACACTCAAAGGACTCTCCTGTTTGACGAATTAGAACCGGGGGAAGATAAGACTGTTTTGTTCTGTCCATCTGGTGCAGCCTAATAAAGAGGATATCTTAGTTCCCAATAAAGGATGTTGGAAGCCTTTTAGCACATCAATGTCATTAAAAATGAGCCCAGAAAAAAAACTATTCCAGCCAGAATCCCTATCAGCTACCTGTGTAGTTTATAGCTTTCATCAAACAACAATATGTTTCACCATATATCTATCGTCTTAGGTGACTATTGTAAAAACTAATGTGTCCTCAATGACTTTCCTGGTTAAATTAAGGGAAAGTGTTTTTTTTTCTCTTAACCTCAATTTTACCAGGATTTCAACAATATAATGTCAAATATAATGCATACAAACATACAATTTCCAATGAACTGATATACTAACAATGAACCTTTTCCAAAGGTAAACACAAAGGTCAATAGTACATGGCAGTGCTTCTACGAAAAAAAGACAGTGTTCATCAAATAACACTCCTCAAAGTTTGGTGGACAAGGACAAAGCTTGCAGACATTCGTCTGGTGCAGTGTTATGAATATGTAAAGGATGCCATATTTGGGCTTCATAAAGTCTGAGAATTGGGTACAAAACATTGAGGTTGCGTTATAATGAGTCATTTATTGTTAAGAGACGTGGGGAGGTCTGAAATGGACAGAGGTGGAGGACAATGATGGGTAACTAACTATACAAATGGACATTCCGTGTCTTTTTCAATCAAACAAATAGTTTGACAACTGAAAAACATTGTGTGACTGCTTTCTATTGTTAAACCACATGCCTGCCATCACATATATTCTATATTATGCTGACTTTAAAAGTTGAGGAGCAACTTTCTGAGGTGAAACTTTAGCTGCTGTACTTCAAAGGTGTAAAGCATATCATAATGATTGTCCACAATATCAAAAATGGTTCTCAACAAATACTGAATCTTTCATGTTAAAAGGACTTGATTTATCAGAGGTTTGAAGATCATATCAATTATTTTGTTATCTTGCTCGCTAGTGAAATTAAAATCAAGTCAAATGAGTGAGTGCACTGTAGCAGTGTACTTAGGAACTGTATGACTCACAGACACAATTGTATAGTGAATTGAGACATTCACTCAACAAACATGACAAAGAATGAATTAACTGTAATGAACTTTTTTATGCATTTCTTAAATAATGCATCCCCACGTACTGTTGTACACACAAGTTAGAGGATTCTAAATTAGTTGTGACAAAGTGAATTTGAAAGGCAGTGTGACAAGTTGTGTTGCCCCATGTCACAAACGCAGGAGGCTGCTGAGAGGAGGACAGAGCAAATGGAATAGTGGCAAACACCTGGAAACCATGTGTTTGATGTATTTGATACACTGATTCTGCTCCAGCCATTCCTACGAGACTGTCCTCCCAAACTAAGGTGCCACCAAACTCCTGTGGTCTCCATATAACCTTTTCACGGTCTTAGCTTTCCATGACTCGCCTTTTAACCACCATCAGGGCATGATCAATGTCATTCGATTATGTTTGGCTCTTTAAAGTGGAGCTCCTCGAAGATCATGGGGATTTGTCTGTCCATATTATAGTGTTAATTTACTTTTTTTTAAAGTAAGTTAACATTGCTAAATCTTTCTTCATCATTGCGGACTAAAACAACTAAGTAAGTAAGCCTACTTTTTGTACTACATCACTTGATTCAGAGCTAGCGAAACCTGGCTGATGGTAACTGTCTGTTTTGGCTTCATTTGTTGACAATGCAGGCCCTGCTATGGTGTATTGCCACTGAAACAATTTAATTAAACTATCCCTATGTGAGCGCTCAGCCTTGAACATGACCTACGTGCCAGTGCCATGTCTAAGCCATTTATCTCCTGCTCACAGCACAGACACTGTAGATAGTAATAGAAGCCAAATTCACCTCAGTTCAGCTCTGTCTGGGCCCTCATATCTCTCTCTCTCACACACACACACCTACCTATAATTATGCTGTTGCATAATCATACCTACACTATTAGAAAAAAAGGTCCCTTGTAGAACCAAAAGGGCTCCATCGCTTGCTTCCGATAAGAACCCTAGAGGATCTTCTTCACTGAACCGAAATGGTTCCATGTATTTTGTGGTTCTAATGATCTAAAGTCGCGCTGTTGTTACTGCCTGTAAACACACAGTCCAGTTCAAAGTGAAGGATAGCAGGCCCCTGTGCCAAATGGCTATTTGCATAAAGACCTGCTGTAGCTCTAATTGGCTATGGCGCACGGGTCTGCTTAGACTCCATCCAGGACGAATCAGATGTTTTTATTAGCTTTTAGTTGCTGCAGTGTCTATTAATTGTCCAAATGCACAGCTGCTTTCCCACTATATTTCAGAAGAATTTTCACAAATGCCTTACTTGCGTCATTCCCCAAACCTTCTAAGAATCTAAGTGCATGCTTGTCAGAAAAAAAGTGTAATTCTTCCTTGAAGGAATATGAACAGATTTGAATAAGATTTTATGTTGCTAAACGCTGTCAGTTCCACTTTAAACACATTATATCCTCTTGCTTCTAGCTAGCATTTAGATTGCAACAGCACAGGTTTGTATGAACCTAGCTGTTTGCCACTCAGACCTCAGCACCAATCTTGCAAAATAGGAATTCAATCTTTCCCCTGCCAACTGTGAAATCATGCAGCAGGATCATTCATATGGATATAAATGTCAATGCAAAACAGCAGGCCAGGCCCAGCCAATTAGAATGCATTTTTCCCCAAACTAAATTCCATGTGTACAATGGCAGATAATGTAACATTTTGACAAAATGAGTGATGCTTATTTCAACATAGAAACATCAGAGTTTTCCTTCTTACAAGTTGGCGTATGGATGAGTAGAGGTTTTGTCTTGCATTTCCACATGGTGACCATATACTGTACACTCATAGAAGAAAGGTTTTTTTGGGGTTCTACAGTGCATTCGTAAAGTATTTAGACCTGTTGACCAAGAACCCAATGGTCACTCTGACAGAGCTCCAGAGTTCCTACTATGGAGATGGGAGAACCTTCCAGAAGGGCAACCATTGCTGCAGCACTCCACCAATCAGGCCTTTATGGTAGAGTGGACAGATGGAAGCCATACTCTCAGTAAAAGGCACATGACAGCCCGCTTGGAGTTTGCCAAAAGGCACCGAAGGGACTCTCAGAGCATGAGAAACAAGATTATCTGGTCTGCTGAAGCCAAGATGGAACTCTTTGGCTTTAATTCCAAGCATCACGTCTGGGGAAAACCTGGCACCATCCCTACAGTGAAGCATGGTGGTGGCAGCATCATGCTGTGGGGATGTTTTTCAGCGGCAGGGACTAGGAGACTAGTCAGGATTAAAGGAAAGATGAACGGTGCAGAGAGATCATTGATGAACACCTGCTCCAGGGCGCTCAGGACGTCAGACTCAGGAAAAGGTTCACCTTCCAACAGGACAACAACCCTAAGCACACAGCCAAGATAACGCAGGAGTGGCTTCGGGACAAGTCTCTGAATGTCCTTGAGTTGCCCAACCTGAGCCCGGACTTGAACCCGATCGAACATCTCCGGGGAGACCTGAAAATAGCTGTGCAGTGACGCTCTCCATCCAACCTGACAGGGCTTGAGAAGATCTGCATAAAAGAATGGTAGAAACTCCCCAAATATGGGTGTGCCAAGCTTGTAGCGTCATACCCAAGACAACTCAAATCTGTAATCGCTGCCAAAGGTGCTTCAAAAAAGTACAAAGTAAAGGGTCTTAATAAATGTGATATTTCCATTTTTTTATTTTATACACTTGCACAAATGTCAAAACCTGTTTTTGCTTTGTCAATCCATTTTAGACTAAGGCTGTAAAGTAACAAAATATTCAAAATAAATTTTGACCCCAAGAAGAATTTATTGGAAAAAGCAATAGCAAATATCAACTTATTTCACAGACATTAATTAATGTTATCCCATTTTTTTCTTTACCAAAACAGACTGTTGTGTTAGCAAAAATACAGTTAATTAGCTAAATATATATTTGTTTATATATAAGGTGCAGCTTTTTTTCCAAAATACGATCTACATTAGTACTAAAAAGGTCATTTACCATCATTTGATTATGCTATCATTTATTTTTCAGAATTTTGAAGTAAATAGTTGTGTGATAAAACAATTGTCATTTAAAGAGAGTAAACACCTTTTTATATATATGTATAGACAAAAGGGGACTCAATTCACTTCAAAAAGTGATCTTGAGCAACATTGACCAAAAATATTGTTTTGTTTTCTTTACTTCCCCCTTAGCCAGAATAGAGCTCACCAGCTTGTACTCCTAAAAAACAGAAATTAGTTAGCCATGGCTCATTGGTCAAAGACTATGGGGAAATGAATCAGGGTCCGTCATAACATCACATAATATTCACAGTTACATTCCTAAAACGAGAGATCTCGTTAAATTAAATTAAGAAGGACAAAATAACAGAACCAGTGGGTAAAAGAGGTGCGTGCTTGTCGAGCTTGCAGCAGTGTAGCCTACACGCAGATGTTCGTAGGCATCCTTAGTAGAACGTGAATGTGCCACGAGTGGCGCTCTGACAAGCAGCAAGCGAGACGAATGCAAGTATCACTTCAAATGAATGCACAAACTGAAATAAAATTATTTCACTGGAGCTACAAAGATACCAGCATAACTTGCTAACAATGGAGATCATTTTGCAATTGTAGCCTAGGCCTACATATGTTAAAACCAGTAGAAAGGTTGACATATTAGGGCCTACAATTTAGGCTCAAGTGCGAGGGAGAGCGATGATTGAACTTGAGCATTCCTGTCGCCATCACACATTTCCTTTTTAAATGTAAGCTAATAATGTGAATAAAATTACCACAAAAAATACTTTTCTCAGTGACAACTAAAACAGCCTATACACTGAGCTGTTCTCTCCAAAAAAGCATTGCTTTGTATCTGCTCCAAGAATTACATGCTTGGAATACACCAGGTGGGTTTCACTCCATTGCATCAAACCTAGGACTGGCTCTTTTTAATGCGGAGTATAGGGTCTCCTCCTAGGCCTACACAGGAAGGACACTTCGCAACATCCATCTTTATATTAGCAGCTGCCAACTAGATAAAAACCCAGCCTTGTACTAAATGACACTGCAGGTATTTCAGGCTAGGTTAAAGGGATACTTCGGGATTTTGGCAATGATTTTGGCCCTTTACACATGTCAGATCAACTCTTTGATACCATTTGTATGTCTCTGTGTCCAATGTGATGGAAGTTAGAAGTAGTTTTGTGAGCCAACGCTAACCGGCATTAGCGCAGTGACTGGAAGTCTATGGGTATCTGTTAGCACGCTAAAGGGCCTCATTGCCAAAATCATAAAGTATCCCTTTAAATACATAGTCCTTGCTCATAACAAGAATGTGGATGTGTGTGATGGATTGTATTGTTTCGGGTGGTGACATTTGGTAGATGAATAAGCCATTAGTGGTAAAGGGAGAGCTTTATGTGGGAAAGAATTAGATCACTTATATAAAGTTCCCAACATTGTTACTTTACTTTATTTGTACTTTTTGTATGTGTTTGCCTTTTTAAAGTCCAGATAATATGGAGCTAATATCTTGCCTTGATCAATCAAACTTAATCGGAAATGCAGGCCAATGCTGGAACCTGGTCCCAGAGCAAAACATTTTATATTTTACTAAAATCATGCCACTCCATTTAGTATATGTTACTTTGTAAGTTTGCATAATATTGGCCTACCAATGTAATAGCGGTCATACACTGAGAGTACAAAACATTAAGAAGACCTGCTCTTTCAATGACCTTGACGGACCAGGTGAATCCAGGTGAAGGCTATGATGCCTTATTGATGTCACTTGTTAAATAGATCGCATTTGATCTGTTTAGTATGATATATTACGTTTGATTGCTTTAGTATGATACGCTACGTTAGGTTAGGGATTATGGTTAAGGTTAGAAGTTAGGTTAAAGGGTTATGGGAAGGGTTAGCTAGCATGCTAAGTAGTAAGTAGTTGCAAAGTTGCTAGTTAGATAAAATGCTACAGTTGTCCGTGTTGAGATTCGAACATAAAACATTTGGCTTACTAAACTTTTGCGTTATATATAACCTACTGTCCATAACAAACATAAAATATCATACTACACTGAACAAAAATTCATACGCACAAAAGGTTTCTCTCAAATTCTGTGCACAAATTTGTTTACATCCCTGTCAGTGAGCATTTTCCCAAAATAATCCATCCACCTGACAGGTGTGACATATCAAGAAGCTGATTAAACAGCAAGATCATTACACATGTGCACCTTGTGCTGGGGACAATAAAAGGCCACACAAAAATGTGCAGTTTTGTCACACAACCCAATGCCACAGATGTCTCAAGAGATTCCTGACTGCAGGAATGTCCACCAGAGCTGTTGCCAGAGAATTTAATGTTAATCTCTTTACCATAAGCTGCCTCCAAAGTCGTTTTAGAGAATTTGGCAGTACATCCAAACGGCCTCACAACCGCAGACCACGCGTAACCACACCAACCCAGGAAATCAACATCTGGCTTCTTCACTTGGGGGATCATCTGAGACCAGTCACCTGGACAGTTGATGAAACTGTGGGCTTGCACAACATAAGAATTTCTCATCTGAGTGCTCGTTGTCCTCACCAGGGTCTTGACCTGACTGCAGTTTGGCGTCATAACCGACTTCAGTGGGCAAATGCTTACCTTTGATGGCCAGTGGCATGCTGAAGAAGTGTGCTATTCATGGATGAATCCCGATTTGTACAGGGCAGATAGCAGACAGTGTATGGCATCGTATGGGCGAACGGTTTGCTGATGTCAACGTTGTGAACCCATGGTGGCAGTGGGGTTATGGTATGGGCAGGCTTTTACTACAGACACTGAACACAGTTGCATTTTATTGATGGCAATTTGAATGCATAGAGCTACCATGATGAGGCTCATTTGTTGTGCCATTCATCCGCCACCATTTACTAATGTTTAAGCATGATAATGCACGGTCCCATGTTGCAAGGATCTGCACACAATTCCTGGAAGGCCTGCTTACTAACCAGACATGTAGCCAATTGAGCATGTTTGGGATGCTCTGGATTGACGTGTACGACTGCGTGTTCCAGTTTCAGCCAATATCCAGCAACTTCACACAGCTATTGAAGAGGAGTGGAACAACATTCCACCGACCACAATCAACAGCCTGATCAACTCTATTTGCTGCATAAGGCAAATGGGTTTGTGGTCACACCAGATATTGACTGGTTTTCTTATCCACGCCCCTATTTTCTTTTTTAAGGTATCTGTAACCAACAGATGCATATCTGTATTCCCAGTCATGTGATTAGGGCCTAATGCATTTATTTCATTTGACTCTAACTCAGTAAAATCTTTGAAATTGTTACATGTTGCGTTTTTATATTTTTGTTCAGTGTAATCTGAGTGTTCCGTATTTACTGTGTTACATCTAATCAATGTAATGTAACCTAACATCAAGTAACATCCACTATACTAAATAGACCAGGCAGATATTATGCAGACATGGTTACCCACCGAAATTGTAATTTTTAAATCTTCAAAATGATCACAAAAAAATGAGGTTTATGCTGTCATATGTCATCAAGTGAGTTACAGTGATGTGAGTGTTGTTGATCATCCACACAGGAGACAGCTGTACTGAAAACTGAAAGGGTGCTCCTTCCTTGTGGGTCTCTTCAAATCCTCTACATAAAGTCACACAGCTGCATTCCGGAGAGTTCACTTGAGGCACTTAAAGGACTAAGCAAGAGTGAGGCTCAAAATCAGACTGCAGCTACTGGAAACATAGTTACAGGACATTTAAACTGCAAACTAGACCAACCAGAAGCGGTGGATTCTGAATGCACATTTTGCACATGCATTTTCTTTTCAAATAAGGCATAATTTAGATTTAAAAAATAGGAGGTGATATAGACAGGTATAGGCAAAACGGGCAGGAGGACTTGAACTTGTTCATTGTTGGTTACGAATTGAATTTACAAGAGTTATCCGCTTTTTTTGGAACATGATAAAGTTTGTGGTTTGCATTGTCTTCGCCTCTGTGGTTCATGCGCGGTTACTTCGCAAGAGACAAACTCCGTGTCCGGAAGTCTGTGATGGCTCCCGCTGTCCTGTCGCACCTGAATCACGGTGTTACTACGGTGTAGTGAAGGACAGCTGCGGATGCTGCACAGTATGCGCGTCTGGAGAAGGTGACATTTGCGGGGAGCGCGGTATTGGCCTTTGTGGCGAGGGGATGACATGCGAGTATCCAGCGGGAAAGCGCAGAGTTCGCGGTTCATGCGTTTGCACCCTTGCAGAACCGGTGTGCGGAAGTGATGGAAGGACTTACCCCAGTATGTGCCGTTTGAGAGCCGAGAACAAAATAGCAGAACTCAGTATAAATCCCCCGGTCATCTTGATTCAGAAAGGCCACTGTGATTCGGGTGAGTATCCTAGTGGTGGTTGAGGGCCAAAGGAAGAAAAGTTTCAGTCTACATTTATTCATCTCCAGTCAACCATGCAAAGTAGCCTATTGTTATCAAGACACTAGTTTGTGTTTATGTGTTATGCATTTTCTTCGTTGAATAACTGGATTGTACAATCCTAATTGTTGAATAACTGGATTGTACAATCCTAATTGTTGAATAACTGCATTGTACAATCCTAATTGTTGAATAAATAGATTGTACAATCCTAATTGTTGAATAAATAGATTGTACAATCCTAATTGTTGAATAAATAGATTGTACAATCCTAATTGTTGAATAAATAGATTGTACAATCCTAATTGTTGAATAAATAGATTGTACAATCCTAATTGTTGAATAAATAGATTGTACAATCCTAATTGTTGAATAAATAGATTGTACATTCCTAATTGTTGAATACATAGATTGCACTGTCCTAATTGTTGAATAACTAGATTGTACAATCCTAATTGTTGAATAAATAGATTGTACAGTCCTAATTGTTGAATAAATAGATTGTACAGTCCTAAATGTTGAATAACTGGATTGTACAGTCCTAACTACTTATCAAGTTGACCCAACATGGGTATTTGTGCTCTACTGCAATGTGTAAGCCAGGCTGCATGTAGCCTACATCCTGTATGTTAGGGATTGTAATGAACCTATTAAGTAGGAAGGCTAAACTGCTGTTTCCCTCTAAGGTCAAGCCATCATCTTATTTGACAGTCTACTGAAGAATGCTTCACTTTTCATTCTCTCTCTGATCCAATTATGTAAAGGAAAACTTGATTAAATTGTTTTCTCCAATAGAGAAAAAAACACCCTGACCAGAGCCTTGGCAGAACTACAACATTACTTCCAACCAAGCCCACCAGTAAAACATTATTTCATTGAATAAAGGATCGACAGATCAACTTTATTTGATAAAGGTTGATCCTGTTAACATGCCATCCGATGCTAAAATGCAACATGCGTTAGGGTAGATGTTGTTTACAATACAATTAATTTCCTCATCTAGCATGGATCCTGAGCATATTCAATCGATTTTTGGTCATAAGCATAGGCCTACATGTTATGTTGGTCCATCCCAAATGGCACCTTATTCCCTATATAGTGCACTACTTTTGACCAGAGCCCTATGGGAACTATATAGGGAATACGGAGGCATTCGGGATGTAGGCTATTACTTTCTAGCACGGTTTGAGATGGTGAATTGTACACAGTCATTGTAGTCAAAGAGAGCAGGAGTGAATGATCTGGTATTGGGCCTCCGTACTTGCTCCATGATCAAGCTGTTGATATCTTGATGGATCTGAGACGATAACAAATGCCAGTTTACAGTCTGCTGTTCCATGTTGTGCCAGCCAGAAAGTGTTAGACATGGTAATGGTTTCATTATTATTGACAAAACTGTTGTTATGCCTAAACGGAAATGTGTCCATTGCAACACAATCTAGGCCTATTACTCATAGCAAGTGGTTACTTATTGTTGCTATACCCACAGTAGAATGTGTATGGAGAAAATAAGAAATTCATCATGCATTAGATCCCCTCCTGGTTTCTAAGAAAAGCAGGTGTGCAAACCACATGGCTTCCAATTACTGTGTGCTTTGGAGGGTGTCACATAATGTTTAACGGACTGGCACAAGAATGAGGTGATTGGACTGAGTAATCACCTGAATGAGAAGCAGCCTATAAAAGGCTTGGAGCATGTGGAGGGGTTAAGAGAGCAATCGTAGAGAGAACAGTACTTCAGATTTCACTGCATGACAGGATTCCTCCACATGTGAGCCAAAGTTGTGTACAAAACAGAGCTGTGTCGACGACCTTTGCAGCAACATTCAACACTTTACTGAGTTACAGAGCCTGTATTAATAAAGTGTGTCTGAGTAGTGACGAGAGTGCAGATCTAGGATCCGTCTTGCCTTTTAGATCACAATTAATAAAAATTACATTGACGGGGGACCTGATCATTGATCAACATTCCTACTCTAAGAAACTTGATACATACGGCCTCAGATGTACACTACAGGCAAGAAAGGTGTTAACACATTGTTTCATCACCTCTCTTTAGCATTTCTTAGTAATAACACCAGCCTGAATAAGTAGCCACGCTGAATGTGTTGACAGCTTTTTCTTTGCTCATTGTATAAAAGCTGTAGGCGGTGTGTTATTTATGCTTTATGTCTCTGTGGATTTGTTACAGAGATTTTAGTTGATTCGTAGCCTAGCATACAGGAGGAGTATAACAGTCTAATATGGCTAGAAATATAGGTCTGGGGCCTTGCGATACAGTTTTATCATGATGCTTAAGTGCCGATACAGTATGTATTGCAATTCTCACAATTCTTTATGTATCGATAATGTGATATTATTGCGATTCGATGTTCCAAACATATTGCTCACCATGTCTGCTGCAGAGGGACAACAGTGAGCCTGGAGAAAACTAGTTTTGATCAGTCATAGAAATAAAAGTGTTGAAAACAAATTGTCTCCATGTTTAAAAAGACGGAGTACACGCTATGAAATAAAAATACTGGAATCTTTTGGTGCAGGTACAGTCAATTAGCGCAAAAAAATAATATTGTGATAGTCAAATACGATTGATTTTTGATTATATCGATTTTATTTCTTCCCCATCACTACTGACACAACACAGTGATGGAAGGCACGTTCACCAAAGTTATTCCGGTATAGTTAATTAATTGAATCACAATTTTAAATAGAATTATATCTCAAAATGAGAAAATAAACAAGCTGAATCTTGTCCAAGTAATATCCAGAGGAATCCATTCAAAGTGCATGTTATCTGAAATACTAAATTTGTGATGCGTGCAGTGCACCCAGTATTTTTATATTGTTCAAGGCATTCCAAGCTCTGACCAATCATCAGGGTTTGGCAGTGGAGCCTAGGGACAGTATCCATGAACAGATGCAGTGCACTCCATGGCCTCCCTCAAGTCAATCGCTCAGCTGTGTCCCAAATGGTCAAAAGTAATGCACTATACTCCACATGACATAGACTATACAGGTGAAAGCTATGATCCCTTATTGATGTCACTTGTTAAATCCACTTCAATCAGTGTAGATGAAAGGGAGGGGACAGGTTAAAGAAGGATTTTTAAGCCTTGAGACAATTGAGACATGGATTGTGTATGTGTGCCATTCAGAGGGTGAATCGGCAAGACAAAATATTTAAGTGCCTTTGAAGGGGGTATGGTACTAGGTGCCAGGAACACCGGTTTGACAAACGCTCAACAGTTTCCAGTGTGTATCAAGAATTTATCAAAGACATCCAGCCAACTTGACATAACTATGGGAAGCATTGGAGTTAACATGGGCCAGCATCCTTGTGGAACGCTTTAAACACCATGCCCCAACAAATTGAGGCTGTTCTGGAGGATGCAACTCAATATTAGTAAGGTGTTCCTAATGTTTGGTATACTCACTGTATAGGGAATAGGGTACCATGTTGGACACAGCCTCAGTCTCCCAAAGGGCCCAGGCTTCTGACAGCACCAGGAGAATGCACCCAGTTCTGATAATCATCTTATGTAGAAAGTGTTAAACATTTGGATATGTTTGTAAAACGGCAATGATTTTAAAGAGTGCACTAGTAGCTTATAAGAAGTTGTTTTTGGGGGTGGGTGGGGTGGGGTGGGGGGTGAAGGCAAAAAATATTCGGTGTCCTGCCAAGGATATGTCTTGCCAAAAGGAGTACCTTTGTTTGCCATGCTTAAATTTGCATTCAAAGAAGTTTCCGCAGAGATTAGTTCATTGTGCTGCTATGCAAATATCAATCTCAAAACCGTGTGTCTGAATGCATTAAGGATAAGGTGTGGTGCACAGGAGCTTTAGGGAAAGTACATGTGATAAACGTGTGTGTGAGAGCAACGTGCCGTAGCCTACATGAGAAGAAATGCCCAATAAATGGGAAGAGGAGATACTGCAGGGGAATAGTTTTTTTGGGGGGGCAAAGATTTCAAGTTCGCCTGAAGTAAGAGAGTCATAAATAACCTTTAAGTAGAAGAGGAGAGCTAGGTGGCCTATAAAGGCGCGCCACCTCCTGCCAACCAATCAGGTGGGCTTACAGGCTGGGTGTTCGCTGCATTCAAACCTTGATTTGCCTTGTGGGCAAACAAGGCCATGAGCTCAGCAGGCAGAAGCTTGCTGATATCAATTTGGTCCCTGGAAACCAACCTGACAAGCTATCCAAGCAAACAGGTAGCAGAATAGGAGCCGAAGGCTCAAGGGGTCTCTAGCATAGCTGCGGAAAGTAAGGGTGCTGAGGGTGCTGCAGCACCCCCTGATAAATCTAAAAAATGTATAATACAAATAGAAAAAATAGCCGTCAGCAGCACAGGGAGATCAAATTCTGTCGGCACGTTTTGCATATAAGATACAGTGGCTTGCGAAAGTATTCACCCCCCTTGGTATTTTTCCTATTTTGATGCCTTACAACCTGGAATTAAGATATATTTTTTGGGGGAGGTTGTATTATTTGATTTACACAACATGCCTACCACTATGAAGATGCAAAATATTTTTTCTTGTGAAACAAACAAGAAATAAGACAAATATACTGAAAACTTGAGCATGCATAACTATTCACCCCCGCTCCAAAGTCAATACTTTGTAGAGCCTCCTTTTGCAGCAATTACAGCTGCAAGTCTCTTGGGGTATGTCTCTATAAGCTTGGCACATCTAGCCACTGGGATTTTTGCCCATTCTTCAAGGCAAAACTGCTCCAGCTCCTTCAAGTTGGATGGGTTCCGCTGGTGTACATCAATCTTTAAGATACCACAAATTCTCAATTGGATTGAGGTCTGGGCTTTGATTAGGCCATTACAATACATTTAAATGTTTCCCAATAAACCATTTGAGTGTTGCTTTAGTAGTATGCTTAGGGTCATTGTCCTGCCAGAAGGTGAACCTCCGTCCCAGTCTCAAATCTCTGGAAGACTGAAACAGGTTTCCCTCAAGAATTTCCCTGTATTTAGCTCCATCCATCATTCCTTCAATTCTGACCAGTTTCCAAGTCCTTGCCGATGAAAAACACCCCCACAGCACGATGCTGTCACCACCATGCTTCACTGCGGTGATGATGTTCTCAGGGTGATGAGAGGTGTTGAGTTTGCGCCAGACATAGCGTTTTCCTTGATGACCAAAAAGCTCAATTTTAGTCTCATCTGACCAGAGTACCTTCTTCCACATGTTTGCGGATTCTCCCACATGCCTTTTGGCGAACACCAAATGTGTTTGCTTATTTTTTTCTTTAAGCAATTGCTTTTTTCTGGCCACTCTTCCATAAAGCCCAGCTCTGTGGAATGTACGGCTTAAAGTGGTCCTATGGACAGATAATCCCATCTCCGCTGTGGAGCTTTGCAGCTCCTTCTGGGTTATCTTTCGTCTCTTTGTTGCCTCTCTGATTAATGCCCTCCTTACCTGGTCTGTGAGTTTTGTTGGGCGGCCCTTTCTTGGCAGGTTTGATGTGGTGACATATTCTTTTCATTTAATGGTGCTCCATGGGATGTTCAAGGTTTCGGATATTTTTTTATAACCCAACCCTGATCTGTAATCCTCCACAACTTTGTCCCTGACCTGTTTGGAGAGCTCATTGGTCTTCATGGTGCAGCTTTCTTGGTGGTGCCCCTTGCTTAGTGGTGTTGCAGACTCTGGGGCCTTTCAGAACGGGTGTATACTGTATATACTGAGGTCATGTGAAGATATATATCAACTTCTGACTTCAACTGTACTAGGCACAATTGATCTCACACACCCAATTAGGAGACTTGAACTTGAAGCAGCGAATTCGCAGTGTGTGTGAATAATGCAACAAAGATGTGATTTTAATACAATGTCTCTGTTTCCAAATAGTCTGCGAGACAACTTAAATATTTTTTATCCCAAAGTTGTCTGTCGGCCCGACCGCTCCCAACCACAGCATGAAAAATGCAGACTGTGCTGCAATGATCTTTGTCAGGACCCGCAGGTCCTGTGGGCAATTCCCTACTTATCTAAGTTCCTTCAACTGTAATGAAAACATTTAAAAATGCCGAGATATGCTACTACTTGCCTTAAGTGCTTCCCTGTATGATACATGTGTGACTGTTTGAGGTTGTGGACAGGTGTATTTTATACTGATAACAAGTTCAAACAGGTGCCATTAATACAGGTAACGAGTGGAGGACAGAGGAGCCTCTTAAAGAAGAAGTTACAGGTCTGTGAGAGCCATAAATCTTGCTTGTTTGTAGATGACCAAATACTTATTTTCCACCATAATTTGCAAATAAATTCATAAAAAATCCTACAATGTGATTTTCTGGGGGGTTTTTCTTTCATTTTGTATGTCATAGTTGAAGTGTACCTATGATGAAAATTACAGGCCTCTCTCATCTTTTTAAGTGGGAGAACTTGCACAATTGGTGGCTGACTAAATACTTTTTTGCCCCACTGTATTTGTCATTGTGTTCATAAGGAGACCATGCACCAAACCCAAAGCTCAGAAATTTGCATACCCATATCAGGCTCAGAGAGGGCTTTAAATCCTACCACTTTGCCCTCCCACTATTCTTTAACTGCTGTAAAAAGTCTGACAGATGTTATGCTTTTTATATTTAAAAAAAGGTTTACAGCTCATGAACAACATATGAAACCTACCTCCAATATATGCATGAACTTGGTTTCACATGAATAAACCTTCCTTTCTGTATTTCTGTCTTTTGTCCCCTCAGGTTCCCTGGACCCAGGAAGTATCCGCTTCAAATTCAACTTCATTGCTGATGTGGTGGATAAGATAGCCCCTGCTGTGGTGCACCTAGAGCTTTTCAAGAGGTAGAAGCCGCAAGTACAGTATTGGAGCCCTTTAATCTTTCTGTCAGTAATGTGCCTCTCTTCCAATGCGTTCTGCAGCAACATATTGAAATAGGCGTCTAACAGAGTTGTGACCAATACTTCATTTTCAAGCTCCGCATTTTGTTGACTAGGTGTTTTTGGCAAACCCTTCATTGGAACTGATTCCATTATATTTTGGTATGACGATGAAAGCAACCTGATTGGTTGTTGTGTCTTTTCACTCAGGTTGGCATTTTCAAACCAGGAAGTCCCCGTCTCTAGTGGTTCGGGGTTCATCGTGTCAGAGGACGGCTGGATTGTCACCAACGCCCACGTTCTCACCAACAAGCAGAGAATCAAAGTGGAGATGAAGAACGGTGTCAAATTCGATGCCTCCGTCAAGGACGTGGACACAAAGCTAGACATTGCACTCATCAAAATTGAGTCGGATGTGAGTGCTCTTCCTTTTCCTCCTCCCTAAAATGAGGCTGTTCCAAGGGCCTTCTCTCATTCCACAGGTCCTTAAACAAAATGTTGCTTGGTGTTTTCCACTGGCCGACTGGGTTGTCATCAGTGACTAACATAAAAAAGGCGACGAGGGCCTTTCGCCTGACCAAAATTGGATTGCACTCCTTGACATGGTCAATTTGTCGCCAAGTTTTCCTCTAGGGGCTATTGTTCTGGTCTTACAAATTCACAGCTTCAGCCCTTTTTTTCTTCCAGCATTCGCAAGTGGTGCTGTTACTAAAACATTTGTCACCGCAACGACAGGAGCTTGGCTAAACAGCTACTTTGTGTGGCATTATGGGATCCCTGGCCAAAGCACAGTCCACTAAAACCCAATCTAGGCCAGGGCCAAACCATACAGGCAATACAACTGATCATTTTGACTCAGCTCACCACTACACAATATACTTCAGAAGACTCGAAACTTCCGTGGAGACTACAAACGCAGTAGAAAGGGATTAGGTAGAATGAGTTGTGATGGCAGGCAGTAAGCGGTCATTGGCTGCAACAGACCCCAAAAGTTGCCTGTAAAGTGTGGCTCTGATGGAACAAGGCTTTAGGCCCTAGAGGGGCTGGCAATGGAAATAAACTGTTATCGTCAGATTCCAGCAATACAAATACTTCAACCCACGACAAGAAAAGGCATGTGGATACACGCTTAGGCTGGGCGTGAAGGTTAGAGTGAGAGTGCCTTGTTGGCTTTACTGATGATTCAGTGCCATAGGGTCTTCTGTTGATAGGGACAATGTATAACAGAGCAGTTGGAAAGCCTCTCTCCCTTTTTGGGGGGGTGATTTGTCTTCCCTTACTGCATATACAGTATCAGGAAGTAGCTGTGATGACTCAATGAAAAGGGCTAGCAATGTGTCAGTCAGTAAGCCCACAGTTGCATTTACAACACAGTCCATCTCTACAATGGCAGACCTGGGATTCAAACCCACGCCTTATTGACACAACATACTCCAGAAGCAACATCAATACTACTGTCCCAGAAAAGCTAACTAGCGCCCTGTTCAGGGGGTGTACTTTACATCAAACTGCCTCAAGCTTCAGAAACAGGTTCCTGCTCTATGGGCCGTTCTGGCTCGGACACAGCTTGAAGAAAAGCCCAAACATTTCTGGGTTCCAGGACAGTACTACAGGTCTCAGGAAGGCAGTAGCGATGCTAACTCACTTTCTTCACATAATTAAATAGAACACTAGAATGAACATTGATATCCCAGCAACATGAAACAGTGGATTTGTGATTGATATGATCTCTATGTTTGCCTTGTTCTGTAGAGTCCACTGCCGGTGCTTCTGCTGGGCCACTCGTCTGACCTTCGGCCGGGGGAGTTTGTGGTGGCAGTGGGCAGTCCCTTCTCCCTGCAGGTAAAGGGAAGGAACATGCTCAACTGTTATCCTCTTGCGTAAACACATGAAAGGATGATTGGAACCACAAATAGATCACAACAAACATGAAAAAGGCCAGCGCTCACTTGGATATGAGTTTTGAAGCTTTGTTTGAATTTTCTTCCCCCTGCAGAACACGGTCACCACAGGCATCATCAGCACGGCCCATAGGAATGGCCTGGAGCTGGGACTCAAAGACTCTGACATGGAGTACATCCAGACGGACGCCATCATCAACGTGAGTCATAGACTGTGACTCAAATGGCACCCTATTCCCTGTTTAGTGCACTACTTTTGACCAGAGCCCTATAGGCCCTGCATGTTCAAAAGTAGTTCACCATATAGGGAATAGGGTGCTATTTAGGATGCAAACGTGAAGCAGCAGTATTTTGAGAATGTTTTTTTACTGCATGTGCATCACTTTACATATCATTACATACTGTATGTGTCCATCTTCTCTTCTTGTTTCTGTTTTGGATGAAACATTGCACTGCAATACAATTGTCATTACCTTTTGTTTATTGCTCTGTTCTTTTATAGTATGGCAACTCAGGGGGACCACTTGTTAACTTGGTAAGGGGATTTACTACTTGATATTGTATTTGAGAGGATTGTAATATGTAAATCAGCACATTTGAAATGCAGTCAGGCTATGTATTCTTTTCTTTTTTTTTTAAGAAAGATTTGCAAGGTCATAATTCTGTTTTCTATATGTGGCTTACTGCTCAATGTCCCCATTCTATGTTTTACTGTGACATCTGTTGTTTTAAAATCCGCCACAGGAAACATTCTTTATCTGCAGACTCCTGTAATAGTGATGACGTATGTCTGCCTATTGATCTCAAAGCAGAAGAATTCTCCTAGAGTCGCCCTTGACGAAGCCTTTCTTCACCCGCTATATCATTTTTTTCCATCTAAGTCCTTGTGGTGTATAACAGAAGGCTTTTGCACAACATTGCATTGGTGCAGTGCAATTATATAGGATATATCAAAGCAGTGGCCTCAAGCTTTATGTTGTAAAAAGATTGCTTTGCTTTCAAATACACCAAAAGGATACACATCTCATTCTGTTCCTTCACTCAGTGAGAATTACCATGCTTAGCATCACACATGGAAACAACAGAACATTCTTGGAACCACAGGAAAGAACAGAAAATTACACAATGTTGACTGACATGTTCAAAGGAACTTTCTTTAATGAAAGTACATATTCCATGGATGTACAGTACCAGTCGAACGTTTGGACACACCTACTCATTTAAGGGTTTTTCGTTATTTTTACTATTTTCTACAAGGTAGAATAATAGTGAAGACATCAAAACTATTAATAACACATATGGAATCTGAAATAAGTTTTAAACAAATCAAAATAGGTTTTAGATTTTAGATTCTTCAAAGTAGCCAGCCTTTGCCTTGATGACAGCTTTGCACACTCTTGGCATTCTCTCAACCAGCTTCATGAGGAATGCTTTTCCAACAGTCTTGAAGGAGTTCACACATATGCTGAGCACTTGTTGGCTGATTTTCCTTCACTCTGTGGCTCAACTCATCCCAAACCATCTCAATTGGATTGAGGTCGGTAGTGATTGTGGAGGCCAGGTCATCTGATGCAGCACTCCATCACTCTCCTTGGTCAAATAGCCCTTACACAGCCTTGCACGCCCACACCATCACACCTCCTCTTCCATGCTTCACGGTGGGAACCACACATGGAGATGTAATATGGACTTGGTATTTTACAAAATAGGGTTATCTTCTGTATATCACTTCTACCTTGTCACAACACAACTGATTAGCACAAACGCATTAAGGAAAAAAAATCCACAAATTAACTTTTAACAAGGCATTGAAATGCATTCCAGGTGACTGCCTCATGAAGCTGGTTGAGATAATGCCAAGAGTGTGCAAAGCTGTCATCAAGGCAAAGGGTGGCTACTTGGAAGAATCTCAAATATAACATCTATTTTGATTTGTTTAAAGCTTTTGGTTACTACATGATTCCATATGTGTTATTTCATAGTTTTGATTCCTTTACTATTATTCTACAATGTAGAAAATAGTCAAAATAAAGAAAAACCCTTGAATGAGTAGGTGTGCCCAAACCTTTGACTGGTACTGTATATCAAATGCATATTTTCATATTTGAATGCTACAGTTCTGTTTATATTCATTATTTGTTATGTTCAATTTGACTTGTTTCCAGGATGGGGATGTCATTGGCATAAATACTCTGAAGGTCACAGCAGGAATATCCTTTGCAATTCCTGCTGACAGAATACGGCAATTCCTTGCGGATTCCTACGACAGACAAATCAAGGGTTTGTATGACTAATTCTTCACTACAGATTTCACTAATATACCCCATGATTTACATGACAGCTTTTCTTGTTCAGATTGCGGATCATTTTTATTTGACTAGTCAAGTCAGTTAAGATCAAATTCTTCTTTGGCACATTTCTATACAATTATTTTGTATTCTATAACCGTTCTTATTTTACTGCATTGTTATCAGGAAAGACACTGCCAAAAAAGAAATACATGGGTGTCCGGATGCTTCAACTCTCAACTCAGTGAGTAAAGATCTGCTTTTGGTCAAAAGGGATCACTTTTCCATGGCAGGTCAAAAGTAGTGTACTAGATAGGGAATAGGGTGCCATTGGGGATGCAGACCTTGCCATTATTACTGGCAGGTTTACTCTGCACCATAAATGCTGATCCCGATTAAGCCACAATCTATATTAAGGCTACGGTCAAATTGTTGCCTTTCTCAAAATTTTGCTGGCTAAAATCTTGTGTGTGACCATTTCCAAGTCTTGCCATACTGTGTGTAATATCCTCCATTTCCTCCTCCCAGTTTGATCCGAGATCTGAGGGAGCGGGAGAGCAGCTTCCCAGATGTGAGCTCAGGAGTGTACGTTTATGAAGTGATCCCAGGAACAGCTGCCTCCAGGTAAGACTGAGTGTGCATCCCAAATTGCACCCTATCCTTATAAAGTGCACTACTTTTTATCAGAGTCCTATGGGTCCTGATCAAAAGTAGTGCACTACCGTAAAACTTAAATTAATATCCCAGACATTTGCCTCTAATCACTTAACACAACCGGTGCTTATTAGAGACTGGGATCTATTTCCTTAACGCACACAGCATTTGCTTGCTTTTCTTATTGTGACCATTAGAATAACAAATCCATCGCAGATCAGACTTGTAAAGACTAGGCTGCCAATCACACACCCCCGATTTTGTGCTTTAGCACCATTCTCTCACACACACCTCGTTGCACCTTGTATCCCCCGTAGTTAAGCCGACTGCTCATCCATTTTTTTACCTTTATTTAACTAGGCAAGTCAGTTAATGAACAAATTCTTATTTTCAATGACGGCCTTGGAACAGTGGGTTTTGTGCCTTGTCAGCTCGGGGATTTGAACTTGCAGCCTTCCGGTTACTAGTCCAATGCTCTAACCACTAGGCTACCCTGCCGCAATGATATTGCTCTCCTTTATCTTACTTTACACAATCTTTACGGTACTCACTGAAGTTCACTCATAAACAATTCATTAAGACCCTGCTTTTATTTGCTGAAATGTGTGCCGATGCCAGACAGGGGACAGGCGGCTATTTTAGGACACACGCCGAGTCAAGTTTAGACTTCTTCTCATTATTGCATATGGTGGGAACACCCACAGAAGGCCTGATAATGGGACAATACCGCCATTACTATGTTATTCGCAGATGATAGTTTTGTGTATTTGAGTGGTATAGAGACCTATAAATCTGACAATTACCTGTTACATTGCGCTTTTTGAATAGGAACATTATTAAATTCATAATACCAAAGCAGTTTTAATGGGACATAAGGAGGAAACAGTAGCACTACTCACTATTAAAAGGTTTTGGACACAACCTGAAACAAGTCTGTATGATTTGTGCTGCGCAGTAGGATACTTGTCTGTTTATCCATTAGGTCTTGGTCAAATGGTTTAGCAGACAGTGCTGTGCACAAAGGGGTTTGGAGGCATCAGGATATTTTCAAAGGAACGGAATGACAGGCCTGTGGTTATCAAGGCTATTAGACTAGACGCTGGTCCAGATCTCTACTACACTCCAGCCAGCAGTCACCCACAGACAGGCTTCTGATTACGTCCTCTTCCTGGCCATGCCCCAAATGGTACCCTATACCCTTCATAGTGCACTACTTTTGAACAGAGCCCTATTACTTTCAACCACATCCACTCTTAGCCCATGCAAAAAAAAAGCTAGAACAGCTAGGAGCTCAAATCTGTCTCAATAGCTCTGTGTGCTATGTTGTCGTTGTGGGTAATAGCAGGAAGTAGCCCCCACAGCTATGGAACACAAACATGCATGCAGCAGCCCTCTTAAACAAATGCTTCTGAATCTGAATGCCAATCAAAATGGCTAATAGATGTTAGGTCCAATAATAATAATAAACCAACACTACAAAACTATAGTGAATGGTACTGATTGGCCTATTATCTGTTGGATTTGAATCCACCGGCATCTCTCTCTATCAGATCAAGACACAGCATCTGCAACTTAGTCTAAAGGTCAATGCTTGTTCCTTTAGGGTATAAGATGAGAAGTCAGAGAAAGGTTGAGTTTCGTGTAACAGCGAGGGTGCGTGAGCCTGAGTGCCAGTATTTGTGCGATCATGCCAAGTCCGTGTCACGCCAAACATTGGCTTGACGGCAATCAACGGAGTTGTCAAGAGCACAAACAGATCTGGGAGCAGGCTAGGTGTGTGTGGTGTTAATTGTTTTCTAATGCATGTTCCCCATGCAGTGCTGGCATGATTAACCATGATGTTATAATCAGCATCAACGGTCAACCCATCCAGACCACAGACGAGGTGAGTGACGCTGTCCAGTCAGGCAGTCCGCTGTCCGTGGTAGTGCGGCGAGCTAACGAAGACGTCATGATTAAGGTTGTCCCTGAGGAAATCGACTGAGTGGCTACCTGACTCGCTCCACTCATTGTGTCCCCCGTACACACACGGAGGTTTTGACACAACGGTTGTGATACAACTGTGATCCAACAGTTTGTCTGCACCAAAATGTTTACACAACCATTGTGCCATGTTTCCACGACGATTGTGTTATTTTGTATATAGATTTTTTTTTTTACTCTGTTGTATCACAACGGTTGTGCCAAATGCATTGTACGTCGGTTGTTTATGGTGCCTGTGTGTCACAAGTGAATGTGGTTCATGCCATACATGCACGTGTTAGCGCTGACATACTCCCATAGCAATATACGTAGTTACAATATGCAACATTGTGGTGATGGGAGTCCCTTATGAACTGTGCCACACCCATTTCTCTGCCAGAACTATAGAATCCAATGTACTTAGGAGACATTCAGCTCCAGTCTGTATAGGCAGTTCTAAGAGGCATGGTTTGTGTTTTTTTAAGTCATGATATGTACAATGTGTTACCTCTGGAAGTGGTGAATATGACATTTGTGGACACTTAATAAAGTCTTTATAGTGCTTGGCTCTAAAATCTTGATTCCTTTCCTCTAAGTACATGTAACTGCCATAATAATGGAAACACGTGAGTAAATGAGGGATACAAAGTATATTGAAAGCCTGTGCTTCCACACAAGTGTGGTTCCATAGTTAACTAAGCAATTAACATCTCATGCTTAGGGTCATGTATAAACATTATGGGCAGGCCATTATTTTGGCTACCATGGCTTTGACCCCAAATGATGGCAAAGGCCCCCATCTACAGGGCACGGGTGGTCACTGAAATGGCTTGATGAACATGAAAACGATATAAACCATATGCCATGGCCGTCTCAGTCACCAGATCTCAACACAATTGAATGCTTATGGGAGATTCTGGAACAGCGCCTGAGACAGCATTTTCCATCAACAAAACACCAAATTATGTAAATTCTCATGTAAGAATGTCGTCGCATCCCTCCGATAGAGTTCCAGACGCTTGTAAAAATCTATGCCTAGGTGCATCGAAGCTGTTCTGGCTCAATGCCCTATTAAGACACAATATTTTGGGGTTTCCTTTATTTTGGCAGTTACCTGTATGTCACAGTAAAAATATCTCTGTGCTTTGAACAAGCCTAGGTCATCAGGTATACAGACACACAATGAATCGTGAAGTGCATGGATGGATGCAGGCACAGAACAAAAAGGACCCATCTCATACATTGTTCATTTTGAACAAATCATAGATTCAGAACAGGATTCAAATAGAAATACTTAATCAAACAAACATTTTATTGAACCACAAACACTTGATGTGCAGGGATGGCAAACACAGTCTGCATTCTCTCACATTACACCTAGGAAGATGCATTTTTGCCAACCTTTTTTCCCAAAATGTCACATTTTGGAAGACATAATATTATATCAAATGTATCAATTTCAGCTTTCAGTCCATATTTATAGAAGGCAGTCATTTTACTCAAGTAGCCTATCACTTAAAAGACAATAAGGTAGTGCAAAAATATAAACACAACATGTAAAAAGTGTTGGTCCCATGTTTCATGAACTGAAATTTTAAAAAATCCAAGTACAAAAACATTATTTCTCTCAAATTTTGTGCACAAATTTGTTTACATCCCTGTTGGTGAGCATTTCTCCTTTTCCAAGATAATCCATCCACCTGACAGGTGTAACATATCAAGAAGCTGATTAAACAGCATGATCATTGCACAGGTGCACCTAGTACTGGGGACAAAAGGCCACTAAAATGTGCAGTTGTCACACAACACAATGCCACAGATGTCTCAAGTTGAAGGAGTGTGCAATTAGCATGCTGACTGCAGGAATGTCCACCAGAGTTGTTGCCAGATAATTATGTTAATTTCTCTACCATAAGCTGCCTCCAACGTCGTTTTAGAGAATCTGGCAGTACGTCCAACCGGCCTAACAACCACGTGTAACCATGCCAGCCCAGGACCTCGACAACCGGCCTCTTCACCTGAGGGATCTCCTGGGGGGGGGCTGAGGAGTATTTATCTGTAATAAAGCCTTTTTGAGGCCGGGCCTGGCTGCCAAGTGAGCCTTGGAGGCCCACCCATGGCTCCACCCCTGCCCAGTCATATGTAATCCATAGACTAGGACCTAATTTATTTATTTGATTTCCTCATTAACTCAGTAAAAATCTTTGAAATTGTTGCAAGTTGTTATATTTCTGTTAAAGTATAAATAAAAGACAAACATTTCAATGCATAACAAAGGAATAGAAAACAATCATTGAATTATTGAGGGTAGATATGAACAGCATTACATATAGGGTCCTAAATGTGTCTTTAACCTCTGGTTCATGAAGTTATTTTCAAATGAACACAACAGAACTACATTTGGAATTACATGTATGCAATTTGAACAGTATCAGTAGGTGTGACC
Source organism: Oncorhynchus masou masou (assembly GCF_036934945.1). Classification (NCBI taxonomy): domain Eukaryota; kingdom Metazoa; phylum Chordata; class Actinopteri; order Salmoniformes; family Salmonidae; genus Oncorhynchus; species Oncorhynchus masou. The sequence goes on from NC_088212.1 coordinate 40,125,454, forward strand.
CCTGTAGGCTAATGCAACCAGCACTACGGAAGGGTGCAAATGCCAACATCCAATATTATGTACTTTTAGTATACATCAGATGTAAAGAAAAGGACTGTGCAGAGATGATCAACATGTAGTACGATGAAAGGGGAACAGCTCAAATGAATCCTTTAGAACATTGCAAAGCTTCAGTGATGAGCGAGAACATATATATTTATTATTTTATTACAATTTTCATCATATGGTCATGGGCAATTCCATGGTAACAGAATGAGTCGGGGGACTTGGATTTTTCACTTTAAAATGTCAAAACAAAATCCAATGATTGCAAAGTTAAACAAACCATACAACTAGATGCACAAGGACTACTTTTAACAACTCCCACTGACAATTTTACAAAAACATTTATTTGAAGAGCAGTGGCGGTGCAAAGTTCGATAACAGAAGGACAGTGTGTGCCGTTTGGGCAGTCATCCTGTTAAACTTTGCATCTGCACTGTTCTTCAAGTAAATGTGTTGTGAAATTACCCTCGGACATCGTAGATGTTGTGTAACTTGTGCACGCATACAATTGCATAAATGAAACATATAGATTTAAGCTTTCATATAGACAACATAGCAAACCATTTCCTTTGCTTAAAACAGTTCAGTGGTCTAACCTTTCGACCCAAAGTCTTTCAAAACAAAGCAGAGAAATCTATAGCAGCCTACTGAAGGCAAAAGGTTTCGAACATGCCAGCCACTCAACCATGCCCCTGGTCCAGACATCATTTGCTCATACTTCTCGTTTTCCCATGGTGAGAGAAAAGACTGAGGAAATTGCGTTTAACGGCCGACACGTTGGTTATTATGGTGCGATTAATGGTCATCTGTGGCATGTGCAAACAAAGTGATAGCATGTCAGGTGTCAAGATTCTCTAGGAGAATCGGATAGAAAGGCATCCAACACCTGGTCAAAACTGCTCTTAACTGTAATTCACAAATAAGCAAAGGTAAATATTCGGCCTGCATCTCTGCAATGTAAACCCACCTGAAAAGGTCTTCAACCCATGCTTGCTGGTCTCAGTAGAAGGTGCACCAGTTGCTGTTGTCACTAGGCATCAGGCCTCCGGATGCCCAGGCCTCCTAGGGTCAGCAGCATGCCCACAGCTGTGTCTGTGTGCCCCAGGCAGAACCGGTCCACTCCAAAGCACCCCAGGAAGAAGGAATACAGCAGAGTGGTGATGAAATAGTGGCCAGCGTATCTGAAATCACAAGGGAGAGGTGTCAATAACATGAAGGAATGGCCAGGTGAGCCCATGAAAAGTGATGTAAAGGTCTCCTAATGGGGCGCATTATTATGAACTTCCAATGTCATTCATATATTGGTTTGTAAATAATTCTCTCTAGTGGTGAAGCTACACCACATGACCAAAAGTATGTGGCCACCTGCTCGTCAAACATCTCATTCCAAAATCATGTGAATTAATATGGAGTTGGTCCCCCCTTTGCTGCTGTAACAGCCTTCACTGATCTGGGAAGGCTTTCCACTAGATGCAATGGTCCAACAGCGGGGACTTGCTTCCATTCAGCCACAAGAGCTTTAGTGATGTTGGGTAATTATGCCTGGCTCGCAGTCGACGTTCCAATTCATCCCGAAGGTGGTCAATGGAGTTGAGGTCAGGGCTCTGTGCAGGCCAGTCAAGTTCTTCCACACCGATTAACAAACCATTTCTGTATGGACCTCGCTTTGTGCACAGGGCTCATGCTGAAACAGCATGACCCCCAAACTGTTAGCACAGAATCATCCAGAATGTCATTGTATGCTGTAGCATTAAGATTTCCCAGATTTGTCCGTCAGACTGCCAGATGGTGTAGCGTGATTCATCACTCCAGAGAACGCGTTTCAACTGCTCCAGAGTTCAATGGCAGCGAGCTTTACACCACTCCAGCTGACGTTTGACATTGTGCATGGCGTTCTTAGGCTTGTGTGCGGCTGCTCAGCCATGGAAACCTATTCCATGAAGCTCCCGACGAACAATTAGTGCCGACGTTGCTGTCAGAGGCAGTTTGGAACTCGTTAGTGAGCGTTGCACAAATGATTTTTACGCAATGCACACTTCAGTGGTCCCGTTCTGTGAGATTGTGTGGCCTACCACTTTGCGGCTGAACCGTTGTTGGTCCTAGATGTTTCCACTTCACAATTACAGTGGACCGGGGCAGTTATAGCAGGGCAGAAATTTGGCAAACTGACTTGTTGGAAAGGTGGCATCCTATGATGGTGCCACGTTGAAAGTCACTGAGTCCAATCTCCATCTTTGTCTATGGAGATTGCATAGTTGTATGCTCGATTTTAAACACCTGTCCGCAACGGGTGTGGTCGGAAATAGCCGAATCCACTAATTTGAAAGGGTGTCCACATACACTATATATACAGAAGTATGATAGCTTCTGAAACAACTTCCATTTCAAGCCCAAGTAAATGTACATATAACTGCCAAAATAAAGGAAACACCAGCATAAAGTATCTTAGTGTGTTGAGCCACCACGAGCTGCCAGAACAGTGTCAATGCTCCAAGTGTCTTGAACTCAGAGGGATGTGACACCCTTCTCCAGGAGAAATTCTATAATTTGGTATTTTGTTGATTGAAAACGCTGTCTCAGACGCCGGTCCAGAATCTCCCATAACGGGTTAAATTGGGTTGAGATCTGGTGATCGAGACAACCTTGGCATATGGTTTAGATCAGTGGTCACAAACCGTTCGACCAGTCGATCACGCTCTATCTCCAAGGCATTCCTAGTCGATCACCAAACATTTCTGTAAAAAAAACAACAACATTACATTCCTTAGCACCGGGAAGGATAGTGTTCCCATTGTTTTGAACCATTTCATGTGTCTGAAGGTAGAATTGCGCCCATCCGGAGAGCAGGCCCGGAGAGCAAATCAAGTGCGCCTATAGGCATACCGCTGGCCAATCAGACAGCTCAGATCACCACGTCTGCACAGATTTCTTGAGCCATAGACTGTAAAAAGAAACCTCAAAACGCACAGCAAAGATGATACTGTGAGATTTCAAAACCATGACTAGAGAGAGACTCAACGAATATACAGCAAAGAGCTGCTGTTTTTATGAGTATGTTCATGTTTAAAGTTGTTATTCAGCACTGTCAAAACATACAAAAACACTTATAAGCCATAAAGTGTACGTTCGCCTACTTCCACTCACGCCACAACCAGCGCTGCAGCTGCAATGAATGAGCAGAATAAAGTGTTCTGATTAGCTTTCTTATTATTTGCAGCTTGTGTCTTTTTGAATATGGAAGAATATTTTACTTTCTCCAGTCATAGGATTAACAACAGGAATTGGTGCATGAGGTAGAAATAATGCAGTGCGACATGAGTTTCGCCATCAGCCAGAAGACTGTCTCCCCTTTTCTCAGCAGAGGGAGAGTGGAGGGGCGGTGAGTCAGGTGAGAGGCAACCTCACCACTGCTCTAGGGCTAGGAGATATGGCATTAATTCTAATGTATGGTTTTGAGCGATATTCCAAATGCCTGTCTCGCAAGGTTATTGTTTTTCGTTTTTATGAGTGTTTGTTCTCATGTTGTATTTTTTGGTCTCATCTCCTTCGCTCCTCTGTGCTGTGTGGAACTCTCATTTACCACAGAGATGTATATAATGAAGAGATGCACGTCTCGGCCCTAACAATGGGAGCCGTTGTCCCAAAGGCGGGAAGGCAGGCGACAAGCTCAGGTCCAAAATAAGCCCATAGAAACACATTGGATTTATTTTGGACAGATTTTAGCGAGAGTGAAACCTCTATGGCTTACACACACCAACCCATTGACCTGTCTCTCACACCAACCAAGTTGAGAGACCACGTCTTCCTCTCTGACAAGCGGTTTCAACTCATTATTTGCATTTGAAGTTTGGTCCAACAAAATCGGTCATATGGACACCGAAACACATTGAGACATTATTTTACTGTGATAACTTTTCTAACAATACCCTTTTTGTGTCTCAACTCCTCAAATTGCATGCAGAGCAGACACTACTAAAACAAGAGTATCACTGAACATTGATTCTGGGAAATGAATGCTCAGTTTGTCCTTGGGGTACCACATACCACTAGCAGCATTTCAGCCAAAGACTGTTATACTAGCTATCTAGTCTTTTATAAATGTGCAATAAGCATAAAACAATTATTTTAGGAATTGGCAACTCCTTCTCATTCTGAGAAATAAGGTAGGCCACTTGATTTCAACATCTGAACAAAGTGGACATGCTAACATGCTTTTCAAACAGAAGTGATGTGTGTTCATAACATTTCAACTGTTCAACCTTGTTAGCTAGCAATTATACAACAGGTGGTTCTAATCCTGAATGCTGATTGGTTAAAACCGCATTCCAGCCAGTATCTATTCCACAATTTACCACTGGCTAAGTCTATGTCGTTAAAATGCCTATTTACTCTGTACCATCTGACTGCGCAATCCACTGTCATCAGCCCAGCCAGGCAATTTATGAACTTGAGCTCCACTATAAAAAGCATCTAGACATTATCTCACATTTCTTTTAGACTAACATTTAGTTTTCAATAGCAGATATTTGATTTGTATAAACCCTACTGTCTGTCTCTCCAACATTTGCAACATTATTTCATTATTAAAATTCAATCTCCAGCTGTCCCATAGTAATCAACGTGTCGGGAGTCAGGACAAGACAGACAGGAAGCGTTTCTCAGCCAGTCTAAATCATGAATCATCTGGCATTTTTATGGATATATACAAAGAAATGTCAATTAAAAAAAGGTCAAACAAAACAAAGTGCAGCAAGTTTGCAGTCTTTCCAGCTTCCAGTTGAAGTGATCTTTTAAGCTGTGTTGTTGTCTAGCTCCTCTGAACAACAGTGTCCAGATGAGTGAGCACATTTTCTATGCCAGGGTGAAATTGTGCCTCATTAGCTCATGCTTATGGATGTATCCAATTAAAATGTCACTAGAAAACAGCTTAAACAAATGCAGCTACTGTTGTTATTCTGGCTGCACTGTTTGACGTGACTAAGTTAGCCATAGTTGGCTAGCTAGTAAGCAAGGGATAAGAACGTTTCCAGCCTGTATGGCAATGGAATTTTTACAACGAACGACTGGGTTGCGTGTCTGGCAACCGAACCTTCCATTACATCTTGTGGAAGGATGAAATGGTATGAATAAATTCATAAAAACAACTTCAATGAAAATAGGTCAATCATTATTTGGGGCGGCAAGTAGCCTAGTGGTTAGAAAGTTGGGCCAGGAACCGAAAGGTTGCTAGATCGAATCCCCGAGCTGACAATGTAAAAATCTGTCGTGCTGCCCCTGAACAAGGCAGTTAACCCACTAATCCCCAGTAGGTGGTTCGTAACTGACTTGCCTAGTTAAATAAAGGTTCAATTTTAAAAAATGTTGGTAAAACGTTGTATAAAAGTGATAATGCCCGGGAAGCCAGTGTTTGGAGGATATATATTGGCATGGTTTGCCGCCCCGTGCCAATATAAGCTACAACACCGACTTCTCAGGCATTATCACGTCAATAGATCCAAGTTGGCTAAAATGTAAATATAAAGATTAACCACCTAATCACTAACTAATACATGGGCTTGAGAGATTGATGAGAACTTAATTTAACTGCCTGCTACAAGAATTTAGTCATCATTAGTGTATGTGCGTTACGGATGGTTCTATTTAAATTTGAAACAAAACAAAAAAAATATTTTCCATACAGACTTGAAAGTCAGATCAATGATTGTTGCAAAAAAAAAAAAGCATGTTAAACTGTTTTGATACAATTTAAATATTAGTGGGTCTTATGGTTGTGGAAGGCTTAGATTTAGCCTAAGTATAACTGAATTCATTAGATTATTGCTGACTTAAAATGCAGTGTATTTGACCTTTAAAATTGTACAGCAAAACTTATTTAGAGAGAAGAAAAAGCGATATCGTGAATCGCCCATCCCTACACTGCTCCCTCCACCTCAGACTGACCATCAGACCCAGGCATCAGTCCAGTAAACAAAATATGCAGTACCAGTCAAACGTTTGGACACACCTACTCATTCAAGGGTTTTTCCTTGTTTACTATTTTCTACATTGTAGAATAGTGAAGACATCAAAACTATTAAATAACACATATGGAATCATGTAGTAACCTCAAAAGTGTTATCAAAATATATTTTATATTTGAGATTCTTCAAAGTAGCTACCCTTTGCCTTGATGGCAGCTTTGCACTCAACCAGCTTCATTTGGAATGCTTTTTCAAGTCTTGAAGGCGTTCCCACATATGCTGAGCACTTGATGGCTGCTTTTCCTTCACTCTGCAGTCCAACTCATTCCAAACAATTGGGTTGAGTTCGGTTGATTGTGGAGGCCAATTCATCTGATGCAGCACTCCATCACTCTCCTTGGTCATATAGCTCTTACACAGCCTGGAGGTGTGTTGGGTCATTATCCTGTTGAAAAACAAACGATAGTATCACTAAGCGCAAACCAGATGGGATGGCGTATTGCTGCAAAATGCTGTGGTAGCCAGGCTGGTTAAGTGTGCCTTGAATTCTAAATAAATCAGTGTTACCAGCAATGCTTCACGGTGAGAACCACACATGCAGAGATCATCCGTTCACCTTATCCACGTCTCACAAAGACACAGCGGTTGGAACCAAAAATCTCAAATGTGAACAAAGGACAGATTTCCACCAGTCTAATGTCCATTGATTGTGTTTCTTGGCCCAAGCAAGTCTCTTCTTATTGGTGTCCTTAAGTAGTGGTTTCATCGCAGCAATTCGACCATGAAGGCCTGATTCACCCAGTCTCCTATGAACAGTTGATGTTAAGATGTTACTTGAACTCTGAAGCATTTAGCAGAGATGCAAACTGGTGAGGGCCCAAAAAGGTGACACCTTTTTGTTGTTGTTGCACATGCAAAAAAAATCCCTGCGAGGGGGAAATGCAGGTTAACTAATTAAACAACAGAGAATATGATCTATATGATCAGTCTCAGTGTGTAAAATACAATAAAAAAAGTGGTTAATGTGAACCTGACACAGCTAAAAAGGAACACAATCCAATGTAATTTGTTGCCTAGACTTTACTGCAAATGACACTCAAGTCTTGAGCAAAAACAATACACACATAGAACGCTTGAGACCCCACACAATCTAAATATTGCACTTGGGGAAAAAACATCTTAAAGTGGAAATAGAATTAAACAAAACAAGCATTCTATTTTTGCTGTATTATAGGTGGCCACTATAGTAGACATCGATCAAGTGCACAAGCCTACATGTGTGCAAAAATAATTCACTGAATACATTTTTTTTATCCCCCTCACTCACACACTTTACTGTCAAATTCAACACAACAAAAGCAATATCTTTGGGCTACACTGCACGTTATTACATTGTACACGTTTTGCCTGTGGACATCTGTTCTACAATGTGCCAGCAGACACGAGACCATTTGTGGCATACCCCTTTTTATCCACTGTATTGGAAAAATTGAGAAATAGGGAAAGTGTGTTGTGATCATTTCACCTCTATAGTGCCATCCAGCTTAACCTCTTACACTTATGGTGGCGCTATTTCATTTTTGGAAGAAAAACGTTCCCGTTTTAAACAAGATATTTTGTCACAAAAAGATGCTCGACTATGCATATAATTGCTACTGTTCGAAAGAAAACACTCTGACGTGTCCAGAAATACAAATATCTTCTCTGTGCGTGCCCTTTAACGTGAGCTTCAGGCAAAACCAAGATGACTTGGCATCCAGGAAATGACAAGGATTTTTGAGGCTCTGTCTTTCATGATCTCCTTATATGGCTGTGAACGCAAGAGGAATGAGTCTGCCCTTTCTGTCGTTTCCCCAAGGTGTCTGCAGCATTGTGACGTATTTGTAGGCAGATCGTTGGAAGATTGACCATAAGAGACCACATTTACCACGTGTCCGCCCGGTGTCCTGCGCCGAAATTGGTGCGCAAAAGTCACCTGCCACTATTTTTCCATGGGGCACAGAGAGAGAAGCAAGCTTCCATGAACTGCATGTCAATGAAGAGATATGTGAAAAAACACCTTGAGGATTGATTCCAAACAACGTTTGCCATGTTTCGGTCGATATTATGTAGTTAATCCGGAAAAGTTTCACGTTGTAGGTGACTGCATTTTCGGTTCGTTTCGGTAGCCAGGCGCAATGTAGAAAACGGAACGATTTCTCCTACACACAGACGCTTTCAGGAAACACTGCGCATCTGGTATGTGGCTGGGAGTCTCCTCATTGAAAACATCAGAAGCTCTTCAAAGGTAAATGATTTTATTTATTTGGTTATCTGGCTTTTGTGAAAATGTTGCGTGCTACATGCTACACAAAATGCTATGCTAGCTTTGCATACTCTTACACAAATTAGTCAATTTCTATGGTTCAAAAGCATATTTTGAAAATCTGAGATGACAGTGTTGTTAAGAAAAGGCTAAGCTTGAGAGCAAACGCATTATTTTAATTTTATTTGCGATTTTCAGAAATCGTTAACGTTGCGTTATGCTAATGAGCCTGAGGCTTAGTCACAATCCCGGATCCGGGATGGGGAGTTTCAAGAGTTAAGCTAGGCCCAGCTCCAGCTACACTTGATCCCTGAATCCACTTGTTTAACAAGCAACGCCTCATTTTCACCTAATTCTCTCATTCTGGTAATTAACCACATACTGTAGAGGGAAAACATTAGTATATTAGCTAGTTAACAGTACACACATATTGCCAGGGTCCAGTAAGCAACTAACATAACTTGAGAAACGGCAAGGAGTCGTATACCAGTTAATACTATAGCGAATTGGTTAGGTTACTAACGTTAGATCATCTGATGTTGTAACGTTAGCTAGCTGTCTGACTTTATTAGCCAGCTAATTTTCACACCATAAACTCAATTATTTCATCAGCTAAGTTGGCTAATGTTGCTCAACATTTCTCTGGCTAGCAAGATACTTAACAAAGCTAACAATTCTTGTTCCAACACACTTGCTCCATCACCTCAAACTTTCCAAATGCCAGCCCATCTTTCGGTTACCTTCTCACCCCTGTTTCTGTGGTCAGGCTTCTCACCTATCTCTTCGTTATTGTTCTGGGGACGCGCTGCTGTAACTGGCAACCTGCCTGCCCACTCTCCTCTGCCTTTACAGAGTGCATGCTGATGCTGTAACTAGCAAGTTGGTTGTCTCTTCAGATACAGCCAATATTACCACAAACGCGCATCACTTGTTCGCTGACAGCCAGTAGTGAACTTTCTTATTGGATTTACACGAATCACGTAGGTTATCTATTTATGATTCAAAACGGCGAATTTCGCCAAAAGGTGTCTAGTTTGCATCCCTGATTTATTTGACCTGCAATTTCTGAGGCTGGTAACTAATGAACTTATCCTCTGCAGCAGAGGTAACTCTGGGTCTTCCTTCCCTGTGGCGGTCCTCATGAGAGCCAGTTTTATCATAGCGCTTGAAGGTTTTTGCAACTGCACTTGAAGAATCTTTCAAAGTTATTGGCATTTTCCAGATTGACTGACCTTCCTTCATATCTTAAAGTAATGGACTGTCATTTCTCTTTGCTTATTTGAACTGTTCTTGCCATAATATGGACTTGGTCTTTTACCAAATAGGGCTCTCTTCTGTATACCACCCCTACCTTGTCACAACACAACTAATTGGCTGAAACGCATTAAGGAGGAAAGAAATTCCACAAATTAACTGAAGGCACACCTGTTAATTGGAAAGCATTCCAGGTGACTACCTCATGAAGCTGGTTCAGAGAATGCCAAGTGTGCAAAGTTGTCATCAAGTCAAAGGGTAGCGACTTTGAAGAATCTCAAATATATTTTGATTTGTTAAACACTTTTTGGTTACTACATGATTGTTATGATGTTATTTCATAGTTGTGATGTCTTCACTATTATTCTACAATGTAGAAAATAGTATAAAAATAATGAAAAACCCTTAAATGAGTTGGTGTCTAAACTTTTGACTTGTACTGTATATTATGTTCACTCAGCTGGGCCTCACAAGTAATACAACAGACACTTCAGGCGCCGACAGAGATGGCCGCATCGCTTCGCGTTCTTAGGAAACTATGTAGTATTTTGTTTTTCAATGTATTATTTCTTACACTGTTACCCAAGGAAATCTTAAGTCTCATTACACACAGCCGGGAGGAACTATTGGATATAAGAGTAACGTCAACTTACCAACATTACGACCAGGAATACGACCTTCATGAAGCGGATCCTCTGTTTGGTCCACCACCCAAGACAATGGATCGGATCCCAGCAGGAGACCAAAAACAACGGCGCCGCAGAAGGGGCAACGGGGGGGGGTTTTCTGGTCAGGCACATCGCCCACCGCTCCCGAGTATACTACCAGCCAACGTACAGTCTCTTGACAACAGGTAGACAAAATCCGAGCAAGGGTTGCCTTCCAGAGAGACATCAGAGATAGTAACATTCTGTTTCAAAGAAACTGTTAAGGGAATTTTTATCTATAATGACTAAATATGTATACATATCAATCAGGATGTACTAATCAGAATACTATTATGTTACTGTATATGTATGAATTTTCTTATCTGATCCCAGTACTGAAAATAATGTGTGTGAATGTGGTCAAGAGTTTAGTAACAATGACGGTCTGTTCCTTGGTACAAATGAATCAGACTGGCTAGAATGCTTATCTACACAAGAAAACCTTGACTCGTAAATTATATTAAATTGGTAGGGAGACGGATGTGGGAAGGCTTGAAACACAGCCTTGGTACTGGAACGGAGATGGCACGGGGTAGTGTTAGAACTAATGACGTCATTTTCAGTTTATAACCTGTGGTAACCTGTATTCTGGCAGTACTCTCTTGAATAAAGGCTGTGACTTGACTTTAAGACCGGGGCTCTGTCCATTCCTATAAAATAAGGGTCTTACAAATTCTTATGAATTGACAGTGTGTTTAATTTTAATTGAGAATTAAAACAGAGGAATTAAATTCCTTCAACAGAAACATGGCTCACTCGGGATACGTTATCGGAGTCGGTACAGCCACCTGGTTTCTTCACCCATCGCACCGACAGAAACAAACATCTCTCTGGTAAGAAGAAGGTCGGGGGTGTATATGCCTTATGATTAACGAGTCAAACAACATTGATTAGCGTCGATCAACATTGATGTATACGCTGATTCAGGGATCGAGTTTATTAGCAACTGCATCGGTGATGTTGTACCAACAGCAACTATTAAAACAGTCCAACCAGAAACCGTGGATTGGTGGCAGCATTCGCGCAAAACTGAAAGAGCGAAACACTGCTTTTTAATCAGGGCAAGGCAACCGGAAACATGACCGAATACAAACAGTGTAGCTATTCCCTCCACAAGGCAATCAAACAAGCTAAGCGTCAGTATAGAGACAAAGTAGAGTCGCAATTCAACGGGAGGAATGTGGCAGGGTCTACAGTCAAATCACAGACTACAAAAAGAAAACCAGCCCCATCGCAGACCACGATGTCCTGCTCCCAGAGCAAACCAAACAACCTTTTCGCTCGCTTTGAGGACAATACAGTGCCACCGATACGGCCCTCTACAAAAACCTGCAGACTCTCCTTCACCGCAGCCAATGTGAGTAAAACATTTAAACGTGTTAACCCTCGCAAGGCTGCCGGCCCAGACAGCATCCCTAGCTGCGTCAGAGCATGTGCAGACCAGCTGGCTGGTGTGTTTACGGACATATTCAATCAATCCCTATCCCAGTCTGCTGTTCCCACATGCTTCAAGAGGGCCACCATTGTTCCTGTTCCCAAGAAAGCTAAGGTAACAGAGCTAAACGACTATCAGCACTCACTTCCGTCATCATGAAGTGCTTTGAGAGACTAGTCAAGGATCATATCATCTCCACCCTACCTGACACCCTAGACCCACTCCAATTTGCTTACCACCCCAATAGGTCCACAGACAACGCAATCGCAACCACACTGCCCTAACCCATCTGGACAAGAGGAATACCTATGTGAGAATGCTGTTCATTGACTACAGCTCAGCATTTAACACCATAGTACCCTCCAAACTCGTCATTAAGCTCGAGACCCTGGATCTAAACCCCACCCTGTGCAATTGGGTCCTGGACTTTGACAGGCCGCACCCAGGTGGTGAGGGTAGGAAACAACATCTCCACCCCACTGCCCCTCAACACTGGGGCCCCACAAGGGTGCGTTCTCAGCCCTTTCCTGTACTCCCTGTTCACCCATGACTGCTTGGCCATGCACGCATCCAACTCAATCATCAAGTTTGCAGACGACACAACAGTGGTAGGCTTGATTACCAACAATGACGAGACGGCCTACAGGGAGGAGGTGAGGGCCCTCGGAGTGTGGTGTCAGGAAAACAACCTAACGTCAACAAAACAAGAAGATGAGGACTTCAGGAAACAGCAGAGGGAACACCCCCCTATCCACATCGACGGGACAGTAATGGAGAAGGTGGAAAGTTTTTAAGTTCCTCGGCGTACACATCACAGACAAACTGAATTGGTCCACCCACACAGACAGTGTGGTGAAGAAGGCGCAATAGTGTCTCTTTAACCTCAGGAGGCTGAAGAAATGTGGCTTGTCACCAAAAACAAACTTTTACAGATGCACAATCGCGAGCATCCTGTCGGGCTGTATCACCGACTGGTACAGAAACTGCTCTGCCCACAACCGCAAGGCTCTCCAGAGGGTAGTTAGGTCTGCACAACGCATCACCGGGGGCAAACTACCTGCCCTCCAAGACACCTACACCACCCGATGTCACAGGAAGGCCAAAAAGATCATCGAGGACAACAACCACCCGAGCCACTGCTTGTTCACCCCGCTATCATCCACAAGGCGAGATCAGTACAGGTGCATCAAAGCTGGGACCGAGGGACTGAAAAACAACTTCTATCTCAAGGCCATCAGACTGTTAAACAGCCATTACTAACATTGAGTGGCTGCTGCCAACATACTGATTCAAATACCTACAAATTGGATGTAATAAATGTATTACTAGTCACTTTAAACAATGCCACTTTATATAATGTTTACATACCCTACATTACTCATCTCACATGTATATACTGAACTCTATACCATCAACTGCATCTTGCCTATGCCGTTTGGCCATCGCTCATGCATATATTTATATGTACATATTCCTATTCATTCCTTATACACACACACACAAGTGTAAGGTAGTTGTTGTGAAAGTTTTAGATTACTTGTTAGATATTACTGCATGGTCGGAACTAGAAGCACAAGCATTTCGCTACACTCGCTTTAACATCTGCTAACCATGTGTATGTGACCAACATTTTATTTGAAATGATCTATGACCAGTGTGATTCTATACCTAAAAACAAATTCTATACAATTTCTAAATAGGCTAAGAACAAAATTGTCCGGACCATTCAAGTATAGACAATATGCAGAGATAATTTATTGGGCTTATAGCCTACTGCACAAACCTCATTACTACAGAATTGGTTAATGTTGCATAGGCTTACAAAAATAATGTAAAAATCTGAGCAGTAGATCAGTTTGCCTTTTGACTCAAAGTGATCTTGAGAAAAAAGTTTGGGGACCATTGGTTTGGATAATTTTCATGCTTATCAAACCATTCAGTGACCACATCCTCTCCTAATAAGTGACTAATTCAGAACTGGGACACCAGGTGAGTGCAATTAACTACCAGGTAGACACCAAAAAAGTATACAGTTGCAGTCAGAAGTTTACACACTTAGGTTGGAGTCATTAAAACTAGTTTTTTAACAACTCCACAAATTACTTGTTAACAAATTATAGTTTTGGCAAGTTGGTTAAGACATCTACTTTGTGCATGACAAGTAATTTTTCCAACAATTGTTTACAGATTATTTCCCTTATAATACACTGTAACACAATACCAGTGGGTCAGAAGTTTACATACACTAAGTTGACTGTGCCTTTAAATAGCTTGTAAAATTCAAGAAAATTATGTCATGGCTTTAGAAGCTTCTGACAGGCTAATTGACATCATTTGAGTCAATTGGAGGTGTACCTGTGGATGTATTTCAAGGCTTACCTTCAAACTCAGTACCTCTTTGCTTGACATCATTGGAAAATCAACAACATCATCTTTGGGAGCAATTTCCAAACGCCTGAAGGTACCACGTTCAGCTGTACAAACAATGGTACACAAGTATAAACACCATGGGACCACGCAGCCATCATACCGCTCAGGAAGGAGACGCGTTCTGTCTCCTAGAGGTGAATGTACTTTGGTGCAAATAAATCCCAGAAAAAAAGTAAAGGACCTTGTGAAGATGCTGGAGGAAACAGGTACAAAAGTATCTATATCCACAGTAAAACAAGTCCTATATTTACATAACCTGAAAGGCCGCACAGCAAGGAAGAAGCCACTGCTCCAAAACCGCCATAAAAAAGCCTAACTACGGTTTGTAACTGTACATGGGGACAAAGATCGTACTTTTTGGAGAAATGTGGTCTGATGAAACAAAAATAGAACTGTTGGCCATAATGACCATCGTTATGTTTGGAGAAAAAATTGGTAGGCTTGCAAGCTGAAGAACACCATCCCAACCGTAAAGCACAGGGGTGGCAGCATCATGTTGTGGGGGTGCTTTGCTGCAAAAGGGACATGTGCACATGTGCACTTCACAAAATCATGAGGTAGGAAAATTGTGTGGATATATTGAAGCAACATCAAGACATCAGTCAGGAAGTTAAAGCTTGGTTGCAAATGGGTCTTCCAAATGGACAATGATCCCAAGCATACTTCCAAAGTTGTGGCAAAATGGCTTAAGGACATCAAAGTCAAGGTATTGGAGTGGCCCTGACCCAAATCCTATGGAACATTTGTGGGTAGAACTGAAAAAGTGTGTGCGAGCAAGGAGGCCTACAAACCAGACTCAGTTACTCCAAGTGTGTCGGGAGGAATGGGCCAAAATTAAACCAACTTATTGTGGGAAGCTTGTGGAAGGCTACCTGTAACGTTAGACCCAAGTTAAACAATTTAAAGGCAATGCTACCAAACACTAATTTAGTGTATGTAAACTTCTGACCCACTGAGAATGTGATGAAAGAAATACAAGCTGAAATAAATCACTCTCTATTATTTTGACATTTCACATTCTTAAAATAAAGTGGTGATCCTAACTGGCCTAAGACAAGGAATTTTTAACTAGGATTAAATATCAGGAATTGTGAAAAGCTGAGTTTAAATGTATTTGGCTAAGTTGTATGTAAACTTCCGACTTCAACTGTAAGTTTTTCGGCCCTCATGAACCAGAATTGAACAACTCTGATATATAGCATTGACCTCCAAGCAGGTATTTCAAATCTGTTGAATGATGAAGTCAGGCAGGTGTCTCAGTAGCGTAAACTGGGAATGACTATCATCATGTAACAATTAAACAATGACTGATGAGCTTGTCAGAAACTGCAGTCAAGTACAGCAGCTAGATTCTCCCTTACTTGATGCACGGCTCATTCCCTCTCAGGAACTCCCTGGGTCCAGCGCACTCAATGTCGTGCAGATGACTGGTGTGTGATTCACATCTTTGTGTACCTGCACTCCAAACTAAACAAAGGTGGTGATTTAGTTGAATAGCAGATGAAATCACACAATGTTCACACACAGAAATCGAAACGATGTTCAACCGTGCCAGTTTGCACATCTGTTTTTGACTGACTAGTCAATGTACTAGCAGAATAGAAAGCCACACACAGATTGAGTGAGAGCGAGAGGGCCTATCCACTACGGTTTGACATACCTTCTAACAACGATGTCCCATCTCCAGAATGGCAGTGGAGTTCTGTGCATGGTCCACTGGATATTGACAGGGTATGAACTCAAGTCTTCACATGCCGACAGAAAAGGGAAACATTTAAATGTGTATTCTGTCTATTTTTGTGTACCACGTTAGAAAATGGGCTGGGCAAACAGGGTGCTAAGACACTCAAAAAAAAGCAAGAGGTCACAGACCAACTTCGAGAGCAGTCTCAAAGCAATTTTTTGTGGCACTGAACAAAAATATATGCAACAATTTCAAAGATTTTACGGAGCTACAGTTCGTATAACGAAATCAGTCAATTAAAAAAATTCATTAGGCCCTAATCTAGGCATTTCACATGACTTGTAATACAGATATGCATCTGTTGGTCATAGATTCCTTTAAAACTATTTTTTTCAAAGGATGTGGATCAGAAAACGAGTCAGTATCTGGTATGACCACCATTTGCCTCATGCAGCGCGGCACATCTCCTTCACATAGAGTTGTTCAGGCTGTTGTTTGTGGAATATTGTCCCACTCCTCTTCAATGGCTGTGCAAATTCCTGGATATTGGCTGGAACTGGAACACGCTGTCGTATACGTAGATCCTGAGCATCCTAAATAAGCTCAATGGGTGACATGTCTGGGAGTATGCAGGCCATGGAAGATCTAGGACAATGAATTGCATACAGAACCTTGCAACATGGGGTTGTGCATTACCCTGCTGAAACATGAGGTGATAGTGGTGGATGAATGGCACGATCTTGGCAAGCTTTCTCTGTGCATTCAAATTGCCATTGATAAAATGCAATTGTGTTCGTAGCTTATGCCTACCCATAACCCCATCGCCACTATGGGGCACATCAGCAAGCTGCTAACCCACACAACTAGATACACGTGGACGGTTGGACCTTCTGCCAAATTCTCTAAAACTACTTTGGAGATGGCTTATGGTATAATAATTAACATTCAATTCTCTGGCAACAACTCTCGTGGACGTTGGTTATGGCGCAGTCAGGTCAAGACCCTGGTGAGGACTACGAGCACGCTGATGACCTTCCCTGAGACACTTTCTTACAGTTTGCGCAGAACTTATTTGGTTGTGCAAACCCAGTTTCATCAGCTGTCTGGGTGACTGGTCTCAGAGGATTCCGCAGGTGAAGAAGCCGGATGTGGAGGTCCTAGGCTGGCGTGGTTACACATGGTCTGCGGTTGTGAGGCCGGTTGGACGTACTGCCAAATTCTCTAAAACGACATTGGAGGCAGCTTATGGTAGAGAAATTAATATTCAATTCTCTGGCAACAGCTCTGGTGGACATTCCTGCAGTCAGCATGCCAATTGCATACTCCCTCTAGCATTGTGTTATGTAACAAAATGGCACATTTTAGAGGGGCCTTTTATTGTCCCCAACACAAGGTGCATATGTGTAATGATCATACCATTCAATCAGCTTCTCGATATGCCACACCTGTCAGGAGGATGGATTATCTTGATAAAAGGAAAAATGCTCACTATCACAGATGTAAACAAATATGTGCACAACATTTGAGAGAAACAACACTTTTGTGCATATGGAACATTTATGGGATCTTTTATTTCAGCTCATGAAACATGGGACCAACACTTTACGTGTTACGTTTATTTGTTTAGTGTATAAATGTTATACTTACAGATGGCTGCAGAATACAACTGGCGACGGGGGCCTATATTCATATAGTTCCGTATAACTCACGCATTCAACTGGTATGATATGATACGACGTGACGTTATCCTGTGGCTGCTCACTGAATGCAGCTGTTGCTCTCTCCGGATGTGTCTGGTGTATTCCTTCCAAACATTGCAAAAGCAACACTGTTAGTAGCAAGATAACTTGACCGCAAAGAAGAATGTAGCAGACCGAAATCCTAGCCACCTTCTCAACCTTGGTTGAACTGCGGCTATTACTAGCTATAGCTTGCTTGTTGCGCCATTGGATTGGAGAAACGTCAGCAAGCAATGACTAACTAACCGTTAGCTAGCTGTGACGTTAGAACTAGCTTAGAACTGATCATATTTTATTGCTATCTACCAGTATCCTGCCAGATAGTTTGGTTAATATAGATAGATTACATTGATTAATGTTGCATACAATCTTTTTTCATAGTTTATTCAAATATGAGTTATGTTATTTTATCCAGCTGGGAAGAAACTGGATGTGACGTCATCAAAAGCGCTGATTCTTCAAAAATTTATGTGGATTTTATATCGCAGTTGGCAACCAACTTTAAAGTGTATTACCGCCACCAATTGGACTGGAGTGTGAACCAGAGACAGTGAAGGTCTAAATCCTACCCAATAATCTCGTCTCCCAAAGGAAACGACATACATAATAAAATACTACATCGCTGAAGATTTGTCAGATTTCCCCAGCAGGTTCACTTAATCCTGACTCTTCAACCCCATTACTCCTCAAATCTAATAACAATCACTCCCTTTCTCTCGCATATTTCTGGCACTGAAATAGAAAATGTTTCACTGTCTCCATCTCCTCCTGACAATGATCACACCTCCCAGTCGGTTGTTTCTCCACCAATTTCAATGTTATATTTAGCCTTGTGTGTTCCAGTCCCAGGCTTGTGACTACACTATCCTCCCTTCTCTCTCAGCCGGAGGACCTCCCCACCTTTTCCTGGATTGTGTCCCTTTCTCTCCCCGTTCCACAACTCTTGCCACTTATTTTTAACCACTGTTATTATTAACCCCTTGGCCTCTGCTTTACTGATTGACAATTCCATCTCAACATGAGGATGTTTAAGAGCCTGTTTGACGATAATATCCACTTCCTCATTCCCCTCCACTCCCACGTGAGCTGGTACCCAGAGGAACATAACAAATACCCCAACAGTTTCACTCTATACAAGCACTGCAAACAACATACAATACATACAATACATCATGTCTGCCCTGAGACACATGAATTTAAGCTCATCAGTGCTGCACAGGAGTCAGAGCAGATGACTACCCTTTCTGGCCTCACCTCCTCCACCCACCCTGCAGCTAAACGTATGGTCAGCAACTTAATTGTGTAAATTATCAGTTGCTCTTTTTGTCACTGCCACCTTAAACTCAGGAACACTAAAATATGCTCCTGTCCTCCCTGTTTTAGGGTCCTTAGATCCATAATTGAATATATTCAAGAAAGCATAGTATTGTGTTCTTAAATGTTCGCTTACAAATGAATCTACTCCTCTCAGGCAACCCTAGATCTATCACTGGCAGAGGGAGAATGTCATGGTTCCACCTGTCACCAGAGGGGGGCAGAGACCGTCCTAGAGACATTAACGACACTCGGGTGTGTCCTATTTACTCATTTTGATTATTTCCCTGTTAAAAGAGGTGTGTGGTTGTTGTTATTTTGCTGAAGCTTAAAGTATGTGCTGTATGCATATGTCTCCGGAGTGATTTTGAGACTTTGTGTTTGTATGGTTTGTCAGTGTTACTGTGATCCTTCTGTTACGGTTTCGCAGTGAAGTATTATGTTTATCCTTAACTATTGATTCCTCATCTGGTCTCTTCTCTGCACCTGGGTCCAACCTCACCAAGTCACAGAGAAACCCAGGTTGGATAGCAGGAAGAACTACAGAAGGGCTAAACTCCCTCCCAAACAACCCCATCTCTCTTACCATGCAATTGCCTATCCACCCAAAGCTTGTATTCAGATTTTTTTTCATGTTCCTAGTACACTGTATGTGCACCTTTTTTTGTAGAATGTGTAGCCTTCTGTCCTTGTAGATTTACCCAATATGTCATAGCTAGCTGTTGTCTCAACTTTAACGGCATCTCTCCCAACTCTACCTGCATTGTTCCACGACAGGGCTTTGGCCTGGATTACATTTACATTTACATTTAAGTCATTTAGCAGACGCTCTTATCCAGAGCGACTTACAAATTGGTGAATTCACCTTCTGACATCCAGTGGAACAGCCACTTTACAATAGTGCATCTAGCTTCTTTTTTTTTAAAGATGTCTGAGCTGCTGATCCATATGCTATACTTCCATAATCCATTGATTACCTTAACAGCACTATATATCTATTTAAACTCAGCAAAAAAATAAATGTTCTCCCACTGTCAACTGTGGGGGGGGGGGGGGGTTCAGCAAATTTAACATGTGTCAAATATTTGTATGAACATAAGATTCAACAACAGACATAAATTGAACAAGTTCCACGGACATATGACTAACAGTAATTGAATAATGTGTCCCTGAACAAAGGGGGAGTCAAAATCACCAGTAACAGTCAGTATCTGGTGTGGCCACCAGCTGCATTAAGGACAGCAGTGCATGATTTGCCAGTTCTTGCAGAACTAAAGAAAATATGCGCTTTCTGAAAATTATATATATAAACTCAGCAAAAAATGAAACATACCTTTGTCATGACCTTGTCTTTCAAACATAATTCGTAAAACATCCAAATAACTTCACAGATCTTCATTGTAAAGTGTTTATACACTGTTTCCCATGCTTTTTTCAATGAACCATAAACAATTAATGAACATGCACCTGTGGAACCGTCATTAAGACACTAACCGCTTACACACGGTAGGCAATTAAAGCCACAGTTATGAAAACTTAGGACACGAAGTAGGCCATTCTACGGAAAAACACACAAAAAAAGATGCCCAGGGTCCCTGCTCATTTGCGTGAACGTGCCTTAGGCATGCAAGGAGGCATGAAGACTGCAGATGTGGCCAGGTTCAATAAATTGCAATGTCCGTACTGTGAGACACCTAAGACAGCGCTACAGGGAGACAAGATGAACAGCTGATCGTCCTTGCAGTGGCAGATCATGTGTAACAACACCTGCACATCCAAACATCACACCTGTGGGACAGGTACAAGGTGGCAACAACAACTGCCCGCGTTACACCAGGAACGCACAATCACTCCATCAGTGCTCAGACTGTCTGCAATTGGCTGAGAGAGGCTGGACTGAGGGCTTGTAGGCCTGTTGTAAGGCAGGTCCTCACCAGCAACCACGTCGCCTATGGGCACAAACCCACCGTCACTGGACCAGACAGGACTGGCAAAAAGTGCTCTTCACTGACGAGTCGCGGTTTCGTCTCACCAGGGGTGATGGTCAGAATCGCATTTATTGTCAAAAGAATGAGCATTACAGCAAGGCTTGTACTCTGGAGCGAGATCAATTTGGAGGTAGAGGGTCCGTCATAGTCTGGGGCAGTGTGTCACAGCATCATTGGACTGAGCTTGTTGTCATTGCAGAGAATCTCAACACTGTGCAATGACATCCTCCCTCATGTGGTACCCTTCCTGCAGGTTCATCCTGACATGACCCTCCAGCATGACAATGCCACCAGCCATACTGCTCGTTCTGTGCATGATTTCCTGGCCAGCGAAGAGCCTGGATCACAATCCAATTGAGCACATCTGGGACCTGTTGGATCAGAGGGTGAGGGCTAGGGCAATTCTCCCCAGAAATATCTGGGAACTTGCAGGTGCCTCGGTGGAAGAGTGGGGTAATATCTCACAGCAAGAACTGGCAAATCTGGTGCAGCCCATTTAAGTTTGCTGAAAATGAACGCAGTTGACAGTGAGAGGACGTTTCTTTTTTTTGCTGAGTTTAGATACTTTTGTACCTGTTTCCTCCAGCATCCTCACAAGGTCCGTTGCTGTTGTTCTGGGATTGATTTGCACTTTTCGCACCAAAGTAAGTTCATCTCTAGGAGACAAAACACGTCTCCTTCCTGAGCCGTATGACGGCCGTGTGGTCCCATGGTGTTTATACTTGCGTACTATTGTTTGTACAGATGAAATTGATACCTTCAGGTGTTTGGAAATTGCTCCCAAGGATGAACCAGGCATGTGGAGGTCTACAAAAAAACATTCTGAGTTCTTGGCTGATTTCTTTTGATTTTCCCATGATGTCAAGCAAAGACTCACTGCGTTTGAAGGTAGGCCTTGAAGTAGATCCACAGATCCACCTCCAATTGACTCAAATTATGTCAATTAGCCTGTCAGAAGCTTCTAAGGCCATGAGATCATTTTCTGGAATTTTCCAAGCTGTTTAAAGGCACAGTCAAATTGGTATACAGTATGTAAACTTCTGACCCACTGGAATTGTGACACAGTGAATTATAAGTGAAATAATCTGTAAACAATTGTTGGAAAAATTACTTGTGTCATGCACAAAGTAGATGTCCTAACCGATTTTAACAAGAAATTTGTGGAATGGTTGAAAAACGAGTTTTAATGACTCCAACCTAAGTGTACAGTATGTAAACTTCCGAGTTCAACTGTATCTATTGCAGAACAGCAATGATCAAATACTGTACATTTTACAGAACTTCTGATCATTGTTCTTTCGTTTGTAACTGAGTTGCAGATCTTTGACCCCTTTTTTATGAACTTTAAATATATATGTCAGACACATTTCAGTTGAAGGCATTCAGCTGTACAACTGACTAGGTATCCCCCTTTCCCGTTCATCAGTGAATACAAAATTCACTGTTCAGTGTTTTGTTCACAGAATATAACACTTGGTTTTCATCAGAAGATAAATGTGTGCAATTGCATAGACTGTATCCAGCAATCAGTAACTACAAGTGCACAAAAGTCCCATCAGTGTCATACAACAATGTAGGGATAGCGAATGAGGAATAATTGATACTATTTGTTACAATATTGCGGACATGCAGAGACGCGGGGAATTGAAGTTGGGTTACCTCTAAGCAGGAGCATCACGCACCCATTATTTTATAGGAGGTCTGAAGTACAAGAGGATGGTTGGCCTGGAAGTTGGAGAATTCTTCAAACACCCGAACCAGCTTTCCTGCAATCTAGAGCCATAATCATTATGCCTAATGTTAAAAAAAAAAAAAAAATTGTAAGTATATTTTTCTGCATAGGTTATCTAAGCATACCTCTTTTCCTGTTCAATTGTCATTTTAATGAGGGTGCCATTCTGACTGTTGTAAATCACACATCTCAATATACTGCACTAACATGCCTAGGACATTTCATCCAAATTTCAACAGTATATGGGATCATAACACACAATCAATGCCGGCACATATCATGGCATCATAAATGACACATCTAATTTGCAAAATGCATTAACTTTCAAAACTTTAAATGATGACACAAAATCAACTACCTCCCATCAAAAGCTACACATTGTTATATAATGAAAAGCTATTTCAATCAAGCGTTACACAATGACCCAATAAATACTAACTACAACTATCAATATACCCTAACATAACCCGCTTGCATATGTCTGTGCCATTTGTTGATTCTATAATTATAGTACGCACCATAAAAGGCAAGCACACATTTCACAGCATGGGCTATATTCTGTTTTCATAAAATTATTTTACCAAAGATGACCAATGTCACTCAAGAGCATGAATATCCAAAAACAAAAGGCTTTACACTATTTTACATTTTTCCATTTGAATTGAGAGCGATCTTCCTCTATGGGCCCCTCTACCTCTCCTTTGTCCTTGCCCTCTGCATCTTGGTCCATTCGTGCAAACAGTATATCAGAGGTGACCTCATTTATGCATGAATAAGGACTCGTTGTGCAAAAAAAAGGTTTTGCACACATGCAGAAGAGGCTCATATTAATGGGAGTAATTTGTATCAGCCGTGACCAAATGTTTTAATTTTGTTTGACATGATTTACTCAGCTGACTTTTGCATCTTTTGTAGAGAGTTGTGTTTACTGTTTTGAAAAAATGTGCTTATGCATTTGCATTATGTGTGAAAGCAATGAGAATTGACTGACAGTGTTGCAAAAAAATAATAATGTAGTGCTCATTACATTATGAGGGAGATCAAGGGGACCCCAGTTTCATTAAACATGTCTTAGCAATCCCGCTCCCCCCGTAGCCCCAAGATGAATGATTTGGCCACGCTCCACTGCTTTGATTGATGCAACTAGAAGTGTCTATGCTATACTGAACAAAAATAGAAACGCAACATGCAACAATTTCAAAGATTTGGAGTTACAGTTCATAGAAGGAAATCAGTCAACTGAAATAAATTCATTAGGACCTAATCTATGGATTTCAAATGACTGTGTAGGGGCGCAGCCATGAGTGGGCTTGGGAGGGCATAGGCCCACCCACTGGGGAGCCAGGCCCAGCCTATCAGAATTAGTTTTTCCCCAAAAAATGGCTTTATTAAAGACAGAAATACTTCTCAGCACCCCCAACGTTTTGCACATATGGAACATTTCTGGGATCTTTTATTTCAGAAAAGCTTGTGGTCATACGCACATCCTTTGATTTCAGCTCATGAAACATGGGACCAACAATCTACATGTTGCCTTTACATTTTTGTTCAGTATAATGTAATGACCCTGGGTTTATAAGCACGGAAATCGACCCTGCCACACGAGCATTTGCGGAACAGTTGATAGCGCGCCGGACCTCGGGCTCGAAGGTCGATGATTCGAGA
This sequence comes from Oncorhynchus masou masou, assembly GCF_036934945.1. Taxonomy (NCBI): domain Eukaryota; kingdom Metazoa; phylum Chordata; class Actinopteri; order Salmoniformes; family Salmonidae; genus Oncorhynchus; species Oncorhynchus masou. The sequence continues at coordinate 40,149,712 of NC_088212.1, forward strand.
CCTGCTCCCTGCTGTTTCATTACAATATAATGAAAAGGCACTTATGAAAGAAAATTCCACAATTTTATCTATTTGGGCTGTTAATGTATATTGGTGTTTTGTTTTGTGTCCGATGCACTCAGGGTGTTGTTACATATAATATGCAGCACGCATGAACAAAGAAAGTCATTGCAACCTATCATTTCACTTCCCCTAGCTGTGAGAACCATGGCGTGAGCACAGGCTGACTCGGCATTGCTATAGCACAGTTGTAACGTTTGTTGTCGGAAGGAGACCAAGGGGCAGCGTGGTAAGTGTTCATGATAGATTAATTACTCAGAACACCAAACAAAAACAACAAAAGAATAACGAGCGTCACGTTCTGCAGGCTTCACAGAGCTAACAAAAAAACAAAATCCCACAAACACCAAAAGGAGAATGACAACTTATATGTGATCCCCAATCAGAGACCACGATAAACAGCTGCCTCTGACTGGGAACCACACTCGGCAAAAAAAAACTAAGAAATAGAAAACATAGAAATAAAGAAACTAGAATGCCCACCCTAGTCACACCCTGGCCTAACCAAAATGGAGAATAAAAGCCTCTCCATGGCCAGGGCTTGACAGCAGCCGAATAGCCTGCCAGCAGCCTACCAAAGGTTGCACTGTGTCCATTACAATGTAAAAAAAACACAGCTGTAACTGTTCAATAGTTAGGCTATCCATATTACCAGAGCTAGGTATCCTAGCAGTTAGGAGCGTAGGGCCACTGGTTCAGAGCTGACTAGGTGAAAAATCTGTCGATGTGCCCTTGAGAAAGGCATTTAACCCATAATGGCTCATCTCTGACCAAGTGGGATGTGCAAAAAATGCACTTGTACATGTATGAAATAGGACAAATGTAAGCACCCAACTTCTTATCTTATTGTTCTTTATATTTATATGTCAGATTCACAGCCGCAATTTATGAAACATGCCAAAACTTTGGAGATAACAATAGATGGCAAAGTCAAAGATACTGGTTTCCCCTATCCATTTGTGGTGAAGGTTTCCCTAAATGCTTATGACATATTCAGCTCCAGAATCAGCCATATTCTCGCTAGCTGGTTAATCTTTTGAATACAGTGGAGCAACAAAAGATAACATTAGCTAGCTAGGTTAGCCAACTGTCAGTGCGCTGCTTGTTATTCTTTCTCCATTCCACATGGAAATCAACACAAAGTTCAGTAATAGATTTTGCATCTGAAAATGTTTTAAATAGGACAAATCTGAGGGCGCACGTGCCCCCTGTGGGCTTGACTACTCTGCCTCTTAGCAACTTTGGGTCCTGTGTAGCTCAGCTGGTAGAGCAAGGTGCTTGCAATGCCAGAGTTTTGGGTTCAATTCCCACTGGGGTACAAAGAATGTATCCACTCACTACTGTAAGTCGCTCTGGATAAGGGTGTCTGCAAAATGACTTAAATCCAAAGTCATCATCTCCAACATTGTGCAGTTCCATTATAGAGCTTTGGTGTGGATTAAGGCCTATATATTCATATCAGTTGTGTTCCTCCTCTGTATTCACCTTCCTTGTTTCTGTGTGGCAAGGGAAAGTCTACAAAACTAAGAGCAAACCAGCCAAATGTTGAATACTAATAATAATGATACCGATAAATGAATCTTGCACACAATGTGCTTATTTTTATTAAATGTTTTATCAAGAATAATATTTGTTTTGATGTATATGAAATCGTTTGGTGAAATATGCATAAAAGTAGAGAAATTGCACATAATTCTGTAACTTTGGATAGTTGTACTTCCAATTTTGATCATCATGATTTAGTGAATGCAAAGAACATTTGTTGATCTACTGGTATTTTTAAAAGACAGTCTAACTTTTGTTTTTGTGTGCTTGGACTCAAGGGAAACTATGGTTGCATGAATCTTTTTGCATGAATCCTTTTATGAATGTTTTTGCAATTTTTACAGTATAATATTGTTTTGATGATGTAACTATGTTTTGAGAAGGTAACTTCATTTTGAAAAAGCATTTACTGTGGACACTGTTTTGAAAATTGACAACATTGTTAAAAAAATGCTTTTATATGATTGAGAAAAGGGGTTTTATGAAACATCAAGGCTATTGATATATTGGTTTGTAAATACTGCTCTCTAGTGGTGAAGATATGTTAGCTCCCAAAACAACTTCCATTTCCATTCAAGTCTTGAGGGATATCCTACAAAGCAAAGTTCTTCAGCAGTTTTTCTCACTGACAGTCACTCAATTAGTCATGTCAGCTAACAATGTTTCAATTGGTCAATTAGTCTAGCCATTTATCTAAACTTGTAGGAATCATGGCCAAATACTGACCGGGCACGCAGGGCAGGGGGCCCTGACCTCCAGGGGGCTCCCATTAATTTTGTTAAGGGTCAGACACACCGAGAAATCTGAATGCCTATAGGTACTTAGCACCTCTGCCCAGAGTGTCTGCAGTTAACTTTTGGATGTTCACATAGAACAGTTTTACCTCCGATTTGCTTTGTTTAAATACTCCAGGCCACAAGATGACAGTAGCTTGTTTGCCTTGTGCCTGTTGTAGCTCATGTAAGCTAACTAGCAAGCTGTGCTAATGTTGTTGCTAGCGAACTAAAATTTGTCGTAAGCCTTTGTTGATACTAACCAGATGGCCACAACTAGAAAACTAGCAACATTATAATTAAACCAGGAAGCCTATTCCCACACAGGAGACTGAAAAGATTTGTCATGGGTCCTCAAATCCTCAAAAAGTTCTACAGCTGCAACATCGAGAGCATCCTGAATGGTTGCATCACTGCATGGTATGGCAACTGCTCTACCTCCGACCGCAAGGCACTACAGAGGGTAATGCGTATGGGTAATGAGTATGGCCCAGTACATCACTGGGGCCAATCTTCCTGCCATCCAGGACCTCTATAACAGGCAGTGTCAGAAGAAGGCCTTAAAAATTGCTCTGCTTCCGCACGGCAAAGGGTACTGGAGCACCAAGTCTAGGTACAAACGTCTTCTTAACAGTTTCTACCCCAAGCCATAAGACTCCTGAGCAGCTAATCAAATGGTTGCCCAGACTATTTGCAGTGCCACCCCCCATCTGTGCATAGTCACTTTAACTCTACCTACATGTACAAATTACCTCGACTAACCTGTGCACACATTGACTCTGTATCGGTACCCCCTGTATATAGCCTCCCTTACTGTTATTTTACTGCTGCTCTTTAACTATTTTTATTTTTTTTACTTCACTTGTTATCTTGGTTAAGGGCTTGTAAGTAAGCATTTCACTGTAAACTCTACACCTGTTGAATTCTATGTTTCAGAATTGTCTCAATGAAGAGTTCGGCGTTCGACTAGCCATATCCACCGTTATGGTATGGATGAAGCCTGAGCTGAAATGTGAAGATGGTTAGCTTTAGAAAACCCTGAGTAGATATAGCTTGCTTTGTGGGATACCAAGCCGGTCTTCCAGGATGGTTAACAAAAACATGAAGTGACTGCAGCACTACTGGAGCAGGGTTGCCTAGCCCTGCTATATAGTATTGACCTCCAACCAGGTATTTCAAATCTTTTGAATATTAGCGATATGACAAAAATCAATGACGAATGAGTTGGGGGTTAGGGTAGATCAAATGTGCACAAATAATATATTTGTTATGTTAATTTGACACAAGCTGTATCCTTTTTAGCCACGCCCTTGTGGAGATATGAAAGGGTTTGATTGGTTTAAGCAATGTATGGGAAACTTTCACTTATCAGAGGGCAGGTGAAGCTCCCACCTGCCAAATTATTTGTTATTTAGTAATACTGCACGTGCTGGTAGGCTATATATCTCCATAAATCAAAACACTAAATGCTCGTAATAACCTTGCCATTCATATTTTCGAAGATTTTATGACATTTTAATAAAACGTTTTCGAAATAAAAACTATGATGCTGAATGTATTTGATAAACAATATTTGTATTCAAGCATGATCGTTGAATATGAAGACTGTGTACTGTAGGCCCATACCAGAACAACATCTAAGGGGCTAAAAAGTGAAGTATATATTTGTTAAGTATATAGGCTTATGCAATAAAGAACAATAACTTATGTTTATAATATAAATGTTTTGTAATAATTTGTTCATATAGATCATCATATGAAACTTACGGGATCATTTACATATCTATATATAATTATATATATATATATATAATTATATATATATATTTGCAAAGTAGTAGTTTAGTAGTTATAAGCGCTATGATAGTAAACGATTACCGTAATAGTAGGTTAGCCTAATAATGTATTTTATATACTTTTAGGCTGCACATGTTAAAAACGCACACAGTAGGGAGGTAGGAAATTAATTTAGAACTTTTTTCGTTTTAAATCAACTGAAACTTTTCAAACATAAAATGCACAAACATGAGCATCCATTCCAAGAACCTCCTCAATCATTAAAACAGTATACTTTTATTTCGTTTAACATTATTTTGTTGCGTTGATGTCACGCATTCAAGAGCAGTTTTCAAATGAACAAACATGTTATAACAAAGAGCTTTGTAGGCATATAATGGGTTGTAATAAATGATAGGCAATAACTATTGTGACAATGTATGTTGATCTACAACGCATGCACATAATTACAGAAAATAAAAATAGTTTTTTTTTTTTTACCTTTATGTAACTAGGCAAGTCAGCTAATAAGAACAAATTCGTATTTACAATGACGCCAACCAAAAGGCAAAAGGCCTCCTGCGGGGACAGGCGCTGGGATTAAAGATAAAATAAATAAAAAATTAAGAGGACAAAACACACACCACGACATGAAATGGTTATGTTGTCTTACTGAAACTGCAAATGATATTGATTAACTGACCGAAGCAACGCCATTGACTTTTCAATGTTTAACAAACAAGTCAGCAAAAACATTCCTCCATAGAATGGTTATTTAAAACGAATTTTCAAAACGTCCTTATTAACTATTTTGTCAAGATCAAGAAATAAATCATATTTGAACTACACACGTGCTTTGGTTGTAAAATACAGTGGTTTATAGCGGTTCGTTGCATGGCTAAGTGATATATAAAAACATTAGGGATTTATTGCAAATAAACTTCAGTGCCATTAGTGAACAAATTACAGTATCATCAACACACAAGCGCAACCATAATTCACAGACGCAAACAATGTTATCTATTATGCAAACATTCCGCATTAGAAATGTTAAAATGCCGTTTGGTATAATAGCAAACATCTCAATCTTCATTCATCAGGCTATGAAAAAAAAATCTAAATTGTAATCAGTTTGTTAGATTTATGACCTAGGAATATGAGTCTCTGTCTTGATAGGAGTCAATACCTCTGACCAACTGTTGTATACATTGAAGCTGATCCATGCAATCCTTGCTGGATACACGTTTTGCCGCTGACGCACCAGAACTATGTAGCGAGGAATCGCTGTTTACCTCTGACATAGGCCTACAGTGCAATGGAGCAGCAATCGGACTATTTGCAATAGTGTGACAATTCACGTCTCTATCCGTCATAAGGCGAATAGATGTCGGGGGCGTCGAACAGTTGTCTGGTAGGCCTACTCTATTGGAAATTAAGTATGGCCTGAACCGGGTAGGAGGGCGCACTGGGCGGCGATGCACTGGGGTTACTGAGCGGCGATGCACTGGGGTTGATGCTGTGGTGGAGAGAGCAGCCGTTGCGGCCAAATGGGAGTAGGGATAGGGGAAAATAGCACCAAAAGGAGAAACCGTGAGGCCCTATATGGGAAACAAAGAAAGAGCGGTTAGGGCTGCAAAGTTTGCTGTTATTTGCATTACTTATGTTCATTACTTAAATTAGCCTAATCAATTTACGACGTCATAAGCGTAAAAGCCGCCTGTTGAGTAGTGTTGCTGAATTAATAGATGGTAGGCATACCTGTGATGCCATAGCATGATGCTGAAAGTTCAAGGGTAATCCTGACGTTCCTGACACTCTTTGTACAGAAGATACTGGGATACCAGCCGTGCCCATGGAGCACACTCCGCCAGATGACACAGCCATCAGCATGTGCCCCATTGCTGTTGCTGCTACACTGGATAAAGTTTCTCCCTGCATGTTGACTTGGGCATTGTGTAGGAGACGGTGAGCGACACCCAAGGGGTTGAGAATATATCTTGTCCAATCCGGTGGATAAGAATAGCAGTGTGAAAAACTGCGTCCTAGGCCTGTGATGTGAGCACTTTGGTCCGTTTCCACGGTTAAAGGCTGGAAGTGTTCTGTTGCCCTCGGATCCTCTGCTCCAAAGCAACGTGTCATACCACCAGTTATGGAGTTTATATGGTCCTCTTTTGGATCCTCTGAGTCTGTTTCGGTCCTAAGTGAGTCCGTTGAAGCCCTGTCCGCTTTGTCGTGGAATGTGGTGACATTTGGCTCAGGTGTCAGTTCCTCTGTGGTGGTTGAGGTTTTTCTCAAGTCTTGTCCAACATTATTCCAATGTTTGCTTTCTTGACCGCTTTCGTTGTCACTTTGGCAGCCCTCTAACATGATTGGTTAAATACAATGTTGTTTGTAAACTGAAAACAAGTTGAGGCTAAACATTTTACCATTACAATATATTATGGTACGAAAGGTACAAATGTATTCAATTCGTTATCATACAAACTCACCAATTGACGTTGCATTTCCTGCGCTTTTCAGTGGAGCCTCATCCAAAGAGTCACCAGAGGTTTCACTGAACTTTTGTATATTTATCCCCAATTGTTTCCTAATAAAAAAATGAACATTTTAGTAGGCCTATTGACAATTAAGAGTTTCTAGAAGTATTTAGATTTACATTTCTCGTTTTTTGTCTCACTTTTTTTCTCTTCTACCATTGCCAGTGTCACGGAATCCTTTGGCGAAAGGATTGTTATCAATTTTCAGTTGTGTGATCTGAAAATAGAAATGACTGTTAAGGACTGTAATGTTTCTAAACATTAGACCAGTAATTACATTTTAACACTATTAATCATAGTCTCATAGGCTATAGGCTAGTGATAAACCAGGAGTTGGCCTATAAAATCCTTCAAACGATTCCAACAAAATATTTGTCCACAAGAAATTTGTAAAGGGTTTATAAGCAGTAAATAAACGTTGTGTAAATATATTGCATATTACAACAAAATATTTGAAAACACAAACATCAACATTTCATTACTTGCCGAATATTGAGCCTTGGGCATAATATGCTATAGTGTATAGCTCGGCCTATATGTCAGTACTGAATTTAGATCAGGATTGAAGTCTATATAACTGCAATAATTGTTCATCACCATCTATAAACTCTTTACAAACTCTTTATGCATAATATATACATGTATATATATATATATATATATATATAAATATGTGTGTATAAGTATGTATAAGTATGTATATATATATTATTTATATTTTCCAGGGTGTTATCAATACGAAAAATACATTGATATTCTGAAATTTGCTTTATGAAATTAATGAGTGCCTACCTTGTCGTTTTGATATGCAGTCACAGCAATGAATTCTGTCTCAGAAAAGACATAGGTTCTGAACGTGCTATAAGGTAGTTTGAGGATATCATTGGCCCTCACAACGTGAAACCTGGGCTGGTATTTGTGCATTGAGTTAAGAATCGTCTGTAATTGGAGACAACATACATTTTAAATAATAAACTAGGCCTAGTCATCAACTCGAACTTTAGTTTAAGAAAAACTAGTCTTTCAGTTATATTTCAATATAACAATACATTACATTAGTTAAACTGCACTATAAATAGACTACATTATTAACACAAAACGCTAGTATTTTTGGAACTTACAAACCCATGCTTGTCCGAGATGTTGTTGGTCAATTTTAATTTGTGAAAATTGACCACTTTTGACATCCATTGCTCGCCAGAAGCGGGACTGTCTGGGTGTATGTACATCCTCTTTGGCATTTCAGGATCTGCCTTTCCTGACACCATCCAACGGGAGTTGTGAAACTTGTACCTGAAGTCGTCGGCCGCAACAATGTCCACGAGCAAAATATATTTTGCCCTTTGGTTCAAGCCAGTACATCTTGCTTTGAACGGTGGAAACATGCGCCTGGAGAAAAGGTTAAACACATCGATTCTAAATCACAGACGTATAGAATATAGGCTGAAAAAAACGAATAACTTTATAGGCTATGGTTATCGATGATATTTTAGAACATTTACCTTCCTGATTTTGTTATGACCATTTCAGTGCCGAATTTGTGGAATTGTGTCCAAAGGTGCCTTGCCTCCAAGTGAACTTTTGGATCATCCTCCGTGGCTTCCGTCTCCAGCGTTTTAGGAGGACTGAGCTTGGCAGACTGGGTTGCATTATGCTGTTCCAGCGAGGCTTTGCGGAGGATCGTTTCAGCATTGACCGGATCCAGCATGCGATGCCTTTGCGCAACAGGCATGTGAAGAGACCCGTGGGAAGTTAACGCAATAGCAGGAAAAAACGGAGATTGTCGGGCCAGCATTGCGTCGAGGGTGAAATCCGAAGCAGTGTTTGGTAAAAACGGTTGGAATGCCATATCTCCTGGTACAAGTGGATCTCTAATTCAAAAGTGAATCCTCTTCATGTCAAGGTAGGACAACCGATGTCTTCAATACTTTCTTAAATGCACACGTTTTGATATTTGGAATAAGCTATATTCAGTCAAACTGTCACGTTTTCTCAAGTGTATTTCAAGCTGGTATTTCGTTGCCATTTCATCGTAATTACAATGTAGCTTACCCCTTTCAGAAGACACAAGTAGGCCTACCCATATGCCACCTATTTCAAATTTCGATTTGGCTAGTTTGTGTTAAATCCGAACAAATGTTACCGGTTGCATTCGATAAGTGCATCTCCCTCTCATTCCAAGGAATCGTCTTCTATTCTTAGCATTATATTAGGCTATTAGGAGAAAAACAAACCCAGAATCGGGGCAATAGCCTATCCCATCAAAGATGTAGCGTGCACTTAGCTCATGTTCTTCCTTCCCGAACTGTGCGAATACGTTACGAAGTCCGAGCCGGAGTTGATTGGCTCTTTGACACTTTGGACCTTGTATATTCCATTATGGGTGTGGTTTCACGGATCAGGTGGGTAGAGCGGTTCAGTAAGCAGTATTGTAACATCGGGTGTTGGGTTCATATGCAGTTCGGTCTCTGCCACTTCACTAGTGATCAAAAGAAAACTTTGCAAGAAACGTCGAGCCATATAGTCAGTGTTCGTGAGCAATGAAGGATTAGTGCGCACCATTGCAACTAGGAGCTGTCCACGTACGTCTGATGCTGAATTCCACTTCTCATCAATAATTTGGCGGGGTAGACTTAATTTTGTCCTATTTATATTGCCTTGCTGACATTTAAAAAGAACATAGGCTACACCCAAGAAAGTCAGTGATTGAAGAGATTCAGTGTGGTATGTAACCATACTGTAGTAGACAGTAGCCCATGTTTCACTTCACAATGAATGAGCACAAAATAGTGGACTTACACATTTATCATAAATAAGTGTGGTTATCCAAACTACCAGCTAAAAGGCTGGAGAATGTCTAGTTATTAAACGTGTAAGGTCTTTAGGCTAATCCGTTAACTATAAGCACAACTTACTTTTTGAATTATTAGAATCATAAAGATATTTCAAGTTTATATTTGACAACTATTATCCACTATAGGCTCATTTTAAATAATTAGGATTGACAATTCAAGTAAATGCCTCTGGCTATAATTCAAATACAGTCTTGTCATCAAGTAGGCTATGTTTATTAATCTCTCAAATCATACATTCAGACAGTGATCATTTCAGCAAATATGTCTGACCCCCAGACAACAATTTCAAAGTCAATCACTCTGTCTACCTCCTCTCTTGTCACTCTATCTGGAGTGTTTCAATAGTCCATCTTCAGTCCATATTACATACTCAAATGTTTTATTTTATAGACCAATACCACCTTCAACTGCTGCATCATCAAGGAAATACCATTGGCCATCCCAAACACTGGTATGCCTATTAAAACACATTCACTTGCTTCAGTCTTCCCACACCATTCCTGTGCCCCATGGCTTCCTGGACCCACACTGTGACAGCCTTGTGACATGAGAACGGGGCTGCATGGGTACAGTCTACAGTCAGGGCCTTTGCTCTGCACAGCTACTATATATATATATATATATATATATATAGTATATATATATACACCTTATATACAAACGTATTTGGACACCCCTTCAAATTAGTGGATTCTATTATTTATTATTATTTAACTATTTCAGCCACACCCATTGCTGACAGGTGTATACAATTGAGCACACAGCCATGCAATCTCCATAGACAAACATTGGTAATAGAATGGCCTTACTGAAGAGCTCGTGACTTTCAACCTGGCACAGTCATAGCATGCCCTGCTAGAGCTGCCCCGGTCAACTGTAAGTGCTATTATTGTGACGTGGAAACGTCTAGGAGCAACAACGGCCCAGCCGCGAAGTAGTAGGCCACACAAGCTCACAGAATGGGACCGCCGAGTGCTGTAGCAGCAGAGTGCGTAAAAATCGCCTTCGTTGCAACATTCATTACCAAGCTCCAAACTGCCTCTGGAAGCAACGTCAGCACAATAACTGTTCATCGAGAGCTTCATAAAATGGGTTTCCATGGCCGAGCAGCCACAAACAAGCCTAAGATCACCATACACAATGCCAAGCGTCGGCTGGAGTGGTGTAAAGCTTTCCGCATATGGACGATGGAGCAGTGGAAACGCGTTCTTTGGAATGATGAATCACGCTTCACCATTTGGCAGTCTGACGGACGAATCTGGGTTTGGCGGATACCAGGAGAACGCTACCTGCCCGAATGCATAGTGCCAGCTGTAAAGTTTGCTGGACGAGCAATAATGGTCTAGGGCTGTTTTTCTTGGACTAGGCCCTTTAGTTCCAATGAAGGGAAATCTTAATGCTACAGCATACAATGATATTCTAGACAATGCTGTGCTTTCAACTTTGTGGCAGCAATTTGGTGAAGGCCCTGTCCTGTTTCAGCATGACAATGCCTCCATGCACAAAGCGAGGTCCGTACAGAAATGGTTTGTTGAGATCGGTGTGGAAAAACTTGACTGGCCTGCACAGGGCCCTGACCTCAACCCCATCAAACACCTTAATTGGGATGAATTGGAACGCCTACTGCGAGTCAGGCCTAATCGTCCAACATCAGTTCCCGACCTCACTAATGCTCTTGAGGCTGAATGAAAGCAAGTCCCCGCAAAAATGTTCCAACGTCTAGTGGAAAGCCTTCTCAGAAGAGTGGAGGCTGTTATAGCAGGAAAGGAGGGACCAACTCCATAATAATGCCCATGATTTTGGAATGAGATGTTTGACGAGCAGGTGTCCACATACTTTTGGTCATGTAGTGTAGAAGTTCTGCCAGTGATTGTCCAGGATGGATTAGTCTCTGGATTTAGTTACAGAGCTTTTTATTGCTCAATGGTCCATGGCAGGCTAGGAACGTACTAGTGAAACCTCTTACTGAGTGAGAGCAGCAGGTTCGGGACAACAAAGTCTCAGACAGGCGTTCAACCTCCAGTGTCATTGGTTTGCTTTCACCAAAGCTGGCGATGTTAATTTCCTTTCTGCGATTGTTGAGAACCGGATCTGTGTGAATTGTTACAAGGACTCAGTACTACTATGCTATAGGTTGCTTTCATCTTCTAATACAATTCAAGCAAGGCAGTCACTGTCGCTGTGAAATTAGATGATACCTCAACATGGAACCTTTGTGTATAGGTCTCTATGTGTCTCTGATCAAATCCTGAACTAAATATGCGTCGTATTCTGGGGTTACACTAGATACCCAGCAGCGAATGGGACTGACGATGACCCAATCTTTTTTTGTCAGGAGAGGAAAGGGAAAACCCTGCCTGTCCATCAGCCAACTTCAAAAAGGCCCACTGAGTAATCTGAAACAAGCCGGAGAATGAGAGCAAACAAGATGCCTGGCTGTTATTTGTGGGCTTGGCCACAAGCTGCGTGTGAAACCTGTCACAAGGGACTAACCGCAGATTTCTATTGGGTCACAGCCCAGTGACATCCTCTCCCTGCAAAACTTCTACATTATGCCCCTGTTAGGACATGAAGGACATAAGGGGTCCGGACTCTGGGACAACACTTGTTGAGGGACCTTGGGGGAGCTTGCCAGCAGTAGATTTCAGTCTTGTTGCGGTCACCTAACTCTAACTGTCATCAACAAAGACGGCACTGGTATCACCTTATAGTGGAAACAGTGTACACACTACACATGTTGTACACCCCTGGGTCATGCCGTGCCAATCAACTTTTCGTCGCCAGGGTTCAACGTACCACCCTCCACTGTAGGTTCCCTGACCACTTGGGCACTGGAAGTAAAGGTGTTATGTTGACAGGCATTGTCCCTTTTCTTTTATGCACCAAAGTTACTTTAAATTCAGGTTATGTCTTAGTCATAAGGTAGAGTGAGATGGCCAGAGGAGTGTGTTGGTTACTAGGTGACAAACCACAGCACGCTAAAAGTCTGAGAAAATAGTCTACACTCGCACTGAAGGTCTATAGATTCATAATTGCATTCTATACAATGTAAGTCAACCATCTTGCCATATTATTTAGCCATTTCTTCTAGCCTAGCCATGGAATCCCAGCTCACAGGTAGGGCCAGGGTCATTGGAAGCTCTCCAAACCGCCATGGCCATGCTGTCTCCCTAACACTTCTGATGTTTCGGCAGTTGAACACTGATGAATGGTCTAATGGTAGCAGGTCAGTGTGACTGAACACATTTGGACTTTGCAGGTACAAGGAATGTAGTTAAACAGAGGAGCAGAGGTGCTAAAGGAGAAATCCTGAGTTACGTCCCAAATAGCACACTATTCCCTCTATACCCCACTACTTTGACCAGAGCCCTATGGGCAGTGGTTAGAAGTAGTGCATTATGTAGTGAATAGGATGCCATTTGGGACGACGCCCTGGAGTAGATTGGGCATCAAACACACAGCAGCAGCCAAGTGGCAGGGTGATGGAGCAGACTATGAAAACTAATGTGAAGGTAGTGGTTATATAAGGGTCTGATGACCACCTTACTGGTCAGCAGAATATCTGGCCTGGGAATGGGGGAAAATAGGGGACAAGCCACATCATGGAGATATTTCAGTATGTTCTATTACTATCTCCATGATCCAGACAATGTCCTTTTACTTCACACAAGGGACTGTCTTTCCCCTTTATCATTCACAAGGCATCACCTCATCTTCCCTTCCGTCACGGAGAACAGTAGATACCAGTATTATCTGTCTTTGACAGAATCAACATCAAAAGCTATAAAGCTGTTCTCACTAAATTATACGGTAACTAAATAAAGTGAAACATGATGTTTCAACAAAGTGCTAGAAAGGGAACTTTTAGCATGGCTGCCTGTCACCATTCCCTGTGGTCCACTGGCACAGATAGACTGGGGATATTTCCCAAATGGCACCCTATCCCCTGTGTAGTGCACTAGGGCCCATAGGGTTCTGGTCAAAAGTAGTGCACTCTGTCATGGAATAGGGTGCCATTTGTGATGCCGCCTGGGACGTCTGACTACACTAGAGGCAGCTGGCGATCAGCATGATTAATGTGACATCTGAGTGGCGTGAAGGGAGAGTGGAGCATGGTGGCTCTACAGGAACACAGCTCTCACACTGCTGTGTGCACTATGCCCCCCAAAGACTACCAGGTCTGGTACACTCATGTGTCCCAAATGGCACCCTATTCTAACGGGAAATTCTTCACTGTTTCTCTGGGATCAATAGGTCCTATAAATATCAAGGCCAACCCCTATTGGGCTTGAGTCCCCCTTCTGGTTATTTGTTTATGTTTATTCATTTGAGTGTGTAGTTTGAAATTCTGAGCTGATTTAGGATCCTGTTGGTTCCCCTGATACACAGGTGGAAATGATTTGACACGAGATTAACATTTTATCATAGTTCTGGGACTCAATGAGCCTCCTATTAGACTCCTACTAGACTCCTATTAGACTCCTATTAGACTCCTACTAGACTCCTATTAGACTCCTATTAGACTTCTATTAGATTCCTATTAGACTCCTACTAGACTCCTATTAGACTGTCCTGAGCCATCTTGGGACATCTGAGTTTCTGTCTCGCTGTCCTGCCTTTTGAGATGGATAGCTGTCCTCCTAGGACTGGGTACATTGTAAAAGTAACACACTCAACAACACTTCAGATATACTGTATTGGCAGTTCTGTGCAGCGAAAAGCTACTCTTCAAGATTAGCAAAGGACTGCCAGACTCTGTGAATAAAAGTCCCGCAGTTCCAGCACCCTTGCAGAATTGAACATGAATCCAGATAATGAAAGTAGTGAAAGGTCAATTAGGAAAAAGAAAAGAATGAATAGGCTACATTATACATCTAGCTCCCTTTGAACATATTCCTCAGCCCTTTTGTAAAGGATAGCTCTGACACAGGTCTGTATATTTGAGATTTTATGGCGGTATGTATTGTGATAGAGGATGCCACTGACAGAGAGGTGCTTGGACAGCACACAGAAGGGGAAATCATCTGAAGTAACCGGCTGTCATTTATTTAAGACTCAAGCTTTTTCTTCCCTCTCAACTTACAGCATTAGCTAAGTTATTAACAGTTTGAAATACCTTCATCAAATCAGAGTTTGATGGTTTTCCCAAGTATGAATTAGCTAAGTTTGATATGGTGTTGTGTTTAGCTGGAGCTGTTTCCATGAAGAGTATGCTGACAGTGGTGTGGTCCTGTTCTGTCTGGGAGAGTATGGGAAGGGCTTCTCCAAACACCGGGTTACTCAACTTAGCCACCCCCCACACATGTGCGCAGGCACACACACACACACACACACACACACACACACACACACACACACACACACACACACACACACACACACACACACACACACACTCATCAATACTTGGATGAAGAGACTATTTCACAGGTACAGCTCTTTTTAACTGCAAACCCTCAATCTGTCAGCCACCTCTCAATAAGCTAATAGTTCTAATGTGTGAAAATTGATTTCTCGGGACCTGCTACCTCCTCCTTGCTCAACCCTTTTTCATTCACTTTCCTCTTTCACTCAGCTTTAAAAGGATTTATAGCCTTGTTGTTATTGATAAGCGGAAATGAATTTTACTCAATAATAAAACCTTTGGTTTGTGTAAAGTTCGGGGTCCATGGAAAGTGTATTTGCTGAATAGTGATTTTCATTCAACAGGCCTTGGCACATACATTTGAGGTGGAAATAAAGATATACTGTACAGCCTTTGAGTTTAGTAGACAGTGCTACTCTCAGCACAAAGCCTCATCATTTTCGCTGCTTTCGTGATCAGCCCAAATGTCTTAACAGTACTGATCCCTGGCAGCCATATCCTGAGTAAACTTCTGTTGTGGTGTTTAGCAAAGAAATAAGATGTAGTTGGATAGTAACCTCCCGGTAAATGGAAACCTCTTAGTATACTTGATTAATAACAAAAGAGCAGCAGCTGTGGCAAGATGTACGTGGTTGTTGTTGACAACCCCTGGGGATTTAACCCAAAACTCAGCTGGTAATTTGCTGCCTTACTCTTTTGGTCAACTATACAATGAGGCTGAGTTGGTTTATTGATGTCCCTCTTCCTTCCTGTGTGTGGGGGAAGTGGATTATTATTATTTTTTAAGCATTTAACAGAAATAGGTGAATTTGTTAGAGGGACTTCGTTAAAAAAAATATAGAATACACAATCCTCAAAGGCTGCCCTCAGCATTTGTCCTCCCAACCTCCTCTTGACGAGATTGGCCACTCGAAAAGAAAATATGCCCAAATCCCTTAATTAGGCCAGATATTTTAATTAGGAGTAGGTAGATAGGCAGAATACATACTGTATGTTTTTCTTTTTTCCTTGTTTGCATTACCTCTGAATGAAAGAGGCCACCTCTCCCCCCTCCTTAATCCCCTTTCCCTAACATTCTCAGAGCTTGACATTCTCTTGCGATTTCTACATCATTTTGATCCTTCTCTGAAACAGACAACCCTCGAGTTACTGCTTTTCACCTTTCCCTCGTGTCTATTGTTGAAAGAGGCACACAGGGTTAAGCAGGAAGTAAAAGGCTAGCCTATGTCTTCCTTCCTGTGCTCTCTCTCTCTCTCTCTCTGCCCTATAACCATACTCCTTTCATGGCAATGGTGGCTCTGCTTTTTAATAACAAACATCTAGAATTTGGCAATAGAAGTCAATGACTTAGACCAACACTTCTACAAGAACTGCTGCTTTCAGGATGCACCCATAGATGTTGAGTGACCACCGTCATTAAGAACAATGTTCCACTAAACAAGTCAGGTGCTCTATTATGCCAACAGACTGTAGGGGGATCTTGCTTTTTGTATTTTAATTTTGCACTCCTACTAATCGGAGGATCATTGCTCATGCTTCACTTGAGAGCTGAATGTTCATAAGTGTTTACCGAGCAAATATGACCCCATTGGCCCCACGTGGGTATTTCGTGGGCAAGGTGGGCACACACCAAGCCCACACCAAGCACACACCAAGCCCACATCAGCCTCACACAGGCTAGCCCACAACAAGCCCAACACAGGTTAGCCCACACTAAGCCTAACAGAGGCTAACCCACACCAACCCCAGGCTAGCTCACACCAAGCCCAGGCTAGTTCACACCAAGCCCAGGCTAGCTCACACCAACCCCAGGCTAGCTCACACCAACCCCAGGCTAGCTCACACCAACCCCAGGCTAGCTCACACCAACCCCAGGCTAGCTCACACCAAGCCCAGGCTAGCTCACACCAAGCCCAGGCTAGCTCACACCAAGCCCAGGCTAGTTCACACCAACCCCAGGCTAGCTCACACCAACCCCAGGCTAGCTCACACCAACCCCAGGCTAGCTCACACCAAGCCCAGGCTAGCTCACACCAAGCCCAGGCTAGCTCACACCAAGCCCAGGCTAGTTCACACCAACCCCAGGCTAGCTCACACCAACCCCAGGCTAGCTCACACCAACCCCAGGCTAGCTCACACCAACCCCAGGCTAGCTCACACCAAGCCCAGGCTAGCTCACACCAAGCCCAGGCTAGTTCACACCAAGCCAAGGCTAGCTCACACCAACCCCAGGCTAGCTCACACCAAGCCCAGGCTAGCTCACACCAAGCCCAGGCTAGTTCACACCAACCCCAGGCTAGCTCACACCAACCCCAGGCTAGCTCACACCAACCCCAGGCTAGCCCACAACAAGCCCAGCTAGAGAATTTTATCAATCAGGAAATGGCTGACTGATTTCTGCATATTGCACCATTAAGCTCTACAAATAATAAAAGTCTTATTTTCAGACACACACTCTCAGACTCTTCTCATACTCACACTGCCCTACAGGGTAATGGAAACCCTATGAGGTCCAGGGGACTGACTCTCCACTCAAAAGCAGTCATTCAAAATGTCAACCAGCTTGTCAGATTCTTTACACCAAAGACACAACCGTTAGCAGCCTTGCACCCCTGCAATATGTGTGTGAGTCACAGCAGCTGAAATCAAATAAACAGATCACATTCCTCTTCCTCTTATCATGTGTCTTATACCCAGACATTATATAGGCTGACTTGTTCCGCAAGACTAAAAGGGGCAATCTGTGGTTGTTACATCAATTTTTGTACTTTAAATAATGATACTCATTGACTCGTGAATATTATAACTTATAAATGCCACAAGCTTAGTTTAACTGTCTTAAGTAACCCATCCAAACCTCAAATATAAGCTTGTTTTAATTCAATGTTTGTAAACAACAAAATGATAAACTGCCACTGTATATGGAAAATATGGATCCATATCTGTCTGTATGACTTTGAAAGTGTTTACATTTCTCCAGCCCCATCCCTCAGTTGTTTACCAAATCAGTGGTGGTGACAGCTTTGCTATTGTTTTAACTGCAGGTTGCCCCTTTAACTAGTGGTTCTGTACTTATACACTGAGTATACGAGCATTAGGAACAACTTCAACAACTGGCACCTACTACCATACCCCGTTCAAAGGAACTGAAATATTGTCTCTTGCCCATTCGCCCTCTGAATGGCACACATACACAATCAATGTCTCAATTTTCTTAAAGCTTACAAATCCTTCTTTAACCTGTATCCCCCCTTTTATCTACACTGATTGAAGTGGATTTAACAAGTGTCATCAATAAGGAATCCTAGCTTTTACCTGGATTCACCTGGTCAGACTGTGTCATGGAAAGAGCAGGTGTTTTTAATGTTTTGTATACTCAGTGTACATTGGAAGTACTAACATAGAATATCAAATAGGCTTCTCAATATAAGGCTATTAGCAAGCACACCAAGATAAGTGTTATACCTAAAGATGTTTTAGTCAACATCTCAAACCCAATGCATATTTAGTGGTACTTTCATATATTGCTAAATTACATTGTGTTGCATTTGCAATAAGGCTGGATTCCTTCTTCGCCTTCACAAGGATATCTAAAGCTTTGGGAAAATGCAAGGAATGTCTAGCATCTCCATGTGAATGTACTGGACCATCCCACTGGCCTCCTTACACCCCATCCTAGAGCAGGTTATCTCCTGTCCATGCCCCTTAGATCAGAATGATCACTTTGTTATGTGCTGTTTAAATGACCCTCCAGAAAAACAGTCCTGCGTGCCCTTCACACCAACACACACACATACAATTGCTGCAAAATGAAAGTGCTCCAATCTCATGCCCCACACACAATGAGTCAATACAATGCCCACACAAGATCCTGAGTGCCACACCAGTTTAAAACCAAGGATAACAGCTGTTTCTCTATCGGTATCCTTCAATGCAGAGTTTGGCGATTAAATGCTGAGATTTAAGTTACCTTGGTCTTGCTTTGATAGCGGAGAGTGCCTTACAAATTCAATGGCATAGATGTATAAGAAGAACATAACACCTTACTGTCTAAACCCAATGTATATTTTCCCATCCATCACCACTTTAGAATAATTTAGGCTTAAACAGTTATGGAATCTACTGAATGCTATTTTCATGGTTTAGCTTGGATGCTTTGTAGGGCATTTCATTTGAATTGATTTCTGGAAGAAAAAAAACTGGAAAAAATCTCCACACACTTTCAAAAAAATTGTCATTCTTTTTTTAACTCATTTTTTTCTCTCACACTGTCTCAGGCACCTCTCCAGAATATCTCATATGTGTTCAATTGTGTTGACATCTGGTGAATGAGACGGCCATGGCATATGGTTAACATCGTTTTCAAGCTCATCAAATCATTCAGTGACCACTCGTGCCCTGTGGATGGGGGCATTGTCATCCTATGGGGCATAGCCATGGTAGGCAAAATAATGGCTTGCCCAGAATTTATATACATTACCCTAAGCACGATGGGATGTCAATTGCTTAATTAACGCAGGAACCACACCTGTGTGGAAGCACAGGCTTTCAATATACTTTGTATCCCTCATTTACTCAAGTGTTTCCGTTATTTTGGCAGTTACCTGTAAATTGTTAGCGGTAAACGCCATGAAGACCAATGAATACACTATGACTGATTTAGTGTTTACCAATAGTGTTTATGAGGTCACTGTGGCTGTGAAATATTGACTTAAGTGCTTGGATAAGACATCCCTAATAGAGGATAGTTAGGAAATGAGCTCTTCAATTTAAAAAAAATGTGTTTTCCTTATCGTCAGCACAAACAGCTATAAGGAAGAAGAAGCCCATGAAAGACCACCCGACACTATAAGCTCGTTCCAAATGGCAACCTATTCCCATATAGAGCACTACTTTTGACCAGAGTGGGCCCTGGTCAAAAGCAATGCATTATATAGGGAATAGGGTTCCATTTGAGATGCATTCTATGTCTTCCTGTTGATGGGCCTGACAATATTCTTTGATTTGAATAGTGTGAATATTTATGTCCAAAGGTGTTTGTCTGTTCTTAATGTGTGCTGTCTGCAGGAAGATACAGATGACAGTTATTGCCAGGATAAGTGGCTATGGATTATAGGAAGCTTGTCCTGACAGAGGAAGCATTAAGGGCTCTTCATTATCTCATCATTCTCAGGTACACAATCAATGTGAAGAAGAGGCCCAACGAATACTGTCCAAATTAACCCAGTCCTGGTTAACACAATGGCAAATATGTTCTATCTATCTGATTAAACAAAGAGTTAACATAGAACATATCTTTAAAAAATGTCACATATTTACATTGTGATTATTATAAATAGTATCATATATCTGGTCGTTCAAATTGTTGTGTTAATAAATGCATGACTTTTACAAGAAAGAAAGTTTCCCATGCCATGTCCATAGAATTCATCACATACAATGTAAAATAGACTACCATACAGCAAATGTAAATGCAATGATGAGATAAAAGCTAATCATGACAGTGATGGTAGAACGGCGAAGGGCAACTTTGATGGGGGTGGGGGGCCACAAAAAAAACAGAACTCATCAGGGAACTCATGAGGGGGCCGCAGTGGCGTATCCTCTCCCGCCGCCCCACTTAGTTTGTAAATTAATTTCCTGCAATTCTGCACATTTTGCCATGGGACGGAGGAATTTTGCAATTTTACAGCTAATCTTCTGGAGGCAAATTTTGCAGTTTTTAATATTAGAACTAATGATCAACGGACCCCACGTGTCACGACTTCCGCCGAAGTCGGCTCCTCTCCTTGTTCGGTCGACGTCACCGGCTTTTTAGCCATCGCAGCTCCATTTTTGTTTTTGTTGTTTTTGTGAATTTTACCCCTTTTTCTCCCCAATTTTGTGGTATCCAATTGTTTAGTAGCTACTATCTTGTCTCATCGCTACAACGCCCGTACAGGCTCGGGAGAGACGAAGGTTGAAAGTCATGCGTCCTCCGATACACAACCCAACCAAGCCGCACTGCTTCTTAACACAGCGCGCATCCAACCCGGAAGCCAGCCGCACCAATGTGTCGGAGGAAACACCGTGCACCTGGCAACCTTGGTTAACGTGCACTGCGCCCGGCCCGCCACAGGAGTCGCTGGTGCGCGATGAGTCAAGAATATCCCTACCGGCCAAGCCCTCCCTAACCCGGACGACGCTGGGCCAATTGTGCGTCTCCCCACGGACCTCCCGGTCACGGCCGGTTGCGACAGAGCCTGGGCGCGAACCCAGAGTCTCTGGTGGCACAGCTGGCGCTGCAGTACAGCGCCCTTAACCACTGCGCCACCCAGGAGGCCGCAGCTCCATTTTTCATGTATCCATTTGGTTTGTCTTGTTCCCTGCACACCTGGTTTTCATTCCCCAATCAATCTACATGTATTTAAAAAAATGATATCTATATATTTTTTTTATGGGGCGGTTGCCCGTTGGTAAAATATGTCAAATATATGGATGGGACAGACAGATAGGAACACATTTTCAAAAATTATTCTGCTTGCCAAAATTCCACATTCAGTGCATTCATTTTATGCGGGTTGAAAGGAAAAGGCATAGAGCCATAGACCATATATCTATTGGAAAAGCAATGCTCCTAGAATGAGCATATAGATACAGTAACATGAGGGATAGTGGTTTGCATGGACCTGTGCTGTTTCCCATGTCTCCACTCTGGTCCATCATCACTGTTGTAACGGGCCAATGACGTTTCAGGGGACCACCGTGAGACACTTACATTCATGGCCGTAGCTACATATGAGGAGACTCTCCCGAACAACGCTGGGCCAATTGTGCACCACCCTATGGGACTCCCGATCACGGCCTGTTGTGATACAGCCCGGGATCGAACCCGGGTCTGTAGTGACACCTCTAGCCCGCTGTGTCACTCAGCAGGCCCTGCATGCTTATATTCTTGATCTGACTTAGGCCTCGATCACACCGACAGTTTTTTTGCACAAAATGGCACGGAGCATCATGTGGATGGATATGTGTGCAACAGAAGTTCAAACCGTCTATGCATACAATTTAATGCATATGTTTGAAAAATCCAACGCATGCACCACACAGAATGTACAGCAACTGCTCTGCAACGCATGCGGCAAACGCAAAGTTCCATTGGAAATTAATGTACTTCTGATGTACCAAAACTTTAAAAAAACGGTCGGTGTGGTTGAGGCTTGAGTTCTATTCGCGCCTGCCTCTTTGCGAATAAGTGGAATAATTAACAGTGGTTTGTTCGTTATGCGTGCCTGCATCCCACAGATTTGCCGAACAGATTATCCTTTTAGCAGCACATTCACCACTCAATCTAACGGCTAAAACTCCGGTCTCGTGGCACAGGCCGATGGCCACTGACGCTGCTGACAGTGTTTGCGAGATGCCGGGCCGTGACTCCGGCCATGTCTACAGACATCCACCAAACAAACAAACACGACTCTCGGAGAATGAGTGCGCAACTGGTAAATAGTCGCCTATAAATATGTCAGTCAGCTGGCTAGCTGCCGGGAGAGACTTCTATTCCAGTTACGTTGAAGGGCTCTGGCTAATATTACCTAGCCAGCTAACGTTAGAAGGATGAATTAAAAAGATAAAGTTAAACAGAGCCTACCTCAGCAGGAGCAAAAAATAGGCTACAAAGATTTCATAATAACTTTAATTTACAGAGACTATGCTGAGACCGACAGTGATGTGGCGCTCAGTGTTGAGGCTGAAGCAGACTGCAATGCATGCAGAGGAGAAAGAGAAAGAGAGGAAGCAAGCAGAGAGAGAGGTCAGAACAGTGGTTCCCAAGCTTGGGGTCGGGCCCCATGTGGGATCCACAGAGAAAATCTGTACTAATCTTATCAAACAAGTTAGGAACTTTAAAAAATAATATATGTTTCAATATGAACATCTGGACATGGCATATCTTTCTTAAAGGCCTACATTAAAATGCAATCAATAGGCAAATAAAAATGTCATACGTTTTAATTTATTTCGGTGGTTGTTCATCTTATCCATTACCCACCTTTTTTTTTACCACTGCATCACTGATATTAGTACAGAGTCAGTAACATTCTAATAATGAGTGTGTATGTGATAATACGATCATCTGTGTGCTCCATTGATGTCTGTTTGTGCGGAGCTTGATTAGTAATGCCCAGGAAAACAAATGTGAACGCTATGTCATTTGAGACAAGAGATATCTATGTATAGAGTTGATGATTTTATGCATTTCATCATTACAACTGACTGAACAGTCTCTGATGCTACATGTCAGTGGGAGTCGTTACTCATATTTCCCCCCTTTCAGGAGTATAACATTACAATTGTATAGCTTACAGGCTATGTGTTTGTAGATCGACTGAGGTGAATGGGGGGGGGGGGGGGGGGCATATATTGGTGATTTTTGAGGTATGCTGTAGCAGACACAGTGGTGACTGAGGAATCTGAAAAAAAGGGAAAAGACAAGAGCTTGATCTTGTAAAAAGAATACCTTCCTTTCTCATAGACAGCAACACATGTTGATATCACCCCCAACTCCTTCCATGGCCATGGGAACAGGTGCAAACTGGTTCACACAGATCAATATAAATGGAGTATGACTGGGACTCAGTGGGACTGGAGCCTCAAGACATTATAATATCTCCTAACATTGCCAATATGGATTAAGTGGTAGACCAACACAGCAGGAGCAGACAGTAAATAACATGGTCTGGAGCTCTGAAATCCCTCTACACTCACAAAGCTGAGTATAGGACACACCCAATACAGTATATCCGTGGTGTATAACACTAAGACCTATACATAATGTATTTCTCTGGAACGAGGATTATGGAAAACACAAATGGTGGTGTGTGGGTGTCAGACAGTGGATGTGACAGACTGACTGGCTGACTTGGGTGTTTCAGGTTTCAGCTGTAAGCTGACATTCGGCAGCTTTTCCAATGTAAGCAATATCTTCTCAAGGGACATAAGGGAAATACTGATGACTTAAAGTCAGATGCTGGATCCTAAACATATGATCTGTGGACGTCTTAACACCTCGGTATCGGCTCTCTCATTTCCGGCTCTCCCGACTCCCGGCCTCTATTTGTTTCTCAGCGACCGACTTCTCCCCGGGGAGCAATAACGTTTTGCACAGTAAACTGCATTAGTGTAATTCCTCCTAGGATAGTGCCAGAAAACGTCTGGCTTCAATCAGCTGTCAATAGTGGACTTCATTAATCGCACCCACTATCACCCTTTGTGAGACGAGATACAGTAGGGATGAGTAGACATAAACAGGATCAGGAAGTGCTGACTCACAGGGGTTGACCTGCTTTTGGGACACTTTACTTATACAGTACTTTCTCGACTATCGTTCCAAATAAATCCAGCACTTCTTTTTGACATGAATGGTCAACTGTAAGTACATTTGTAAAAATGCATCTTTATCACTTTTATTTGACTTTGGTATACCTAATACTGTTGCTTTCCGTTAAACAAATGTGTTGAAACTGCATTTGAGGACGTGACAGCAAAGAGATCAGACATCAGAGCTCTGAGGAGCCTGTGATAAACGTTCATGTCACACTCACCAGTGCAGACTATATTCATAAAATAGTTCTATGAAATTCTCAGAGATGGGCATCAGAGAATGGTAGGCTACTTTGCATGCAACCAAACAATTCATATCAAGTATTGCAATGCTGACTGAGCTGTAGTCTTCATTATAAACTGGGTGGTTCGAGCCCTGAATGCTGATTGGCTGACAGCCATGGTATAACAGACTGCATACCATGGGTATGAAAAACATTTATTTTTACTGCTCTAATTACATTGGTAACCTGTTTATAATAGCAATAAGGCACTTCTGGGGTTTGTGATATATGACCAATATAACACGGCTAAGGGCTGTGTCCAGGCACGAAGACCTCCTTGGGACTTATTGCTTAAATATACACTGAGTGTACCAAATATTAATATTTTTCCATGACATTGACTGACCCGGTGAATCCAGGTGAATGCTATGATCTCTTATTGACGTCACTTGTTAAATCTACTTTAATCAGTGTAGATGAAGGGGAGAGACAGCTTAAAGAAGTAATTTTAAGCTTGAAACAACTGAGAGATGGATTGTGTATGTGTGCTATTCAGAAGGTGAATGGGCAAGACAAAAGATTTAAGTGCCTTTGAATGGGTTATGGTAATACGTGCCAGGCACACCGGTTTGTGCTCACCGGTTTGTGTCAAGAACTGCAGTGCTGCAGGGTTTTTCACGCTCAACAGTTTCCCATCTGTGTCAAGAATGGTCCACCACCCAAAGGACATCCAGCCAATTTGACACAGCTGTGGCAAGCATTGGAGTCAACATGGGCCAGCATCCCTGTGGAACGACACCTTGTAGAGTCCATGCCCAGACAAATTGAGGCTGTTCTGAGGGCAAAAGGGGTGGGTGTTATATTAGGAAGGTGTTCTTAACGTTTTGTACACTGGGTATTTGGTTCAAATCCCTTCACTTGATCGAATGTTCGAATTGCGCCCTCTACAGGAGGCTTTCGGGATTCACTGGTTTTACTCGTCAGTTGATTTAACCAATGTTTGAAGGACTTAAACCCGAACCATCCAATGGGAAATGTGGACGGGCTTATTTTGAAGTAGGGGGAGCAATATTAGCATCACTACAGCAACATTCCGATTTTGCCTTAAAATTAAGTCTGCGTTAAAACTCTGTATGTATAATACAAAATTAATAATTTTTGCAGCTTTGCACATCGCATAATGTTAAAACTACATTACAAAATTAAAACTAAAGAGAATTACCACTTTATATAAGATAAATAATATTATAAAGTGGGGCACAATGAGAAATGTTTGGAGCTTAAGTGAATCAATGTAAAGAAAATATTCTACAGACCCTACTGGAGTCTATATATGGTGTTATTTCTTGGGGGGCTGAGTCCTAAATACTCTGCAACACTTTCTATTCCATCCACTCCATTCACTGCAATGCAATAGACTGTAGGCCTGTAATTGACATAAAGGCAAATAGAGAAAAAACAATTCTATATGCTGATGTAAAATTGGGGATGGGAATACTCAGTAGGGTCTGTAGAATCTACATATGGTGTTATTTCATGGGGGACTGAGGTCTAAATTCCCAGCAACACTTTCTACTCCACCCATTCTATCGGTCCCAATGCAATACACTGTAGGCCTATAATTGACATAATGGCAAATAGAGAAAAAACTATTCTATGTGCAGAGGTAAAAGTGTGGTTGGGAGTACTCAGTACAGACTGTAGAAACCACCTTCAAATAATCTGGTGTTATCCATGATCCTAAAGTCAATGCCTATATACACTGCCTTCAGAAAGTATTCACACCCCTTGACTTATTCCACATTTTGTTGTTTTAAAATGGATTTAATTGTCATTTTTTGTCGTCAACGATCTACACAAAATGCTCTGATGTTAAACATTGTCACATTCTGACCTTAGTTCCTTTGATTTGTCTTTGTTTTAGTATGGTCAGGGCGTGAGTTGGGTGGGTTTGTCTATATTCCGTTTTCTATGTTGTGTTTTGCGTTTGGCCTGATATGGTTCTCAATCAGAGGCAGGTGTCGTTAGTTGTCTCTGATTGAGAATTATACTTAGGTAGCCTTTTCGTACTTGTGTTTCGTGGGTGTTTATTTTCTGTGTCTTCGCTTGTTTTAATAAAGAGCATGAACACATACCACGCTGCGCATTGGTCCTCCGATCCTTACTACTACTACTACTACGACTACGACTACGACTACGACTACTAATACTACTAAAAACACATCTTGATTAGATAAGTATAACTCCAGGAGTCAATACATGTTAGAATAAGATGTGATTGCAGCTGTGAGTCTTTATGGGTAAGTCTCTAAGAACTTTCCACAACTGGATTGTGCAACATTTGCCTATTATTCTTTTCAAAATTCTGCAAGCCCTGTCAAATTGGTTGTTGATCATTGCTAAACAATCATTTTCAGGTCTTGCCATAGATTTTCATGCAGATTTAAGTCAAAACTGTAACTCGGCCACTCAGGAACATTCACTGTCTTGTTGGTAAGCAACTCCAGTGTAAATTTGACCTTGTGTTTTGGATTATTGTCCTGCTGAAAGGTGAATTCCTCTCTCAGTGTTTGGTGGAAAGCAGATTGAACCAGGTTTTCCTCTAGGATTTGGCCTGTGCTAAGCTCTATTCCATTAACTTTTTTATCCTAAATAACTCCTCAGTCCTTAACAACTACAAGCATACCCATGACATGATGCAGCCACCAATATGCTTGAAAATATGGAGAGTGGTACTGTATTGGATTTGCCCCAAACATAACATTTTGTATTCAGATTTTTTTTTAATTGCTCTGTAACATTTTTTGTAGTAATACTGTAGTGCCTTGTTGAAACAGGATGCATGTTTAGAATATTTGTATTCTGTACAGGCTTCCTTTTCACTCTGATTAAGCTAGCATTGTGGAGTAACTACAATGTTGTTGATCCATCCTCAGTTTTCTCCTATCAAAGCCATTAAACTCTGTAACGGTTTTAAAGTCACCATCGTCCTCATGGTGAAATCCCTGAGCGGTTTCCTTCCTCTCTGGCCAGTGAGTTAGGAAGGGTGCCCGTATCTTTGTAGTGACTGATTGCACTGATACACCATCCAAAGTGTAATTAATAACTTCACCATGCTCAAAGGGTAATTAAATGATTGCTTTTTTATGTTTACCCATCTACCAATAGGTGCCCTTTGCGTGGTGTTGGAAAACCTACCTGGTCTTTGTGGTTGAATCTGTGTTTGAAATTCAATGCTTGACTAAGGGACCTTAAAGATAATTGTATGAGTGGGGTACAGAGATGAGGTGGTCATTCAAAAATCATGTTAAACACTATTATTGTACACAGAGTAAGTCCATGCAACTTATTATGTGACTTAAAAACAATGGGAAGCCCATCCATAGTTGATGGCTTATCAGTAGGCAATTAAGTATGCTGGGCAACCTGTTTTTGTTTAAGAGTCCGTTTTTTAAAGTATGCTTAGCGTGAGCAGCCTGTGAGAAGGTCTCAGGACTTTTTGCTTAAAACATTAACTTCTTTCTACAAAGTAATTTCCTCTCCGACAATTCATGTTAACACAGTCTCGCGTGCCATTTAGAAAAAAGCGTATTCACATTGCCTTCTCACAAGACTGCTATAGAGAACATTCACATATAAACCCCAAAACTGCTACTGTTTTCTGAAAGGCAGATGCTGCGGATCCGACTTTTCTGGACACCACTTCTCGGAGGTGCAGGTAAGCATACCCATGACGACCTTTTAAAATACCTACCACTTCTTTCAGAATGAATCCTCTCCAATTCGTCACGAGTCAACGTTAACACACCATTGTTTGGAGTGGCAAGCCTGAATCCTATCTTCGTTTATTTCGATGTCAACTTCTCCATTTGCATGTTGCTCATCTGATTACGATTTCCTCATCTGATACACCTCTACCACAGCTTTCTGTCTCTAAGTGGTAGTATTCCTTCCCAATACCTTGGGGGTCTGAGATTTGATTGGGCTGCACCACTGACACTCCATCATATGAACTCTTGGTTACATCAAGATGAAGATCAGTAGCAGGTTCTTTATCCTCAAAGGTGTGTACATTTTAAGTTAGCAGTCTGAGGGTCTTCTCTGAGCAGTTGACATTCCCTCAATTAAACTCTCCAAGGGCAATAGATGTTGTACCTGAGCCTCAGTTACATTCTCTGTTTGTACCATTTTGTTTAATTTCACCTTGTTGTCACTAGCAATAATGTATAAATGTGTCACAGTCCACTTTAAGACTAAATCAAATGATATTTGTCAGTAAAATGATGGCTGTAATTTGCAATAGCTGTACTTGAACTCAACACTATTCATTGCATAGAAAAGTAACAGATTATACATCCTTTTGACAATCTAGAGATACGCCAACACAATCAGTGATAGCAATTTGTACAGATATCAAATTTATTTATATAGCCCTTCTTAGATCAGCTGATATCTCAAAGTGCTGTACAGAAACCCAGCCTAAAACCCCAAACAGCAAGCAATGCAGGTGCAGAAGCACGGTGGCTAGGAAAAACTCCCTAGAAAGGCCAAAACCTAGAGAGGAACCAGAATATGAGGGGTGGCCAGTCCTCTTCTGGCTGTGCCGGGTGGAGATTATAACAGAACATGGCCAAGATGTTCAAATGTTCATAAATGACTAGCATGATCAAATAATAATCACAGTAGTTGTCGAGGGTGCAACAGGTCAGTACCTCTACAACTCCTGTCTCTAGAGAGTTGAAAACAGCAGGTCTGGGACAGGTAGCATGACCGGTGAACAGGTCAGGGTTCCATAGCCACAGGCAGAACAGTTGAAACTGGAGCAGCAGCACGGCCAGGTGGACTGGGGACAGCAAGGAGTCATCATGCCAAGTAGTCCTGAGGCATGGTCCTAGGGCTCAGGTCCTCCGAGAGAGAAAGGGAGAATTAGAGAGCGCATACTTAAATTAAATTCACACAGGACACCTGATAAGACAGGAGAAATACTCCATATATATAACAGACTGACTCTAGCCCCCTGGGACATAAACTACTGCAGCATAAGTACTGGAGGCTGAGACAGGAGGGGTCAGGAGACACTGTGGCCCCATCCGATGATACCCCCGGACAGGGCCAAACAGGCAGGATATAACCCCACCCACTTTGCCAAAGCACAGCCCCCACACCATTAGAGGGATTTCTTCAACCACCAACTTACCATCCTGAGACAAGGCCGAGTATAGCCCACAAAGATCTCCGCCACGGCACAACCCGAGGAGGGTGCCAACCCAGACAGGAAGACCATGTCAGTGACTAAACCCACTCAAGTGACGCACCCCTCCTAGGGACGGCATGGAAGAGCACCAGTAAGCCAGTACTTTGATGCTTAAGTACATTTTAAACCCAATACTTTTAGACTTTTACTGAAGTAGAATATTACTGGGTGACTTTCACTTTTACTTGAGTCATTTTCTGTTAAGGTATCTTTACTTTTACTCAAGTATGACAATTGGTTACTTTTTTCCACCACTGCCATTAATCTTTGACTGTGTGGCACTGACTTAAGTTTGCTGTCATCCTCATCTCTTATCTCATTACATATGGGTGGCGGGCTCAAAGGTTTGGTCAAAACAAGACTTTGAATGTTACCACTATTCTTGTCACACATATTCCTAAGATTTTTGGCACTACCTTTAGGGACAATGGGCTTTCCGATTGGCTATTGCAAAGTTTTGCCAACCTCCTTTCATTGTGCTGCTTAACCGAATGTATTGCCATTGAAATAGCATGAAAATCTAAAAATGTTATTTTATATAACTTTCTGATCCTCCCCAACATCCCTGTCACCCCCATACAATTTCAGTTTCAGATTTGGTGGTTCAACAGCATTATTTAAATGTATCATCTGTGTCAAATTGTTCAGGTCTATGTATTTATCAGTAGGTCACCACAGACAACAGCGTCACTATCAGTACAGTCAACTCCTACTATAGGTCCACTCTTTACCAGTCCCTCCACCAACACCAGACATCTGCGACCAACTCCCTTATATGGCTATAATGAAATGACAACATATAGAGAGGTCTGCAGTGTATTGCATTGGGACCAATGGAGTGTAGGGAGTAGAAAGTGTTGCTGAGCACATAGACCTCAGTCCACCATGAAATAACACCATACTATATATAGATTCTACTAAGTACTCCCCACCACACTTTTACATCGGCACATATGTAATGCATATACATTGATTTGCATTGTGGCCAGTGTAATTTGCGGAATAAATGGCTAGCAACACTCTGTATTACTCAGAGCCCCATAAATGACACCAGATTCTACGGACCCTACTGCAGGGTTCATCAACTAGATTCAACCACTGGCCGATTTCTTTCTTGAGCGGATGGGCGGGGGCCGGAACATAATTACAAATCATTTGTACGCTATTAAATTGACCGGAAGAAGCCTAAAAATATATAATGTTTGACTAAAACATAATAATTTCAAACCTTGCTTACACACTGCCCTATCCCATCTGGATAAGAGGAATACCTATGTAAGAATGCTGTTGATTGTCTACAGCTCAGCATTCAACACCATAGTACCCTCCAAACTCATCATTAAGCTTGAGGCCCTGGTCCAGGCCCTGTGCAACTGGGTCCTGGACTTCCTGACGAGCAACCCCCACGTGGCAAAGAAAGGAAACAACATCTCCACTTCATTGAATCTCAACACTGGGGCCCCACAAGGGTGAGTGCTCAGCCCCCTCCTGTACTCCCTGTTCACCCATGGCTGCGTGGTCATGCACACGTCCAACTCAATCATCAAGTTTGTAGACGACACAACAGTAGTAAGCTTGATCACCAACAACGCCAAGACAGCCTGTAGGGAGGAGGTGTGGGCACTTGGAGTGTGGTGTCAGGAAACAACCTCTCACTCAAGGTCAACAAAACAAAGGAGATGATCGTGAACTTCAGGAAACAGCAGAGGGAGCACCTCCCTATCCACATCAACAGGACAGCAGTGGAGAAGGTGCAAAGTTAAGTTTCTCGGCATAAACATCACGGACAAACTGAAATGGTCCACCCACACAGACAGTGTGGTGAAGAAGGCGCAACAGCGCTTCTTCAACCTCAGGAGGCTTGAGAAATGTGGCTTGTCAACTAAAATTCTCAACAACTTTTACATATGCACAATTGAGAGCATCCTGTCGGGCTGTATCACCGCCTGGTATGGAAACTGCACCACACATAACCGCAGGGCTCTCCAGAGGGTGGTGCGGTCTGCACAATGCATCACCGGGGGCAAACTACCTGCCCTCCAGGACACCTACAGCACCTGATATCACAGGAAGGCCAAAAAGATCATCAAGGATAACATCAAGGACAACAACTACCCGAGCCACTGCCTCTACCACCGCTACCATCCAGAAGGCAAGGCAAGGTCAGTACAGGTGCATCAAAGCTGGGACCAAGAGACTGAAAAATAGCTTCTATCTCAAGGCCATCAGACTGTTAAACAGCCATTATTAACACACAGAGGCTGCTGCCTACATACAGACTTGAAATAATTGGCCACTCTAACAAATGGATCACTAGTCACTTTATTAATACCACTTTAATAATGATGTTTACATATCTTGCATTACTCATCCCATATGTATATACTGTAATTTATACCATCTATTGCATCTTGCCTATACCGCTCAGTCATTGCTCATCCATATATTTATATGTACATATTCTTATTCCATCCCTTTACTTAGATTTGTGTGTATTAGGTAGTTGTTGTGAAATTGTTAGATTACTTGTTGATTATTGCTGCACTGTCGGAACTAGACGCACAAGCATTTCGCTACACTCGCAATAACATCTTCTAACCATGTGTATGTGACCAATAAAATTGGATTTGATCATGTATGTCTATGTGTGGGAATACTTGAACAGATTTCTTAAATTAAAATCACTTAGAGCAGATTTCCTGGTGTTTTTTTTTACAGTATTTTATGTCCAACAATCAAAACAGTTTTTTTGTTGTTTTCTTTGCTCAGAAGACTTGAGGGCCAAATAAAACCAAAAGCGCCCGGTTGGGGAATCCTGCCCTACGGAGTACTCCACATCCACTTTTACATGGGCACAAACACTCGTTTTTTTCTCTTGTTATTTGCATTGGGGGCATTTATTGACTTTGAAACTTTTTTAAACCCCACATTAAAAGCAAATGCTACTTAAATATGAACAAATATAAATCATTGTTAATGTTTAGACAATTATTTTTATACATCATGAATAAATACAGGTTAATAACACTTCTACTATTACGAAATTCCGTGACCCGGAAGCACTTTTTTTTAGTGTTGCTGACGGGATGCTGTTCTCCACCATGAATAAGTCTAATCGGTTTCGGATGGGCAGTTTTAAAATATTTGATTTAATGTTGAATCAGCGAAACATTCATGAATTAACATGTCGGTTTGCTGTTGTTCTTCTTTCAATCTGCCAGTGTCTGGCAGACGATGGATACGAGATGGATGACTTTTTGAAAAGGGAGTACTCTCTTACCAAACCATACCAAGGTAGGCTATCCAAACGCTTTGCTTGCTTTGGTTTCGCAATCAGTAACTATTGTTTTGCTTTCTCGACAATGTTCACAAACATTTACGTTTGTAGTGTACAAAAACACTATTGAGGTATTCAGCAGATAAGTATAGTATTATTGTCTGTACGATATGGGTATTGGCAGGATAGTGTTAACTCAAGTATCTAACAGTACAGGATTGCCCAATCTCGGTCTTGGGGACGCCAAGGGGCGCACGTTTTGTTTATTGCCGTGCTAATTCAAATAATCAGATGATTAAGATTTTATTATTTGAATCAGCTATGTAGTGTTTGGGCAAAAAACACAAGTGACACCACGTCATGCAATTGCATTTGATTACACACACAACGGAAGCGGGTAGATTATTGACAGTGAAATAATAGGATGTAGTTAACATTTTTGGAGCGTTGTGTAATCCAAAGTGGATCACCACATTAAACAACCATTTAGTATTGACATTATTGGTAGATAAGTATTTTACAAATTGGTCCCTAATCTAAAAGGTCTTGACAAATCCATATTTGTTCTCATAGGTGAGCAAAGGTAATTTTCACATTGTTGTGATCCAATGGTGAAAACATTGGACAAAGATGTCCCTTTTTAAATGGCCTATATCAAGTTATACATATTGATTGTGTTTGTGTAGGGTTGGGCTCCTCCAGTTCCTCTTATTGGGACCTGATGGGCAATGCCATGATCACCACTGAGCATGTGCGACTGACCCCTGACTTGCAGAGCAGACAAGGAGCAGTGTGGAGCCGTGTTGTGAGTTCAGCTCTTTCCATCCCGAAGTAAAAACCAGCACACTACTGCTTATCCTTGAACAACCTGAAACCTCTACTGCACTTAGACTACGATGTATTATCTATAGGCCTAGCAGACATGCCACAACGTATGGCAAACGCATCACCTAATTTGTAGTGACTATACCATCAATTAGGCTTATGCTTCCTGACTACATGTACAATTCTATAGCACATAGCATTTCAATATACTACGACAGCTAACATGCCATGCCACAACCGTCTTTTCCTCATTCCCCGTACTGTCTGTCTCTATACGCTCCTACTGCAGCCCTGTTTCCTGCGGGACTGGGAGCTGCAGGTGCACTTTAAGATCCACGGCCACGGGAAGAAGAACCTGAATGGAGATGGAATGGCTCTGTGGTATACCAAAGAACGCATGCAGACTGGTACTGAGCTTGCACTGTCTAACACACAAACCAGGGTTACTTCCCAAAGTGCACCCTATCCCCTATATAGTGCACAACTTTTGTCCACCGCCCATAGGGTACCATATGAGGGTACCATTTGGGACACACACCAAGGTTAAAAGATAGTCTCAAGTGTTGTGGTAATATATTACAATGATCTCAGCATGGTCTTCCTAAAGTGTTGACTGCCAGGGTTTATCACCTGCAGGTCCTGTGTTTGGAAACATGAACCTCTTCACTGGCCTTGGAGTGTTTGTGGACACCTACCCCAATGAAAATAAGAACCATGAGGTATTACACTAACCCCCCCCCCCACCCCCCCATATGCTCACTCATACTCAGGTGGACACCCCCAAAACGTATTAGTGATGGGGGTTTGTCTATTCCCAAACACTCAGTCATGTATAATTAGTTTGGGTGTGCAATGTTGTGTGTTTACGCTGCGTCCTGTGTTTTCTTGCATCCCTCTTGGGCACACAGAAGAAGTACAATCCTTCGACTCAGGTAGCTACAGTAACCTATCAGCCAATCCCAGTCATCCTCTGGCTGAATTGAACAGTGCATGCTTATTTATTTCTATCCTCAACACTCCACCTATTTCATCATTGTTGACTCACCCACATCATGCATTTCTCATCCCTATTGTGTCATGCAATATGTGATGTACGAATGTACAGACTAGTGTCAGAAGTTGTTCCTGTTTACCTAAGACATTTGGATCTTGCAATGCTTAATGGATTTAGTCACTGTCTCTCCAATAGCAAAATATTTTCTAAATAGGGGTCATTTCAAAAAGCCATGACCCCCACCTCCGATTGTTCAGAAATAATTTCTGTAGTTAGAAATAGATACGATTAGCATTCCTGCAACAATTTTTTTTATTTAATAGGATTCATATAATATTCAATAGATATGGTACCTAACATTTGATTTGGACAACTTTTTTTTCTAACAATGAGTAAGACATGAGGAATCCAAAGAAATTGTAAATATCCACCCACGTACCCCAACAATGAGTATACACTATCAGTTATTTTTGCGTGATACATAGTATGGAACTGCAACTGAGCATTGTTTCTTCATACTCTGTAAATTATTCCCAGTGAAGTTAGTTTTTGCGTGATACATAGTATGGAACTGCAACTGAGCATTGTTTCTTCATACTCTGTAAATTATTCCCAGTGAAGTTAGTTTTTTTTCTTCCGTTCAAGGAAATTTGTCATTAAATCATCCTGAAATTAACAGGTTCTGGCCACTAGATGGTGCTGTTTATGCTTAATAATATGTTAAAGGGATAGTTTACCCAAATTACAGTCATCTTTTGGCTTCAGCTTTTCATTTTTTATTAATTTACAAATTAATAATTCCACTGACATTATGGGGTATAGTGTGTGCATACACACAATACCCCATAATGCCAAAGTGGAGTTATGTTTTTAGAAATGTTTACACACAATCTACTATATACATGTTTGGGTCGGATTGGCGTGGGGGGGTCCATGGATGGCTTTTGACCATTTTCTGGATTCCTCATGTGAGTGATTCCTCACTCATTGTGAGAATTTTTTTTGGTCCAAGTCAGATGTTAGGTACTATATTTATTGAATATTATATGAATCCTATTAATTAAATTGGCCACTTTGGGTTCAATCAATTATCTTAATTTCTCAGAGACCAACTTAATCAACTAAATGTTTCAGGAATGTTAATATTATTTGTTTCTAACTGGAACAATTTCAGAACAATCAGAGATTGCTCTTGTTTGTGCTTTTTGAAGTGGAATGACTCCTAGTGAACTTCTTTTGACCAAAGTAGTGCACTCCATAGTAAATAGGGTGCCATTTTCAGATGCAACCACTGTGTTTTAAAGGGATAGTTAGCATTGGCTTGCGAAACAACCCCTTAACTTCCTTCATACATAAAAATGGTATCCATGAGTTCATCTGACTCTGGATAAGTAATCTCGCAGTATCCCCCTGGTCACTGATTGACATTATCAGCTGGCTTATCACAACTTCCTCCGTCTCTGCAGAGGGTCTTTCCATACGTTTCTGGGATGGTGGGGAACGGGACTCTGGCTTATGAGCACGATCGTGATGGCCAGTCCACAGAGCTTGGCGGGTGCACAGCCCTGGTGCGCAACATCCCCCATGACACCTTCCTCCTCATCAGATACACCAAAAACCGACTGACGGTGAGAGAAACGCACAGGGCACCATGTTCAATAAAGTGTTCACTAACATTACATATTTATTGACCTATGTTTGACCTCCTGACCTACAGATACAGATCGACGTTGACGGTAAACAGGAGTGGCAGGACTGTCTGGATCTTCCAGGGGTACGTCTACCTCGGGGCTACTTCTTTGGAGCCTCCTCTGTTACTGGAGACCTGTCAGGTACTGGGCCTCTATGAACATCTCAGAACAATACTGTTTTTGGGGTTCACCATTTGCATTCTTCTCACTGGTTTTTGAAATCTGTTCATGGCAATCGGATCTTTAATTTCTGAATGGAGATTGGTGGAGATCCTGTAGTCGAGCGGTAACACTGGAGACCTGGGTTTGATCCCCAAGTCCACCCTTCCTACTGTGCTTCCACTTTCCTGTCTCCCTCTATGTTTCCAGCTGTCTGAATAAAGTGTGAAATGTTAAATGTTGGATTGTATTGATTTATGTGTGGCAAATAGCCTAGCGGTTAAGGGCGTTGGGCCAGTAACTGAAAGGTTGCTGGTTCTAATCCCTGAGCCAACTAGGTGAAAAATCTGTCGATGTGCCCTTTAGCAAGGCAATTAACCCTAATTGCTCCTGTAAGTCACTCTGGCTAAGAGTGTCTGCTAAATGACTAAAATGTCAAATGTATTTCTTCCTTCCTCTCATTTCCCAGACAACCATGATCTCATCTCTATGAAGCTGTACCAGCTGACTGTGGAGCGTACTCCGGAGGAAGAGGAGGAGGAAGAGCTCATCCCCAGTGTTGATAACTTTGAGCACTTGAACAAAGGTAAGATGATACAAGCCAACAGTTTCACGTCTTGCACGCATGGTTTGATTTTGTTTCAGAAAAGGTGTGATAATTGGTTTTGTCTGTCCAGTTTCAATTGAACTGTAGCATGAGGTCATTTTTTCTTTCTTCATGGTTGTTTGTCTCTCATTACAGTGGAGGTGCAAGAAGAGGGGATGAGTGGAGTCCAGCTCTTCTTCACCATAGTCTTCTCTGTCATTGGTATCTTTGTACTGGGGGTGGTGGCAGTGGTCATGTATGGGCGCTGGAAGGAGAACAGCCGCAAACGCTTCTACTAAGAGGGAGAGCTGGGTAGTCTATGGCTCCATCCCAAATGGCACCCTATTCTCTTGTTTATAGTGCACTACTTTTGAATAGGGGTCTAGTCAAAAGGTGAGCTCTCTGTAGGGAATAGGGTGCCATTTGGGATGTCGTCTGAGGGATGCTCTATGTGAATGAGGATGTAGATTTTTAAACATGCAACGAACATGCTGTCAGCCATACATAGCTTTACTACATAACAATTCCCTTACCTCAATAATACTTCAACTGCGACAAATGAACCGTTCTCGGACCATCTCGGCCCAAATAAATCAAACGTGACCCTTTTTTTTTTTATAACATTTTTTTTATACTGAGATTAATATTTTTTTGTCTTTTGTTTCACCTTAGTGTTTAACGTAGGAGGCCATGACCTGTGAATTGCTGACACTGTCATCAGCAGACTGCACTCACTTATATGCAGTGTGCATGATGGCTTCCAGCCTTTTTGTCATGTTCTGCCGTTGAGACTTCCGAATTGTTTGCACTGACATGAAATGCCCGTGAGAAGACTTCTATTGAGCTGCCATAATAACTAAGTAATGAGAGAATTGTTCTCAACAAAAGTACCTAGCTCGGGCCAGTTTAAGACCAGGGCCTTCATGATCGTAATGAATCAAATTATATTGCTGGGGGAACTGATCTGAGTTCAGCAGTCCTACTCTGAGATGTTTTCCTGAATATGGGCCCAGGTATCGCAATGTACATGCTAATCCTCTAGTTCTATATTTTGCTTCATGAGCTAACATTTGGCTCTTGGTTCTGTATTGCTGTGCTGTAACTACCATTTGCCTACAGTTGAAGTTGGAAGTTGACATACACTTAGGTTGAAGTCATTAAAACTAATTTTTTAACCACTATAGTTTTGGCAAGTCGGTTAGGACATCTACTTTGTGCAATGACACAAGTCATTTTTCCTACAATTGTTTACAGACAGAGTATTTCACTTATAATTCACTGTATCACAATTCCAGTGGGTCAGAAGTTTACATACACTATGTTGACTGTGCATTTAAACAGCTTGGAAAATTCCAGAAATGATGTCATGGCTTTAGAAGCTTCTGATAATCTAATTGACATAATTTGAGTCAATTGGAGGTGTACCTGTGGATGTATTTCAAGGCCTACCTTCAAACTCAGTGCCTCTTTGCTTGACATGGGAAAATCAAAATAAATCAGCCAAAAAAATTGTAGACCTCCACAAGTCTGGTTCATCCTTGGGAGCAATTTTCAAATGCCTGAAGGTGCCGTGTTCATCTGTACAAACAATAGTACAAAGTATAAACACTATGGGACCACGCAGCCGTCGTACCGCTCAGGCTAGGATTTTTCAACTGCACTTGGAGAAATGTCCTCTGGTCTGATGAAACAAAAATAGAACTGTTTGGCCATAATGACCGTTGTGTTTGGAGGAAAAGGGGGAGGCATGCAAGTCGAAGCACACCATCGCAAACCCCCCCACCCCCCAACACGGTGGTGGCAGCATCATGTTGTGGGGGTACTTGGCTGCAGGATGAACTGGTGCATGTCACAAAATAGATGGCATCACAAGGATGGAAAACAATGTGGCTATATTGAAGCAACATCTCAAGACATCAGTCAGGAAGTTAAAGCTTGGTCGCAAATGGGTCTTTCAAATGGACAATGACCCCAAGCATACTTCCAAAGTTATGGCTTAAGGACAACAAAGTCAAGGTATTGGAGTGGCCATCACAACGCCCTGACCTCAATCCCATAGACAATTTGTTGTCAGAAAAAGCGTGCGCGAGCAAGGAGGCCTACAAACCTGACTCAGTTACACCAGCTGTGTCAGGAGAAATGGGTCAAAGTTCACCCAATCTGTTGCGGGAAGCTTGTGGAAGGCTACCTAAAACGTTTGATCTAAGTTAAACCATTTTAAATGCAATGCTACCAAACACTAATTGAGTGTATGCAAACCCACTGGGAATGTGATGAAAGAAATAAAAGCTGAAATAAATCATCCTCTCTACTATTATTCTGACATTTCACATTCTTAAAATAAAGTGGTGATCCTAACTGACCTAAGACAAGGACCTTTTACAAGGATTAAATGTCAGGAGTTATGAAAAACTAGGTTTAAATTTATTTGGCTATGTAAACATCCGACTTCAACTGTATCATACTGTACGGGTTATTGGATTGTTTTCTCTGAAACGCTCTACCCTCTTTTGTAGGTTGTTAAACTGTTGTCCACCAGCTATCATCTCAAGCACAGATATCAAAACCGATCATCTCACCTGTGGCATATATAGATATATCTCAAAAATATAAATGCAACTATTTTACTGAGGTTCAGTTCATATAAGACATCAGTCAATTGAAATATAATCATTAGGCCCAAATCTACGGATTTCACATGACTGCACAGGACCAGCCAATCAGAATGTGTTTTTTCCCCATAAAAGGGCTTTATTGCAGACAGAAATACTCCTTTGTTTCATCAAATGTCCGGGTGGCTGGTCTCAAACGATCCTGCAGGTGAAGACGGTGGAGGTCCTGGGCTGGTGTGATTACATGTGGTCTGCGGTTATGTGTCCAATTGGACATACTGCCAAATTCTCTAAAATGACGGAGGCGGCTTATGGTAGAGAATTGAACATTACATTCTTTGGTAACAGCTCTGGTGGACATTCATGCGGTCAGCATGCCAAATTCATGCTCCCTCAACTTGAGACATCTGCCATTGTGATGTGTGACAACTGCATATTTTAGAGTGGCCTTTTTATTGTCCTCAGCACAAGGTGCTATGTAATGACGTGCCACACCTGTCAGGTGGATGAATTATCTTGGAAAAGGAGAAATGCTCACTAACAGGGATGTAAACAAATTTGTGCACAAAATGTAAGAAGCTTTTTGTGCATATGGAACATTTCTGGGATCTTTTATTTCAGCTCATGAAACAACCCTTTACATGTTGCGTTTTATATTTTTGTTCAGTATATTTATTCTAATTAATAATGTCAGCCTATATTTACCTTTATGATTGATCAAATGTCTCTTGTTCACCTGTGAAATTTTGTTGGTTGTTTTCTATGTTGACAATGTTTTTAAAACATATTATTGTTATGAAAAACTGTACATTGTCCATCCACGGTGTCGTTAAGCCTCGTGGCTAAACTGTAATTCCAAAATAAGATAAAGTAGCCTAACGGTTGGTTTGTAATCAGTTACATTACCAATCCTCTCCAGGCACTTATTTTCTGGTGCCTTACCTGGGTCGTATTCATTAATGCAAACTGTAGTAAAACTGTTTTGCAATGGAAACCGCTTAGAGCATTTGGGTTAACATTGCAAAAAGTTTTGCTACGGTATGCACAAATGAATGTCAGTCTCTAAAAGGTTAAAGGTCGTACGCGAGAGTCCAGGGCCGGCCCTGGGCATAAGCGACGTAGGTGGTCGCCGGCTGCTAGGGGGTCCCCCGACCCAATCATTAAAATGGTGTATTTTTATTTTAAGGTCTCAACTTACTGTTGAACGCAATATTGAAATTTGGTTGTGCATCGGTAGTTTTACTCATGTCATTCAATTAATTAGCCCATGGCAGCAAAAAAAAGTTATTGCTAAATTAATTTGTCCAGCTATCTACGTCTGAATTACTGACCGGGAACAAAGGGCAGGGGCCTCATTTAACCAACCATGCGTACATTTCTTACTAAATTCTGGCATTTGTGGAAGTCTAGGATTTGCATATGCAACAAATTTGTTGGGGTTTATCACACTGTCACAGGCAACATACTGTGCACGTTGTTTTTATAAATCAGAGCCATACTATGTTTGTTTGTGTGCTACAACCCCACCTGGAAAATGTCCTCCTGGAACAAGAGTTTCTAAAAGAAAGCACAATGGCAAATTTGATCACATTTCTGTTAGAGGCGTGGGCAGAATGTTTTAATATTTTTCAGGAAAAAAATGCATGCTGCCTATAGCAAGTGCCAAACACTGGATATACCTTCCTTTTGCATAAAATAAACATATTAGACATCATGGTGATATGTGATCTGCTTATTAACTGCATCTGTTTTATCATTAGGCCTGCTTTTTAATGTTTTTATTAGCCTACCATTGTTATAATTCCCGTGCATCAAATACCTCCATTTTCCGCAAAATAGCAATATTTGCTCGCAATACAGTTGATCAACCACTAGTTGTGTGCGTGGTTTGAGATTTGTGTGAATATAGGCCCACTTTCCTGTCATGTTCAAAATGGATAAATACCAACCTTTGCGGGAAAACTGAAGTATGCATGTTTGGATGCTTTTTTGTTGTTGTTGTTGTGCACACACCTTGATAAATCAAGCCCCAGGGGCCCTGACCTCCAGGGAGCCCCAAGTCACTCAAATATCATATTTACATGCCATGTCATGGAAAAATGTGTGGTATTTCAGGAAATTCCTTTTAAAATGTCTAAAATGTATCTCCGCCTCATGGCAAAATGTATAAAATTGCAAAAAAGTAGCTTTAAAACTGCAACGTTTTCTCTACACCCCATGGCAAATCTCCCCTAGGGCCCCCAAAAGGGTAGGGGCCCTGTATGAAACTCCAGCGCTGTATTTCTGTCAGTTCATGATGAAGCTCGAATAGATAGGGCCCGATGTGCTGTTTTAACCCAAAAGGTTTTCTTTAATGTTGACATCTATAGTTAAATATGTTTGGGACTGTGTGGAATGAGAGTAATTTATCGTGTCATAAAACATCTGGAAGCGACACAAACGTGACTATTTCAATCTTTATTTTGTGAATGCTGTTTGGCTTCTGTCAAATGTTAAATTCTTGGAAATCTACAGTTGTAAAATATTATCTTGTTGGTCTATATGAGGAGAATGTGCACTGTAGTGCTCTTGTGTCAAATCTTTTTGAATAAAAATGTCTATGACATTCTTTCTCATTTGGAAACGTCCTCCTTTGCCAAATGTCTATTTACCCCTCTTAGTGTTCTTAGACTGCTGTGACTAGGTAAAGAAGGAGGCATACTCCGGTTATGTATGGATAAAAATATATA
Organism: Oncorhynchus masou masou; assembly: GCF_036934945.1. Classification (NCBI taxonomy): domain Eukaryota; kingdom Metazoa; phylum Chordata; class Actinopteri; order Salmoniformes; family Salmonidae; genus Oncorhynchus; species Oncorhynchus masou. Next base: position 40,192,334 of record NC_088212.1, read on the forward strand.
TTTTTAACGTTGGTAATTAATACTGTAAACTAAGTAATTACCTCTTTAGCCAAGGACGGGAGGTGACGATGACTGGTGTTTCTGTTAACAGTAGATCATCTGGCATCCAGTAGATGATCAGGTGAAAGGGACACCTTCCAGTCCACTCAAACTCTGTAAATGTATAGAAAAGACAGGTCCTTGCCATCTACAGTATTTGCATACAGTCTATTCATTATTCATTGGCATTTACTTGTTGTAACTTAAAACATTTTGACGCTGTGTATAGTGGGGCGGGCTCTACTGTCTGTCAGGTAGTACACTTAGGTGTCAGTCTGCTCACCGCATTGTTCCCTTTGTGACACCAAGCTCCAGCCCTTACCTGTCAACACCCAGAAGGTTCAGTGTCACACCAATGGTACACAGGTATTATATCTGCTGTTTTAACTGAGGGAACATTGTGGATTACTTTTGATCACTTTGTTTGTAAGGTACTGTGTCCTCTTCGGTGATTTAAAAAAACATATATAATATATTTACTGAGATGTTTAAAAGTTATGTTGTTTAAAATCAGCACAATTATTTAGATTTGAAGTAGATGAAAAATATCTTATTGTACAAAGTATATCTAGACTTTAAAAGAACTGCAACAAGCTCTGAAAATGTGTAATTGTTAGTCATTGCTCTGTAATGGTAAATCCTGCAATGAATAGGAAGTCTCGATGGCAATTTAAATGTTAAATGAAATAGAAATGTGCTTGGAACAATACTTTGCATAGGAGTGGGGCTATAACATGTTTGGATAGGTCAGGCACCGTGCTCATTGTTGTCATACCAAACAGTGCTGTCTTGTCAACACTTCAACCATCAGACATGAGGAGTAGTCATGGTCACTTGAATCAACTGCTTTTCTACTCTAAAGCGGGATTAGACATTTTGTATCCTGTTTCATTTATTTGCACCGAAGAAAATAAGTGATACACAACAATAATATAGATAAAACATTTTTTTAAAGGCATGCAGGTGTGGTTGGAAGCCCACGGGATTATATAAAAACCACACTACAAAAAAAACAATATACAATACATAAGAACAAAAATGTAAAAAAGCTTTAAAACAGATACCAAAACCCACTAATCATAAATGTACAAATGAACCGATCAGCAATCACAAAAAAAGTATGTTTTGTTTAAATGTGTGTGAGAGAGTTGGGCTATATGGAGGAGATTACTGAGTAGTTTGGTTCATCAGGCTGACCCCCAGTGTTCAGTTGAAGTTATTGAGGGATGATGAGGTTTTGGCAATGTGAAGATAAGAATTCCAGAGTATGTATCTGGTAGAGAATTGACTATGTGAGGTGCGGCAGTGTGGAGGATGAAGGTTATCACAAGACTGTGTTATATAGATGGATTTCAAAATAAACTTGGAAGAATCCTTTGAGTGGTTTAGGTCAACTGTCTGGGAGGTATTAGTATTTGCCTTTTAAAATTCATAATTGGCGTACATTAGCGTCATCAAGCTATTGAGGGAGCTAAGGACCCTGGGACTGAACATCTCCCTCTGCAACTGGATCCTGGACTTCCTGACGGGCCGCGCCCCAGGTGGTAAGGGTAGGCAACAACACATCTGCCACGCTAATCCTTAACACTGGGGCCCCTCAGGGGCGTGTGCTTAGTCCCCTCCTGTAGTCCCTATTCACCCATGACTGCGTGGCCAAGCACGACTCCAACACCATCATTAGGTTTGCTGATGACACAACAGTAGGCCGGATCACCAACAACGAGGAGACAGCCTATAGGGGGGAGGTCAGAGACCAGGCAAAGTGGTCCCAGGACAACAACCTGCACAATCGAGAGCATCCTAACCAGCTGCATCACCGCCTGGTATGGCAACTTGCTCGGCATCTGACCGTAAAGGCACTACAGAGGCTAGTGCGTACGGCCCAGTACATCACTGGGGCCAAGATTTCTGACATCCAGGACATATATACTAGGCGGTGTCCGAGGAAAGCCCAGTCGCCCAAGTCATAGACTGTTCTCTCTGCTACCGCACGGCAAGCGGTACCAGAGCACCAAGTCTAGGACCAAAAGGCTTCTTAACAGCTTCTACCCCCAAGCCATAAGACTGCTGAACAACTAATCAAATGGCCACCTGGAGTATTTACATTAACCCCCCCCCCCTATCCCCTTTGTTGTTACACTGCTTCTACTCTCTGTTTATTATCTATGCATAGTCACTTTACAAATTACTTCGACTAACCTGTACATTGACTCGGTACCAGTACCCCCTGTATATAGCCTTGTTATTGTTATGTACATTTATTGTGTTACATTTTGATTGATTAGATATTTTACTTTCGTAAATATTTATTAACTCTCTTTCTTGTACTGCATTGTTGGTTAAGGGCTTGTAAGTAAGTGTTTCACAGTACGCTTGTACATGTGACAAATATGACTTGATTTACATAGACAAGATATTGAGTATCTTAAACAAAGGCTGCAGATGGAGCTAAGTAATTAGAGGTGGCTAGTCTTGAAAATGTATTTTGTATGAGTACTTTGTAGGTAGGAGTTATATGTACTGGCCCAGACAATATTACAGTAAATGAGATATGGGTCAATTAAGCTGTAGTATAGAGTTAGCGAGCCTTATGAACCAAACCACAAATCTTTCTGATGATACCAACAGATTATCACTTTGCTGCAGAATTTTTTAATATGATCTTTCCAGGATATGTTTTTATCAATTAGAGCTCCAAAGAATCTAGTGTTCCATTTCATTCCCATCAGCTGAGATTCTGGCTCTCTTTTTACAATACTTATTATTCTTACTATTGAATACAATAAAGTTGGATATTTTAAAGTTGAAAGGTAATTTTTTATCTTGAAACATTCAGAAAATGTGGCTATGCCAGAGTTGGCTTCATTAATTAGTGAATCAAAATTTGTGTGTGATAAAATCAAATTGGTTTCAGCAAAGTGAATGGGAAGTACGGTAGAAGTCACAGCAGCAAGGTCATTGATATAGATTTGGAATAACAAAGGTTAAATTATTGAACCCTGTGGGACGCCACAGGATATCGTGGCCCTGGTAGATGCACAGCCGTTTGCATAAACAAATTGTTCTCTATCATAAACATAACGATATAACCCATTATATGTATATTAATGAAAACGATAATAATGCAATTTAGAAAGTAATATTTCATGATCAATCCTGTCAAACGCTTTGGATACATTTAAAAAGATGCCAAGAATGTATCTGATTCAGAGGGGTTGGGTTAAATGTGGAAGACACATTTCAGTTGAATGCATTCAGTTGTACAACTGACTTTCCTTTTCCTTTCATTGTTGTTAAGTGCTGTAAATATTTTATCCACAAGTTGCAAAAGAGCCATATCTGTGGAGTAGTTTTTGCAAAACTATATTGGTGCTCATATAGAATGCTGTTGATTTAAATGTTTCAACAGTCGCTTATACACCATGTTTTTCTATGATTTTAGAAAAACATGGTAGTACAGATATTGGGCGATAATTTGTCAGGGATCTTGGATCCCCAGATTTATAAACCTTTGGCAATTTTTAAGTCTGTCGGAACAGTACCAGTTTGCATAGATTTGGTGATGGTATATGTTAGAGGCTCAGTGATCGAGGAAGACACTGATTTCACCAAAGAGGCACCAAACTCATCATGACTTGCAGCTGATATCTTTAAGTTAGCAATTACCTTTACATCTCCATTACCTCAGGAGGATCAAATTGAAGCAGAGAAGGGAAATGTAATCCAAGGGATTTTCATCAATTTTACATTTTCTTTGACGGAGGAACCCACATTCACAAAAAGGTTATTAAATTCACATGAAATAACATCAGGATCACTGTAGGTCTTATTTCCAACAATACATTGAGATGGGATAGTTGTAGATGCCTTTTTGTTATTCAACAGTTAATTAATGATTTTCCAAGTAGAATTTATATTATTTAAGGATTCTTGGAATTTGTTAGTAAAATATATTTTTGGGATATCTGAAGTAGGTGAGAAAATTTGTCATTATACTTTTAGTAATTTGCAGAAATCAAAGGAGAGGGATTTGTGAGAAACCTTTTCTACAATTTTTTTAATTTTTTTATGAGAATTCTTTGAGACCGGATGTAAACCAATGTTTCCAGAACCTTTCTGCTCCTCTCTTATGTGGTTTAACTAAGGAAAAGCCTGAACAAATAATATAACAAATATTGTGGTTAAACTCAAATATACAAATTGATTAAATACAAATTATTTTTGAAAAAAAATGCAAAAAAGGTATAATCTGTGTAAACAATATCATAAATAGGACTGGTGGAGTTATGTCACACATGCAGCTAACAAAAATATATGGAAATGTAAATTGAGGCAAGTGGAAGGGGGGGAAAGTAAGGAACTTGTATGTTTGCCGTGCATTAAAGACCAAAATTGGTTAAAGAAAATTGTGATAAATAAAAGTATATACCAGTTTCATATACGGACCAAAGAATTGACAGCTGTGCTATATAGATTGAAAAATAATTTCGATGTACCAATTCCATGGCACATGGTTTATGAACTGATATGCAAAATGACGCCAGATTCAAAATCTATAATTTTTCAATTTCAATTATTATACAACATTTTTGCAACCAATAGAATGTTATATATATGGGGGATACAACCTTCCCAGCTCTGCAGATTTTGCTGCGAAGAGAATAGTGGGTGATTTGAAAAGACATAGTCAATCGATCAATAATTTGAATAATACTTTTAGCAAAAATGTTTATCTTTAATTTATATCTGTAGAAACTATAAGAATAGAAAGGTTCAGAACTTTTGTGAAGCATCACAGCACAGTTGAAAAATATATGGCAAATAGATTCCAAAATGGATGATGTTGAGAGATAGATGGCGGGAGTTGAATGGAGCTGAAGGATGGGATTAATAAAATAACAAATGTAAAATGATCTGTGTCTGTGAAATGTATGTAGGTTCAGAACTTTTGTGAAACAGCACAGTTAAAGATATATGGCAAATAGAAGAAAAGAAGGGCAGAGGAAGGACTAAAAGCAAATCAAATATAACTATTGTAAAATACATTGTGTCTGTCAAATGTATATAGTGTGTATAAGCCTTTTAGTGTTGTTGTTCATTAGTTTACTCCAATTAGGGGAAGGGATAGTTGGGTTAGCGGAAAATAATAAAGAAAAATATATATATATTTTTTAATATATGTGTGTGCATATACAGTGGGGAGAACAAGTATTTGATACACTGCCGATTTTGCAGGTTTTCCTACTTACAAAGCATGTAGAGGTCTGTCATTTTTTATCATAGGTACACTTCAACTGTGAGAGACGGAATCTAAAACAAAATCCAGAAAATCACATTGTATGATTTTTAAGTAATTAATTTGCATTTTATTGCATGACATAAGTATTTGATCACCTACCAACCCGTAAGAATTCCGTCTCTCACAGACCTGTTAGTTTTTCTTTAAGAAGCCCTCCTGTTCTCCACTCATGACCTGTATTAACTGCACCTGTTTGAACTCGTTACCTGTATAAAAAAGACACCTGTCCACACACTCAATCAAACCGACTCCAACCTCTCCACAATGGCCAAGACCAGTGAGCTGTGTAAGGACATCAGGGATAAAATTGAAGACCTGCACAAGGCTGGGATGTGCTACAGGACAATAGGCAAGCAGCTTGGTGAGAAGGCAACAACTGTTGGCGCAATTATTAGAAAATGGAAGAAGTTCAAGATGACGGTCAATCACCCTCAGTCTGGGGCTCCATGCAAGATCTCACCTCGTGGGGCATCAATGATCATGAGGAAGGTGAGGGATCAGCCCAGAACTACACGGCAGGACCTGGTCAATGACCTGAAGAGAGCTGGGACCACAGTCTTAAAGAAAACCATTAGTAACACATTATGCCGTCATGGATTAAAATCATGCAGCACACGCAAGTTCCCCCTGTTCAAGCCAGCGCATGTCTAGGCCTGTCTGAAGTTTGCCAATGACCATCTGGATGATCCAGAGGAGGAATGGGAGAAAGTCATGTGGTCTCATGAGACAAAATAGCCCTGAAACCTGAAGGATCTGGAGAAGGTCTGTATGCAGGAGTGGGCCAAAATCCCTGCTGCATTGTGTGCAAACCTGGTCAAGAACTACAGGAAACGTATGATCTCTGTAATTGCAAACAAAGGTGTTTCTGTACCAAATATTAAGTTCTGCTTTTCTGATGTATCAAATACTTATGTCATGCAATAAAATGCACATTAATTACTTAATCATACAATGTGATTTTCTGGATTTTTGTTTTAGATTGTGTACCTATGATAAAAATTACAGACCTCTACATGCTTTTTAAGTAGGCAAACCTGCAAAATCGGTAGTGTATCAAATACTTGTTCTCCCCGCTGTATATACAGTGACAGTCAAAGGTTTGGACACACCTACTCATTCCAGGGGTTTTCTTTATTTTTACTATTTTCTACATTGTAGAATAGTAGTGAAGACACCAAACTTTGAAATAACACATATAGAATCATGTAGTAACCAAGAAAGTGTTCTGCGGTCAAACTCATCACTAACCATCTCAATTGGGTTGAGGTCGAGTGATTGTGGAGGCCAGGTCATCTGATATAGCACTCCGTCACTCTCCTCCTTGGTCAAATATCCCTCACACAGCCTGGAGGTGTGTTGGGTCATTGTCCTGTTGAAAAAAAATTATAGTCCCGCAAAGCGCAAGCCAGATGGGATGGCGTATTGCTGCAGAATGTTGTGGTGCCTTGAATTCTAAATAAATCACCAACAGTGTCACAAGTAAAGCACCATCACACCTCCTCCTTCATGCTTCACTCTGGGACTACAAATTTGGACTCAAACCAAAGGACAAATTTTCACCGGTCTAATGTCCATTGGTTGTGTTTCTTGGCCAAGCAAGTCTCTTCTTATTATTGGTGTCGTTTAGTAGTGGTATCTTTGCAGCATTTCGACCATGAAAGCTTGATTCTCGCAGTCTCCTCTGAACAGTTGATGTCGAGATGTGGCTGTCACCTGAACTCTGAAGCATTTATTTGGGCTGCAATTTCTGAGGCTGGTCTCTATCTCTAATGAACTTATCCTCTGCAGCAGAGGTAACTCTGGGTCTTCCTTTCCTGTGGCTGTCCTCATGAGAGCCAGGTTAATCATATCGCTTGATGGTTTTTGCAACTGCACTTGAAGAAACTTTCAAAGGTCTTTAAATTTTCCGGATTGACTGACATTCATGTCTTAAAGTAATGATGGATGGTCATTTCTCTTTGCTTATTTGAGCTGTTCTTGTCATAATATGGACTTGGTCTTTTACCAAATAGGGCTATCTTCTGTATGCCAACCCCTACCTTGTCACAACACAACTGATTACCTCAAACGCATTAAGAAGGAAAGAAATTCCACAAATTAAGTTAACAAGGTACATTTGTTCATTGAAATGCTTTCCTGGTGACGACCTCATGAATCTGGTTGAGAGAATGCCAAGAGTGTGCAAAGCTGTCATCAAGGCAAAGGGTGGCTACTTTGAAGAATCTAAAATATATTTAGATTTGTTAACTTTTTTGGTTAATACATGATTCTATACATGTTATTTCATAGTTTTAAAGTCTTCGCTATTATTCTACAATGTAGGAAATAAGAAAAACCCTTGAATGAGTTGGTGTGCACAAACTTTTGACTGGTACTGTATATATTTAAAAACAAATATATATACACTGCTCAAAAAATAAAGGGAACACTTAAACAACACAATGTAACTCCAAGTCAATCACAATTCTGTGAAATCAAACTGTCCACTTCGGAAGCAACACTGATTGACAATACATTTCACATGCTGTTGTGCAAATGGAATAGACATCAGGTGGAAATTATAAGCAATTAGCAGGTGGGGACCACAGACCACATCTCAGTTTCTATGCTTCCTGGCTGATGTTTTGGTCACTTTTGAATGCTGGTGGTGCTTTCACTCTAGTGGTAGCATGAGAAGGAGTCTACAACCCACACAAGTGGCTCAGGTAGCGCAGCTCATCCAGGATGGTACATCAATGTGAGCTGTGGCAAGAAGGTTTGCTGTGTCTGTCAGCGTAGTGTCCAGAGCATGGAGGCGCTACCAGGAGACAGGCTAGTACATCAGGAGACGCGGAGGAGGCCGTAGGAGGGCATCAAGCCAGCAGCAGGGCCGCTACCTCCGCCTTTGTGCAAGGAGGAGCAGTAGGAGCACTGCCAGAGCCCTGCAAAATGACCTCCAGCAGGCCACAAATGTGCATGTGTCTGCTCAAACGGTCAGAAACAGACTCCATGAGGGTGGTATGAGGGCCCGACGTCCACAGGTGGGGGTTGTGCTTACAGCCCAACACCGTGCAGGACGTTTTTCATTTGCCAGAGAACACCAAGATTGGCAAATTCGCCACTGGCGCCCTGTGCTCTTCACAGATGAAAGCAGGTTTACACTGAGCACATGTGACAGACGTGACAGTCTGGAGACGCCGTGGAGAACGTTCTGCTGCCTGCAACATCCTCCAGCATGACCGGTTTGGCGGTGGGTCAGTCATGGTGTGGGGTGGCATTTCTTTGAGGGGCCGCACAGCCCTCCATGTGTTCGCCAGAGGTAGCCTGATTGCCATTTAGGTACCGAGATGAGATCCTCAGACCCCTTGTGAGACCATATGCTGGTGCGGTTGGCCCTGGGTTCCTCCTAATGCAAGACAATGCTCAACCTCATGTGGCTGGAGTGTGTCAGCAGTTCCTGCAAGAGGAAGGAATTGATGCTATGGGACTGGCCCGCCCGTTCCCCAGACCTGAATCCAATTGAGCACATCTGGGACATCATGTCTCGCTCCATCCACCAACGCCACGTTGCACCACAGACTGTCCAGGAGTTGGCGGATGCTTTAGTCCAGGTCTGGGAGGAGATGCCTCAGGAGACCATCCGCCACCTCATCAGGAGCATGCCCAGGCGTTGTAGGGAGGTCATACAGGCATGTGGAGGCCACACACACTACTGAGCCTCATTTTAACTTGTTTTAAGGACATTACATCAAAGTTGGATTAGCTTGTAGTGTGGTTTTCCACTTTAATTTTGAGTGTGACTCCAAATTCAGACCTCCATGGGTTGATAAATTTGATTTCCATTGATCATTTTTGTGTGATTTTGTTGTCAGCACATTCAACTATGTAAAGAAAAAAGTATTTAATAAGAATATTTTATTCATTCAGATCTAGGATGTGTTATTTTAGTGTTCCCTTTATTTTTTTGAGCAGTGTGTGTATATATATATATAAGGGACTGGAAATTATGCAGACAAATACATTGATGGAAGCTAGAATCTATCTGCAATATTAAAGCTAATCTACTAACCTCCAAAAAGGGAAATCAATGGTGAAATACAGAGTTGGAAGATGTGAGAAAAGTCTGGTAAGCAGACTCTACATCGGCCTGATTACAAAAAAATTCTCATTAAATATTACGAATCAACTTAAAGCGCTTACAATTACTTTAGTTAAATATTCTACATGTAATGCTATCAATCATTCCCATCTGTTTATTTCAAGCTGCCAATGAGAAGTGGACAATTGGGAAATGTTCAGAAAATGTCAGTATAAAGTATACCTGTATAAAGTATACCACATTATTCAAAGACTTTATACAAATAGTATCAAAAAGGATGACAGATGTACTGGTCTCTCTTGTGGGCTTATAGTTGAGGGGATACAGATATCTGGAGTCTAAAGTATTCAAAAAGTCAGATGTCAGTGAGTGCTTCTCAATTTTAAATATATTTATGTTGTAATAACCAAATAGAAAACACATTTTTATCTTCATTATGAATCAAATCCAAGGTTGATGTAAGGATAACAATGAAACTACTAATGTCAGAATCGGGTGGCCGATAGAGGCATCCAATTACCACTTCTTTTTTTTTTACCTATCTGACTCCGCTATGCCTCCTTGCCCGTTCAACATTTCCTCATCTCCCACCCATTCTAATGTGACTATCCCCGATGCTTCTCCCTCTTTTTCCCCTGCCCCGCTACAAAGTTTCTCCCTGCAAGCAGTCACTGAGTCTGAGGTGCTAAAGCAGCTGCTTAAACTTGACCCCCCAAAAACATCTGGATCAAATGGTTTAGATTATTTCTTCTTTAAGGTTGCTGCCCCTTAAATCACCAAGCCTATCTCCAACCTGTTTAACCTGTCTTTCCTTTCTGGGGAGGTTCCCATAGCTTGGAAGGCAGCCAGCTCCTTTATTTAAAGGGGGAGATCGAGCTGATCCTAACTGTTATAGGCCTATTTCTATTTTGCTCTGGGGTTATAGGATTGGGCTTGTAACCGAAAGGTTGCAAGTTCAAATCCCCCAGCTGACAATGTACAAATCTGTCGTTCTGCCTCTGAACAAGGCAGTTAACCCACTGTTCCTAGGCCGTCATTGAAAATAAAATTTGTTCTTAACTGACTTGCCTAGTTAAATAAATAAAAAAATCTAAAGTGTTGGAAAAACTTGTCAATAATCATCTGACTGGCTTTCTTGATGTCTATAATATTCTTTTGGGTATGCAATCTGATTTCCGCTCAGGTTATGGATGTGTCACTGCAACCTTAAAGAACCTCAATGATGTCACCATTGACCTTGATTCTAAGCAATATTGTGCTGCTAATTTCATTAACTTGGCCAAAGCTTTTGATAGGGTTGATCATTCCATTCTTGTGAGCCAGCTAAGGAGTATTGGTGTCTCTGACGGGTCTTTGGCCTGGTTTGCTAACTACCTCTCTCAAAGAGTGCAGTGTATAAAGTCAGAAACTCTGCTGTCTCAGCCACTGCGAGTCACCAAGGGAGTACCAAAAGGCTCAATCCTAGGCCCCGTGCTCTTCTCAATTTACATCAACATAGCTCAGGCAGTAGGAAGCTCTCTCATCCATTTATATGCAGATGATACAGTCTTATACTCAGCTGGCCCCTCTCCGGATGTTGTGTTACATGCTCTACAACAAAGCTTTCTTAGTGTCCAACAAGCTTTCTCTACCCTTTACCTTGTCCCGAACACCTCCAAAACAAAGGTCATGTGGTTTGGTAAGAAGAAGGCCCCTCTTCCCACAGGTGTTATTACTACCTCTGATAGTTTAGAGCTTGACGTAGTCACGTCATACAAGAACTTGGGAGTATGGCTAGATGATGCATTGTCCTTCTCTCAGCACATATCATAGCTGCAAGCTAAAGTTAAATCTAGACTTGTTTTCCTCTATCGTAATCACTCCTCTTTCACCCCAGCTGCCAAACTAACCCTGATTCCGATGACAATCCAACCCATGCTAGATTACGGAGACATAGTTTATAGATCGACAGGTAAGGGTGCTCTCGGGCGGCTAGATGTTCTTTATCATTCGGCCATCAGATTTGCCACCAATACTCCTTATAGGACACATCACTGCACTCTATAATCCTCTGTAAACTGATCGTCTTTGTATACCCGTCGCAAGACCAACTGGTTGATGCTTATTAATAAAACCCTCTTAGGCCTCACTCCCCCCTATCTGAGATATCTACTGCAGCCCTCGTCCTCCACATACAACACCCGTTCTGCCAGTCACATTCTGTTAAAGGTCCCCAAAGCACACACATCCTTGGGTCGCTCCTCTTTTCAGTTCGCTGCAGCTAGCGACTGGAACGAGTTGCAACAAACACTGAAACTGGACAGTTTATCTCAATCTCTGCCTTTATAGACTCAATCATGGACACACTTACTGACTGCTGTGGCTGCTTTGTGTGATGTATTGTTGTCTCTACCTTCTTCACCTTTGTGCTGTTGTCTGTGCCCAATAATGTTTGTACCATGTTTTGTGCTGCCACCATGTTGTGTTGCTACCACTATGTTGTGTTGCTACAATGTTGTTGTTATGTTGTTTTGCTACCATGCTGTGTTGTCATGCGTTGCTTGCTGCCTTGCTATGTTGTTGTTTTAGGTCTCTCTTTATGTAGTGTTGTGTTGTTTCTCTTGTAGTGATGTGTGTTTTGTCTTTTGCGTTTTGGTAGGCCGTCATTAGAAATAAGAATGTGCTCTTAACTGACTTGTCTAGTTAAATGAAGGTTAAATATAGTTCATGCCTTACATGTCCAATACAACCACACATTTGTGTTAATTTTGTTAGTTCGGGTGCACTTCCTATGGAATGCACATTGACACAGTCCACATAACACCACTGAAGACCTCAAGAGGGTTATGACATTTAGAGCAATGTGTTTTGTTTGGGTCATGTGGTTGGGTGAAACACATGAACAAAGTAGAGTAAATATGGGTGTGGTGTGTATGCGTGTGTGTCAAATCAGTGGACTATAGCTGAGTCACATGGGGGGGGGGGGGGTTGGGCCGTTCATCGGGGAAGAAATTCCCATTCATATGTGCCCTCTCCATTTCGATGAGTTTAGGGCCCAGTTTGAGTTGATCTGCCAGGAGTTTATTGGCCTTGAATTCTGTGTCATGCCAAGCTGCAGTCTTTACGTTCTCAATTCCATCGATTAAAATGTTATTGAGCCTCGATAGATTTTCGAGGTAGTCTTCTTTGAAAGAGTGCTTGTCAGGTGTTTCGTTTGGAAAATGGTGAAATCCTCAGACATGGTTTTGAATGCGGTCTGGCTGGTGACATTCGCACCCTTTAGCTCCTCCCCCATCCTGTTATCATTCAAATGAACGGTAAGCACTAACGGTTCAACATGATATTGAATTGTGTGTTTTTCTTCAGGTCAATGGGATCATCGCCATAAGGAAATATGAATCGTCCCTGTGTGAACTGCTTGAAAGGTTTTGTCACCTTCCTCAACTTCATCTGCTGGGTAGGTTATCATGCTCTTTATGGTCTCTAAAACGTGGTGACATCTGTAATATCAAACTCAGCCTGTAGAGGGGATGAAAGCATAAACATCACTTTATTCAAGATACTTTCTTTATTCCGATACTACTGTCACCAAAACAAACGTTTTCCTAAGTTATTTAAACATTTTCATGTCAACAATTTGAGAGATCTACTGGATCATGTATTCCCCTTTTTGACCCCAAAGTAAGCCTTTTACACTTGTGTCTTCCAAGTTGTGTGGTGCCTTCATCGTGGGTTTTGGAGAGTTCCAGATGATGCACTCTAGATTTGGCTCCCTCATCACATCCTTCTGGCCCATATACCCTGCCAACACCCTGATAGTCACGGGTACCATTGTGACGTGTGTATGCTTCCTGGGAATCATGGGGGCCCTGATGGAAAACCGCTGTATGCTCATCACTGTGAGTCTGCACACATATTCTTTCTTTCTTTTATTTATGTCATTTGTCAGGGACCATGCACAGTAAGTCCCAAATGGCACTCTATAGCCCCCCGGTCAAAAGTGGTGCACTCTCAAGGTGCCATTTGGGACGCGCCCATGGTCTATGAGTAATCCGGGATCCGTTGTGTAATTGCAGTTTTTCATCCTGCTGTTTATCTTGATGCTGGTGGAGCTGGCCATGGCCTGCGTGTTTCTGGTGTACGAGAGGGAGGTAAGAAACATCTAAAAGGGTTCTCTGCTGTCCGTATGACTTCTATTGACTAAATAAAGGTAATGGTGCTAGTAGAAGTCATGTAAGCATGTGACCTGTTTGCAATACAGATTGACAATTTCTTTGAGAAAGACCTGATGCGTAGCTTGGAGACATACAAGAATTCTACGTCAGAGGGGAACGTAACCATTAAAGAGGACTTTGATGTGGTCCAGCATATTGTGAGTATTCAGTAGTTATAACGGTAAATTCATACATATCGCACTGTATACATAATACAAGCTGTACCTAGACCTCCATGACATTCCAATACATTTCTCTATTCTGCTTGCCTGGACAATGTTGTTACAGGGTGGTAACCCAGTGGGTTTGCTGTGTTTAGTTCAGGTGCTGTGGGGTCCACGGCGTGGCAGACTGGGAGGGCAACGTGCCCCTCTCCTGTTGTACCAAAAACCCCTGTAACATCATCCCCCAACCCAACTGGCAGGAGGTGTGCTTGATTCTCTGTCAACATCCCAAAAGGTACTATTCACTATATAGTGCACTGCTTTTGACCAGAGCCCTATGGGCCCTGGACATGTGTAGTGCACTATAAAAGGGAATAGGGTGTCATTTTGGATGCAGAATTTCATCTTAAAAAAAAAAAGAAAAAAAAAGAAGTATCAAAAACAGCCACAACAATATGACCTCTGTCTCTTTCAGGGCTGCCATATGAAGCTCAGGAACTGGTTTGCGAGGAACTTTCTAAGCACTGGAGCAGGTGTCGTCTCCCTTTTCATTCTACAGGTACAGGAAACATCACCTTCTACGTCTAATCTAAATTGGGTCAATGTGATTACCAGCATAGGAATATACAGTGGGGCAAAAAAGTATTTAGTCAGCCACCAATTGTGCAAGTTCTCCCACTTAAAAATATGAGAGAGGCCTGAATTTATTTGCAAATTATGGTGGAAAATAAGTATTTGGTCAATATCAAAAGTTTATCTCAATACTTTGTTATATACCCTTTGTTGGCAATGACAGAGGTCAAACGTTTTCTGTAAGCCTTCACAAGATTTTCACACACTGTTGCTGGTATTTTGGCCCATTCCTCCATGCAGATCTCCTCTAGAGCAGTGATGTTTTGGGGCTGTTGCTGCGCAACACGGACTTTCAAAGATTTTCTATGGGGTTAAGATCTGGAGACTGACTAGGCCACTCCAGGACCTTAAAAATGCTTCTTACGAAGCCACTCCTTCATTGCCCGGGCGGTGTGTTTGGGATCATTGTCATGCTGAAAGACCCAGCCACGTTTCATCTTCAATGCCCTTGCTGATGGAAGGAGGTTTTCACTCAAAATCTCATGATACATGGCCCCATTCATTCTTTCCTTTACACGGATCAGTCGTCCTGGTCCCTTTGCAGAAACACAGCCCCAAAGCATGATGTTTCCACCCCCATGCTTCACAGTAGGTATGGTGTTCTTTGGATGCAACTCAGCATTCTTTGTCCTCCAAACACGATGAGTTGAGTTTTTACCAAAAAGTTATATTTTGGTTTCATCTGACCATATGACATTCTCCCAATCTTCTTCTGGATTATCCAAATGCTCTCTAGCAAACTTCAGACGGGCCTGGACATGTACTGGCTTAAGCAGGGGGACACGTCTGACACTGCAGGATTTGAGTCCCTGGCGGCGTAGTGTGTTACTGATGGTAGGCTTTGTTACTTTGGTCCCAGCTTCCTGCAGGTCATTCACTAGGTCCCCCCGTGTGGTTCTGGGATTTTTGCTCACCGTTCTTGTGATCATTTTGACCCCACGTGGTGAGATCTTGTGTGGAGCCCCATATCGAGGGAGATTATCAGTGGTCTTGTATGTCTTCCATTTCCTAATAATTGCTCCGACAGTTGATTTCTTCAAACCAAGCTGCTTACCTATTGCAGATTCAGTCTTCCCAGCCTGGTGCAGGTCTACAATTTTGTTTCTGGTGTCCTTTGAAAGCTCTTTGGTCTTGGCCATTGTGGAGTTTGGAGTGTGACTGTTTGAAGTTATGGACAGGTGTCTTTTATACCGATAACAAGTTCAAACAGGTGCCATTGATACAGGTAACGAGTGGAGGACAGAGGAGCCTCTTAAAGAAGAAGTTACAGGTCTGTGAGAGCCAGAAATGTTGCTTGTTTGTAGGTGACCAAATAGTTATTTTCCACCATAATTTGCAAATAAATTCATAAAAAATCATACAATGTGATTTTCTGGATTTTTTTTCCTCATTTTGTCTGTCATAGTTGAAGTGTACCTATGATGAAAATTACAGGCCTCTCTCATTTTTAAGTGGGAGAACTTGCACAATTTGTGGCTGACTAAATACTTTTTTGCCCCACTGTAATTACTATAGAAATACAAGTGGTCATTCTTTTTATGATTACCACCAGCCTGTTTCCTCTTCCTTAGTCTGTATGTACTTTGGTCTGAGTTAGAATGTACTGACTATGTATCCAAAACATGTTTTTGTTCTTGTTTGCAGTTCATTTGCATGTGTTTCACCATCCCCATCTTCTGCCAGTTCAGTCGTAATGGATATGGTTACAAGTGAAAGGAGAACCCATGACTTTCAACTGGCTTATTACGCAATACAGGATCTCATTAACAGGAGACAAAATAACAATAGATTAAATTATGTAGAGCTTTTTAATACATGAAAATTCTCAAAGATGTATTGATGTCCTATGTGGCTCAGTTGGTAGAGCACGGCCCTCGCAAAGCCGGGATTGTGTGTTTGATTCCCACGGGAGAGCATTGCGATGCACTCACTGTGAGTCGCTCTGGATAATAGCGTCAGCTAAATGACTAAAATGTAGATGTAATAAGGATATCTTTTTCCTTCAGATGTTTAGCTTTTGTTTGATTGTTTATTTAAGCAATAAGGCCCGAGGAGGTGTGATATATGGCGAAGGGCCTTCTATGCAGGATGCAACACGGAGTACCTTATTGCTTTCATTAACTGGTTACCAACATCATTAGAACAGTAAAAATAAATGCTTTGTCATACCCGTGGTATATGATCTGATATACAACGGCTGTCAGCCAATCAGCACTCAGGGCTCGAACCACCCAGTATATAATTAATCAATAAGGCACAAAAGGCTGTGATATATGGCCAGTATACCACAGCTAAGGGCTGTTCTTATGCACAACTCAACGCAGAGTAATTATAAACTGAGTGGTTCGAGCCCAGAATGCTGATTGTCTGACAGCTGCGGTATATCAGACTGTATACCACGGGTACATGTATTTTTCTGCTCTAATTACGTTGGTAACCAGTTTATAATAGCAACAAGGCCCCTCGGGGGTTTATATTTAACCTTTCTGAGAGAAGTAATGCTATGAGTAGTAATACTTAGCATATGACCAAGTATCTAACAAAATAAATTGGCAAGAACAGTTGCTATTGACACTTTTGAGTAATTTGAGCACAGGAGGTTGCTGGCACCTTAATTGAGGACAACGGGCTCATGGTAATGGCTGGAGTGGAATTAGTGGAATGGTATCAAATACATCAAACGCACGGTTTACATGTGTTTGATGCCATTCCATTTGCGCCGTTTCGGCCATTATTATGAGCCGTCCTTCCCTCAGCAACCTCCTGTGAATTTGAGCTATCGTTCTGTATTTTTGTGTTTTAATTTCATTCTGGATGAATTGCACCGTAGAAACTAATATGTATGTATGTTATTGTGATTGTTTCAAAACCACAGGTAAATTAACATTAATCAACTGGATTCTTGACTGCTCATACCTGTCTATTAAACCATAGATTCGCAATAAAAATTTGGATGTGCATAAAAACCTTTTTACTCTTAGTGTCATTCTGGATGCATTTGGAAAGTCTTCAGACCCCTTGACCTTTTCCCCAAAAAAATGTACATTACAGCCTTATTCTAAAATAGATTTTAAAAAAAGAAAAAAGAAATCCCCTAAAAAATTCCCCTCATCAATCTACACACAATTCCCCATAAAGACACAGCAAAAACAGGTTTTTAGAAATATCACATTTACATAAGTATTCAGATGCTTTACTCAGTACTTTGACTGAGTAAATAACCTACTTTGACAGCGATTACAGTCTTGAGTCTTCTTGGGTATGACGCTATAAGCTCAGCACACCTGTATTTTTGGAATTTCTCCCATTCTTCTCTGCAGATCCTCTCAAGCTCTGTCAGCTTGGATGGGGAGCTTCACTGCACAGCTATTTTCAGGTCTCTCAAGAGATGTTCGATCGGGCTAAAGTCCGGGCTCTGGCTGGGCCACTCAAGGACATTCAGAGACTTGCTCCAAAGCCACTCATGCATTGTCTTGGCTGTGTGCTTAGGGTTGTTGTCCTGTTGGAAGGTGAACCTTTTCCCGAGTCTGAGGTCCTGAGCGTTCTGGAGCAGGTCTTCATCAAGGATCTCTCTGTACTTTGCTCCGTTCATCTTTCTCTCGATCCTGACTAGTCTCCCAATCCCTACTGCTAAAAAACATCCCCACAGCTTGATGCTGCCACAACCATGCTTCACCGTAGGGATGGTGCCAGGTTTCGTCCAGA
This sequence comes from Oncorhynchus masou masou, assembly GCF_036934945.1. Classification (NCBI taxonomy): domain Eukaryota; kingdom Metazoa; phylum Chordata; class Actinopteri; order Salmoniformes; family Salmonidae; genus Oncorhynchus; species Oncorhynchus masou. The sequence goes on from NC_088212.1 coordinate 40,210,445, forward strand.
CGTGACGCTTGGCATTCAGGCCAAAGAGTTCAATCTTGGTTTCATCAGACCAGAGAATATTGTTTCTCATAGTCTGAGAGTCTTTAGGTGCCTTTTGGCAAACTCAGAGCGGGCTGTCATGTGCCTTTTGCTGAGGAGTGGCTTCCATCTTGACACTCTACCATAAAGGCCTGATTGATGGGGTGATGCAGAGATGGCTGTCCTTCTGGAAGGTTCTCCCATCTCCACAGAGGAACTCTGGAGCTCTGTCAGAGAGACCATTGGGTTCTTTGTCGCCTCCCTGATACAAAGCCTGTCTCCCCCGTTTGCTCAGTTTAGCCGAGTGGCCAGCTCTAGAAAGAGCCTGGGTGGTTCCAAACTGCTTAATTTAAGAATGATGGAGGCATCTGGGCTCTTGTGGACCTTCAATGCTGCAGAAAATGTTTTGGTACGATTCCCCAAATCTGTGCCTCGACACCATCTGGTCTCAGAGCTCTACGTACAATTCCTTCGAACTCATAGCTTGGTTTTTGCTCTGACATGCACTGTCAACTGTGGGACCTTATGTAGACAGGTATGTGCCTTTCCAAATCATGTCCAATCAATTGAACTTACCACAGGTGGACCCCAATCAAGTTGTAGAAACATCTCAAGGATTATCAATGGAAACAGGATGCACCTGAGCTCAATTTCAAGTCTCAAAGCAGGGTCTGAATACTTATGTACATTTCAGTTTTGTATTTGTTATAGCAAAAATTCTAACCTGTTTTTGCTTTGTCATTATGGGGTATTGTGTGTAGATTAATGAGGAAAAAAACAACGTAATCAATTTTAGAATAAGGCTGTAAAGTAACAAAATGTGGAAAGTCAAGGGATCTGAATACTTTCCGAATGCACTGTAAATATACTGTATGATTGAAACAACAATGAGTAATCTTTTTCTTCATTAAGTATTTCTGAACATAGTTTTTTTATGGTAGAAAACAACAGCCCCAAATTTCCCTCAGCGTAAGGGAGAACAGGGTTCACATCTTTGCTAAACGTGGCAGAGGAGGCTGGCGGGAGAAGCTATAGGAGGATGAGCTCATTGTAATGGCAGGAATGGAATAAATGGAATGGTACCAAACACATAAAGCACATGGAAACAACATTCATTTAATTCCAGCCTTTACAATGAGCACCTCCTACCAAACCTCTTCGCACCAGCCTCCTCTGGAATGTAGGTAATGCGTAACAGAAGTTGTCATTTTGTCTTTCCCCTCAGTGCTATTTTGAAATGCACGCCCTGCACAAGTTCTCAGTATAGATTTACCATAATATACCCTAGAATAAGGAAGTAGAATGTATTGAGAACAGGAAGTACCAGTACAGCCAAGTCAAAGGTGCAGTACATTCTCTACACAACGGATTGTAAAGGGTATCGGGCTTGATTAAAACTTGTATCACTATTTCAACTGACAAGGTAAGTACAATGTCTCAATTGTATTCATTTAAATGTAAAATAGTGACAACATTTGATTGTCTTTAGATTGTTATGAGTGATGTGACTAGTCTAATAGACATCAAGGGATAAGAGAAATTGGTCATGTGTATATAAAAAGCATAGGAGGTTGGTCTCACATTAGTTGGGGAGGAAGGGCTCGTCGTAATGGCTGAAGCGAAACAGTATCAATGATGCCATTTCTTTCTTTCCGTTCCAGCCATTTTTACGAGCCGTCCTCCCCCCGTCAGCCGCCTCCGCTAGATTATTCTCAGATTTATGAGAATAATCTAAAATTAAATGTTGGGAGTGTTATATATTGAAAACATGTATATTTAATATAAAAACAACAGTTCTCCAGTAAAATCATATAACAACAAAGATGAAGAGGTTTGGGGATTCTTAGGCCGTGTTTATACAGGCAGCCAAATTCTGATATTTTTTTCACTAATTAGTCTTTTGACCAATCAGATCAGCTCTGAAAAAGATTTGATGTTAGAAGATCTCATGTGATTTTTCAAAAGACCAATTAGTGAAAAAAAGATCATATTTGGGCTTCCTGTGCAAACTCAGCCTTAGAGGTTGTTTGGCTCAGTGAGGCACATTTAAATATGGCTAATAATCACAGATACAGATTTGGGTTAGACACATTGCACAGGTTGGTGGCACCTTAATATGGGAGGACAGGCTTATGGTAATGGCTGGAGTGGAATTAGTGGAAAGGTATCAAATACAGTACCAGTCAAAAGTTTGGACACACCTCCTCACTCAATGGTTTTTCTTTATTTTTACAATTTTCTACATTGTAGAATTATAGTGAAGACATCACTGTGAAATAGCACATATGGAATCATGTAGTAACCAAAAAAGTGTTAAACAAATCTAAATTTATTTTATATTTGAGATTCTTCAAAGTAGATGACCTTGGCCCTGAAGAAAGCTTTGCACACTCTTGGCATTCTCTCAACCAGTTTCACCTGGAATGCTTTTCCAACAGTCTTGAAGGAGTTCCCACAAATGCTGAGCACTTGTTGGCTGCTTTTCCTTCATGCTGCGGTCCAACTCATCCCAAACCATCTCAATTGGGTTGAGGTCGGGGGATTGTGGAGGCTAGGTCATCTGATGCAGCACTCCATCACTCTCCTTCTTGGTCAACTAGCCCTTACACAGTCTGGAGGTGTGTTGGGTCATTGTCCTGTTGAAAAGCAAACAACAGTCCCACTAAGTGCAAACCAGATAGAATGGCGTATTGTTGCAGAATGCTGTTGTAGCCATGCTGGTCAAGTGTGCCTTTAATTCTAAATAAATCACAGACAGTGTCATCAGCAAAGCACACCATCACACCTCCTCCTCCATACTTCACGGTAGGAACCACACATGCAGAGATCATCCGTTCACCTACTCTGCGTCTCACAAAGACACAGTGGTTGGAACAAAAAATCTCAAATTTGGACTCAGACTAACAGACAGATTTCCACCAGTCTAATGTCCATTGCTTGTATTTCTTGGCCTAAGCAAGTCTCTTCTTATTATTGGTATCCTTTAGTAGTGGTTTCTTTGCAGCAATTCAAAGGCCTGATTCAAGCAGTCTCCTTTGAACAGTTGATGTTGAGATGCGTCTGTTACTTGAACTCCGAAGCATTTATTTGGGCTGCAATTTCTGAGGCTGGTATCTCTAATGAACTTATCCTCCTCAGCAGAGGGATCTCTGGGTCTTCCTTTCCCGTGGCGGTCCTCATGAGAGCGCTTGATGGTTTGTCCGACTGCACTTGAAGAAACTTTCAAAGTTCTTGACATTTTCTGAATTGACTGACATTCATGTCTTTAAGTAATGATTGACTGTCATTTCTCTTTGCTTATTTGAGCTTTTCTTGCCATAATATGGGCTTGGTGTTTTACCAAATAGGGCTATCTTCTGTTTACCACCCCCTACCTTGTCACAACACAACTGATTGGCTCAAACGCATTAAGAAGGAAAGAAATTCAACAAATGAACTTTTAACAAGGCACACCTGTTAGTTGACATGCATTCCACTACCTCATGAAGCTGGTTAAGAGAATGCCAAGAGTATGCAAAGCTGTCATCAAGGCCAAGGGTGGTTACTTTAAAGAATCTAAAACATAAAATATATTTTGATTTGTTTTTGGGTACTGCATGATTCCATGTGTTATTTCATAGTTTTGATGTCTTCACTTTTATTGTACAATGTAGAAAATAGTAAAAATAAAGAAAAACCTTGAATGAGTAGGTGTGTCCAAACTTATGACTGGTACTGTACATCAAGCACATGGTTTCCATGAGTTTGATTCCATTACATTAGCTCTGTTCCGGCCACTATTATGAACCGTCCTCCCCTCAGCAGCCTCCTGTGATTGAGTGCGTGTACAATTCCACCCACATTTCCACTCTGCAGTGGGTCGAAACACTTATGTTGGTATTCTTTCACTGATTTTTCCTCAAGGAATAAGGACTCTATTCAATCTGTAAAACTGAAGTGTTACAGAGTTTGCCATAGAAATCAAAACTGCATTGGTCTAAACATGTTAAAAACTATGATGAAACCATTTAAAAATGTTCAGCCGAGTCCCATGGGTAAATTTAAAAGGAAGTAAACCAGATACAGCAGGCTAATTTCCTCACACTGTGACACTTGATGGCCTTGCTACTCCCTCACAAACAGTACCCAGTTCCTTTTAATATCTTCAGATGGAGAGAGAAAAATCTGACTCAGTGATGTTATTACTATTTTTAACAATTGTTGCTGTGTATTTGTGTGGTATATGTTGCTGTTTTCACTGACGGTCTCTGTGTTAAAGACAAGCTTATCATTAATGTATTGGCATAATATGTGTTTATCTGTCTCTTGTTTATTTTGCAGGTCTGGAAGCACTTCTGGGAAATGGCTCAAAATTGCCTCAAGTGTTTGAAATACACCATGTGTATGGTTAACTTCTTGTGCTTTGTACGTATCTCCAACATTCACCTATTAGCCTTCTACTCTTACTTCCTCAATGAGATTGAAACCCATGTTCAGGGTTGGGGAGTAACTGATTACATGCAATCAGTTACATGTAATCTGATTACAAAAAGCATTACAGTAATTGGTCACGTGAAAAGAAAAAAATATTGTAATCAGATAAACAGATACAGTACTTCGTAAAAACTACATGATTACTTCTTGGATTACTTTTAAATTCAGAAAAAAATACATTGACACCTTTCTGTTTTCTCAATGACATTCAAATCAGCATTGAAAAAGGCACAAGTTGAAGTTTGTCCCACCTGAGAGAGTCTGACCACTAGTCAAAGACCACTATGAAGACACATAAAATGTGTTTCACGGATACATTGTCTTCTTCTACTGCCTCAAGGTTAAGGGGGGGAGTAATCAAAAACGGTTACAATTTTGGACAAGTAACGAATTACATTTAGAAAGTTACGTACCCAAAGCAACCCTTCCCATGTTCAATATTTCAATTTCCATTTATCCTGTATAAGGTGCATTTTAGGACAGCCTCCTCCTGATGAGACTGTCCCTAATATAGACACAATTATGTCACATGACACCATATTCTGTATGATGTATGTTGACGCCATGTTGTGTTTGGGTCAGATGTGTGGAACGGCAGTGTTTGGTTTTGGAGTGTTCCTGATGTTGAACACCAAGGTTTCTGCTCTCATCCCCACCCTGGCCACCTTGAATCTGGCCAACACACTCTTCATCACTGGCATCATCATCACTTGCGTGTCCTTCCTGGGGTTCCTGGGGGCTCTTAAAGAGAACCGCTGCCTCCTCATCACTGTAGGTCTCACATATCTGACATTATTTTGTATTCATCAGACATGTCAGTATCTTCATTCACTGTCCTTGCTTTAAACTGACTAACAAAAACTGGTAAATAACCTATTTTTAGTGATCTAGGTACAATCATTCATTAAAAGTGCAACGTGATAACATAAGGATTTTCCAGAAGGATGTACACAAACTCCATTTTTCTTGGTTTGCAGTTTTTCATCCTGCTGTTCATTCTGATGTTGGTGGAACTGACTGTAGCCTGTCTACTGCTGGTATATGAGAAAGAGGTAAGATAAAGCAGGTGTACCATCAGATGTTGGTAGGTTAAGGGGTGAGAGAAAATGAAGTGAAGAGATCATTAATACATTACTAATGAGGACTTATACCAGGAAAATCAGGAGTTGAGAGAGGGCCAGGGTTGTGAGGAAAGGTCAAAGATGATAGGTGACGTTTTATGAGACGTTCATACTGCTAAGAAATGAATATGTGCGCTTAGATTGACAGATTCCTAGAGGAGGATCTCACAGAAAGTCTGATGAAATCCAGGGAGTCAACTAAAGGTGTGAATTCCACAAACACGGACGACTGGGACATCATTCAGGTCACGGTGAGTGTGAATTGAGAAACAATTAAACTTTACAATGAAACTTGGATGACCCTTCTTTCACCCTGCCATAGTTCCGAACAAAATTGAGTGGAAATATGTAGCACATGAAATGACGCTGCTTTTCTCATGCTCAATTCTATTACATTTAGTTCCAGTGCTGTGGGATTCACAACTCAAGTGACTGGAAGGACAAAGTGCCTCTGTCCTGCTGCCGAGAAAGCCCATGTGTTCTCAAGACGCCAGTATACTGGAAGGCCGTATGACATCACATATACAATATCCTCTCATGATTAACAAGCCTCAAATGAACTACAATACTGTAGAAAAACATAGCCGATGTCACTCAATAAGGATATTTTCTCTTCATCTCAGGGTTGTTACAATAAGCTGAAGGTGTGGTTTGAGGAGAACTTCCTAGTCACCGGTGTTGGTGTGATTGTGCTCTGCATTATCGAGGTATGATCGGTGATAGGTTTATATTGGCATTCACGTAAAAAAAAAAAAACATTCCAGACCAGAAGCATCTTGTCACCTGGTCCATCTGGTGAAAACGAGTGGATTATATATATAGGGACTAGTGTGCCATTTGGTACGCACCCCATATTCCTTAGACGCGAGGCCTATACACTATCTTGAATAGTGTCTAAGGAATATGGTGTGCGTCCCAAAAGGCACACTAGTCCCTATATAGTGCACTACTTTTCACCAGATGAATAGGGTGCCATTTGGGATGGTGTTGCATAACTATACCATAACACCATGTAGGCTAACACATTCATTTTGTTTTTTTTTCTGTTGGTAGGTCCTGGGCATGTGCTTCTCCATGACTTTGTTCTGTCACATAAGCCGGTCTGGACTCGGCTACAAGTTATGACATTTCTGCTTACATGGTTAGGACCTTTCTGTTCTAACTGAAAACATCTGTCTTCAACTGTTTTACAGAACTTTAAACTTACATTTACAGGCACCTATGAGATTTTATACACTTAAATTAATGTTTGTCTTCTGTAATAATGTCATCAGTTCATTTTATGCTGAAAGGCAGGCACTTTATAATGTAAACCCAAATAATGCAATAAACATTGAGCTTTTAAATTAATTTTAACCCCACAAAGATTGACTAAAAGCAATTTTCCCTCCCGATCCGTAACTGTATAAAATGTTTCTGCCATCAGAAGACTGAAATGGATTTCCTAAATTAAAGTATCTTGGGAGTTAAAAAAAACAAAAACATTCCCATCACCATCTTTCTAACAACACAGTATGACAGCGGCTTGTCAACGTCACATGGTTTCCTGTTACTTTCAACCTCCATGGTGAAACTGAATTTAACCACTTCTTCTTATAGCGAAACTGATGGTTTCACTTCACTAATATCACAACGAAGCAGTCAGTAAAAGGACCCTCCTTTCTTTGAGAAAACTTTGTTAAAACTCTTGTGTGAAGGTGTGAAAACACCACCACCTTGTTTAGACTGGGTTGTTTGTTGTGGGAGTTTACAAGAAACCTTTCTGTTTTGCATTTTTCTAACATCTACATTCGGGTCCCTTTGTATGTAGATTTGCAGTTTTTCACACCACCTTAATGTTTTCTCAACCCTGGAGCAAGATATATTTCACTTCAGATTGAGATATGAAGTGGAATCAAAAGCAACACCTTGCAGGTACATACTTAAGAATAAAAATACATTTAAGCATTCCACAGTTTTATTTAAAGAATAAAATCCTGCATCCTCAATATTTTAAGACAAACTAAAAAAATACTAAGATGTCCTTTACATTTTAAAATAATTGTGTTCTTTTTTTGAAACCATCACAAAAAATAGAAACAAGTACAATTTTGTCATAAAAAAAAATGTAACTGTACACAGCAGAATATACCATTTATTGCAAACTGAACACCCCTGATACCTCAGAAACTATACACACAATTATTGCAATTCACCTAGATATGCAAAACTACTCCGACACAGATCATTCGTTCTCTTTACTGCTCTGAAATATGACAGCTGTTAAATGAGTCCGGTTTGTTTCCCCACGCTACCCCTGTAATTACCCGGTGTCTGAAGCACAGCAACTGCTATCTTCAATGTGATGTTATGCCTTTAGCGCAGTCGATTTCGGGGGAGGTCAATTTCTTTATATTTAACTTGTACAAAATTTCAGTAACTGTCGCACTTTTGTCCTCCTCTCTGAACACAACAGAAGAAACAATATCCTCTTTGGAAGAGAGAGGGAGATGCATTTGACTAAACTGAAATGTTAAGATATCTTCTCTAAGTGACATATTTTCCTTATTTAATAGGGAGGTCATTAAAGAAACCAGAGTCCCTCTGAGTAACAAATGGACTCACTATCAATTCAGCAGAAACCGACTGCCATTATGGTAAAGCAATGCCACCAAATATAAGAAGCTAGACTATACCTGCATCATGGACACCTGTAAATGCACTGGATACTTTAACAGAAACTCAGGTCTATAAAAGGGATTTCATTTGGAAAGATATGTTTCATTCTAAAGCCTTTGGGCTTTTCAATTATTTGTGTATGACCTACACCTGGGACAAATGAATGTTTGATGTGCGATGTCTTCAAAAACAGATTTTCCATGCCTTTTTCTTTCTTTTGCTGCATATTGCATTAATAACAGTATAAATGGCACTTTAATGACATTACATATTTCCTGGGTCTGACCAGAGAAGGGTAAACGACAATGTAGCCCAAGTCTCAGGAGGATACTGAATCCGCATGAGGGCGGGTATATACACCACCTCAGTGGGGTGTATACCACATTCCACCCCAGTAAATAATGCAGTGCTCACTACAGCCCCGGGTGAAAATGTAATGCAATCAAAAGCTAATTAAATGCACGTGCATGACACAGAGTATCAACAATCTGAAGCTCAATTAGAGTAGTTTGAGACAGTACCATGTCTTGAAAGTACATTCCGTTAGGTTAGAGAACCCAAACCAGCCATGATTTAAATGCTGCAAAGAGTGATCTCTTATCACTCAGTAAACATTTAATCCACCAAAAGGTCCATGACAGCAGATTTATCACACCGCCATCTGCAATGACAATAACATCAATAAATAAGATGAGAAATGTAGTCTTTCACAAACCCTTGTCTAACAAAATCAAACCTATTCACACAACCCAACATAATTGGAATGAGTAAATAACAATAGGGTACCCAGCCCCTCTTTAAAACATCTAGGTTAAAACTCTGCTTTTTAATAGAAAAAAAAAAACCTGTCAGTTATTGTTTGTTCAGTAACCATCACCCCACAATAGACTCTGCACTAGTTTAAATTGATCATGTCAAATAAGGTATTACGAAATCACGCCCTCTACTGTCCAAGCCATTTCCAGCATACATAAGACCAAAAACAGACCCTTATGGGTTAAAATCACAGTTACGATTAGTTCAAATTAAGCATGACACACACACAAAAAAGAACAAGTTAACATTGATGATTCAAATCTGCCCCTCGTTGTAACCAGTACGCAGCAAAAATAAGTCATCCCATCCCAGTTGCACCATGGAGCAATCTACTTAGTATCAATTGAACAAGCCTCACTCAAAATAACCATCAATGCACTTTCACTGACAGGAGGAGGAAACCAATAGGCCGGGGGTATTCAACTCTTACCCTACCATGTTCGGAGCCAGCTGGTTTTCTGTCCTACCTTAATTACACCCACCTGGTGTCCCAGGTCTAAATCAGTCCCTGATTAGAGGGGAACAATGAAAGAAAAACCCAGTGGAACTGGCTTCGAGGTCCAGAGTTGAGTCTGAGGGCAATAGGCTAATCACTGTTAATACCAAGCAACCAACCATCTTCCACTAGGTGCAACACTCAATTGAAGTAGCAACCCACAATCGAAAGCAATAGGAAGCAGGAAGAGGAGAAGTCATTCATTTAAGTTAAAGGCTACCATTTCCTAAAGGCCAGTCAAAGTGTAAAAGCTTCTACAATCAGGAATTAAGAAAACAAACAATGTTCCAAACATTGACATTTTCAAGTTATTATACCCCCATAAAAGTTATATTGAAAGCAGGATTCAGATAAACTAGGTGTCACGTGATTGATAATGAGTAAGCTTCATGTGTCACAATGAGCAAAAAGCAACTACATATAAGGCAGCTTGTTTTAACCAGATTTGCTAGCACAAGTGCTTGTCCATGGTGCAATGTAGAGTCAAGCTGACTTTAAGCATGTAAAGCATTGATAATACTCTTTACTTGTTAAGACTACAGGTTTCAGGCCATACAGAAGGCCTCTGGGCTAGACTAGCCTATGTATTCACTGGAAACAATGCAAAGGTTTATACGGGTCTGGGTCATATGAACTAGGCACCAAATGAAAGAAAATGGACTGAAACAGGGAGGGACTACCTAACCATGTCCAATAAGAAGCTTGTGTTTTCGTATTTCAGTTGCAAAAAGTTTTGCTTTGGTGTGCACTACTAAATACGACCCTGCTGTGTCTATTAAAATGGTGCAGTACACATTTGATGCCGCCGTTAACTTGAGTCCCAAACTGCTTGTCTTTGACAGTGGCATTTCAAATCCATGTTGTATAGCAGCTTATTCATGGTCATATCCTAAGACTGCACGACGACACAATGATTTACCAAAACCATTATGGGACCAAAAGGACCAATAACTTAAAATATGGTCACAACAACCAAGTGAAAGTCATCTTCTGTGCATGCCAATGTTGTTCTGTAAGCATTTCTCTTTCATCGCTTGCACTCAAAAGCGCAAAACACTGACGTCATTATGATACGACTACAAAGTCTGGCGTCCCACACTTAAAAGCAGCATTGAGAAATCCATAGCCAGGCCAGTATAGGAATGTAGGGGTTCTGACATGGCCTGGCCAGTAGAGTGACAGTATAGGAATGTAGGGGTTCTGATCTGGCCAGGCCAGCATGTGTTCCAGTGTGTCTAGGCCTGTGAGGAGGAGGAGGAGGAGAGGGAGGGGAGCTGTGTGGTTCTGATGTGTAGTAGGGAGAGTCTGAGGGCTCAGGGGGTTGTGATGTGCTGTGGAGTGTCGGCGTGAGGAAGGGTTACATTTGGTGGTGGTGGTGTTGTCTGTAGGAGCCCCCAACCAGTGCCAGAGGAAGGGGAATGCTGGGTTGCGTCCGAAACAGCAGCCGATTCACCTTATACTGTATTACCTTGACCGGAGCCCATAGGACTCGCGTCAAAAGTAGTGCACTATGGAGGGAAGAGTGCCATTTGGGACACAACCCTGGGGGTGTTTGGATGGGCAGCTGTCTGTGGACTCGCTCTCATGGGAGTAATGCGACCAGCGTTGGCGTCAGTGGTGATGGTCTCTTTCCTCAGACAGAAGGACAGACAACTCCTGGGCCTGGCTTAGCAGAGCTCACAGTGGCATCAGCCGAGTGGTGTGGAACAGGAGTGGGTTCAGTTCCTCCGCATGGACAGCCCGGTGGAGGGAGGGCTCCGAGGCACTCCGCTCGATTTTTGGCAACAGGTCCTGGACCTGCTCAATGCCTAACATGACCTGGGGCGAAACAAAACCAACATTATATAAGTGGGAAATGTACTCCTGCTCATAAACACTAAAAACCAAGGAGGCCGACATGCATAAAATAATACAATAAGAGAACAGTAAATAAAGAGAGGAATGAGTAAAATACCCTCTTGTTGCTGACTATGATAAACCAAGCACACAACAAATGCTTTGGCAGTGCTCTCTCTCACCTGTGGAAAGAGGGGCCTCTCATCACGTTTGAACTTCAGGCAGTCAATGATGAGCCTCTTCATGGACTTGGGTGAGCTACTGGACAGCAAACTGAGGTCTGGAGACAAGTAGCCACGCCCAACCATAAAGAGTATCTGAGAGGAAAGACAGGTTGGTAAACATGATACAGTACAGAAGTATCGTGTTTTTTTATGCATGAGAGGTTTTAATGTGAATTATCTTACATGGCATGCATGTGAGCTGCACCCTTCAGATACACTACCGTTCAAAAGTTTGGGGTCACAAAGAAATTACCTTATTTTTAAAGAAAAGTACATGTTTTGTCCATTAAAATAACATAAAATTGATACGAAATAGTGTAGACATTTTTTATTAATTTTTTTATTTCACCTTGATTTAAACAGGTAGGCTAGTTGAGAACAAGTTCTCATTTGCAACTGCGACCTGGCCAAGATAAGGCGTAGCAATTCGACACATACAACACAGAGTTACAAATGGAATAAACAAAACATACAGTCAATAATACAGTAGAGAAAAAAAAGTCTACATACAGTGAGTGCAAATGAGGTAAGGAAATAAATAGCCCATGGTGGCGAAGTAATTACAAAATAGCAATTAAACACGAATGGTAGATCGGCAGAAGATGAATGTGCAGGTAGAGATACTGGGGTGCAAAGGAGCAAAGTAAATAAATAAATACCAGTATGGGAATGAGGTAGGTAGATAGATAGATGGGCTGTTTACAGATGGGCTATGTACAGGTGCAGTGATCTATAAGCTGCTTTGACAGCTGGTGCTTAAAGCTGGTGAGGGAAATGTGAGTCTCCAGCTTCAGATTTTTGCAATTCGTTCCAGTCATGGGCAGCAGAGAACTGGAAGGAAAGACGACCAAAGGAGGAATTGGCTTTGGGGGTGACCAGTGAGATACACCTGCTGGAGCGAGTGCTACGAGTGGGTGCTGCTATGGTGACCAGTGAGCTGAGATAAGACGGGGCTTTTCCTAGCAGAGACTTGTGGATAACCTGTAGCCAGTGGGTTTGGCGACGAGTATGAAGCGAGGGCCAACCAACGAGAGTGTACATGTCGCAATGGTGGGTAGTGTCTGGGGCTTTGGTGACAAAACGGATGGCACTGTGATAGACTGCATCCTATTTGCTGAGTAGAGTGGTGGAGGCAATTTTATAGATGACATCACCGAAGTCGAGGATCGGTAGGATGGTCAGTTTTACGAGGGTATGTTTGGCAGCATGAATGAAGGATGCTTTATTGCGATATAGGAAGCCGATTCTAGATTTCATTTTTGATTGGAGATGCTTAATGTGAGTCTGGAAGGAGAGTTTACAGTCTAACCAGACACCCAGGTATTTGTAGTTGTCCACGTATTCTAAGACAGAGCCATCCAGAGTAGTGATGCTGGACGGGCGAGCAGGTGCGGGCAGTGATCGATTGAAAAGCATGCATTTAGTTTTACTTGCGTTTCAGAGCAGGTGGAGGCCACAGAAGGAGAGTTGTATGGCATTGAAGCTCGTCTGGAGGTTAGTTAACACAGTGTCCAAGGAGGGGCCAGAAGTATACAGAATGGTGTCGTCTGCGTAGAGGTAGATCAGAGAATCACTAGCAGCAAGAGCAATATCATTTAAGTATACAGAAAAGAGAGTTGGCCCAAGAATTGAACCCTTTGGCACACCCATAGAGACGGCGAGAGGTCTGGACAACAGGCCCTCCGATTTGACAAACTGAACTCTGATAGAGAAGTAGTTAGTAAACCAGGCGAGGCAATCATTTGAGAAACCAAGGCTGTCGAGTCTGCCAATAAGAATGTGGTGATTGACAGAGTCGAAAGCCTTGGCCAGGTCGATGAATACGGCTGCACAGTAATGTCTCTTATCGATGGCGGTTATGATGTCGTTTAGAACCTTGAGCGTGGCTGAGGTGCACCCATGACCAGCTCTGAAACCAGATTGCATAGCAGAGAAGGTATGGTGGGATTCGAAATGGTCAGTAATCTGTTTGTTAACTTGGCTTTCGAAGACCTTAGAAAGACAGGGTAGGATAGATAGGTCTGTAGCACTTTGGGACTAGAGTGTCACCCGCTTTGAAGAGGGGGATGACCGCGGCAGGTTTCCAAACTTTGGGAATCTCAGATGATACGAAAGAGGTTGAACAGGCTAGTAATAGGGGTTGCAACAATTTCAGCAGATAATTTAAGAGAGAGGGTCCAGATTGTTTAGCCCGGCTGATTAGTAAGGGTCCAGATTTTGCAGCTCTTTCAGAACATCAGCTATCTGAATTTGGGTAAAGGAGAAATGGTGGGGGCTTTGGCAGGTTGCTGTGGAGGGTGCCGGGCAGTTGACCGGGGTAGGGGTAGCCATGTGGAAAGCATGGCCAGCCGTAGAGAAATGCTTATTGAAATTCTCAATTATTGTGGATTTATCGGTGGTGACAGTGTTTCCTAGCCTCAGAGCAGTTTTTGAGTTAGTACTACAGGATGCAAATTTATGTTCGAAAAAGCTTGCCTTTGCTTTTCTAACTGCCTGTGTATATTTGTTCCTAACTTCCCTGAAAAGTTGCATATCACGGGGGCTATTCGATGCTAATGCAGAACGCCACAGGATGTTTTTGTGCTGGTCAAGGGCAGACAGGTCTGGCGTGAACTAAGGACTATATCTATTCCTAGTTCTACATTTTTTGAGAGGGGCATGCTTATTTAAGATGGTGAGGAAGGCACTTTTAAAGAATAGCCAGGCATCATCTACTGACGGGATGAGGTCAATGTCATTCCAGGCCAGGTCGATTAGAAAGGCCTGCTCGCAGAAGTGTTTCAGGGAGCGTTTGACAGTGATGAGGGGTGGTCGTTTGGTCACACACCCATTACGGATGCAGGCAATGAGGCAGTGATCGCTGAGATCTTGATTGAAAACAGCAGAGGTGTATTTGGAGGGTGAATTAGTTTGGATGACATCTATGAGGGTGCCCGTGTTTACTAATTTGGTGTTGTACCTGGTAGGTTCATTGATAATTTGTGTGAGCTTGAGGGCATCAAGCTTAGTTTGTAGAATGGCCTGGATGTTAAGCATGTTCCAGTTTAGGTCACCTAGTAGCACGAGCTCAGAAGATAGATGGGGGGCAATCAATTCACATATGGTATCGAGGGCACAGCTGGGGGCAGAGGGAGGTCTATAGCAAGCGGCAACAGTGAGAGAATTGTTTCTGGAAAGGTGAATTTTTAGAAGTAGAAGCTCAAATTGTTTGGGTACAGACTTAGTAATAAAGAACTCTGCAGGCTATCTTTGCAGTAGACTGCAACACCGCCCCCTTTGACAGTTCTATCTTGGCGGAAAACGTTATAGTTAGCAATGGAGATTTCAGGGTTTTTGGTGGTTTTCCTAAGCCAGAATTCAGACACGGCTAAGACATCTGGGTTGGCAGAGTGTGCTAAAGCAAAGAGTAAAACAAACTTAGGGAGTAGGCTTTTAATGTTAACATGCATGAAACCAAGGCTTTTACGTTTACAGAAGTCAACAAATGAGAGCACCTGGGGGGTGGGAGTGGAGCTAGGCACTGCAGGATCTGGATTAACCTCCACATCACCAGAGGAACAGAGGAGAAGTGGGATAAGGGTACGGCTAAAGACTATACAAACTGGCCGTCGAGCACGCTCAGAACAGAGTGTAAAAGGAGCAGGTTTCTGGGCACGATAGCATAGATTCAAGGCATAGTGTACAGACAAAGGTAAGGTAGGATGTGAGTACATTGGATACATTGTTAACAGCTGATTTTGAATGGAATATCTACATAGGTGTACAGAGGCCCATTATCAGCAACCATCACTCCTGTGTTCGTTAATCCAAGTTTATCATTTTAAAAGGCTAATTGATCATTAGAAAACCCTTTTGCAATTATGTTAGCACAGCTGAAAACTGTTGTTCTGATTAAAAAAGCAATTAAACTGGCCTTCTTTAGACTAGTTGAGTATCTTGAGTATCAGCATTTGTGGGTTCGATTACAGGCTCAAAATGGCCAGAAACAAAGACCCGATTAACCTGTAATCGAACCCACAAATGCTGATGTCCAGACACTCAACTAGTCTAAAGGAGGACAGATTTATTGCTTCTCTAAAATCGGCACAACAGTTTCAGCTGTGCTAACATAATTGCAAAAGCTTTTTCTAATGAAAAAATTAGACTTAAAATGATAAAACTTGGATCAGCTAACACAATGTGCCATTGGAACACAGGAGTGATGGTTGCTGATAAATGTAGATATTCCATTCAAAATCAGCCGTTTCCAGCTACAATAATCATTTACAACATTAAGTGTCTCCACTATTTCTGATCAATTTGATGTTATTTTTAAAAAGTGACACATTTTTGCTTTTCTTTCAAAAACAAGGACATTTCTAAGTGACCCCAAACTTTTGAACGGTAGTGCATTTACTTAGAGTCAAACAGTTCCCATCCTCCTCTCAGCCATCAAGTGTTATATTTATGGTGGTTTATAAACTTGTAATACTTAAATATTTAATAATTTAATTGTAAAGTATGTGTGCTTGAAGCTGCAACTTGTAAAAAAACAAAACATTCTCACCTGGTCTCGGTTGTTAATCTGGGAATAAGGCAGAGTCCCCGACATCAGCTCAAACAGCACCACCCCGTAGCCGTACACGTCTGACTGGAACGTGTAAGGGTTGGCGTCCTGCATCCGGATCACCTCAGGAGCCTACAACGGAAACACACACACATCATTGGACAGCTGACGCAAGCAGATGGGACATTTTCTAAAATGAAACTTTTTCTAGCTGATGTTACAACTGTTTCTTTTTCCAAAACAATAAAATCACACAAGAGAAATGCTACCCGTTGAAAGTCTAGAACACTCACAAGACATTAAAAATCACATGGCTAAATGTAGATTGACAGTCGAGGTGAAATGATGCCACACGCAATACCAGAGAGTGATATCTAGGTCCAACTCCCTAGACACCAAATGGAAGACAACGGACTGAAACAGGTAGTGAACTACCTGAATGTTGCAAAACGTTTTCCATTGCAAAATGGCTTGCTACAGTGTGCCGTAATGAATACGACCCAGGAGTGCCAGTAACTTACCATCCACAGAATGGAGCCGCTGGGCTGTTCTACCTGCTCGGAGCCACTCCATCGAGACTTCACCGTTGCCAGCCCAAAGTCCCCGATCTTCACAGTCCAGCCCTCATGGAGGAAGATGTCTGACAACAGAGCTCAGGAACATGGCAGCAAGTAGGTTGGTAGGTGTGTACATTTGGAAAAGCCAATCAATCACACATCTAAATAGACGTGAAATTGATAACAAAGGTGATCAAGACTTGGACACAAAATATCTCTCCGATGGGGCTGACAAACATTTGATCCATTTTATGTTGAAGCGTGACAAATACGAGAGTTAGATCAATTTGTTCTAATACATCTCCATGGATCTGCTAGAAAGCCTGATACAACACATTCTACTTAGCCTTTAAAAAGGGGAAGAAGAGGAGATGCTGTGACAGTTTGAAGCCAAACAGGCTCACACCAAGCAACATAACATGCAATTCATGATGGATAGATTTCACAACTGCCACACAGTGACACACTATAAAAACATGAACATGATTAGTGGTTAGCACAGCTCTGAACTCAAAGAAACACAAAATAAAAGGGGTGTTTAAAAATACTTCTGTGGTTATTCTTTATTGGCTGCAAAGGCCTACACTAGGTAAAGGAAGCTCTGACAGAGCCTCACCACTGACAATATACAAAAAGCGTCGTAAGAGTATGACTGCTGATCTAGGATCAGGGCCTTCTTATCCATATAATGGTATTAATCTTCAGAGAGAAAAGCCCAGCTCAAGAAAGGATACTGTTTGATTTCAGGTCTCGATGAATTATATTCTTGGCATGAAGATAACTGAAAATTTAAAAAAAAAGAAAAAAGACTAATGTTATTTATAATTGAATATACCAAAGCAGTCAAACTTTTTTTTTTTACTTTAAAAAACTACAACTTTTCAGGTGCGAATAAAAAGCACCACGTGACGAAATAAGACAGTCGAACCCAACTCATGAGGCATGTATAAGTTATATTCAAGAATCCATTGCTACGAATCAAGAATTTAAAAGTTCAAAAATAGATGTACAAATTCCAGATTTTCCCTTTAATAACAGTGTGCAAAGAGCTGCAGCCTTACTCCATGCCCTGTGCTGTCTGCCTGGCCACGTCGATGCGACGCATGGTCTCAAACTTGGTCTCAGAGACGTGCAGATGGCGGTACAGGCTGCTGCCCTCACACCACTGTGTGATGATGGCAAAGTTAGGCTTAGTCATGAAGCCCATGAACAGCAGAATGTTGACGTGGCGTGTCTTTCTGCGGGGGAGGGAACCCACCAGGAAGCAATATTAGTCACAAAACACACTGCATAACTCTCCATATCACTCCTAAAACTGCATGTTTCCTCAATTCACCATGTTCTATCTATAACGTTTGAATAATGTACATTCCGGCACAGCACCGTCATTGAGTAATGTACATACCGGTATACCAGGACCTGATAAAAATAGCATTCATTAATTTGTCAATGTAACTAACAAGAAGAGAGCAGCTTCTCACCGTAGCACTTGCATTTCATTTTTAAAGGCTTGCAACTGCTCAGGTGTTGGCTCTGTCACTTTGAGGATCTTGATGGCCACGTCGCCGTGCCACTTGCCCTTGAAGACAGTCCCAAAGGAGCCTGCACCTATCCTTTTCTGGATGTTGACTTCTCGCGAGTGGACCTCCCAGTAGTAACTTGAGTCTCTATAGCCGCCACGGTGCTAAAACACAAACCTATACTCAACACTATTTTCAACAACATCCCCACCACTAATTAACAGCAAACACAAAGGGTTCAGAGTCCCGGACATCACTTTCTAAAAAAAAAAGGTGATGGCATCTCCAAAAAAAGACTGCAACAACCGTTGATGCCGTCACCTTTACATAAAAAAAAAAATTATTGAATTTTTCCCCCTTTTTCTCCCCAGTTTTCGTAGTTACCAATTATTAGAAGTTACTATCTTGTCTCATTGCTACAACTCTCGTACGGGCTCAGGCGAGACGAAGGTCGAAAGTCATGCGTCCTCCGAAACACAACCCAACCAAGCCGCACTGCTTCTTAACACAGCGAGCATCCACCCCGGAACCCAGCCGCATCAATGTGTCGGAGGAAATACCGTGCTAACCTTGGTTAGCACGCACTGCGCCCGGCCCGCCACAGGAGTCGCTGGTGCTCAATGAGACATCCCTACCGGCCAAACCCTCCCTAACCCGGACGATGCAAGGCAAATTGTGCATCGCCCAAGGGACCTCCCAGTCGCGGCCGGCTGCGACAGAGCCTGGGCTCGAAACCAGAGTCTCTGGTGGCACAGCTAGCGCTGCGATACAGTGCACTAGACCACTGCGCCACCTGGGAGGCCACCTTTACATTTTTGGGACTTTCCCCAGATAAAAATCTCATTCCATAGAAGCCTTTTAGTACCGCTGGCATATCTAATTTCTACTTACCACTTTCTTTTTGTCGTCAGATGAGGAGGGCTTGCGCTCCTTGTGCTCTGAGGGGGATTTGGGGGGTCTCCTGCCAGGGGAGCCCAGGGAGGGCGGGCTGGTAGAGGGTTTGGGTGATGGTTCAGGAACTGTATATAATACAGTACAAATGAGCAAGTTATTAAACACTTGCAAAGGGCGAATAATCTCATTAATAGTAATCTCAAATAAATAAATAAATCTGATCATTTTAAAATCTCACCCATTGTATTGTTTTGTAATTTTAACGCATCCTAAAAAGAGAACAAAAACACTTAGCATAACCACTAAGGTCCAATATCATTTAAACATTGACTCAGATCGATGCCCGCTATAGGTGTGATGTATGCCATTGTAGGGGATGAGAAATTAGCTGTAATAAATGGACTGCTGAAATTGCATAGTATAGTAAATCCTGGCGTGTAATACCAGACCCTGCATTGTGGGTGTGACTGTCTCACCTCTATGATGCTGACACCGGCAGGGCCTACGGTGCTGACCATGTGGACATTGGGGGTGGAGGTGGACCGATGCCTCTGTAGAGACTGACCATCTCCACCTGGCAGAGGAAACCGGAAGGCCGAGGTTGGGGACAGTAGTCCGTGCCTATATGAAAACATAGGAGCACAACAGTATAGGTTAAGGTTAATTTTTGAAGAGTTACCGTTCTCCATTGAAGGGGGGCACCAATACCATATGGTTTCTAGACTGGGACTTGCATCCCACATGGCACCCTATTCCCTTTATAGCACACTACTACTGACCCAAGGAATAGGGTACAATTTGGGATGCATTTGACTATGGTTCAGATCCACTTACCCAGAAGGATCCGGGGTTAAGGCGATGTCGCTCTGGGATATGGAGTTGTCTGGCAACAGTATGGATATCTGAGGGTACTCATCTGGGCAAGGATTAGGTGTGCACCTGGAAACAAGGTACAGTACATACAGAGACTAAACCAGGGGTAAGGAGCACTGTTCCAGTCACACAATGCTAACAGTACAACAAATATGAAGTGACATGAGTGACCTTGTGAAAACAGGGTCTCCACAGGCTCCATGAGGTTGAATTCAAGACTTTTTGAAAATACCTTAATGCCACTTGGAATTCAATGTAATGCCAATTCTGAGGTGTGCATGCAACACACATGCTAATATTCCACTCCAGGAATGAGCCCATGTTGGCAAAAAAGTTATTTTAGGGCTATAGCCTACATGGCTCATATTATCAGGCAGGTGTGCTTTCTTAGCAATGAGCCTGACAGATGAAGTAGCATAGTGGCTACTGGCTAGGCTATACATGGCTGAAGTGCAGGGTTGGCCATGTGCATTTGTTTAGGCTACCCTGGTGGGCTAATCATTAGCGAGATCACAAACTAGGTTAAGAATTTTGGCTTCGATGTCAATACGAGCTTAGTATAATGATACTCAATACCATAACTGTGGGGGGAAAAAATGCTTTAAAGTCAAATATACAGCACTGTTACTGTATAAAACATATGTGCTCTCCATCTTTAGAGCTTGGCCACAGGGTATGCAGGCTTTTGATCACACTTGGACCAGCTTAACAAGGTCCTGTTGAGCAGTGGATTTGTAGAATCTTGTGTGTTATAGTGGGCTGGAAGAAAAGTCCACACACACAGTAGCTCTCCCGGAGGTATTATTCTATAACATTAGAACATAAGCCTACATCCAAAAAGTCAAATAAAAAATAACCTTATTCAGTGAATCATGTATCAAATGCCTATACTTTGAGGTAAGGTAGCTAAGCAGGATGGCTCTAGTCATACCTTTTCCAGTGCCAAGTAAGACCTGAAAGAAGTTAGATGAAATAGCTAACATGCTCAGGGAATACATGATGGCTATTCAAAATAATCTGATATATTTTCGGCTCTTTAGAGATTAATTTGCCTGCATGTGTTTATGTATACTGTTCTAGGCTTTATCCTATGCTACATAATTTACAACATGAGGAAGTGGGAACTCAAAACACATGGTGTATTCGGTGCATGTGACAAATACAATTTGATTTGCTTTCATTGCAGGAAGCAGGCTAACGCACATTACTGTTCTCCAAAAATGGTTTTAGAACCCATAAATCACCAGGAACGCTGTGAAAGATTAGGAAAGCCTAATCTCCGACATAAGAAAAAATTGCATTGGTAAGAGGAGGGTTTATCATCCCAGCTTTAATTAAAGTTGTCTATCAAACTGTACAGTCGTGGCCAAAGGTTTTGAGAATGACACAAATACTAATTTTCACAAGGTTTGCTACTTCAGTGTCTTTAGATAGTTTTGTAAGATGTTACTATGGAATACTGGAGTATAATTACAAGCATTTCATACGTGTCAAAGGCTTTTATTGACAATTATATGAAGTTGATGCAAAGAGTCAATATTTGCAGTGACCTCTGCAATCCGCCCTGGCATGCTGTCAATTAACTTCTGGGCCACATCCTGACTGATGGCAGCCCATTCTTACATAATCAATGCTTGAAGTTTGTGGGTTTGTGTTTGTCCATCCACCTCTTGATGATTGACCACAAGTCCTCAATGGGGTTAAGGTCAGGGGAGTTTCCTGGCCATGGACCCAAAATATCGATGTTTTGTTCCTTGAGCCACTTAGTTATCACTTTTGCCTTATGGCAAGGTGCTCCATCATGCTAAAAAGGGATTGTTCGTCACCAAACTGTTCCTAGATGGTTGGGAGAAGTTGCTCTCGGAGGATGTGTTGGTACCATTCTTTATTCATGGCTATGTTCTTGGGCAAAATTGTGAGTGAGCCCACTCCCTTGGCTGAGAAGTAACCCCACACATGAATGGTCTCAGGATGCTTTACTGTTGGAATGACACAGGACTGACGGTAGCGCTCACCTGGTCTTCTCCGGACAAGCTTTTTTACGGATTCCCCAAACAATCGGAAAGGGGATTCATCAGAGAAAATAACTTTACCCCAGTCCTCAGCAGTCCAATCCCTGTACCTTTAGCAAAACAGTCTGTCCCTGATGTTTTTCTTGGAGAGAAGTGGCTTCTTTGCTGCCCTTCTTGACACCAAGGCCATCCTCCAAAAGTCTTCGTCTCACTGTGCATGCAGATGCACTCACACCTGCCTGCTGCCATTGCTGAGCAAGCTCTGTACTGGTGGTGCCACAATCGTGCAACTGAATAAACTTTAGGAGATGGTCCTGGCGCTTGCTGGACTTTGTTGGGCGCCCTGAAGCATTCTTCACAACAATTGAACCACTCTCCTTGAAGTTCTTGACGATCCGATAAATGGTTGATTTAGGTGCAATCTTACTGGCAGCAATATCCTTGCCTGTGAAGCCCTTTTTGTGCAAAGCAATTATGACAGCACATGTTTCCTTGCAGGTAACCATGATTGACAGAGAAAGAACAATGATTCCGAACACCACCCTCCTTTTGAAGCTTCCAGTCTGTTATTCAAACTCAAATCAGCATGAGAGATCTCCAGCCTTGTCCTCGTCAACACTCACACCTGTGTTAACCTGTTGAAACTCTAGGGGCGCAATTTCATTTTTGGATGAAAAACGTTCCCGTTTTAAACAAGATATTTTGTCACAAAAAGATGCTCGACTATGCATATAATTGATAGCTTTCGAAAGAAAACACTCTGACGTGTCCAGAACTGCAAAGATATTTTCTGTGCGTGCCCTAGAACGTGAGCTTCAGGCAAAACCAAGATGAGACGGCATCCAGAAAATGAGCAGGATTTTTGAGGCTCTGTTTTCCATTGTCTCCTTATATGGCTGTGAATGCGAGAGGAGTAAGTCTGCCCTTTCTGTCGTTTCCCCAAGGTGTCTGCAGCATTGTGACGTATTTGTAGGCATATCATTGGAAGATTGACCATAAGAGACCACATTTACCAGGTGTCCGCCCGGTGTCCTGCGCCGAAATTGGTGCGCAAAAGTCAGCTGCAAGTATTTTTCCACAGAATTCAGAGGAGAATGCAGGCTTCCACGAACGATATATCAATGAAGAGATATGTGAAAAAACACCTTGAGGATTGATTCCAAACAACGTTTGCCATGTTTCGGTCGATATTATGGAGTTAATTCGGAAAAAGTTTGACGTTGTAGGTGACTGAATTTTCGGTTCGTTTCGGTAGCCAAATGTGATGTACAAAACGGAACGATTTCTCCTACACACAGACGCTTTCAGGAAAAACTGCGCATTTGGTATGTAACTGAGAGTCTCCTCATTGAAAACATCCGAAGCTCTTCAAAGGTAAATGATTTTATTTATTTGGTTATCTGGTTTTTGTGAAAATGTTGCGTGCTAAATGCTACTCAAAATGCTAAGCTAGCTTAGCATACTCTTACACAAATTAGTCAATTGCTATGGTTCAAAAGCATATTTTGAAAATCTGAGATGACAGTGTTGTTAAGAAAAGGCTAAGCTTGAGAGCAGGCGCATTATTTTCATTTTATTTGCGATTTTCAGAAATCGTTAACGTTGCGTTATGCTAATGAGCCTGAGGCTTTAGTCACGATCCCGGATCCGGGATGGGGAGATTCAAGAGTTAACAAGGGAATCACTGACATGTCAGCTGGTCCTTTTGTGGCAGGGCTGAAATGGAGTGGACATGTTTATTTTGGATTCAGTTCATTTGCATGGCAAAGAGGGACTTTGCAATTAATTGCAATTCATCTGATCACTTCATAACATTCTGGAGTATATGCAAATTGCCATCATACAAACTGTGACAGCAGACTGAAAATGAATTTGTGCCATTCTCAACTTTTGCCCATGACTGTATAGGCTACCTTGCTCTGCTCTGGCAACAGCCCGACTCACACGTGAAGTGCACACACACAGGCGCACATGTGGATAGCTCTTGAACATCTTGAAATTGCACTTACAGTATTTGATGATTTATTTTGTTTATTTTTTGTGGTGGCAACAATTAAGCAGCAGCACAATATAACGGACACACTGTAATCGTCTCCTTCGCATTTTTTAAGACCATTGACAATGGGATTGAAGACATTTTAAGAATTAAGACCTCAATCAGATAAATATTAATATTAGACTTAACTTCTTCGATATAGGGGGCGCTCTTAATTTTTGGATAAAAAAACGTTCCCGCTTTAAACAAGATATTTTGTCACAAAAAGATGCTCGACTATGCATATAATTGACAGCGTTGGAAAGAAAACACTCTGACAAAACTGCAAAGATATCTGTGAGTGCCACAGAACTGATGCTACAGGCGAAACCAAGATGAAATTTCAAACAGGAAATGGCCCAGATTTTGAAGGCGCTGTGTTCCAATGTCTCCTTATATGGCTGTGAATGCGCCAGGAATGAGCCTACACTTTCTGTCGTTTCCCCAAGGTGTCTGCAGCATTGTGACATATTTGTAGGCATATCATTGGAAGATTGACCATAAGAGACTACATTTACCAGGTGCCCGCTTGGTGTCCTCCGTCGAAATTATTGCGTAATCTCCAGCTGCGTGCATTTTACCATTTGCTTCAGAGGAGAAAGCCAACTGCCACGAATGATTTATCATCGAATAGATATGTGAAAAACACCTTGAGGATTGATTCTAAACAATGTTTGCCATGTTTCTGTCGATATTATGGAGTTAATTTGGAAAAAAGTTTGGCGTTGTAATGACGTGATGAACAAAACGGAGCGATTTCTCCTACACAAATAATCTTTTTGGAAAAACTGAACATTTGCTGAGTCTCCTCATTGAAAACATCCGAAGTTCTTCAAAAGGTAAATTATTTTATTTGAATGCTTTTCTTGTTTTTGTGAAAATGTTGCCTGCTGAATGCTAGGCTTAATGTTATTCTAGCTATCAATACTCTTACACAAATGCTTGTGTAGCTGTGGTTGAAAAGCATATTTTGAAAATCTGAGACGACAGTGTTGTTAACAAAAGGCTAAGCTTGTGAGTGAATATATTTCTTTCATTTCATTTGCGATTTTCATGAATAGTTAACGTTGCGTTATGGTAATGAGCTTGAGGCTATGATTACGCTCCCGGATACGGGATTGCTCGACGCAAGAAGTTAAGAACCCATGGACACACAAACAAAATGAATCAAGAACATTGTAGGATTTTAAACCTTATCACAATGTACTGGAGACTGACCACATTATTGACTCACACAATCTAGGACAGTATCCCTGTTCCGTCTCCATGTACTCGACAGACTCACCGTTTTGTTATAGTGTCCATGTCCACACACACAGTGGGGACCTTGCTGCTGCAGTGCTGGTGAAACTTGTAGCCGCATGTCTGACATCTGAAGCCGTTGAACAGAAACTTGTGACAGAAGTCACAATAGGCCAACTTAAAGAAGGTTTTTCGTACCTGGAATACAAATGACTTTAAATAGGTTGTGTTTTTTTTAGACATTTCAATTGAAACGGTAGGGCAGTGTTAAAGAAGGAAAGTGAGGCGAGGGTTTGTGGCAAAGTAGTGATAGGTCCAGTATTCTAACAAGCACATTCATCATTCATTAAACGTGGTGGTGGTAACCACTACTGGAAAAATAGGTGTTGCCATACAATACACGAATGCAGAGTGAAACAATTACAAGAGCTACTTACAAAGTTATGCATGGTGAGGGGGACATCATCCAACACCTCCACCAGAAGCTCTTCTCCTACCAGCGGGGTGATGTCAGTGTTCCAATCAGTTAGTCTCTTGCGACTGCAGGAGGGGGTGGTGGACAAAAAGACAAAGGAAATGGGAGAACAAAACTGAATCAGAAAACTGTATTGCTATGGAAGACAAAGCAGCTAAAAATGTATTCTGGGGTTGTACATAGAAAGTTAAGAAATATTGTTTGAGCAACAATATATATGAAAATTGTGTTACAAATCAGGTTAAAGGGGGAGTGACTCAAATGGATTCAAATCAGTCTGCCAGTTTAGTTAACTGTTCATAAAGTATGACACTGACAAGATGTCCAAGTCCCAAATAGCACCCAGTTCCTTATATAGCGCACTACTTTTGACCTGAGTTATATGGGCTACGACAGACACTTACCCTTCTAGGAGTCGAAACACAGCGCAACAGTCCTGGCTCAGGCCCCTTACTTTAAGGGCTTTATCCAAACTGTCATAAACGGTCTGCCCAGGGCGAACATTCACCTGCAGACACAAATAGATGTTTGAACAAAATAGGAGGTATATGAAAGCTAGTTTAGCAATGACAACTAGGGTGTGAATGTGGCTGCTTGTGTCAGAGAAAGAACTACTTTCATGTGATAAAATACAACACTAAAAACCATTTAGAGTTAAGAAATCTTGTAAGTCACGTAGACAGTTGGTTGTCATGCAACAAAACCGACGCGTGCACAACTATGGGTCTAAACAGACCGGGTTGGATTAGATTGTTGATATGGATATTTTGTCTCCAATGTTTATTGAAAACAAATACATTTGCACAATGAGCACATATAGATATATATTGTCATGGGGGTAGGTTTATGACAGTCATAAATACCTCATCCCCCCTTTTTCCTCTCTCGATCCTACTGAGGTTACATTTGCAAAACCCTTGGTTAACAGAGATTCTGGGAACATCAGAAGGTGGGGGGAAATGAACTATATTCTGGTAATCCGACCAATTGAACATGTGCGTGGTACTTAATGAATATGTCAGTTCGGTTGTCATCTGAGACATTCTCATCAATGATAAGATGACAAACTCTACAGTGGAAAGTCTACACAGAGTTATCGGATTCACATGGATGGGATGAAATGTGATTTTAGCTTCTAAAATGTGAGATTTGGGTTTTCATAAGGTAGGGCTCTGCTCAATCAGTGGCCCGCCTTTGTGAAGGGACATGGGCTATACAACATTTCAAACACGCCTTCCTCTCCCTTCCGATATAAGCCCTTGACGACAATATAACCTCCTGTTCCGAGGATGACGGTCCGATGTCAGAATGGTTCAGATAACTACAGAACGAAGCCAACATCAGCGTGAGCTTTGGTTGCGAATGCTATAAACTTTGAACTCTTATTCACTACAGAAGTGATACTTCCTAGCCGTTGAGTTAGAAAACGAGGGTTAGGAAGGAACAGACAGAGTATTCCGTCTATCACCTAACAGCGTTACTACAACGTATCCAATTGACAACCAGAGACATTCTTCAAAGGACAAAGGACTCGGTTGGGCAACACGGCCTTCCATCTACCACCAACATACCGAAGCACAGCTCAGAGTAAATATTTATTGCATTTTCCTGTTCCAAATGGGCGGTAATTTAGAATGCATAAGATACTGTATTTACGATAGCACAGCTTCGCCCTTTGTTCCTCAGTCTTCCCGCTCCTTCACTCAAACCCAGCCCCTTTTCTTTTGTGTAACAAGCTGTCATATCTGTTCCGCCTGCTAGGGACATTTTCCTTTGTCATAATTTGTAATCAAGTTATGATTTAATTATGTATATGTGTAATTGTGTGATTAGTTAGGTATTTAGTAAATAAAGAATTAAACCCAATTTTGTATTGCTGATTCAACTTGTTAGCCAGGGTTTGTGCGGATACCCAAGAATTTACAACTTTCAGATGAGACTGAATTAAGATGACGATTAATATTGACTGCTATTGATGTAAAATATTACTAGGTCTGTAAGAGTTTATTCAGAAGATAACGGCTCTATAAATATTATTTTGTGGTGCCCGACTAGTTAATTACATTTACATGATTAGCTCAATCAGGTAACATTAATTACAGAGAAATTATTTTATAGAATAGCATGTCATATCACTTAATCTGGCATAGCCAAAGACACGACAATATATACACAGATACATATATACACAGATACATATACACATACATAGAGATACACATATAGATACACACACAAGAGGTCGGCCGATTAATTAGGGACGATTTTAAGTTTTCATAACAATCGGAAATCGGTATTTTAGGACACCATTTTTTTTTACACCTTTATTTAAGTAGGCAAGTCAGTTAAGAACACATCTTTTATTTTTATTTTACCCCCTTCTTTCTCCCCAATTTCGTGGTATCCAATTGTTAGTAGCTACTATCTTGTCTCATCGCTACAACTCCCGTACGGGAGAGAAGAAGGTTGAAAGTCATGCGTCCTACGATACACAACCCAACCAAGCCGCACTGCTTCTTAACACAGAGCACATCCATCCAATGGCTCGTTGCGAACTGTGTGAAGTCTACTTCTTCCTAACAAAGACAGCCAACTTCGCCAAACTGGGGATGATTTAACAAAAGCGCATTCGCGACAAAAACACAATCGTTGCACGACTGTACTTAACCATTAACACCAATGCACAGAACTATATATTTTTAAACCTGCATATTTAGCTAAAAGAAATCCACATTAGCAGGCAATATTAACCAGGTGAAATTGTGTTACTTCTCTTGTGTTCATTGCACGCAGAGTCAGGGTATATGCAACAGTTTGGGCTGAATAATTTGCCAGAATTTTAAGTAATTATGACATAACATTGAAGGTTGTACAATGTAACAGCAATATTTAGACTTATAGATGCCACCCGTTAGATAAAATACGGCACTTCTCTGTATTTCACTGAAATAATAAACGGTTTGTTTTCGAAATTATAGTTTATGGATTTGACCATATCAATGACCAAAGGCTCGTATTTCTGTGTGTTATTATGTTATAATTAAGTCAATGATTTGATAGAGCAGTTTTACTGAGCGATGGTAGGCAGCAGCAGGCTCGTAAGCATTCATTCAAACAGCACTTTCGTGCATTTTGCCAGCAGCTCTTCGTTGTGCTTCAAGCATTGAGCTGTTTATTTTATTTCACCTTTATTTAACCAGGTAGGCATGTTGAGAACAAGTTCTCATTTACAATTACGACCTGGCCAGGATAAAGCAAAGCAGTTCGACACATACAAAAACACAGAGTTACACATGGAGTAAAACAAACATACAGTCAATAATACAGTATAAACAAGTCTATATACGATGTGAGCAAATGAGGTGAGATAAGGGAGGTAAAGGCAAAAAAAGGCCATGGTGGCAAAAATAAATACAATATAGCAAGTAAAACACTGGAATGGTAGATTTGCAATGGAAGAATGTGCAAAGTAGAAATAAAAATAATGGGGTGCAAAGGAGTAAAATAAATAAATAAATTGAATACAGCAGGGAAAGAGGTAATTGTTTGGGCTAAAATATAGGTGGGCTATGTACAGGTGCAGTAATCTGTGAGCTGCTCTGACAGTCCTTAAAGCTAGTGAGGGAGATAAGTGTTTCCAGTTTCAGTGCTTTTTGTAGTTCGTTCCTGTCATTGGCAGCAGAGAACTGGAAGGAGAGGCGGCCAAAGAAAGAATTGGTTTTGGGGGTGACTAGAGAGATATACCTGCTGGAGCGTGTGCAACAGGTGGAAGATGCTATGGTGACCAGCGAGCTGAGATAAGGGGGGACTTTACCTAGCAGGGTCTTGTAGATGACATGGAGTCAGTGGGTTTGGCGACGAGTATGAAGCGAGGGCCAGCCAACGAGAGCGTACAGGTCGCAATGGTGGGTAGTATATGGGGCGTTGGTGACAAAACGGATTGCACTGTGATAGACTGCATCCAATTTGTTGAGTAGGGTATTGGAGGCTATTTTGTAAATGACATCACCGAAGTCGAGGATTGGTAGGATGGTCAGTTTTACAAGGGTATGTTTGGCAGCATGAGTGAAGGATGCTTTGTTGTGAAATAGGAAGCCAATTCTAGATTTAACTTTGGATTGGAGATGTTTGATGTGGGTCTGGAAGGAGAGTTTACAGTCTAACCAGACACCTAGGATTTTGTAGTTGTCCACGTATTCTAAGTCAGAGCCGTCCAGAGTAGATGTTGGACAGGCGGGCAGGTGCGGGTAGCGATCGGTTGAAGAGCATGCATTTAGTTTTACTTGTATTTCAGAGCTATTGGAGGCCACGGAAGGAGAGTTGTATGGTATTGAAGCTTGCCTGGAGAGTTGTTAACACAGTGTCCAAAGAAGGGCCAGAAGTATACAGAATGGTGTCGTCTGCGTAGAGGTGGATCAGAGACTAACCAGCAGCAAGAGCGACATCATTGATGTATACAGAGAAGAGAGTCGGTCCAATAATTGAACCCTGTGGCACCCCCATAGAGACTGCCAGAGGTCCGGACAGCAGACCCTCCGATTTGACACACTGAACTCTATCAGAGAAGTAGTTGGTGAACCAGGCAAGGCAATCATTTGAGAAACCAAGGCTGTCGAGTCTGCCGATGAGGATGTGGTGATTGACAGAGTCGAAAGCCTTGGCCAGATCAATGAACACGGCTGCACAGTAATGTTACTTATCGATGGCGGTTAAGATATCGTTTAGGACCTTGAGCGTGGCTGAGGTACACCCATGACCAGCTCTGAAACCACATTGCATAGCAGAGAAGGTATGGTGAGATTCGAAATGGTCGGTAATCTGTTTGTTGACTTGGCTTTCGAAGACCTTAGAAAGGCATGGTAGGATAGATATAGGTCTGTAGCAGTTTGGGTCAAGAGAGCCCCCCCCCCCCTTTGAAGAGGGGGATGACCGCAGCTGCTTTCCAATCTTTGGGAATCTCAGACGACACGAGAGGTTGAACAGGGTGGTAATAGGGGTGGCAACGATGTCGGCAGATAATTTTAGAAAGAAAGGGTCCAGATTGTCTAGCCCGGCTGATTTGTAGGGGTCCAGATTTTGCAGCTCTTTCAGAACATCAGCTGATTTGGGAAAAGGAGAAATGGGGAAGGCTTGGGCGAGTTGCTGTGGGGGGTGCAGTGCTGTTGACCGGGGTAGGAGTAGCCAGGTGGAAAGCATGGCCAGCCGTAGAAAAATGTTTATTCAAATTCTCAATTATGGTGGATTTATCAGTGGTGACAGTGTTTCCTATCTTCAGTGCAGTGGGCAGCTGGGAGGAGGTGTTCTCATTCTCCATGGACTTTACAGTGTCCCAGAACTTTGAGTTAGTGTTACAGGGAGCAAATTTCTGCTTGAAAAAGCTAGCCTTGGCTTTTCTAACTGCCTGTGTATAATGGTTTCTAGCTTCCCTGAACAGCTGCATATCACGGGGGCTGTTCGATGCTAATGCAGAACGCCATAGGATATTTTGTGTTGGTTAAGGGCAGTCAGGATTTTTAAAAGTAGAAGTTCAAATTGTTTGGGTACAGACCTGGATAGTAGGACAGAACTCTGCAGTAGATTGCAACACCGCCCCATTTGGCAGTTCTATCTTGTCTGAAAAGGTTGTAGTTTGGAATTGAAATTTCAGAATTTTTGGTAGTCTTCCTCAGCCAGGATTCAGACACAGCTAGAACATCCGGGTTGGCAGAGTGTGCTAAAGCAGTGAATAGAACAAACTTGGGGAGGAGGCTTCTAATGTTAACATGCATGAAACCAAGGCTATTACGGTTACAGAAGTCGTCAAAAGAGAGCGCCTGGGGAATAGGAGTGGAGCTAGGCACTGTAGGGCCTGGATTCACCTCTATATCGCCAGAGGAACAGAGGAGGAGTAGAATAAGGGTGCGGCTGAAAGCAATAAGAATTGGTAGTCTAGAACGTCTGGAACAGAGAGTAAAAGGAGGTTTCTGGGGGCGATAAAATAGCATCAAGGTATAATGTACAGACAAAAGGTATGGTAGGATGTGAATACAGTGGAGGTAAACCTAGATATTGAGTGATGAAGAGAGATATTGTCTCTAGAAACATCATTGAAACCAGGAGACGTCATTGCATGTGTGGGTGGTGGAACTAATAGGTTGGATAAGGTATGGTGAGCAGGACTAGAGGCTCTACAGTGAAATAAGCCAATAAACACTAACCAGAACAGCAATGGACAAGGCATATTGACATTAAGGAGAGGCATGCTTAGTCGAGTGATCAAAAGGGTCCGGAGAGTGGAGAGGTTGGTTGGGGGTCACGGCAATTTAGACAGCTAGCCAGGCCATCGGTAGCAAGCTAGCATAGGATGGACATCTGTTATTAGCCACCTTTTGCGTTCCGTCAGTTGATTAGTGGGGTTCCGTGTGGTAGAGGGGAATAATCCAAATCACACAACAACAACAAAAAAAAAAACAATAGATATAGCTAGAGGCCCAAGAAGAAAAAAATAAAATAAAAAATAAATTGTCCGATTGTCTATTCAGATAGCAGCCGATAAGACAGCTAATGGCTAGCAGGCTGCAGATGGGCGCCCAGGCAACGTCGCGACGAAGGAGCCAGCCGGATAACTCCTTCGGGTAGAAAACGTCGGCAGTCCAGCCATGAAGGCCCGGTGGGGCTCCGCAGCAAAACGGGTCCGGATAGGTGACCGCAGCCAAGGAGTGATTGATGGAACTCCTCAGCTGGCTAGCTCTGGAACAACTGATGTTTGCTACGGAATCGACGAAAGCTTTAACTAGCTCCTGGCTAGTTTCTGACCTAGCTTCTGATTAGCTTCTGGCTAGCTTCTTGGAGTTTCTGGCTAGCTTCTTGGAGGATTACAGATTTGAGGTAAATAATACTTTTTTATGAATATAAATTGGTTAGGCGGGTTGCAGGAGAGTGTTTTGAAGATGAATTTATGGAAATTTAAAAAAAACAATGTATGAAAAGTTATATATATATGGGACACGACAAGACGAGGACAAAAGACGTCTGAACTGCTATGCAATCCCTTTATGACTTCAAGCCTATCAACTCCCGAGATTAGGCTGGTGAGACTCCGTCTCATGCTACCACTAGAGTGAAAGCACTGCCAGCATTCAGAAGTGTCTTGCTAAAAGTGCAATAAGTGCTATGTAAGAAAGCTAATGTTTAAGTTCCTTGCTCAGAACATGAGAACATATGAAAGCTGGTGTTTCCTTTTAATTAACATGAGTCTTCAATATTCCCAGGTAAGAAGTTTTAGGAATTATAGAACTATTTCCCTCTATACCATTTGTATTTCATTAACATTTGACTATTGGATGTTCTTATAGGCACTTTAGTATTGCCAGTGTAACAGTATAGCTTCCGTCCCTCTCCTCGCTCCTCCCTGGGCTCGAACCAGGAACACAACAACAGCCACCCTCGAAGCAGCGTTACCCATGCAGAGCAAGGGGAACAACCACTCCAAGGTTCAGAGCGAGTGACATTTGAAATGCTATTAGCGTGCGCTAACTAGCTAGCCATTTCACTTCGGTTACACCAGCCTCATCTCGGGAGTTGATAGGCTTGAAGTCATAAACAGCGCAATGCTTGACGCACAACAGAGAGCTGCTGGCAAAACGCCCGAAAGTTCTGTTTGAATTAATGTCTACGCGCCTGCTTAACTAGTGATTATGATTGTTTTTTATAAGATAAGTTTAATGCTAGCTAGCTACTTACCTTGGCTTACTGCATTCGCGTAACAGGCTCCTTGTGGAGTGCAACGAGAGAGAGGCAGATCGTTATTGCGTTGGACTAGTTAACTGTAAGGTTGCAAGATTGGATCCCCCGAGCTGACAAGGTGAAAATCTGTCTTTCTGGCCCTGAACAAGGCAGTTAACCCACCGTTCCAAGGCCGTCATTGAAAATAAGAATGTGTTCTTAACTGACTTGCCTAGTCAAATAAAAGGTGTAAAGAAATATATAAAAAAAAAAAAATTCGGTGTCCAGAAATACAGATTTCCGATTGTTATGAAAACTTGAAATCGGCCATAATTAATCGGTCATTCCGATTAATCGGTCGACCTCTAGTTTCAGCATGACCTCAACCCCATCGGGATGAATTCGAATGCCGACTGCAAGTCAGGCCTAATCGCCCAACATCAGTGCCCGACCTCACTAATGCTCGTGGCTGAATGGAAGCAAATCCCCTAGGTAATGTTCCAACATCTAGTGGAAAGCCTTACCTGTTATTGCAACAAAAGGGGGGAAACTGACTCCATATAACACCCATGATTTTGGAATGAGACGTTCGACGTGTAAGTCTTTTGGTAATGTAGTGCACATCGTTACAGTTGTTGGTTAGCTAGCTAGCGAATTTTAGCATCGATATGAAATCAGTCAAAACAAGACATGGTATCAAGAGCCACTCAATTCCACACATGACAGGTCATTGTTGCTCACCATCTGGCCATCCAGATTAAAAACAACTCATGACTTCTGCCCCAATAGGTTCTAGGGTTGGTCGGTATGCAGATTTCCATACCTTCATAATGTGCCGTCCCGGAATATACAGTATTACAGGCAGTGCACAAGGGGAGCAATTATTTTCAAATGTAAACTGGCGGTGTTCACTTACCAGAATAATAACAAAATTCTTACAAATACCAATGAATTCCCATAACGGATTCTAGGAAAATGATAAGTGCATGCAAACATTTACTACAAAAGACACTTTCTCACCAAGGTTCAATATATGCCAGCATATGTCTTGTTTTTGACACTGTTCATTGGCAATTGAGAAATATCGTCCTGCCGCAATCTGCCAATTATTAATGTGGTACGTGTTTGATTTTATAATATTTTCACATGCAAAGATAAGCTTTTGACCAATAGAGATTGCTAGCTGGGACACTGCCACTGACAGGTCTGTGTTATTGTCAAATGTGTCTCACATGAATGAGAGGATCAAGTTGCCCACTGCACTGAAGATAGGAAACACTGTCACCACTGATAAATCCACTATAATTGAGAATTTGAATAAACATTTTTCTACGGCTGGCCATGCTTTCCACCTGGCTACCCCTACACCGGTCAACAGCACTGCACCCTCCACAGCAACTCGCCCAAGCCTTCCCCATTTCTCCTTTTCCCAAATCCAGTCAGCTGATGTTCTGAAAGAGCTGCAAAATCTGGACCCCTACAAATCAGCCGGGCTAGACAATCTGGACCCTTTCTTTCTAAAATTATCTGCCGACATCGTTGCCACCCCTATTACCACCCTGTTCAACCTCTCGTGTCGTCTGAGATTCCCAAAGATTGGAAAGCAGCTGCGGTCATCCCCCTCTTCAAAGGGGGGAACTCTCTTGACCCAAACTGCTACAGACCTATATCTATCCTACCCTACCTTTCTAAGGTCTTTGAAAGCCAAGTCAACAAACAGATTACCGACCATTTCGAATCTCACCATACCTTCTCTGCTATGCAATCTGGTTTCAGAGCTGGTCATGGGTGCACCTCAGCCACGCTTAAGGTCCTAAACGATATCTTAACCGCCATCGATAAGAAACATTACTGTGCAGCCGTATTCATTGATCTGGCCAAGGCTTTTGACTCTGTCAATCACAACATTCTTATTGGCAGACTCGACAGCCTTGGTTTCTCAAATGATTACCTCGCCTGGCTCACCAACTACTTCTCTGATAGAGTTCAGTGTGTCAAATCGGAGGGTCTGCTGTCCGGACCTCTGGCAGTCTCTATGGGGGTGCCACAGGGTTCAATTATTGGACCGACTCTCTTCTCTGTATACATCAATGATGTCGCTCTTGCTGCTGGTTAGTCTCTGATCCACCTCTACGCAGACGACACAATTCTGTATACTTCTGGCCCTTCTTTGGACACTGTGTTAACAACTCTCCAGGCAAGCTTCAATGCCATACAACTCTCCTTCCGTGGCCTCCAATTGCTCTGAAATAAAAGTAAAACTAAATGCATGCTCTTCAACCGATCGCTACCCGCACCTGCCCACCTGTCCAACATCACTACTCTGGACGGCTCTGACTTAGAATACGTGGACAACTACAAAATCCTAGGTGTCTGGTTAGACTGTAAACTCTCCTTCCAGACCCACATCAAACATCTCCAATCCAAAGTTAAATCTAGAATTGGCTTCCTATTTCGCAACAAAGCATCCTTCACTCATGCTGCCAAACATAACCTTGTAAAACTGACCATCCTACCAATCCTCGATTTCGGCGATGTCATTTACAAAATAGCCTCCAATACCCTACTCAACAAATTGGATGCAGTCTATCACAGTGCAATCCGTTTCGTCACCAAAGCCCCATATACTACCCACCATTGCGACCTGTACGCTCTCGTTGGCTGGCCCTCGCTTCATACTCGTCGCCAAACCCACTGACTCCATGTCATCTACAAGACCCTGCTAGGTAAAGTCCCCCCTTATCTCAGCTCGCTGGTCACCATAGCATCACCCACCTGTAGCACACGCTCCAGCAGGTATATCTCTCTAGTCACCCCCAAAACCAATTCTTTCTTTGGCCGCCTCTCCTTCCAGTTCTCTGCTGCCAATGACTGGAATGAAATACAAAAATCTCTGAAACTGGAAACACTTATCTCCCTCACTAGCTTTAAGCACCAACTGTCAGAGAAGCTCACAGATCACTGCACATAGCCCACCTATAATTTAGCCCTAACAACTACCTCTTATTTATTTATTTTGCTCCTTTGCACCCCATTATTTTTATTTCTACTTTGCGCATTCTTCCACTGCAAATCTACCATTCCAGTGTTTTACTTGCTATATTGTATTTACTTTGCCACCATGGACTTTTTTTTGCCTTCACCTCCCTTATCTCACCTCATTTGCTCACACCGTATATAGACTTGTTTATACTGTATGTTTGTTTTACTCCATGTGTAACTCTGTGTCGTATGTGTCGAACTGCTTTGCTTCATCTTGGCCAGGTCGCAATTGTAAATGAGAACTTGTTCTCAACATGCCTACCTGGTTAAAAAAAATAAAATAAAGGTGAAATAAAAATAAATAAATAAAGTCTGTATCAGCGCAGCCCCTTTGTAGCGCGATGAGCAAAGTACCTGCTCCACTTATTGCTCCACTTATTCATTGCTAGGGCTGTCTGGCCAGCATTTATCTCCCTGTCCCCACTCATGCTGCACAGAAGTTAACAATCTTGAATAATGCAACACAGTATGTAAACATCGAAACGGTTCATTACTGTCGCAAAAAATATATATCCACACAGGCTAAGACACATTTACAATGCAACACGATACAGGTAGCTTCCAGCTTGAATTATAGGCTACCTTTCCTTGTTAGCTTACAACGGAATATCCCTCGCAAAGAAAAACACATTCACTTCATTTTCTTTTACCTCCCTTTGGGTTTTCACTAGATTCCATAGACACATTATGCCTGCAAATGACAATTAACGTCTTGAAGAGACAGCGCACCGTTTTCGAAAAGATATTGCTTCTTCCATGCAAATGCTGTTAATCAGTACAATACAAAATAATGTACTCTTAGTCATTGCCAATATAATAAGTCCTAAATAGAAGAGATTGTTTGTCATCTGTAGCATAAAATGTTCAAATGTCATGATAGTGCCAGTGGAGTAGCCAGCAGAGGTGTGAATTGCGCAAGAAAGGAACAGTGAAGACAGATGTGGAAGTTGGAAGTTAAAATATTATAGGTCTGCTAAAGTGAATCTTTGCGACCACCTGTGCTACAGGCAACCCAAAGAGGCAAAAATATATACACACGTTCATCA
The DNA here is from genome assembly GCF_036934945.1 of Oncorhynchus masou masou. Lineage (NCBI taxonomy): Eukaryota > Metazoa > Chordata > Actinopteri > Salmoniformes > Salmonidae > Oncorhynchus > Oncorhynchus masou. Next base: position 40,248,033 of record NC_088212.1, read on the forward strand.
ATAAGTGGTTGCACAGATTTAGATAAATCACGCACTCAAATTAAAATGTCAAAATAACCACCCATTACTTCAAAGATGTATCAATGGCTGATCATTAGGCTATGGACTGCTTGATAGCATGAGTTTCTATTGCAATTTCATCTTCATCTTCGTCTCTCTATATCTCCACCTTAAATGTTTCTTCATCAATTTAAATGATAGGATAATGCTAAATCAATGTAGCCTATAATGTAGACTAGTTTTGGATATCATACAGAAATTTGACTTGCTATGAAGAAAATAAAATTTGAGTCTGTATTTTTCGTGATTAGGACGAAAAGATCTCAACGCAGTTGGTGAGAAAAGGCCTTAAGACAGACAACACAGCTCATACGGTTATGCAAGTATATCAAAATGCAATTTGCAGAACGCACAAAACAAATATTAGACAGCAGGGACCTTAATCCAGGAGGGGATTGTCTCTGCTGCTGTTACAAAGAAGCTTGATCTTGCAAGCATGAGCCACTTACCTAATATTAGCAAAAACCCCGCTGGAGATAACTAAGAGTAGCTAAATAACGTAATAGTTATAAGACAAATATCTGTCAAACAGTAGTGAATTTCATACAAGTGTAACCTGATCACCTCACTTAAGTTGTGCTGCAGGAGTGACTCACCTCACGAAGCTGCTGTTTTTGCTCGTTGTGTTTCTTTGTAAACAAACATGTGAATCGCTCAAACAGCTGTTTTGGGAAACTAGTTCTAGTAAGCTTCATAATGAAACAATCTAACAGGTGAAATTAGGAACATGATCTGCTTTATCTACACTACATGACCAGAAGTATGTGGACACCTGCTCATTCCAAAACCATGAGCATTATTATGTAATTGGTCTCCCCTTGCAGCTATAACAGCCTCCAATCTTCTGGGAAGGTTTTCCACTAGATGTTGGAAGATGGCTGAATGGAAGCAAGTCCCCGCAGCAACAAGACCATTAGTGTGGACGGGCACTGATGTTGGGCGATTAGGCCTGGCTCGAAGTCAGAGTTTCAATTAATCCCAAAGATGTTCAATTGGGTTGAGGTCAGGTTTCTGTGCAGGCCAGTCAAGTTCTTCCACACCAATCTTGACAAACCATTTCTGTATGGACCTCACTTTGTGCACGGGGACAATGTCATTGTGCAAGGGGGCATTGAAACTGGAAAGGGCATTCCCCACACTATTGCCAAAAAGTTGGAAGCACAGCATCATCTAGAAAGTCATTGTATGCTGTAGCGTTAAAATTTCCCTTCACTGGAACTAAGAGGCCTAGCCCAAACCATGAAAAACATCCCCAGACCATTATTCCTCCTCCACCAAACTTTACAGCTGGCACTATGCATTTGGGCAGGTAGCGTTCTCCCGGGATCCGCCAAACCCACTCCAGCTTTACACCACTCCAGCCGACACTTGGCATTGCACATGGTGATATTAGGCTTGTGTGCAGCTGCTCAGCCATGGAAATTAATTTCAAAAAGCTCTCGGCTAACAGATGATTTTTACGCGCTACAGCACTCTGCGTCCCATTCTGTGAGCTTGTGTGGCCTACCACTTCCTGGCTGAGCTGTTGTTCCTTGACGTTTCCTCTTCACAATAACAGTCTTTCAGTTGACCGGGGCAGCTCTAGCAGGGCAGACATTTCACGAACTGACTTGTTGGAAAAGTGGCATCCTATGATGGCGCCAAGTTGAAAGTCACTGAGCTCTTCAGTATGGACATTCTACTGACAATGTTCGTCTTTGGAGATTGCACGGCTGTGTGCTCAATTTTATACACCAATCAGCAATGGGTGTGGCTGAAATAGCCGAATCCACTCATTTGAAGGGGTGTCCACATTCTTTTGCATATTTTGTGTATTACCAAGTGCACAAGTTGACTGCAGGTAATTATTTAAAACATACAAATGTATTTAAAAATGGTTTTGGAGTGCATTTCAAAATACCCCGGGATACTGTATAAGGTACACCGCCCAACCCTAATGGGTTTTCATGTTTGAGAGACAAGATGAGAAATTGGAACTGGGCCTTAGGCACCAGCTGGTGCACAACATTAACTGTCTGCTGCGTAGGGGTTGGGCCTAGTCATTAAAACGTTGTGAAACATTACTGTTGAAAATATTTCAAATGTACTAGTATGCGAGGGCCCCAAGAGATTATTCTGAATGTCTTACCACGGTCCTCTGTTGATTGGGGAGGAAGACACGGATGGTGCCCCCACCTCGGGGCACATCCTCTGGACTAGTCTCTCCCGAGGAGGAGCAGGAGGAAGAGTTTGAAGACATAATGACAGGCAGGAAGAGCAAGGGAGGCAGCACTGAGATCCTTCAACAACAGGAGAACTTCATGCACTGGGGATCCGGGGGAGTTAGCCCTTACCTGGAACCTGAGACAAACAGCGCTACTAATTAGCAACAATCCATCTGACGCCAATGACCGAGTGAAACAAATGTGCCCATAATCATGATCTTAGATCGACAGAGTATGTTGCAACTAGCTAGGATGATACCACACTGGTGTGTGTACAGAACTGGTAAATAAACAGAAGAGGCCTCATTTTGACATTCCAAAATCCAGCTGCTCACAATAAAATCATTGACTGTTAGGGTTGTTTGCACCACACAAGTGAGTGAGCTGGGGTAAATGGTCAATAACTCGAGCAAACGTTATTCTCGTATGAAAATGATTACTATTTTGACACGTCAACTAAATGTACTAGCTAACCAGCTATATAGTAGCTTTATAGGCAACTTTTCATAGCCTAGACATCTAGCTAACATTAGCTACACTATGTCTCGCTGCACTTTTACTCTGAGCTGGAAACATTTCATGTGTATGCGAAATGGCATTAACCAGTAACGTTATTGTAAGAGTTGGCTCATCATAGCCCAAAGTAATTAGCTATCTACAAATGCTATAGCTAGCAGAAGTCTGGCAAATAAGATAACTAGTTACGTATCCTAGTTTAGCATAGTGGGATTTGACTGCTTAGCAATATGACATTTCGACAATTTGGAAGCCATGTTTGTCTCAGTTGACCACTTTAGATTACTATTCATTTATAATTATTTTTGATGAAATGACAATACCGCTTCGACGAGGCTAAATTATAAATAGTTTCTTAATTCCTGTCAGGTGTTTTTTCACGTTCGATTGAGCGCTTTCATGAGGCGGAAAGGGATTAGTTAGCTTGATGGCAAACTAGCTAGTAAAACCAGAGCTAACGTAGCGCGTTAGCTTGCTACTTTTGCTGTCTTTATCAAGTAATGAAAAGCTTGTTTACGCATAAGCAACTGTTTTATTCATAATAGGCAATTAAATACAACTGCAAAACGAGTCAATCATAAACAACTAATTGCATATTTGGTTTCGGAATAAAGTCTTACCTGAAGCAGCCATCTTGAATTATCTCAATCTGAAGTAGAATCTGTCAAGTATCTCTGGGATAGCGGAACACCTCCGTGATGCACGCTCTGTATTGGGCCATTCTCACATTTACACTCGCTCATTGGATGACAGAATCGATACATAAAGGGGGCGGCTGTTACAAGCAACAACAAAAAATTACATTGTATAAATTCATGTCACAGTATGCTACACAGACAAATTACGTGGATGATTCAGGGTAACCATTGGTTACATCAGAATGTATAAAATTAAACTACAAAAAGAAGAAGCAAAAAGCAAAACAGCTGCATACCATAAATAGAGTTAGGGCCTCAGTGTCAGTGGAGGCTCCTCAGAGGAGGAAGGGGAGGACAATCCTCCTCAGTGAATTACATTTTTTTAAATAGTGAAACATTTAAAAAGTTATCATTTTTAGATAAAACTATGCAAAACATTTTCACGTCGCCAAATATGAAACACACTGTTTTGCAATGACGGTCTACAGTAGCTTCAACAGCACTCTGTAGGGTAGCAGCATGGCGTTGCCGGAGAACAGCTAGCTTCCGTCCTCCTCTGGGTGCATTGACTTCAATACAAAACCTAGGAGGCCCATGGTTCTCACCCCCTTCCATCACCCCATACAGAACCAATCAGTCGATATAATTGAGAACAATCATCAGAAATCACGTGATATGAATCAGACAGTGGGTCGCCACCTGATCCACTAGTTGGTCAGAAGGTTAAAATCAACGTTTCATGTCGTAATTTCCGAGTAGGCGGTAAAGATCATTTTTATTGTGCTGTAACTGAAACTAGAAGATCTTCTGATGTCCTTTCCCTTCGTCAAAGGTACGTAATGGATTTTTAAAGTGTTTTTACCCCGGGATAACCGGCTAAAATGACCCATAGAAGGGAAGAACATCTATTGAATGCAATTCGATCTACAGTACATCTACACCACGATATGGAACATTGAACCTTCTGACCAACTAGTGGGTCAGGCGGCGCCTCACTGTCTGATTCATATTGTTTGATTTCTGATGATAGTTGTCGATTATATCGACTGATTGCAAGTGTATTAGGTGCTTCCATAGACTTACACAGTAATTATGACAACTTCCAGGGGATATCCTCCAACCTATCAGAGCTCTTGCAGCATGAACTGACATGTTGTCCACCCAAAGGATCAAAATGAATCTAGCATAAGTATAAACTAAGCTAGCTAGCACTGCAGTGCATAACATGTGGTGAGTAGCTGACTCAAAGACAACGACAATAGTTGAACAGTTTTGAACAAATGAATAATTTCAAAAATGAAGGAGCAAGAGAGAGCTATATTTCAAAATGTTTTTCACTTTCACTTACTTAGCTGGATAATTTAGCCTACTCAAACAGAGGGACGCTATGTTAGCTAACTGGCTATGACTATCCAACATTGGAACTCTTCCAAGGTAAGCTTTTGGTTTTACTAATGTATTGCCACCGGTGTTCCAGCTAAACTGCTTACTGTCTGTACACTGTGCTGCATGATTGTAGCGGATTTACTTACACGCTATATCTATTAACTATGTTAACCTTGACATTACTTTAGCTAATATGGTGACAACGATGTAGGCTGTGTGTAGCGTTTATGATATGAAGGTTTGGCTTGGAAAGGTTTGTTCGCCTGGTCATGGACAGCTGATGTGTTGTGCACTTTAGTCCACAAGTGAAGGGAAAAGGTAAGAGGAGAGTGCGTAGATGCAAGAAGGTATACAATGAGGCGTTTATATGTGGCTATGAGAGTTAACGGTTTGTGTTTGATCAGGGGTGAATTCATTCCACCAATTCTGTTGACAAATGTTTATTTTACAGAAGCAAATGGAACGGGGATAATCATATCTGAATTTGTCCAATAAAAACTCATTTGCAACTGTTGGACTAATGATTACACCCTGAATCAGTGTGTACCTACGTTGCAAACTTTCATTCATAGGCTAGGTTGAAGGAACCATAGGGAAAAATTTAGTATCATGTAGTAGCCTAAACCTGTTATATTGAAGTGGGTGAATGGAATATGAATGACAGTCATCCTACATGCTGTAATAGAAATAAGGCCAAGCTCATAAAAAATAAACATCCTCAAACGGCACCGACCACCAACGCATCCTGTGATAAGGCAAATGTTCAGATTGTATGTATGATTCAAATTAACAACAGTAATGCAGTATGTATCATAAGAGCAAGGAAAAACAAGGTTAAAACCAGGAAATGTTTTTATTTTGACATACTGTTCATCTCTGGGCGAGTCACTACCTCAGATACAGTGCAAATGTAGTACATAATTCTACGCCTATAATATTGTGAGGTTGATAAAGGAAAAAATGTACATTTTAGCCATTTAAAAAAAAGTATTGAGTGTTTTTGTAGCCCCCTGGAAAATAGGTAAATAACTAAAACATCAGACATATAGCAAAGCCAACAATAGCCTTGTTATGAAGAATATTTCTTTTCTTTAGTTCTGTTAATTTCATGGAAAATAGTCCAATTTGGAGTTAGGAAAATTGTAGTATACATAACTTCTCTGGTAGAGTCTGTTTCAATGAAATTATTCAATGTCTGATGACATATTTCCATGAAATACAAATCTGAGGTATGGTGTGTAAAACTGAAAACACAACATAGGACTACTATGTGGTGAGGCTGCTTTGGCCATGGCCTGTCAATGAGAGGGGCACACTGAGACGTAGCTAATATTACTCCATGCTGAGAAACTTCCTCTTTTTGGCAGTGTGTGTATATGAGTGGTGGCGCCATTCAACGTCCGCTGTAGCCTCATTTTCTAGGGTACCAAGCTTGATCATGTACACTACAGACAGAAAAACAGTTATCACTAGATTATAATATAACAATTACAATTTTGCGTATGCATTATCAATACACACAAGATATATATTTTTTTAAACACTAAATGTATAGGAGGAGCAGTGCAGGAAAAGCTAAAACTGCAATTAATCCAAAATTACACATTGTTCAAAAACATGGTGTTGCTTATGATGAGAAAGGTAAAACATTGTACTTACATTTGATTTCAAATCTGGGCCCAACTTCTGACAACTCAACGTTCTTGTGGTCCGTTTTCTTGTAAGTGTGATGTCTGCAATAAAAATAGGTCCTTACTTAAGTAAATAAGAATGTGTAACTACATTCCGCTACCTGAAGGAGTCTACAGTCAACCTGTCTGCCCAAGATTAGGTACATGTTCGCAAATAGCTCTTTCAAAGCATCCCTCTACTCACCTGAAAGATATAAAATCCTCCAGGTTGGCAAATGTGATAACACGTCTGCTGTCCTCTTTAGGCAGTGGGAACAAATACTTGAGGATATTGGAAACCTGATTAAGAGAGATTTACATACAGTCGGTGTCAGAACATTTTGGATGCACTAACAGTACCAGGGTAAACATTTACTGAGAATTGTGAAGTGCCAAGTCTCTCACCCTCTGGCCAAGTCGTGAGGAGAAGTTGTGAAAGATGAGGTTGGGGTAGGCTTCAGACATGGTTCCAATGTCCGGCACATCATGTCTCAGTACCACATTGTAAAGAGTGAAGTACGCAGTTGGTCCAAAAGGTAGGTGGCACACCACCAGCCCATCTATACAGTTCACACAGGCAATATAAAAGTAGTTATTTTAAAGTTCCCTTGATGTAGTGTTTTTACTTGGATTGATGCATTCCAGCCTGTAAAAAAAAAATCTATACACTACAGGTCAAGCGTTTTAGAACACCTACTCATTCAAGGGTTTTTCTTTATTTTTACTATGTTCTACATTGCAGAATAATAGTGAAGACATCACAACTATGAAATAACACATATGGAATCATGTAGTAACCAAAAAAGTGTGTAACAAATCAAAATATCTTTTATATTTGAGATTCTTCAAATAGCCACCTTTGACATCTTTGCACACTCTTGGCATATGTGTTATTTCATTGTAGAATAATAGTGAAGACATAAACTATGAAATAACACATATGCCAAGAGTGTGCAAAGATGTCAAAGGTGGCTATTTGAAGAATGACAGTCTCTGTTTCTGCTCTCTTATCAAGTCCTTATAGAATTGTCATGCCAAACATGTTGACAATGACAGCAATGGAGTTAGAAAGAGCATAAACAGACTTGAACCAGGCTATGGCTATAATCATTTGGTGTTGGTAATAGATGGTTCGAGATGATTATAGTTGGTTAATTAAACATTTGAAATTAGGAGGGGCTTTGCAAGCCCCTCAGTTAAAAAAAGTATTATTGAATTTTAAAACATAAAATCCACCTGTTGTGAAGTCCCTCAACATATACATTACATTTTAGTCATTTAGCAAAGAATCCCATCCAGAGTAACCCACGGGAACAATCATGGTCAAGCACCCAGCTCAAGGGCACATCGAAAGATTGCCCACCCAGTCGACGCAGGGTCCCAAACCAGCGACCTCTGGCCCAACACTTCCAACCATCCAAGACACTTCTGAAAACCTACGTTTTTTTTAAACTACTTCTGCGCAGGCAAGTTTCACTTGCCTTTTAAACTCGGATCATATTGTTTTGTATTTTCTTGTGTGGAAATAAATAAATACAAATTTATTTAAAAAAGAAGATTGTTATACGCCTAGATGGGCTTACCTGGCTGTCCTCTAGTCTCATGAACGATGACCAGGTCTGTAACATAGTTGGCTTTACAGGCTTGTACTAGAGCTTTAATTTCATGACGTCCCCTGTTCATACGCTGAGCCCCAGGGAAGATCAGCTTCACCTCCTGCCAATAGCAAACATTGCACGTCAGCAAAAATTGAGGGTGAGTCATTATTACTTGTTTAAAACTGAATCTATTATACTGTCTGTTAGCTCCTTCTTTGGGAATTATTTTTTTCTGGTTACAATATGCTCTGTTATAGAGGTGGAGCAGAGGATAGATATTGAATAAGAATTGAGACATAAAATGAACATACCTTGACAAACATCTTGAGTCGAGAGCTGGGGTCTCTTGATGTTGTGACCATGACCTTTGGATCCTCCACTCCAGCCCATTTATACTCATCATCCATGTGAGAGCTGACACATGCACACACAGAGTATCTCTCAGTCACTGTTTGCACATTGTTTTTATGGGAAACTGTGGTAAGGCTGCTTTTCCATGAGATGTGTTGTCAACGTCATAAACAAGACAACACTGAGGATGTGTCCCAAGAGTACCCTATACAATATATAGTTCAATACTTTTGACCGGAGCCTAGTGTCTCGGTGGTCAACAGTTGTGCACTATATAGGGAATGGGGTGTTGTTTAAATGTTGGTGTGCAGAAACAAACCTTCTGCTCCCTCATCATCATACTCCAGCAATTTCTGTAACTGCACAGCTTCTCTGCGAACCTCAGTTGGGATGAGACGATTGTCTGTAGGGGAAAACAAAAGTCAATGACTTTCACAGATTCCCAAATTGTAATTTGTTAGCGCTGCCATTTTAAAAAGTGTCAAGGTCTTTTAGATTGTTCATCCTCCCACCAATCTCCTCCATTACATACAGTCCTCACCATCAAGAGCAGATTTCAGCTTCTGTTTCTTCTCCTCAATCGTCCGCACCCTTGTCCTCTTGGGACTACCTATACAGGTACCCCCGTCTCAGTCTCGTTTCTCGACGAAGCTACAATCATCAGAGAGAAACACACCATGGTGAACAGTAGAAAGCTGACTATCAGCATTGTACTGTTCATTATGGCTCAGAAATGATACAGAATAGTAATCGGACACACAATAATTGCAGGGGGAAAAAAACACGAGAATAATCAAACACGAGAATTGCTCAGAAAGACCACTCTATAATCCAAGATCAGTACTAGTGAAATCGGAATTACATCAATCCAACATGCCCATCTGGCAGTATTTAGCTAGCAAACTAGTTAATAATGTAGCATGGTAACCTGGATCAGCAACCAGACAATATATGTTTCTTTACAACACTCTGGAGCTAAATAATCAGATGCTTCAAGCTGATACGAAGTTTTGAAAAGCTAAACAAATACTCAATGGAGTTACCATTTTGTTGATTGGATTGCACGCACTCACAACCACACACACCCACAACTGCGAGGAAGTCAGCAACATTCTTTTTCATTGGATAAGCCAACATCCAATGGGAGTGTGCGAAACTGGCAAGAAGATTGGACGATAGACGTTTCAAAATGAAAGCCCCAAATACGAGCTATCAAAGTAAAAGTCCCAAGTACAAGCCATGAACATACACGGAAAATGCATTTCACATTTGCATGTGTGATTCATTAGCTCTTTTTATTTTCCCAGATCTCAGAAAAATGTTTAAATAAGCCATATGTTTCTAATTGTGTGGCTGCGTACTGAACCACCAGGGCTAAGGAGACGACGAATATGACGTCACCTCCTCTCTGCACATAAAACGACAATTTAACCGACAATTCACCAGCTTTGCTAGCGTTATAATGTCAAAATACGTTCGTTGCTCACCAAATATGTCTACCTGCAAACTATCGACACCTGCAGGCAGGAAAACCACATTTTGAACTAAAACTAAATAAAAACTAGCAAATCGGGTCTGAAAACTAAATGAAACTAAAGTGAATTTGTAATAGAAAAAGAGCCTCATATAAAAACACAAAACTACACTGAACAAAAATATGTTTCATGAGCTGAAATAAAAGATACCAGAAATGTTCCATATGCACAAAAATCTTATTTCTCTAGAATTTGGTGCACAGATTTGTGTACATCCCACAGCCCCATGTCCAATTCCTGGAAGCTGAAAATATACCAGTTCTTTCGTGGCCTGCATACTCACCAGACACCCATTGACCATGTTTGGGATGCTATGGATCGACGTGTACGAAAGTGTGTTCCAGTTTCTGCAAATATCCAACAACTTCGCACAGCCATTGAAGAGGAGTGGGACAACATTCCACAAGCCACAATCAACAGCATGTTCAACTCTATGTGAAGGAGATGTGTCATGCTGCATGAGACAAATGGTGGTCACACCATATACTGACTGTTTTTCTGGCTCACACCCTATTTTTTTTAATGGTATCTGTGACCATTTTCAAACAGAAATTTGCATTCCGTAGCACTGATTCCACAAAGTTTTGGGACACTGTAAAGTCCATGGAGAATAAGAGCACCTCCTCCCAGCTGCCAACTGCACTGAGGCCAGGAAACACTGTCACCACCAATAAAACTACGACAATCAATAATTTCAACAAGCATTTTTCGACAGCTGGCCATGCTTTCCCCCTGGCTACCCCCTACCAATCTGGTTTCCGAGCTGGTCACTGGTGCACCTCAGCCACGCTCAAGATCCTAAACGATATCATAACCACCACCGATAAAAGACAGTACTGTGCAGCCGTCTTCATCGACCTGACAAAGGCTTTTGATTCTGTCACCTCATTCTTATCGGCAGACTCAATAGCCTTGGTTTCTCAAATGACTGCCTGGTTCTCCAACTACTTCTCAGATAGAGTCCAGTGTGTCAAATCGGAAGGCCTGTTGTCCGGACCTCTGGCAGTCTCTATGGGGGAGCCACAGGGTTCAATTCTCGGGCCGACTATTTTCTCTGTATCTATCAATGATGTTGCTTTTGCTGCTGGTGATGCTCTGATCGACTTCTACGCAGACGACACCATTCTGCATACAGCTGGCCCTTCTTTGCACACTGTTAACAAACCTACAAACAAGCTTCAATGCCATACAACATTCCTTCCCTGGCCTCCAACTGCTTTTAAATACTCGTAAAACGAAATGCATGCTCTTCAACCGATTGTTGCCCGCACCAGCCTGCCCTACTAGCATCACTACTCTGGATGGTTCTGACTTAGAATATGTGGACAACTACAAATACTTAGGTGTCTTGTTAGACGGCTTCCTATTTTGCAACAAAGCCTCCTTCACTCATGCTGCCAAACATACAACACGTAAAACTGACTATCCTACCGATCCTTGACTTGACAAAATACTCTACTCTACTTAGCAAACTGGATGTAGTCGATCACAGTGCCATCCGTTTTGTCACCAAAGCCCCATAAACTACCCACCACTGTGACCTGTATGCTCTCGTTGGCTGGCCCTCACTACATATTCATTGCCAAACCCACTGGCTCCAGGTCATTTATAAGTCTTTGCTAAGTTAAGCCCCACCTTATCTCAGCTCACTGGTCACCATAGCAACACCCCCCCCCCCCCATAGCACGCACTCCAGCAGGTATATTTCACTGGTCATCCCCAAAGCCAACACTTACTTTGGCCGCCTTTCCTTCCAGTTCTCTGCGGCCAATGACTGGAATTGCAAAAATCACTGAAGCTGGAGACTCATATCTCCATCAATAACTTTAAGCATCAGCTGTCAAATCAGCTTACTGATCACTGTACCTGTACACAGCCAATCTGTAAATAGCACACCCAACTACCTCATCCCCATATTGTTATTTATCCTCTTGCTCTTTTGCACCCCAGTATCTCTACTTGCACATCATCATCTTTATATCTATCACTCCAGTGTTAATGCTAAATTGTAATAATTTCGGGTCTGTAGCCGATTTATTGCCTTTACCTCCCTACTTTTCTGCATTTTCACACACTGTACATATATTTTTCTATTGTGTTATTGACTGTACATTTGTTTATGTGTAACACTGTGTTTTTGTTTTAATTGCACTGCTTTGCTTTATCTTGACCAGGTCGCAGTTGTAAATGAGAACTTGTTCTCAACTGGCCTACCTGGTTAAAAAAAGGTGAAATAATACAAATAAAACAAATCTGTGACCAACAGTCATGTGAAATCCATAGATTAGGGATTGTTGTGTTTATATTTTTGTTCAGTGTATAATAACCTTGCTGCGTACTGAGCCTATCGGTTTGCCTTTTAAAAAAAAATCACAAGTCAACCTAACTATGCAAAAAAGAAAAAACAGTTCTCTCTATATTAGGCAAGACTACTGTGGTTGGCCATTTCCTGACATCTTCCATAGCAGAGCCTGACATACTTTCTTCTGTGTTTTACTTCATATTTTGACTCCAGCAACATTCAGCAACAAAAATGCTTCTACTGACTACATTGGTTTTCTGGCTTGCTGGTAAGGACCACATCTGTGTGCCATGTACATTTGTATGTTGCCTGCACTTCCTAGTAAATAGCTTATGACTATGTATTTATTTTGCATATTGCCATCTTTATTCTGACCAATGATGGAGTTCAAACTGACATTTTCAGTAATGTAAACTAAATGAAGGCATAGCAACAAAAACATGGATAACAGAGGGATTATTGATTTGACTGAACTGATTTTCAATAATGGAATGAGTCAAGTCAAAACATTTCATAATATATAAATTTCATAGTATTCACAATTCTTTAAGTGTTTGTTACAAAGTTACAACTCATCTGTCAAAATGGCGGTGATGTAAAGTACTTAAGTAAAAATACTTGAAAGTACTACTTAGGTCTTTTTTTTGGGTATCTGTACTTTACTATTTATATTTTTTACAACTTTATACTTTTACTTCACTACATTCCTAAAGAAAATGACGTACTTTTTACTCCATACATTTTCCCTGACACCCAAAAGTTAAATTTTGAATGCTTCGCAGGATAGGAAAATGGTCTAATTCACACAATTATCAAGAGAACATCGCTGGTTATCCCTACTGCCTCTGATCTGGCAGACTCACTAAATACATGCTTCATTCGTAAATTATGTCTGAGGGTTGCAGCATGCCCTTGGCTATCCGTAAATTTAAAAAAAACAAGAATATGGTGCGGTCTGGTTTGCTCAATATAAGGAATTTGAAATTATTTATACTTTTGATACTTAAGTATATTTAAAACCAAATACTTTTAGACTTACTCAAGTAGGGTTTTACTGGGTAAATATGATTTACTTGAGTCATTTTCTCATTTTCTCCACCACTGCAGAATGGAGATGAGAAAATCATAGATTAAATTGTCAGTGTAATTTACTCCAAATGATTCAAAGAACAATTCAATATTTTACTTGATGAAACAATTTGGGCTGAATAACAAGATACATTGTACAAAAAATCCTTTGCGCTTGAAACATGCTACATGGTTGGTTGTGATATTTGAGACAGGAAATTAAAAACTTTTCTGGGAACTTTTGTCTTGATAGATTCACTATATATACAAAAGTATGTGGACAACCCTTCAAATTAGTGGCTTTGGGTGTTTCAGCCACACCCGTCGCTGACAGGTGTATAAAATTGAGCACTCAACCATGCAATCTCCATAGACAAACATTGGCAGAAGAATGGCCTTACTGAAGAGCTCAGTGACTTTCAATGTGGCACTGTCATAGAATGCCACCTTTCCAACAAGTTTGCCCTACTAGAGCTGCCCTGGTCCACTGTAAGTGCTGTTATTGTGAAGTGGAAATGACTAGGAGCAACATCGGCTCAGCCACAAAGTGGTAGGCCACACAAGCTCACAGAACAGGACCACCATGTGCTGAAGTGCACTCACTCCCGAGTTTCAAACTGCCTCTGGCAGCAACATCAGCATAAAAACTGTTCGTCGGGAGCTTCATGAAATGGGTTTCCATGGCTGAGCAGCCGCACACAAGCCTAAGATCACCTTGCGCAATGCCATGCGTCGGCTACAGTGGTGTAAAGCTCACCACCATTGGACTCTGAAGTAGTGGAAACGCGTTCTCTGGAGTGATGAATCATGCTTCACCATCTGGCAGTCCGACAGACGAATCTGGGTTTGGCGGATGCCAGGAGAACGCTATCTGCCCGAATGCATAGTGATAACTGTAAAGTTTGGTGGAGGTGGAATAATGGTCTTTGGCTGTTCTTCATGGTTTGGGCTAGGCCCCTTAGTTGCAGTGAAGGGAAATATTAACGCTACAGCATACAATGGCATTCCAGACGATTCTGTGCTTCCAACTTTGTGGCAACAGTTTGGTGAAGGCCATGTCCTGTTTCAGCATGACAATGCCCAATGCACAAGGCAAGGCCCATACAGAAATGGTTTGTCGAGATCGGTGTGGAAGAACTTGACTAGCCTGCACAGAGCCCTGACCTCAACCCCATCTAACAACTTAGGATGAATTGGAGCGCCGACTGCGAGCCAGGCCTAATTGCCCAACCTCACTAATGTACTTGTGGCTGAATGGAAGCAAGTCCCCGCTACAATGTTCCAACATCTAGTGTAAAGCCTTCCCAGAAGCATGGAGGTTGTTATTGCAGTAAAGGGGGGACCAACTCCATATGAATGTCCATGATTTTAGAATGAGATGTTCGACGAGCAGTTATCCACATACTCTTGGTCATGTATTGTATGTAACGTATAGGTTGGTCAGTGGAATTCTTTCATCAACATATCATATACACTCCCCTCTGTATGTATTTGGACAGTGAAGTAACATTTTAAAATGTTGCCCTACACTCCAGAATTTTGGATTTGAGATCAAATGTTTCATATTTCACAAGTATTTAGACAAATTCACTAATAGTGGTCAAGCTATTACCTTACCAGCTATTTCTATGATTGAAAGGACACCCACTCTGTATTCAAAAGCATGTTGTGTCTCAACCGATGGCAGACACAATACAAAAACCTACAATAATATAAAATTGGGTCTAAGCTACAACATATGCGAATATGTACATTTTGATGTGGAATTTATGCATTTTAAATAATTGTCTATTAAAAAAACTTTAAAGAAAGAATTAAATCAGTGTGACAACCCTGTTTGTAATATTTTAAATTATATAAATCTCAACCGTTTGTCATTTCCAGTGATGAAAACATGGATGTCTCATGGTATGGTGAGGTATGGAAAATAAGTACATTTTGAGCACCTTTATCCCTTGAATGTTTTGGCATTCAGGTAAAAAAAAAAATTCTGGTCCAAAAATGTTTTGGTATTCAAGGCACCTTCCAAACTCTTCTATAAATGGACAAATATGGCACCTTGCATTCGGACTCCCGAGTGGTGCAGTGGTCTAAAGCACTGCATCTAAGTGCTAGAAGCGTCACTACAGACCTTGGTTTGATTCTAGACTGTATCACAACTGGCCGTGATTGGGAGTCCCATAGGGCGCGCACAATTGGCCCAGCATTGTCCGGGTTACGGTTTGGCTGGGGTAGGCCGTCATTGTAAATAAGAATTTGCTTTTAACTGACTTGCCTAGTTAAATAACGGATATATATATATATATGGAAGGTTTCGTTCAAAACAAAAAGGGTTGCTGTCAAAAAGTGATTGAATTCAAATGTATTTACCCCTCTGTAACATTATCAATAATCATGATTTATTCATGATTTTCCTTAATCGTGGCATTATCAGGATTAACTTAAAACTCTTTAGAAACACCTTATCTACTCCCAGAAATAAAATTACTCAAGTCATTATTTACCATTAATTTCCCTATTGGACAAGAAAAATATAAGAAAAACAACCAAAACACACTGCAAATGCTTCCAATGAGTGTGTTGAGTCACAAGCTTGATGTAGTCATTGTGTGCTAGGATATTTGTTCCAAATACTACACTTTCAACTACTTTAATACACTATACATTAATTTTGTCTTCGCATGGGTGGACTAGACAGTCTTTTCATCTCTAAATGGTCAAAAATACACGTATAAAAATACCCTCAAATTAAAGATGACATTCTTTACTGTCACTTCATATGAAACATTTAATCAAAAATGCTGGAGTATAGAGACAAATGTATTATTTTAGCTTCACTGTCCAAATACAGTACACATGGAGGGGAGTGTAGGTATTCGGATTTTTCCAATATGAGTCTAGGTTTTGTAATATTAATCTATAATTATATTTCACAGGCATATGTGATGGTGTGCAGAGACTGGCCTGTCCTTATGATCTAAAGGACGAGGACCTCCCCAGGGTGTGGTGTAAGGAGACGTCCCCACAGTGCTGTTCAGGCTTCAGCTTCAGCAGGGAGAGCCAGTCTTTGGATGCAGGAAGGCTGAAGGTGACTCAGGGTGTTGACTCCTTCACTGTGGATGTCCTGGGCCTGGCCCAGGGAGAGGGAATGTATTGGTGCGGTGTGCTGAGCAGCAATAAAACCATCATCAAACTCGCTGAGGAGTACTTCTACAGCAGTAAGTGTTATACTTGTCCTTGACTGTGCCAGATGATGTAAGTCAAAGTAACCATGAGTGAAGAAGCGAGAACCCTGAAATGTAGCCTCAGGTACCGACACTGATAGGCCTGCTAGCTTAATTGCTATCCAACCTCTTACAAGTCCATCACAAGGTCTTGGATTACATGTGCTCTGCTGTAAATGGTCCTCTCTGATTTTTTTATGTATACAGTGCCTTCGGAAAGTATTCAGACCCTTTGACTTTTCCCACATTTTTTTCCCTCACCAATCAACACAATACCCCATAATGGCAAAGCAAAACCAGGTTTCTAAATCACATTTAAATAAGTATTCAGAGCCTTTACTCAGTACTTTATGGAAGCACCTTGGGCAGCGATTACAGCCTTGAGTCTTCTTTGGTATGACGCCACAAGCTTGGTACACCTGTATTTTGAGAGTTTCTCACATTCTTATTTGAAGATCCTCTCCAGCTCTGTCAGGTTGGATGGGGAGCGTCGCTGCACAGCTATTTTCAGGTCTCTCCAGAGATGTTTGAGCGGGTTCAAGTCCGGGCTCTGGCTGGGCCACTCAAGGACATTCAGAGACTTGTTCCGTAGCCACTCCTGAGATGCCTTGGCTGTGTGCTTAGGGTCATTGTCCTGATGGAAGGTGAACCGTTGCCCCAGTCTGAGGTCCTGAGTGCTCTGGAGCAGGTGTTCATCGCTCCGTTCATCTTTCCCTTGATCCTGACTAGTCTCCCAGTCCCTACCGCTAAAAAACATCCCCACAGCATTATGCTGCCACCACCATGTTTCACCGTAGGGATGGTGCCAGGTTTCCTCCAGACGTGACGCTTGGCATTCAGGCCAAAGAGTTCAATCTTGGTTTCATCAGACCAGAGAATCTTGTTTCTCATGGTCTGGGAGTCCTTTAGGTGTCTTTTGGCAAACACCAAGCGGGCTGTCATGTGCCTTTTACTGAGGAGTGGCTTCCGTCTGGCCACTCTACCATAAAGGCCCGATTGGTGAAGTGCTGCAGATATGGTTGTCCTTCTGGAAGTTTCTCCCATCTCCACAGAGGAACTCTGGAGGTCTGTCAGAGTGACCATCGGATTCTTGGTCACCTCCCTGACCAAGGCCCTTCTCCTCCGATTGGCCGGGCGGCCAGCTTTAGGAAGAGTCTGGGTGGTTCCTAACTTCTTCCATTTAAGAGTGATGGAGGCCACTGTATTCTTGGGGACCTTCAATGCTGCAGACATTGTTTAGTACCCTTCCCCAGATCTGTGGCTTGACACAATCCTGTCTCGGAGCTGTACGGATAATTCCTTCGACCTCATGGCTTGGTTTTTGCTCTGACGTGAACTGTCAACTGTGGGACCTTATATAGACAGGTGTGTGCCTTTCCAAATCATGTCTAATCAATGTAATTTACCACAGGTGGACTCCAATGAAGTTGAAAACATCTCAAGGATGATCAATGGAAACCGGATGCACCTGAGCTCAATTTCGAGTCTCATAGCAAAGGGTCTGAATACTTTTGTAAATAAGTATTCAATTTTTGGAATAAGTCTGTAACGTAACAAAATGTGGAAAAAGGGTAATGTGGTCTGAATACTTTCCGAATGCACTGTAGAGAACATTTGACTTAATTTGGATCTCCTCTACTCGCATCGGCCTCAGGTTCCTACGTTTGGGACATTCTTCGCTGGATTCTGATGCCTCTGCTCCCCCTGGCAATCATCTTTTCTTACTGTTACTTAAAAAGTAAGTCCTTACAACCTCCAATCATGCAATGAGCCCAAATGCATCCATAAAGTACTGCTCTTCCATTGACAAATACTGGTCCATAACATTTTAAGTAACTAACTTCAACGCTTTCTCTCCAAACAACAGGAAAAGACCAAAACAAGGTAAAGTATGACATTAAAACATTTAATTCCTGAAAGAGAATGGCAATTGCCATGTAGCTACTGTTATTCAACAGCTATAACATACACCTGGTATTTCTTAATTCAGAAGGAGATGGGAGTATACATGAACATCACTATGATCTCAGATCTGGCACAAAATAATCCACATACTGAAGAAGAGATAACTGAGCTGGAATGATGGGCATTGCCAAAGGACACACCAAATGCTAAAGGGGCTTTCAATTCTATGCTACAAAACGAGACAGCATTACAGCTTTTTACAGTTACACAAACTGAAGTACTGTACCTCAAGAAAATGTATTAGTCCTCCTTCCTGGTGGTTACAAGAGCTAAGTGAAAAGAATATAAACCAATAGTTTGTCGTAGCTTTCATGATTTTCATAATGGGAAAAAAAGGTAAATGCCATCTATGAAGAAATACGTTTGTATTTATTAGGACGAGCCAAATACAGGTTCACATCCAGTGAAAATATGGAAACATTTCATGGGATGAAAATAAATATCAATGGACCTTTCTATACATTATTTTCTTATTGTACAACATAAGCCTCATGCGCCAATTGGAAATTTGCTCTTAGCATTATTTTTGCCTCATGAACCACTCATTGAATGACAACAATAGACAGACAATGCAGCAGTACTTTGGATTAATGCATAGTTTCATATTTTGAAAGATACATTTTTACATTTTAAACCATGGAATGTAATCTAACGTGACAAGTATATAATACATCTAAAAGTCTGTCTCGTCAGTTAATAAACATACCTTGTAACATTGTCGGAATAAAAGCTTCATGTACTGTATATCATTCCTGAATACCACCTGCATTTATTTTCTTGTCTGATATGAATTCATGCTGCTTTTAATTAAATTGATGGGTGTCTGTCATCATTACAGAATAGCATGGTATCGTTGCAATGTAAACAGATTTCAATGACTGCTTTCATCTGCAGTGATGCAATTACATACTCATTTTGGTGATGCAACTAGTCAACCTGCTTTAGCACACTAACACATGGGACATACGTACACATTGGGAGCAGGCAATATAAACCTTATGTTTAAGTCAAACCAGATGACAATCCACCACATCGTACGCATTAATCAATCCTATTTGTATTTCCTCGTCAGGAAAATATGACCATGATAAATACCATAGACGAGAGTAGCATTAATGAAGCACTATAGTTGTCGACATGTTTCAGTCCAAAAATAGCTGCATTCTATGTTAGTAGGCTGCCATTGAAATATCTCCAAGAACTACAGCTATTGCAAGAAATTGTATTTCAAATGGACATCTGAAGCGCAGGTAAAGTTCATGGAATCTCATGAGACAGACATGATAACGGTTATGTAAAGTTAACACAAGAACAGTAGGAGCCTTGGAATGCAGCAAAATATTGAGAAAGAATATATATATATACTAGCAGTTCATTATTTAAGTTACCTTATTGTGTAAGCAGTTTATGACTTTAGCAAATCATTCATTTCTAAACTGGTATGAGTCCCTTAACAACATAAATCAAGATTATTATCTAAAAGCAAATGTTTACATATATTGTATAGTGTGCTGCCAAGATTTTGGTACTGGCTTCAGCAACAAACAAAAAAAGACAGTATATGATACATTACAGTTCACCAATAGAAGGCACCAGACATATCACATCTGTCTGAAGCTACAACCTGTCAGTTCTGATGCATTACAGTCTTGACTTCCCATAAGAACACTTGACACATAGTTGATAAGGATTGCGGACATGTACGTGTGTTGTTTGTCACTTCCATTACATTTACATTTCCATTTACACTTCCATTTAAGGCATCGAATTAAAACACACTGAAATGTGTACTGAGGCGGTAGAAAAGGTGACAAAGGCCACATCCCAAATTGCACCCTATTCCATATATATATATTGTGCATAGGGAATAAGGTGCCAATTTGGAATGCAGACAAACTGAAAACTACAGTCACTGTAAAATGGTGCATTGGGGGACCTGTTCCATTGTGGGAGTGGAGGGGAGTAAATTATCAAATGGAGTGAGATAGTACATAGAAAATAGAAATAGAAAACAATAGAAAAAGTAAATTAAAGCAGCAAAACTTTCAACAACCATTACATCACTGAGTCGGAGAAACAAAACCAGTGGATCAAAGTAAGAGGACAATCTTCAATATGTGAAATATCAACACCGTCAAGCAACCATCACTTTACAGGAATATGCCCTCAAGCAATTCTTACACCAAATACAGGACATTCAAACAAAAACGTTAGCCCTGCCAAGCCCATTTGGAGTGGTTCACTTCAGGAGAGCATCATTTAAAAAGTTAAAATAAAATAGTAAGCAAACACACATTTGAAGTTAAACGTCTGAAAATATAAAAAGTCAAATCTTTCCTTAGTGGCTCTACTAATTATCATGCCCAGTAGTGATCATATAGTTTGTATCACACCACAGTGAGTGTCAGTCATCTCCTTCCTGTTTCTCCTCAAAGGTTGATGGTAACAAGATTGTATCTTCTACCTAGTTTCTCATCTCATTCAAAGATAATGTGTGATAGTGCTCATGGGAAATAATATTAACGCATCATACAGCCACAGCGGAGTCTAGATTTTTGCCTGGGAATGGGTGACCATGAACCTTGGGTATGGCTTATGGATGCTGCTTGTGCACAAATTAATCTGGTTCTAGGAACCAAACAAGTTTGAAATGACAACTTGGCTTCCGCATCTCTATAGAGTCAAGGTCCAAAAATAAGGATGACTTGGGATCTAGAGTTCTTCATAGTCTCCGCCCTCTCTATTTGCTGACCCCTCCCCTCCAGCCAAGAAATCCTCCAAGTCATCCATTTTCTTGGTCCGAGATTTCTTCTTTTTCCTCTCTTTGTCATCTTCTGTTCCGGTCTCATCCTTCTCCTTTTTCTTGTCCTTTTTATGCTTCTTCTTGCTGCTCTTCTCATCCTCCTAAGAAAAAAGGTTTTTAAAACGTATGTCTACTATGCTGTATAAACACGATCGCCATTTGAAAAGGCATCCACTCCCTTACCTCTTTGCTTTTCTTCTTCTTTTTCTTCTTTTCTTTTGCGGAGTGTTTGCTTTCCTTCTCTGAAAAGCAATTAATAGAATTTGAGAAATGAATGAATACAATGTAATTTTGTTTTATAATGTGATACACTTTGGTACCGTTCTCTGTCATGTGCTAGGATACTATTCTATGGCACTTGGTTGTATTCACTAGATGCCAAACCGAAGAAAACTGATTTAAACAGAGAAGGACTATCTAAACTCTTGTCCAAAAATAAACAATTGTTTTCATATTACGTTGCTAAACTTTGAAATACAGTATGCACTAATGAATACGTCCCTGTTCTCTATAGATTTGTGGTAGTGGACTTGCCTTCTAGGTCCTCACTGCTGTCCTTGGCTTTGGTGGCTTCCTCCGTAATGCCCAAGCCAAACAGGTCTGTCTCATTATTGCTCTGAAAGGAGGGCTTCAGGACCGGTGTGGGCTTCAGAGGCTCTGGGATCAGCGTGGCTGGAGGGATGTCATCATCTGACAGCTCCAGATCAGACAGTACTTCATCCCTGACTGGGAAAACCTCCTGTGGATGGATGCAGAAGGAAATAATGAAGTCCAAACTATTACAAATGCAAATATACATTGTAACCATGCATCCGAACCAAAAAGGCCCATCAAATAATTTATTGAAAATGTATTGGATATTTCACAAATTCAGCACGACATATTTTACGAGAAAAGTCATTTCAATAGGTTGACTACTCAATCTAACTATGATGACTTGTAACCTACAACTCTAAATAACATCCTTTTGACCTAGCCACCTTAGTTATCTTCTGGATGACTGCCTCCTCCTCAGACTCAAAGTCAAGATCATCCATCACGAAGGAGAGCATCTGCTCAGCAACAGGGGCCCCTGGGTCAGAGTCCGAGTCCACTCCAGGGGTTTCTCCCTTTTTCCCTCTGGGTAGGCCTGGCTGCTCCAGGGCTACTGCAGGTGCAGAGGTTAGGGTGAGGGTGATGGGCTCAGCCACCTGGGGGACAGTGTTCTCCAAGAGTTGGCCAGCAGGTGCCAAAGGCTCCGGAGCTTGGGGCTCCATGGCACGGGACATTATGGACTCAGTGCACGGTCTAA